>NW_028190368.1:0-687500 GCF_048542155.1 Nylanderia fulva | reverse complement strand
AATATAATTAGATGTATGCGATAAAAGATATGCGATAATGTCAGGATTAAAAGAAATATAAATTAGGAATAAAAGAAATATAAATTAGATGTATGCGATAAAAGATATGCGATGATGTTAGGATTAAAAGAAATATAAATTAGGAATAAAAGAAATATAAATTATTGAAGAGAAAAAGAGAGACATATGACGCAAAATAATTATTATCAGAAAATATATGAGATGCGCGAGATGCATTCATTTCCTTTTGCGGATTTAGTAATTACGGTAATTGCGAACATTAATTTCGCGATGTATCGTGTATAACGAGGCTTCTATTTTTATCTGTGCGATAAATTGTAAATCAGGCATATAGTCGCGGATTCATTAGACTCTTAATCAGGCACCGGTACTTCGATGAATAATTAAACGTACACGTTCAATAACGTGGTTGAAATTTCTCCACGAGAGAAGAGCCCAGTCTCTCTTTCCGGTCAAATATAGAACTAGATAATTATTATATAGTCCATACCGCGAATAATCTTAACACGCATATCCGATTCGATATATACATACATACAGAGTGTCCCAAAATTAATAGCAAACCTGTTAATGGTAGATTCCTGGAATCATTTGGAGATAATTTCTCCTCAAAATGTTGAGACATCAATAATTTTCGAGTTATAAGCGATTGAAATAAGGGGTTTTTCGTAAACTAAGCCTTGTGGAAATAAAATATTAACAACATCACATTCTTTTATTAATTTCATGTAGAGTTTACTTTACTAGAATTTTAATTTAAGGCTTAATCACGAAGATACACGATGGCATTGGAAACATGCAAAAAATGATAGCTTCTTTCGCCGAGGAAAAATCGTCTCCAAATGACCCCAGGAATCTGCCATTAACAGATTTGCTATTAATTTTGAGACACCCTGTATATGTATATACTGTCTTCATCAGGGCGCGTTATTCGCAGAAATGCGAGCGAACGCATTGATACACGTCGCGGTTATCTTTTAGGGGGATGCTGACCGACAAAAGAGACAAATCGCGCGGCGCGTTTCGCGGAATTGACGCCTTCCGTTTTCGATCGTCACGCGATTAAGCGCCCATAAATCAATGAACCGGGAACATATGGTGTGTGTCCGCGATAGTCCAGAGGCCGGCGATACTTCATTGTCGCATTGACGCCAACAGCGCCCGTTTATCATTACGTCACATTTGTTATTGCGCTAGATAATTATAGCAAAATGCACTTTACAAGATAATGATAATTGATTCTCTATACATGTATTCTCTATATCTTTAAGCAAATTATTAATATTATTTATAGCTTTATTTATAGACATTATTTATACACGGAGAGAAAATTTTCTCTTAAAATTTACCCTGAAAATCATGGCAATCGTGCGACAATATGGTATTGGAAGAATCTTATTATGAGTTTCTCTGATTAATATTTACCACAATAAAAATTTTACTATGTACATATATATAATAATATTTTTATTGTGGTAAATATAATCAGAAACTCTTATAAGATTCTTCCAATACCATATTGTCGCGCACGATTACCATGATTTTCATAGGGTAAATTCTAAGAGAAAATTCTCTCTGTAATTTTATATGATTTACATAAATTATTTTCTTAATTTTTATTTATAATTTTTTTCTCTCTCTTTATATATCTCTCTAAAAATCTCCATTATTTCTTCCCTTTCACGTACTCTATTTCATAGGGTGAATTCTAAGAGAAAAGTCTCTGTGTAATTTTATATGATTTACATAAATTAATTTCTTAATTTTTATTTATAATTTTTTTTCTCTCTTTATATATATCTCTCTAAAAATCTCCATTATTTCTTCCCTTTCACGTACTCTATTTCATAGGGTGAATTCTAAGAGAAAATTCTCTGTGTAATTTTATATGATTTACATAAATTATTTTCTTAATTTTTATTTATAATTTTTTTCTCTCTCTTTATATATATCTCTCTAAAAACCTCCATTATTTCTCCCTTTTTACGTACTCTATTTCGGTATTATTTCCGCTACCCGCGTGAAAAATATTGCAGGAAAGCGCCGAACAGGCGTTCCCGAAGTATTCGAGACGTAGCCGTATAGTAGAGAGCTCGAATTGAAATATCGCCAAAGTCGGAGCAAGAGAGAGAGAGAGAGATCCTCGAGTTCTCTCGGTGTTTCTATGCGAATACCATCAGCCATTCACGGAGAGAAATCGTCCTTCACCCCTCTTTCATCCCTCTTTCGTCGACCACCGATGCACATGTCGCGCGCCTCAGTTTTCCCGCACCATCATCTTCCAGCGATTTTCCTCCCTCGTGAACTTTCTTCCTCCTCCTTTTCCGCTAAATCGCACCCCGCGGCGACTCCGTATTTTCTTTTCAAAGTCTTTATACAAGGTGTCCTTATGCAAGGATCTTTTATGTATCAAATCTCTCAAACTCGATGGCGATTTCTCAAGGGGATGCTGACTAGGTCTGTTTTATCGACAAATATTATTTTCATTTAACTCTTTATTGGGTACAGAATGAGAAATCCTTTACTAGAATTATAAAGTATTCATAATAATAAATCTGGACTATTACATAGGTATATAAAAAAAAACAAGAAATCTAAATAATTACAGTTTGTCTAAGGAAACTGTAATTATTTAACTTTCTTGGTTTCTTTTTAAATACACATGTAGTAGCCTATATTTGTTATTACGAATACTGTAATTCTAGTATAGGATTTTTCATTCTATAAAATCAATAAAGAATTAAATGAAAATAATATTTGTCGATAAAACAGACCTAGACAACACCCCCTTAAGACGCGAAATAGATCGTGATTGTAACACTTTATTATCCAAAATTATTATCGGATTTATTAAAAGAGATTAGATATGCAGCATTTTTTTGCACCCACCTGTCGTTCCTTTCTCATGTCATCCCTAACGAGTACAATTCGCTCCGATCTCGATGCAGAGAAACAACGAGGAACCGGATAAAACGGGCCGACAAAAACTGGTTCTCCGTCATCGAATGCGAAATCTGTCCAGGCGAAAACTGCATTTCCACCTGAATGCGCGTACGAGATATTTAATAATTGGCGGCGCAACCGAAAAAGAAACGACAAGGAAGACTGACAGAAATAAGCTGGATAATTCTTATTCAATATGTCACTTCCCATATAAATTTTCAATAAATTTCGTTTGAGAAAATAATCTCGTCCCTTGATGATGATATTCGACACTTTTGATTGGCGCTCTTGTAATTAAAGCTTAAATTGAGCTTGCAAAGAAAGAGAGATTGAATAAAGAGCATAAAGGCTTAAAGCTCAATTCGCGAAAGCTCTGATTTTCAATATGCTATAATTTGGAAGCTCTTTTATAAAGCCCTCGAATTCTCGCGGAGGAATGACTCGCTGCAAATTGGTTAAAGAATTTGTGAATGTAAGGGGAACGACACCCTTTATGCTCCACCTATATGTAGGTGATTCGACTAAAAGCGTATATGTGAGCATCGATTTGCAGCTCGACCAAGAGATGGAACGTGCTTTGGGGCGGATTAATATTTCAATGCGGGAAAGAGCGTCGTGAGAGATGCCACCATTATTTCGCGAATTCCAGAAGCCGCATCATCATCGTATACTCGATACGGAGTGCCTCCGATCCAAGTCTGAATACTCTGCTTTTATTGTGCAATAAATATAACAAGTTATTTCTAATATTTATTTTTTTGTAATATACATTTTCAAATATCGCTGAATAAAAAAAAATAATAATTGTATTAGTTTTAATATTTTAGATTGAGTAATTATTATTCGGAAAGCTAATTGAGACTCACAAGCTGAAGCAATATTATACTATGCAATAAATATAACAAGTTATTTCTAATATTTATTTTTTTGTAATATACATTTTCGAATATCGCTGAATAAAAAAAATAATAATTGTATTAGTTTTAATATTTTAGATTGAGTAATTATTATTCGGAAAGCTAATTGAGACTCACAAGCTGAAGCAATATTATAATATCTTATATTTTTACATCTCCCTGCCTTGTGAGGAGGCATCATCGATTTTTTTTTTTTTTTTCATAAAAGCTACTAATGTCAAAGAACCTAAAAATTATAATTGTGTTAGAGATAAAGAGTTTTTATATTTCACATCAAATAATTATTATTCATGAAGCTAATTGAGACTCGGCTAATGTAATTAATATTTTTGCGTCCTTTGCAAAGAGGGATGGTCATCAAATATTTTTTCATAGAAGCTACTATGTCAAAGAAGCTAAAGAAATATCAATACTATACATTAGAGAGAGTTTTAATATCTTACATGAAATAATTATTACTCAGAAAGTTAATTGAGAATCAATGCTATATTAATATCTTATACTTCTGCGTTTTTAGCGAAGAAGAATAATGGTTGTCAATTTTTTTTCATAGACTCCACTGTCAAGAAGAAACTAAAAATGCATTCAAAGTGGAATTTAGAGCAATTTATGTTCGTTGAGTTGCAATTGATGTCGCAGTATCTAACAATAAGCGAAGCGAAATAGTAGTTTCAAAGAATACAAATTCAATCAAGATAAGAGTGCCGTATTAACGTAGAGTGTCTTCGTTTTAGAATCGCCTTAACTAAGCTTATTTCATGTAAGAGGAGGTGCTTTCGTTTAATTGAGCGGACGAACAACAAGAAGTTCGCTCGATTATCGCGGCGGTTCGTTGATCACATTGAAGCGCTAAACTAAAGCAACTAAATTAATCACGGCTAGTCTTCTCTTAATGGCCGGATACAGCGCGCTCTCACGATTGTTAGAAGATAGTAGTACGTCCGATCGTCGGGAGAATTACAATTTGACAGGAACGAAGGCCCGGGCTGCCGCGAATGAGATTGAAAAAAATTATTTAAATTCATTAACGATTATTACTTATAGCTTAATTAAAAATAATTATAATTATTTCTTATATTATATATAAATTAAATATTTATATATAAAAATTAAACATTATTACTTATATAAAAAATAATTTTTTATATAAATAATAATCTAATTGATTTATGTGTGTAAATAGTTACGGTGTGAAATAAAAAAAAAATAAGAATGATCTATCATATTCAACCGTATAAAACGTGAAATTATATATAAAAATCTTCTCCTTCCATTGAACGTAAAATTTGAAATGCAAATCGCGCGCAGTTTATCGTCGAAATCGGATCTTCGACTTACTTCTGAAAGAGAAGCATTTTTCATCTTACGTCCTTGCGACAAATGGACCGATGCAGGCTTCTCTATGAACGATTCTGCTATATTCGTGCACACGTTGCACGGTATATAGAGCATTGATATTCCAGCGGATGCTATCTCTCCCGAGTCTTGGCGTGATACATATATACCGTCGTCATCCGTTGGCACGTTGCGTTATTGCATTATTTATAACATATATCGTCCGCGCAATTCGTTCTCATTCCCGACGATGTATCGGATAAACATATGCTAATATATCGCCGGTGGTGTACGACGTCAACCGAGCGTGTCGATGAAGCTGCAACTAAATTAGAAGTACACGATCGTAACACGTCGATGACGCACCACGTGCGTGTTTCTTATTAAAAAACCCTCTCTCTTATACGAAAAAAAAATAAGTGACTTCACACAATAAAAATAAATTATGACGAAAAATTGCGCGCAAAAAATAAAAAAAAATTAATTAATAATTCTCCGCTCAATTAAAGTACGCAAAGTTGCGATATCTAAATAATTAAGCCCTTATAAATCGACTGGCCTTATCAGCAAATAAATTTTCCGACCGTGTAGATTTTTTTAAAGCATCTCTTAAGTTCTTTAGGCGTGACTAATGAGATCGTTAATTTAGTTGTAAGGAAAGTATTATAGTCATTATTTTTTTATTTCTTGGTTTAATTATACTGTTTTATGTTGATATTAATAAATACTTTGTATTTTTGTATATATTAAAGGTATTCTTTCCGTTTATAAATAAATAAATAAATAAACAAATAATGACGCGGTGACCATATTTAGGGCTATGTTTCAACATATTTCCAAATCAGTTTAATACCAAGTGAAGATCGACGAGCAAAAAAAAATAATTCTGCGGCTACCAGAAGTCTACGTTCTAAGTTTTACAGTTTGAAACTGATTCAACTGTGTTGAAATAAACCCTTGGTTTCTTAAATAGGTTCCGGATAAAAGGTATCGTTGTTTTCGTATAAATTCTCACGTTAATACTACAATATTAGACAATGAAACGTTAAATACGAAACAAAGGACAAAATTGAGTTTTCGCAAAATGAATAAATCTAAAGGACAGCTACTTGAAACAAAGAACTGTCCTCTAAAATAAAAGATGATCACCGTACTTATAATTTGCAAATGGGAAAAGATGCAAATGAAAAGTGTTTCGTGAAAAAAAGACACCAAAATCAATTTAAACCTTATTCTTACTCAATGTCCACTAATAAGTAACGAATAGCAGCCTCTTCGGGTGCTCTAGCAAAAAAAAGGACAATCTTAAGTACCATTTTGTCTCCGATTTAATTATAAAAAGTTTAATCGCGAAGCGCGTGTCTCTCCTGTTTCACGGGGATATTACTTGACTTTTTGTCCCGTAATCCGCATAATACACGATCCAATTAATCCAATTCCGATCCCGAGGCGCTCGCTTGTTTGTCAGAGAGATCTGTCTCATATATTCGCGGCACACGCAGGATAAGAGAGAGAGAGAGAGAGAAACGGAGATCAATGAATATGCGCGCGAGTGCTCGGCGCATCGTCATCCTGTGGAGGAGACGAGGTGTCGGGGTGATGTGATTCGCGATGTTGGATATGTATTCGTCGTCGATGATCCAGTCATCGTCGGGGAACTCGCTTTCCGAAGCGAGTACGTGATCGCCGCTGGCCGGCCATACGTCGCGAAGTTAAGCTATAAGCCAAGTTAGGCGAGGCGATGCAAGGCGTTCTCCTTCCGGTCGTATCGGGCACGGACGATATACGGTTTCACAGCTCGCGATTCAGATATCAGGTTCCGCGGTTCATCACCTCGATCGAATCGACGCGAAGCGCGTGGAACGGCCCCGATATGCCTCGTTCTTTCGCGCGCTCTCTCTCGCGAACGGGAATTAATCGGATTAAATGTTCCTATGTGCGTTTAATTAAACGCACGCGTTAACAGGTCGCCACAGGTATTTTCACGATGACGTATCGGCATTATCGACATCATATTGGCAATTATCGGGTGAATCTGTATGATTTTTTTTTCTAGTAAAGGAAAGCTGTCCCACATAATAATTAGGAAAAATATGCTGACTCTGTGTGTCTGCTTCATTGGCAAATATTATTTTCATTTAACTATTTATTGGCTGTACAGAATGAAAAATCCTTTACTAGAATTCAAGTATTCATAATAACAAATCTGGGATATATATAAAGAACCCAAGAAAGTTAAAGCTCCTGGATCCTCGCCGCGGCGAACAAATTCTTATTGTTAGATGCCATTTTTAAATGAAAAGATACTTCAGATGGCTTAAGCACACTTTTAAAATACTTGTAAAACTATTTTTTTTTCTTTAACATTCAACCAACAATCGTAAAATGATGATTAAATCGTGATATCACATTTCGTCACGCGAAATAATTGCGCATGTGCAAAGAGCAGATGGATTGGGCCTCATATTACAATCATTTTACAGTTGTTGATTGATAATGAAGGGAAAAGAAATAGTTTTCGAGATATTTTAAGCGCCTGCTAAAGTCATCTGAAGTGCAGTTTTATCGCAATATCTTTTTATTATTTCTAAATGGCATCTAAGCATTTTTAGCGTGTTTTCTCGTCTCTGACGTCACAATTGTAACATGGTCGGCGAGGAACCAGGAGTTTTAAGTAAGGGAAAGCTGTTCAACATAGTATTTCTTAAAGATACTCGGTGTCAAAGACACCGACGCTTCAAGAGTCAGCACCCCCTTAAGGGATAAATAATTTTATCTTTTAACTCCTTTAAGAGAGTTAAATAATCACAGTTTCCTTATCGGTTAGGTTAGATTAACTTCCTTAATTTTTGTACATACATATATAGCAGCCCAGATTTGTTATTACGAAGACTATAATTTTAGAAAACGATTTTTCCTTCTGTACAGCTAAAAACGAGTGAAATGTTGAAAAACAGCTAGACTTAGCATCCCTTTTAAATTCCTTAATTGTCTCGTGCGAAATCAAGGCTAACGAGGCCTAATCTCGCTTGATGCTGCGAAATGTGAACTCGTTGGAGCGATCAACTCTCGGACGACGGGCATCGCGTCCAAGAGCGGCCAGCAAAGCGGCGAGAAATAGCAGGGCGGATGATCTTGCGACATCGTGACCTCGTGGCTGAGATGTTTGGCTGCGTCGTCGTTCGTTCCTTCCTTCGTTCAGTCGACGCATCGCGAACACAAGCGTATATATAAATGAGTGTGTGCGCGCATATTATCCCCGAGTGCGAGTGCGCGGGTTTGTGTGCGCGCACTCACACGAGTGCACTCAGGTACTCGGCGACGTTACGGCGCCCGTTTGCTCTCGTTGCCAGACTCTTTGGCGGCTTGGCGTCCTACAGGCTACGCCGCCGTTTCCTCCCCTCGTTTCATCCCCTCCCCTCCCCCTCGCTTCCTCACCCCGCGTCTTATAGCCTCCTTGTCGTTCTCTTCCTCTTTAGCATTGATCTCTTTCGTTCGCGCACGCGGTTCTCTCTTTCCCTTTTGCGTATACCGTTTGCGATGACATCGTCTTCGCGAAGATACGGACTTTTTGGAAGGAAACCACCAAGTTTTCTTTATATTTTTTTTTTCTTTAAACTTTCTCACCCCTCTTCTCGGTTTTATAATATTTTTCTAGGTGAAAATGTTTATTGTAGATACATCAAGTGCTATAAAGATGACTCTATCGATCGGCGAAGATATTTTGCTCCGAATCGCACTTTGACATTTTGTTTAATTGAAAATTAAATTATATTTTTTTTTTATGACATCCTCCTCATCATTCTTATGTAAATCTATTATGCCCTTTTCAAGGATGATTTCGCAAATAGTTTTCTTTATATTTTTTTTCTCACCCTTCTTCTACGTCTTTCTTACGGTTTTAAAATTTTTCTAGATGAAAAGGTTTGTTATAGATACAAGTGCTACAAAGATAACTCTTTATCGATCGATGAAGATATTTTGCTCCGAATCGCACTTTGACATTTTGTTTAATTGAAAATTAATTATAATTTTCTGCAACATTCTTACGTAAATCTATTATATCCTTTTCAACGATGATTTCGCAAACAGCGTGTATTAAAACGCGACGTATCTCATCTGTGACAATTATCGGGGAGAGTCCAATTAAAATGTATTATTACATCTCAATTAATTCACTTCATCCCCGTGAATGTCCAAAGTTAATGAAATTCGTCATTACGTAACGCGCGCGCGCGAGAATAATTAATTCCTGAAAATAACCAGGCAGATCCTAAATATTACGGGAGAGGCTTTTTCAATCAACCCCTCGTGTAGAATCAAATTACCCCCGGATCGGCGAGCTCGATCGAGCAAAAAGAGGAGAAGAGAGGCTTCACTTTCCGCTCCGGATCGAATCGTGCGGAATCGCGACGGCTTCCCCGAGACGGATCGAATCTCATTTAGATTTCCACCGTGAGATACTATATTATACTCTGTGTACGCTGCCTGAGAAAGAGGCTCTTCCGGTGGAAGAAGCCGTGGCACGCGAACGGCGCGCGCGTGTATTTATAAGCTCGTGTGCGTCTGTGCATACCGAGCGCGGTGACCGCGCGGAACTTGGCGTCGTCAGCTCGAGTAAACCTGGATTTCGAGAGATTTAACAGTCGCGTCTGCCGAGAATACGTTATCGCCGCTATCCTATCTTTCGCGCGCGCGATAGAGAGAGCGGCTGGCAGCTGCAGAGAGAAAATTGCATCCGCGCGAGATTCCTTCGCGTATCCCTCTCTCTCTCTCTCTCTTTCTTTCTGGTGCACCGATGTGTATTTGAGACATGAGGTCTTCCTACACGGAATAGAGAGGCGAAGGGAGAAATTTTTCTCTCGACGAGAGCAAGAGGTCTCATTTTGTTTAAAAATTCGCATATTAACTTGACTCCGGACATTTTTATTTTTATTATAACGACATTGATGAATAATTTATTGTTAATTTATACTAATATTTTAATTATTAATTGATGCGCTGAAGAAGGTTGGAAAAGACAACCGAAACGTAACGTCGAATTGAACTTACTTCTGTATAATTTTGAATAATTTATGTTATAAATCTTTTCACAAATATATTTCTAGTATAGAACTTATGTATAGCTCTTATCGCCTTTTTATTTGTAGATTAAAATTTTCTAAAGAGCTTTTACAAATTATATTAAAAAATTCGAAAGGTCATTTCCGCACGCCTATCGCGACAATTTCCTCTTTCCACGTTTATTTGGGAAAAGTGTCATATTTGATTATACGTATTTGGTAAAGTACCCGCAGGCAGAGCGGGAGCTCAAAGTTTGGACGAATTATTATTCTTCATTTCCTTCGAGCGTTTCAATTGATACTCGTTCAATTATCTTCCGAAGGATATATCTTCCGCGCGATCGGATATATATTATATCACCGATTTCAACGCTATTCTCATTTCACGGTCGAGTAGCAGCATCTCGAACAATGGCTGATAAAGGAGAAAACGCCCGTCTTCTTCTTCTTCTCGAATCGCCACTCGGTATAGATTTAATTAAGCAAGGCGACGGCGTCTCGATTAGGTCGACGATCGGTCAAAATGGCAAAGGAAACGCGGCCGTAAATTCGAGGATCGATCGGTCGATCTGGACTCTAAGGAGGCTGTCGCGAGAAATGAAGAGAGAGAGAGCACTCTCGGTGTGAGGGGCACTTTAAGACGAGGCCACCCGGCCTCGCTGATTAATAAGGGTGCGAGGGAACCTACCTTCGCGTTCCATTCTCCCGAATTGCTCCTTCGTCGTTCCCGCTTTCGCGTCACGATCGTTCCCACGCATTCCGATTTTGACGGCGGTTTCTCGATTAACGAATCGCGCGCCCATTTATTCCCCATCGTTCACTCGGCCCCGCTTCTTTCTCTTGTATTATTTTTATTATTACTTTTTTCTTCGCTGCAATAGCTGACACGCGATAACGTCGAGCAATTGTTGGCGCAGCTATGCTTAGTAATCATTTTTTATTATAATTTTCTTTAGCGCGAGAAAAATATTTTTCATAATTGAAATTTGTAATTACATTTTTAATTAATTTTTTTCAAAGGAATTATTTATGTTTAAATTAAAAAATAGTTTTTTTTTTATTTACAGAGTGTATCCAAATAAGTGCGAGACAAATTTTAGATGATTCGTTGTCGAAAATTAATATTTTTTTAAAAAGTAAAAACTTAATTTTTACTTCCCTCTTTAAAAAAGTGTAACTCCTCAGGGATACAAGAAATCCCCCTTTAATTTTCGACAACGAATCATCTAAAATTTGTCTCGCACTTATTTGGATACACTCTGTATATAAAAAAAAACTATTAATGTTTTAGAATTTATTTTTTAATTTAAACATAAATAATCCCTTTGAAAAAAATTAATTAAAAATGTAATTACAAATTTCAATTATGAAAAATATTTTTTATATATATATCTTATATTGGTTTTCCCTAGATAAATTTATTCTCGTCAAAAGAAAAGAAAGTGTGTACGTCTCTATGAAAAATATCTCCGATTATAAATCAAAGTTAAATCTTAATTCCTGACGCAATTGAACGCTTTCGCAAATTTGCGCAAGATCCTATACGCGGAGCTTATATAAGCTCGAGCTATTAATCTCTCTGATCCTCTTAAAGGAGACAGATCTGGAGTACGAAAATGATGAAAAAGAAATGATGTGTGCACTCACTCTCCGATGCGTTCGCCGTTCCAGCAATGTTTGCGAGGGTATTCCTCGCAGATCGTGTCTGCCATATTCGTGTAGAAGTAGCGGGACGTCTCGAAGCTGGCCACAAAGTTGCCTATTTGCTTGCGCAATCCCTCCAGCAGGTCGTCGTACGCCCGAAACGTTAACGACGACGACGACAACGAGGACGCAGCTGCGTGCATCTCGCCGGGTGACTCGGACAATTTCGCAGCTGCAGTCGAGGACGCTGGGTTCTCCTCGTTCGGAGGCAGCAGTTCCGAACGACCGCACACCTTTCTCACCTGAAACAGACATTCCACATCCTGTTTCAAAAATTTCTTACATGCACTACCTGGAATTTTCATATTTCCAGGGCAATTATATCAATATATTTTAGAATTATATATTATATATAATTTTAAAAATTCAAATATATATATATGTATATTATTTTTATATATATTATACAGATTTTGTTTTATAATATTTAATTAGAATATGAATTATATATAATTATTTATTTATATCGATAATTATTTAGATTAAATTTTATATACATTTAATTATATAAATAAATAATTATACACAGAGAGATAATCGTGGGACAATATGGTATTGGAAGAATTTTGAGTCTCTGATTAATATGTACCGCAATAAAAAAATATTAATATTTGCTACAATAAAATATAAATATTTTCTTATCGTGTTAAATTTTAATCAGAAAAATTACCATGATTTTCAGGGTAAATTCTAAGAGAGAATTCTCTCTCCATGTATATATTTAATTTATATATCATAAATTATATATAATTTGACAAACAATGTATTATAATATATATATATATAATTTTAGAAATAATATATAATTTAAACGAGGGAGAAAACGTTAAAAACACGAATTTTAATACGAAAAAAAATGTAATGATACAAATGACGTTCTTTCATTTAAAGGAAAGACTCGAATTAAAATAAAAAAAATTGGCGGACGAAGGACAGGGTTCGAGGCTATATGCACCTGGCTGCACGTGTTGTGCACGCATAAGGCCCAGCTCGCGCGCGACGTTGGAAAGTGTCGCCTGCGAAATGACTCGTTCCTGTTTTCGAAGCGAGCAACGTCAATTTCTCGACGATTTAATAGGAGACGCGGCCTGACAGTTTTTACACTCGACCGCGTCACGGCACGTTTCGGCGCGTTCACGCGTTAATCAAGACATGCACACGCATATGCACTCATACCACGAGATCTTGAAGAGTGTCGTCGGAGGAAACCACCGGTCTTTTTATTCTCTCGGACATTTTTCCGAAGCAAAGGAACGTAAAACTTTGCGCGACAGCTGACGATGATATTTTTCCACGGCGTCATTTTAAAATTTCGCAAGACTTCCCGGAAAAATAGTAACGCGCCGGTCTTTTTATAATGTAATGTCTGTCTGAGCTGTCCGGAGCAAGACCCGAAACGTGGCTTGCCAAAAGCGCAACTTTTCTCGTCTTCTTCACCGCACGCCAACCTTGCACATACATCTGTGTGTGTTTATATGTATGTATATACATATATGCGTGCACGAACCTGAGATAATCTAAGGTGCATTCACAACGATCACGTACAGGGACTGGCGATATTTCAAGCAACTCGAGTTACAGATTGTAGATTGCTATTTGTGAATCACGTATGAACGATTGCGATCATGTGCGAAATTATCAAATCGTGTTTTTCGAAAGAGCGAGAGTAATTTCGTCGAAAAAAAAGAGATTTAAAGCTTCTGGTGCTCCAAAAGTTGAAACGCTTTAAAACATTGTTGAAAAGTTGAATTGCAAAGATAAAAGCGTTTTCACTTCAAGCGAAAAGTTTTCTACTCTATTCTCTACTGAAAATATTTTTGCTCAAAAAAGTTTGTCCATCTTTGTTGCAAACATATTTATATATATAACGAAGTAATTTTTTGTAGGACAGAAATAAGCTTTCAATTTTTCTTTTTTTCTTATTGAAAAAATCTTTTCCTAATTTTATTGCAATTTTATTTTTCCCAATAAAATATACCGCAATCTTTTATTAAAAATAAATTAATCCTTTATTTAAAAAGACATGCATTTCTTAACTGAGGAATTGGCAAAGAAGTTTTGTACTCATAATGTCACTCATTATTTTAATCTAAATGCATTTTATGACACTTAAATGGATTGAGATAATTTGAAGTAAAAACATTTCTCGTCACCTCCCATTATTGTGTGTAATCAATTTCATCAATTTTACTAATAAGTACATAATTTTTCTTTAATGAATTTTAATTTCTTTACCGCTTTTTCTATTATTCACCATTAACGATATCAATCAAAGTAGAGCAAATACGTGATTTCTTTTCAATGGATCCAAATCTCTCAAAATCAATATCATATGTCAATCAATGCATAACATGTATTTTATCGCATTGCTTCAATTTCCCTCGGAATAAAGGAGATAAAAACGCGTCAATTAGAGAGTTTTGTCAATTTACAAGTTTCGGAATGGCGCGATAATACTGGACGACAAAAAGTGACCTTCCCTAGCGTAATCGCGGCTTCCAGAACTGTCTTTATCATTCTATCAGCCGCGCGCGTTTCTACAATAGTCATTAAAGTTATCGTTGACATCGCGGTTCCCGCGCCGCCTTTCTGTCCTAATTACTTTTTAACGCGGCCCATAAAAGGAGCCGGGCACCGACGCGAACGGCTCTTCGGGTTAGGTTCTTCGAGGCTCTTCGAGGCGGCATAATCGTAAAACCGGCCGGTCGAGAGCGTAATTAAGACGGCACGCGTGGGCGTTCAAACGTCGCTCGCTCTCTCGTCTCGTCTTCTCGATATCTCGTTTTTTTCTTATTCTTCCCTCTCTCTCTCGTCTCTCTGTCTTTCGAAAGAGGGAGAGAAAGGCGCGACCACGAAACTACTCCGAACGAAGAAGAAATACCGAGGCTTGAAACGAGCTGCATCCATCGAGAAAAGACTTTAATCAAGCACGATACACAGTCGCATTATGATTTTGTAAATTGTAATTTCTCGTATATTGTGTCCCGTATAAACGAATCGTCATCGAAAATAATAACTACGATGTATATACAGGGAGTGTGTGAATTACATTGCGTTTATTGCATCGATTGATCCTGTAAAGCCTTTTTAATGACTTTTTATTTAAAAAAAAAAAAAAAAAAAAAAAAAATGAACATTTCTCAATGACAGATTAATTTGATGAAAAAATGAGGCCCCAATTGAGAATTCTATAGCGCACTGTGTAGATGATACTTGTGCGTATTTGAAGTATAATCAACGTTATGAATGATTTAAATGGTTAACTTTATGGTTTAACGGCTTCTCTTTTGCTTCTTCGCTCTCATTAGACAGGAAGGAAAAGATAAGGATATTCTTCCTGGTAAAAACTTTTTGATTGAATAAACCGTGTGCTAATTATATAAGGAAGGAATTATATAAGGATTATATTAAAAGATTATGGAAATTTCTACAATTACAATGATGAAGAAAATGACATTTGTTAGAAAAATAAAAATTAATTACGATAAGACAAATCCATTATTAATGTATATAAAAAAGATATATCTACACATTTTTCAAAACAAGAATTTTACAAAACTTGATAAGGATATTATATTCTTCCTGGTAAAAACTTCTTAAATAAACCGTGTGCCAAATTATATAAGCAAGTATTAAAAAAATATGGAAATTTCTACAATTATAATGATGGAGAAAATGACATTTGCTAGAAAAATAAAAATAAGACAAACTTATTATAGTAACACATCTATACATTTTTCAAAACAAGAATTTTCTAAAAATTTCTGCGACTTCTCTCACGGACGAAATCATTGAAAATCCGACTTGCAGAAGAGAATCCCTCCTGTCCACACAAGAGAGAAACACCCGTGATGTAATCTTCGCTGTAATTCCATCGCGCGAGATATGACGTAATCGAGGAACAAGGATTACAAGGCAGATACAAACGAGCCGATAAGCGGGTATCGAAAAAAAAAGAAAGAAAGAGATCCTCTCCGAATTGTAACCGGACGAGAGATGACATTATCTGCGCGAATAAATCGCGCGCGAATCTTATCGGGAGAATTTTGTCCCTTCCTAGCAGTGTTGGGTAGCATTTAGATACATTTTGTGTATCTGAGTCTGCTCTTTTTCTGAGAATTGCTTTTTTCAGATACATTTTCACATATTTTTTTGAATAGCCCAATTCTTTAAAT
This sequence comes from Nylanderia fulva, assembly GCF_048542155.1. Classification (NCBI taxonomy): domain Eukaryota; kingdom Metazoa; phylum Arthropoda; class Insecta; order Hymenoptera; family Formicidae; genus Nylanderia; species Nylanderia fulva. Next base: position 671,342 of record NW_028190368.1, on the reverse strand, counting down.
TTTTAAAAGATCAAGACTGCAAGTTATCAACATATCGAGGCATTTTTCACGTGTTAAGACTAACGAATAAAGTCGTAATATAAACCAACATATTAATAAAGATGAAAGAATTATTCATAATACATTTTGTATATATTACCATTATTATGATAAAATTTAATTTAAAAGTATCTGATATGTATCTGAGATACTCTTAAAGTATCTGAGTATCTGTATCTATATCAAGGTTGGCCAGAAAAGTGGGTGGAAAAAACCGTGGTAGAAAATTCCGGTTTTATCCATGGAATAAATAAACTGGCAAAAATAATATTACATAAAATATATTTATATAACTTTATAAAAAAATATATGTTTCAATTAATCACTATGATTAAAAAAACGAGAGAAATATAGTCCTCTTTTATTCAAATTAATTAATTAATATATGAACTACATTTTTTTAAAACTTTGAAGGCATTACTAAAATTCATATTAATTTTTGGTCTAATGAAAAATAAAACACAAAATACTAACAAGCAAAATTTACAATTTTTACCATTTATATTTATTGAATTCATCGTTTTCAAAAAATGCCAGTTTTTGCCGGTTTTTACCAACCCTGATCTATATATACATTTGAATTTGTGTGTCTGTATCGAGATACATTTGAAATGTATCTTACCCATCACTGCCTCCTAGAATCCCCTGCCTACACGCGAGGCTTATTCGCTCCCCCGAGTCGCGTTTACCCTTGACCCGTTCTACGATCTACGACAAGTGGCGACAATGAGTTCCGCTTCTCACTCGTGGGACAAACGAGGCGGATTAGAAGATTAGGATGTTATCGCTTAACGCTCGCCCGCTCGCTCGCTCGCACGCATCGAATAATATGTATATATCACGGCGATCTCGGAGAGGCGCCTGGCCTGGCCGAGGAATAATAATCACTGGCCTAGCTAGGAAAGAGCCGGGAGCGAGAATTTATAACACGCGAAAAGATAAAGCTACCATATTCTACATGCGTTTTAGAATATCTCGCATCGAAATCTGCCGTGGGAATCGAATAAACTTGAAGAAACGGCGCGAAATGAGAGAGGAATCGGATTATTATTATAAGAGGATGCTGATAGACAAACTGTAAAATATTATGTAATGTAATTTAACTTGATTGCAATTTTGTTTTATTAGGTTTAATATTTATTTTATTTTTTATTGGGAAAAGAAATAGTATAAAGTAATGGATAGAAGAAGGTGAAATGGATGGATGAACGTGAGTAGGAAAAATTGTAAACCAAGTCTCTTTTTTGGCGAGAAGCTGAAATAAACTTTTATATTAAGAGAATGCTGACTCTGTCTGTTTTATCGACAAATATTATTTTCATTCAATTATTTATTGGCTAGACGGAATGAAAAACCCTTTTCCAGAATTGAAGTATTCATAATATCCAAATCTGGGCTACTATATACTTATGTATGTGTGTTAAAAAACCAAGCATGTTAAATAATTAGCTTTCTTATCGATCTTTTACATTATGTTGACCTAATTTAAGATAATCAATAAGAAACTTGTAATTATTTAACTTTCTTGGTTTTGTATGTACATATATAGTAGCCTAGACTTTAATTCTAAAAAAGGATTGTTCCTTTTGTATAGTCAATAAATAGTTAAATAAAAATAATATTTGTCGAAGACAGAGTCAACATTTCCAATGCTGAATCCACATTTAAGGATAATCCTACTTGTGGCTTATCCGAGTGAATCGTAGAGGATCAAAAATTATACTGAAGTTAGTTTTCAATTGTACCAACCGAAAAAATTTCTGCCACTAAATTTATTTGAATTCACAAATACAAGATTATTTTTATAAAAGTTGACTGGAAAAGATAAAAATGGAGAATATATCTAGACAAATGTGCATAGCTCATTAACAAATATATACCAGTGTTGTGCTTAGATGATTAAAACTAGCTAGATAAAGATGAGATAAAAACATGTAAATTCATCTTATTGGTACACCGAAAAAATTGTATTCTTTAGAATATTATCTTTAAATTAAGAATATTATCTTAAATTAAGAGGATCGTCTTGGCACAATTTTTCGGTGTATAGATAAGATGAAAATTATTTTTTAAAAATATATCTTGATAAAAGATATAATTATATGGCGATTCATCTAGACCATTTTTAAGACTGCTTATATGTAAACACAGCTATTAAAAAAATGTAAATTATAAAAGAGATATAAAAATATATCTATTCATATTTTTATTTATAAATTTGTATCGCTTACTGCTTAAATTCTACTATTTAAGTATTTTTGTGCTATGATTCTAAAGCAAAATTATCTGAAAATTATTCTAGATTAATTTAATAAAGATAATACTTTTTTTTCATTCATGCAAGATGCAGATATAGATAATACATATTTTTATTATCTATATAAAATTAAGGACGACGCCAAAATTTCATCTAGATGCTCATCTATATAATTTTATTTAGATAACAGCACGCACTGATTAATAAATAAAAAATATATTCCGAGGCTACGTTCTTCCGGAAGTGGCATTAGAACTTAAATTTTGTTCATTCAAAGAGAGATGACGAAAGGATCGAGGCGTTCTAGTTTCGGAAGAAAGGAAATACCTCTCGATCAGATGATACGTCGATCCTTTCACCGCACATTCGGCGACGAGGGTGGTAATTGAGGGTGGTATCTCGATACGAGCACCCCGTCGATATCCATGTCAGCGATAAACTGTATCGATAACCGAAGAGGAAACCCATCGAGAAATGAACGCGCGCGGATGAGAGAAGTGCGCTCGAACATGCCCGTGAAACCGAGCACGATGAAGCCACAAGGAGATCTCGTTCGTCGGATAAGAGAGGCGAGGCCTCCTTTCGCAAAGATAGCAACCGGGGTAATTGATATACAGTGTGTGCGTATGCGACTCGAACAGAATGCGACAACTATTTCGAGAGAGGAATTTCGCTCCGGTTATCGCTCGAAAGAAAAATGTCACACATCAACAGAGATAAAAGGCATTTTTTTGACCTCTTAATATCGAACGTTGAATATCAGAATATGTGTAGGATGTAACTAAAAAAAAAAAAAACGTATGATTCTCTGGCTAATTTGGAGACGACTTTTTCTCGGCGAAAATGTCGAGAGGAAGTTCATCACTTTTTTGCATCTTCTCAATTTTTGCTAAGTCTTAATTAAATTAAAATTGGTTTAAAGTAAACCTAATTAAAGGATGTAATTTTGTTACTACTTTAATTCCATAAAATTTAGTACGAGAAGTTCTTTTTCAATCATTTATAATTTATGAAAATTATTGGTATCTTGATATTTTTACTAATTGTGAGGAAAAATTGTCTCCAAATTAACCAAAGAATCTAATGCTGTGTCTTTTTTTATTTGATCAATTTGAATAAAATATCTTGCTGAAAAACAATTATAAAATGTTTCTCTCAGGTAAATGATTTTCAAATCGATCAAGGAAGAACATCTCATTCATAAACTGAGATGTTTGATTTTTTATTTGATCTTTTTTATTTTATCAACTTGGATAAAATATCTTGTTGAAACAATTCTAAAATGTTTCTTTGAGGAAAGTGAGAAGTTTGAAATCGATCGAGGAAGGACATCTCATTCATAAACTGAGATGTTTGATTTTTATTTTACCAGCTAGGATAAAATATCTTGTTAAAACAATTCCAAAATGTTTCTTTCAGGAAAGTGACAAGTTTCAAGTCGATCAAGGAAGAGCATCTCATTCATAAACTGAGATGTTTGATTAAGGGTTCCTCCAGACATCTCCTATGGATCGAAATTGAGATTTCCTAGATTGGATAAAATATCCAGCTTGGATAAAATATCTTGTTGAAACAATTCCAAAATGTTTCTTTCAGGAAAGTGACAAGTTTCAAATCGATCAAGGAAGGGCATCTCATTCATAAACTGAGATGTTTGATTAAGGGTTCCTCCAGACATCTCCTATGGATCGAAATTGAGATTTCCTAGATTGGATAAAATATCCAGCTTGGATAAAATATCTTGTTGAAACAATTCCAAAATGTTTCTTTCAGGAAAGTGACAAGTTTCAAATCGATCAAGGAAGGGCATCTCATTCATAAACTGAGATGTTTGATTAAGGGTTCCTCCAGACATCTCCTATGGATCGAAATTGAGATTTCCTAGATTGACGACGAGCACGACGTGGGTAATAATACTCCTTCCTCGTGGAGAGAAAACGCGGGCTCGAGCTGAACCGCTGATGAATAATAACGCATCCTGCTCCACCTACTACGAGAGACAATACTTGATTCCAAGGATCCTCGACTCGCGCGCACACATACATACATTCCATACGTCTCTTTCTATCTCTCTCTCTCTTGTGTGCATGCGAAGAATATAAAGTGCTATACCTATTTTGTGCCTTCTAAAACGCGGCGGTGACGTCCAACATCGAGTGGATGCATCAGACATCATCGATGAATCTCTCCTCGATATGGATGATTATCGATTTCGATAACACTTTTAATAATAGTATATGTATCAATATTGTTTAAAATAATGTTTTGAGATTTTAAAACTTTCAAAGTCTTTATTTGAAGGCTAAAGTTCGACGAAAATCTCTCCGGTTCATTTTTTAAATAATAGTTTCTTCAAACTATTTAAATAATTAAGTGCTTTGGATTATTATAATAAATAAAAGTTTTGGTTCTTTATTGTATATGTATATAATTATATAAAGAAAAGTTTTATTTAAAACTAATTGTTTTTTTATATAGTTTTTTAAATCTATAAGTGCACTATCATTCTAATTCTTTCTCTTTTTTTCAATTTTATAAAGAGTTTCTTACAAGAGCATTCGAATAAATGCAAAATACTACGTAATCTATATATAATATTTACAAGAATATATTTAATCTATTATTAAATTGTATATGTCGATAAATATGTGCTTCAAAGTTTAAAATCAAGTAATTATATATATTAATTATTGACAAAAATATCGGCTAACTTTATGTATTAAATATCGGCTAACTTTATGTATTAAATATTTATAGAATTAAATGAATTATTTGATCAAAAGATTAACGCAACACTATTTGTATATAGAGACTAAGCGAGTGCCGATTCAATAAGCGAAAGAAGGAAACATTTCTTTAAAACACACGTTAGAGATTATGTTATTATTTACACATTACATAACGTCAGATTTCTGTCATTTAGGTAAAAATTCTTTTACTAAAATGTCACTACTATTACTTTAGTACAAGTTTTTTTTAATGCTATTACTTTTTCATAAGTAGACGTATCGCACAGTGAAAGAATATTTTGAAATAATCACATTATTTTAAACAGTATTAATTTATATTTGTATATATCTGTAATCTTTTATGTATTTTCTTTTTTTTTCTCTTTTGTATATATATTTATATCACTTACTTAGTTATAATCTACTTTTATCGATATAGAATTGTAATTATATATATATATATTTTTTGTATAATACTAAAAAGAGATTTATTTCCGTTTATTAATAAAATAAATATATACTCTTATTAAAAACGTTTGTCCTTATAATCGAGAAATATATCTCGCGATTTCTTCAGAAACAATATGCAAAAAAAATCTCCCCTTTCTTTATTATTTTGCTATTATCGACATTGTATAATAATAAAAAATCAATAAAAATATATAAGCGCAATATTTGCGAGACGTGAAGCTCGAATTTTCTGACGTGCGACTTATCGAATCTATCACCTCGCGGTTGATATAATTATATCCGACGAGAGAGTTCTTCAGGCACGAACACGCGACAGATTCCACGAGCGGTTGATCGAGACGAGCAGGGGACGACGAGGACGAGAACGAGGATAGGGTGATGGCTTGGCGGCTCAAAGTTCAACCAATTTAGCCGCGGTGACGTCAGAAGCGCGTGTTCACCGTTCGGTTCGAGCTCGCGATTAAAGAAAGAATCGTAACCGCTCTGTCTGCGACGGAGATCGCAGATAATCAGCCGGGATATTCAGCCCGAGTCGAACCTGGGGATGCACCGATGGGGTGGCTGGGCCAAGAAATCGAGCGGTAAACTCGCGATTCCCAAGGAATCGATTAGCATTGAATATTCTCTCTCTCTCTCAGGGGAAGGATCTATAAATATGTAAAACTCTAGAGGTATATAAATAAAAAATATAAAAAATTACAAGTTTGCAGCCGTGAGACTGATAAGAGTTAAATATCGCGACGAGATCATTTAAAGATTTATCCTGCAGCTAATTCTGAAGCTTCTAATCCCTAATAATAGAAATCTCTGATATTCGATATACTATATTATATATAATATATTGTATAATATACAGGTATAACATATATATATTTTAAATATTATATATTATATATTATATATATAAATATATATATATATATAATATATAATATTTTTAAAATATATATATATGTCATATATTATACAATATATTATATATAATAATATATTAAAATATTAAGATAAATATATAACGGAAAATTATATTAGTTTTATATATACATATGTATAGATAAAATTAATATATTAATGTGTATATATATATATACATATATGTATCGACAGTTCTAATTATGTGAGACCATAAATTGTAGATAGAGAAGACGCTCCTCTCTCTAGGCGCGACCGAGCGAGCGGATTCCCGAGGCGGGTCTTCCTCGAATAAGATGCACGAGCGAGCTCGAGGTCCTGCAAAATGACTATACGATCGATAGTATTCGAGAGAGTTCGATCCTCGGACACTCGGTCGGGCCGAGTCAAAGAGGCCCGCAAACGGCGAAGGATGCGTGGAATGCAATGGGCGCGCCGTGAGGTGAGGTGGTACAATCGTCCTTCTCTCCCTCACGAGGGACTCCCTCTTCCGTTTTCTTCTCACCGAATTTCATCTTCTTCTCGCCTCTCTCTCTCTCTCCCTTTCCCTCTCCGTTTTAAAAGAGTTCGGTATCTCGGGCCTTCGCTGAACGCGAATAGATTGTAATATGAATTTTTTTCTCACCTTTAATGATTCTTTATGGATCCTCGCCGCAGCCATGTTGAATATTGTGACGTCAGAGACGAGAAAGCACACGCTGAAAATTCTTAGATACCATTCTTAAATGAAAAGATATTTCGGATGGTTTTGACATACTTTTCAAATACCTCGAAAACTATACTTTTCCTTTGACAATCAAGCAACAACCGTAAAATGATCTTGATGCCAGACTTTGCCATGCGGACCGATTGCGCATGTGCGCAAAGAGCAGACGAACTGGGCCTCATATCTCATAGTCATTTCACAGTTGTTGATGGATTATAAAGGGAAAAGAATAGTGTTCAAAATATTTTAAGAGTGCGCGAAAGTCTAAAGTCATCCGAAGTGCTGTTTCATCGAAATCTATTTCTATATCGAAATTCCATCCAACAATTTCCAGCGTGTGCTCGCGTCTGACGTCACAATCCAACATGGCCGCGGCGAAGATCCAGGATCCCTTAATAATTCTTTAAAGAAATAATATTTTTTATATAGGATTTCACTTTCCACTCGCTAAGTTCGATAAAAAATGGGAATTAGACGGATTGTGGATGTACTTGGCGATGAGACGAGTGTCACGCGTGGCGTATAACGTGACGCGGAGCGATAAGAGAATGGTAAGAAAGAGAAGCAGGAGAGGAAGAAGAAGAAGAAGATGGGAGGGAGGTAGAGAAACGTGGTCGACTTCGACTTCGGTCCAGGACATCGGTCCAGGACGGAAAAATTGTCGTCGATGCGTTGGCGCTCGCTCGTTCCGCCGACCGGTACACACATAGCAACAGCAAGCCCTCGCTCTGCATTCCTCTCGTCCTCTCTCGATCGGTGGTCTTCCTTCTTCGGCTATTCCATATTCCGTCTCGCTTCCTCCCGATTCATCCGAGCCGACGAGATGCAACGATCGAGTGGAGGGAAGAGAGAGAGAGAGAGAGAGAGAGGGAGAGACACGGATGGAAACGCACGGAAGGGACATACTGAGAAAGAGAGAGAGAGAGAGAGAGAGAAAAGCGGAAAGATCAAGAGATAGACGGAGAGGGAGAGAGAGAGAAGAGCAGAGATGCACACAAGGCTTCCTCAGGTACGATAGGTTCGCTCGAATTCCCTTTTAAGAACACCGTTCCTGCTCCTCTCGTTCCAGATGATCTTTTAGAGATGAATCCTTGTGCCATTATCAATTTTGATGGCTTCTCTTGATAGCTTCATCTCTTACATGTGATTACTACACGAGTTCAGTAACATTTTTATCGGCGTGTATCAGAATTCTCGAACACAGCTGATCGTTTTCTCTTATTTCATTTTGCCCTTCATTACAGATGTATAAAAAATTTATTTATTTTATAACTTTTTTTTTTTTTAATAAAACATTTTAGAAATATTTTTTATTTCGTCATATTTCAGTTGCCAAATTGTTTTTAATAAAAGAAAATGATCATTCAGTTTTCGCCTGACAAAAGTAGCAGAATGACGTACTTATATTCTTATTTTATTTTGTCCTTCATTACAGATGTATAAAAAATGAATTTATCTTATAACTTTTTTTAATCAAACATTTTAGAAAAATTTTTTATTTCTTATTCATATTTCAATTGCCAAATTATTTTTGATAAAAAAAAAATATAATCGTTCAGTTTTCGCGTGACAAAAGTACCAGAATGACGTACTTATATCGTCACGTTACAAAACCGTCCTTTCTCACGTGTTTCTTACGTTTGCCAAACTATTTTCAGCGAAAACGTTCGCGTCATTAAATTTCGCAAAATTGAACAGCGATACCCCGAGGAAGGAATATGAAATCATGGATAAAACAGATTGCTCTGCACGTTGTGAATGGAAAAATAAAGTCTGTTATAAATAATTCCTACACTCGATGATGACGGATGCTTCGAGGAACCACGGTCAAAGGAGATACTATCTAATATCGCTCGCGGAAATAAAATCGTGACATCAGCCCGTCGAGACTTCTCGGAACGTATTCTGATCACAATAGCACCTTAACTATAAATCTCACAAAACGATTCATATTCATGTGTATGCGGACGTTCGTAGTTCTGCGTAGATGATCGCTATCGAAGATTTTCTGCTCGCGGAAAATCGATATTATCGTTTGTCTTGCTTTTAACCAAGATCTAAAGATAGCGTCGAGCTGGAGGTGCAAAGCGAACATTTGCGAATGTTTGCGGAAATGAGATATAGATGCTACACGGAGAGAGAAAGAGAGAGGGAGTGTCGAAATCTAAAGTAACGCGCAGCGCGCGTTTCGTTTATGCTCGTCATAAGTTCAGCTCGCGGATTGACAAGTAACGAGCTTCAACATTTGGGTTCCGAGACGCGTGACTCGTGCCTCGTATAAACTCACGAAAACATAAACAAGCGAGTAATATGCAGATTTCGAGAATTTCCTGCACGAGAAACTCGATCGACGACTCTAATAGCCTTTTGACAGATACGACCTACTTACTTATCTATCTCTCGCGAAGATAATCATAATTATTTGTTGTTTAATAATAATTTTTTAAATAATTATTATTTTGTTTATTTTTGCCATCTTATAATAAGTTTTATATTCAAATTCTATTAAGGCTTCTGGATCCTTGCCGCGGCTATGTTGGATTGTGACGTGAGAAAGCACAAATTCTTATTTCTTAATTCTTAATGCAATTTTTAAATAAAAAGATATTTTAGATGGCTTTAGCACACTTTTAAAATACTTGGAAAACTATTCTATTATTTTTTCCTTTGACAGTCAATCAACAACCATCAAATTATGATTAATACGTGATGTCAGACTTTGCCATGCGGAATGACTATGCATGTGCAAAGAGCAGACGAACTGGGCCTCATCTTACAACAATCATTTTACAGCTGTTGATTGATTATAAAGGGAAACGAATAGCTTTCGAGGTATTTTAAAAATGTGCTAAAGCCATCTGAAGTTTTATCAAATATCTTTTTGTTCCAAAATGGCATCTAAGAATTTTGGGGTGTGTTTGCTCACTTCTGACGTCACAATCCAACATGGCCGCGGCGCGGAGAGCTAAGAGCCTTAAATTCTTACACAACATCCAAGAACCCAGCTTAAATATCGAGGAAGCAATTCAAGAACTCATTACAGCTTTTCTAGCATACTGCTTCTGAGCCTCATATTACAATCATTTTACAGCTGTTGATTGATTATAAAAGGAAACAAATACCTTTCGAGGTATTTTAAAAGTGTGCTAAAGCCATCTGAAGTTTCACCAAATATCTTTTTACTCCAAAATGGCATCTAAGAATTTTGGGGTGTGTTTGCTCACCTCTGACGTCACAATCCAACATGGCCGCGGCGCGGAGAGCTATAAGAGCCTTAAATTCTTACACGACATCCGAAAACCCAGCTTAAATATCGAGGAAGCAATTCAAGAACTCATTACAGCTTTTCTAGCATACTGCTTCTGCAGAATTGGCTCGCCCAAAGTGACGATGAGACAAGATCCGAGGGACAAGACGCGGAGGAAGGAAGTCACACGTTCGTCGTGCGTATTCGCGGCCGGTGGAGCACGCAATTATCCGAAGTAGGCACCGAAAATACTGATGAAGGAATGGGTCATTGATTCCCCTAGTTCGGCACCGTGCCAAACTCTCTTCTCCACTTCCTCCATTATCATCATCATCATCATCATCATCATCGTCGTCGTCGTCATCATCGTCTTCTTCTTCCTCCTCTATCTTTCCTCGCGGTTCGTCGCGGTTCTACGGTGTGCACACGTTGTTTCTCGTCACCAGATGACTATATCGACCGCGTAGGAGGCTGGGTCGAAGCCAGAGAAACTGTGGCTCGGTCCATCATACATATACAGGGTGTCTGACATAAGGTGTCACACCGAAAATACGAGTATACAAGTAGATCTTGAGATACGAGTAGATTTGGAGACAATTTTTCCTCAGCAAAAATATTCAGCCGTATCAATCATTTTTGAGTTAAAGGGTTTTTCGCAAACCAAGCCTTGTGGAAATAAAATATTAACAAAACCACATTTTCCAATTAATTTCGAGTAGAGTTTACTTTAATAAAATTTTATTTTAAAGTTTAATTATAAAGATACATGATGGCAAACATTGGGAACATCGAAAAAATGATGGCCTTCCTCGACATTTTTGCTGAGCTAAAATCGTCTCCAAATAACGACATCAATCTACTTGTATATTTTCGGTGTGACACTTTATGTCAGACACCCTGTATATCTATTTTCAGGGGGGAGGAGGGAGGAATACCAAGCTACAGAAAGGACGAGAAATATACTATGATTTTCGCGCCAATGCAGACGTTTATCGTCAAAGATACACACAAGCATAGAAACGTATGGTATCGATATCGAATCTAAGAACATGTCTTTCGTCTCGGGCATCGGGTTACTGGCACCTATGAAATGTATCGCGGGATCGATCTGACTTTTTTGCCCGACGATCTAATAACGCGATATAATGTATATACGATGTATTTTTCGCGTAAAATGAATTTTTAGTAATTTTTTAAATTACTTCTGTCCCAATTTATCTCTTAATTATAATTGTCAAATTTTTATTCATATATCATTTCTGCTTCTCTTTCTTCCTTCATTATATCAATTATACTTTATATTATATTAAAATACGATGTGTGTGCTACAGATATTTATCTTCAGATAAAAATCTTTATCTACAGATAAAAATCTTCTTAATTAAAAAAATTACTCTTTATAGCAATATAATCCAATCTGTTATATTATGTTGATTATTTAAGCAAATTGCGTCGTATCACTATCGCAAATGTACAGAAGAATATTAGAGATAATAAGAATAAAAGCAGAGTAAAATAAAAATTTATCAAAATATCGCTCCAAAGACAATTACTCCGAGATTGATGTTTAGCCTATTATAGAATTTCGTTAAAGCGGAATTAGCCGAAATGTCCGAAATGATATGAAATGCCGCGAATATCCAGGCCCAACACATTCCTCGAGATCGAATTAAGCGATTGAACGCGATAATATGTAAATACGTTTGCCCAAATTACACGGTAATCTGTCCATCACGTATCTGGGTCAAACCTGGGCGCAATCATGTGCGAGCTAAATCGAAACTCGAGCGATTTACAACGCTATAAAGAAACTTAAGCATCCTCAAATGTAAACCGAAATATTAGAGAAACGTATAAAATTATCACAAAATTCTAGATGAAAATTATTAAAAGTAAATTACCACGAAATATTAATGAATTTTCCATTTTATACGCGACACTTATCCTATACATCACACTATTTCACCCACAAATATTTTATTTGTTGAAAAAAAAATTCGATGCAAAGACATCCGCAAGCATTCCTCGATGATCAATAGAGAATCCTCGGATTAAGAATTTCCGGAAGGAAAAAGCGTTGAAAATGATCAGAAATTCTATACAAAAATTATTAAAAGGAAATTATCACGAAATATTAATAAATTTTCTATTTATACAGGATGTCCCAGAACTGGCGGAAAAGTTTTTAATGGCAGATTCCTGGTATCATTTGGAGACGATTTTTCCTTAGTAAAAATGTTGAGGGAGGCCATAATTTTTAGCATGTTCTCAATTTTTATTATTATGTATCTTTATAACTAAGCCTTATATTAAAATTCTATTAAAGCAAACTCTACCTAAAATTAACTGAAGAATATAGTTCTGTTAATATTTTATTTTAACAAGGCTTAGTTTCCAAAGAAGCTTTATTTTCAACTGCTTATAATTTGAAAATGATTGGTGTCTCGACATTTTCGCTGAGGAAAAATCGTCTCCGAATGATACCAGGAATATGTGCATGCCATTAAAAACTTTTCCACCAGTTCTAGGACACCTTGTATATACGACACTTATCCAATCACAAATACTTCACTCGCAAATATTTTATTCGTTGAAGAAGAATTCGATGCAAGAACATCCGCGAGCATTCCTAGATAATCGATAATCCTCGAACTAAGAGTTTCCGGGAGAAAAAATCCCAGGGAGATCGAATAGCGACCCTAAAACGAGATCATAAATGCTTTGTGTCTTGTTGAAATGTGGGTGTGGGGAAAAAGAGAGTACAAGACGAATAACGAGACGAAAGATTAATTCCACTTGAGAAGGACAATGCCTCCTTTTTCGTGTTCGCCCAATTATGGAAGCGCTCGAGCGAGGTTGTAAGGATCTCGGGCGCCACCCGGGAGATAAAGGATATTTCTTTGCGAGGACTCGCGAAGGATCTCCGCGAAACGACGATCCTATACACGTAAGGACTTGGACATTCGCTCGTCTTCGTCGCTCAAGACAAACAAAGAGGATTTCAAGAGAAGGGAATTCACTCTCTCTCTTAAACAATTCAGTCAAATACTCGAGCATAATTTGCATGTTCGAATGTGATCGTTTGAGAAAATATAGACATGTTCTTCTCCGAAAATTGTGTTTATCTAGAAAGGGAGAAGAGAAAATATCCGAATAAAATTTTAATTTCTTTTCGATAAACAAGAAAATTTATTGAACTCGAATAAATATTTATTTCAATACCGCCTTTATAAATCACATTTATTTGAAATTAATAATATTGATTTGATGCGAAAAAATATTTCATTCTTTTTTCAAAACAGATAAATATTTATTTATTTCAAATAAATGATTTATTAAACAATTTTTTAGGATATATAAAGAACAAACGTCGCGTTTAATAATAAAATCCGATTAAGTTCTTTTTCAAAATTAATAAATTCCATTGAAATCCCCGAAGAGGAAAGGATAATTTTATTAGGATTGAAATTCTGACAGAGTTCTAGTTTCGCGGATTCTACTGTCAGATTCATGCAAAAGCACTTATATATTCCTGCGAATAATTCAACAACCGTCGTCCCGTCAGAGCCGCGACAAATAGTAAGATATACATTCTTCGTATCGGATTTGTTCCTCTACAAAAAGCTCGCTGACATTATAGGGAACATTCTGCAATAACGAGAGAAAGAGACGTCAAGCTTGTCACCGACCGCAGTCGCTCCTTATTCGAGAACTTCTTTTCCCATTCTACGGCAATTCATATACGATTTACAAGCGAGAACAACCAAATCCCTCGTATAAGATCCAACCGAAAGATTAGCACCGTGGGTCCATCAGCTTCGTCTCGCTAATCCCTTTTACTTTGGTCACTCTCCCGCCTCTCCCAGAGTTCCCATGCTAATCCGAAACTGAAGGAGGAGCGACACAGGGTGCGCAACGTGACTTTTGTCAAACTGCTCTCCCGATAGAGACCAAAAAAGAGAGAATATTCGTCGGGACGGAATAAGTTAAACGCGCTCTCGTGTATATATATATATAAGCGCGTGGGGCGCCGCGGGATGAATAATAATGAGGGACATTCACGGAGATGTGGAGAACACCTCGTCGGGCGCCTTTTCGTAAAAAGGCCGTTAAGGTGCTACCTTAACGATCCACGGGGCCCCCACGGCCGCCGCCGCGTCGCGGTGAAAAAGGGAGATCGAGGGCCTGCACGTGGAATGCAGACACGTAATGCTCGCAGAATGCGCCCGGGCCGCCGACCGCCGGCGGAATTATTAGTATGAGTGAGAGAGGGTCCTCTCCTGAATGCAGCGGGTCGAATACAGGTCTATACGCGGTGCGCTGCGGTATCGGGTGTAGGTAGGTATGTAACATGTATATATACACACACGTGAGCGCGAAGACGCACAGGTACCAACAGGTACGAACAGGAGACCTGCCGCCGGTCTCACGGGGGCCCGCCGACTCTCCCACTCTTTCATCCCGGTCCTGCTTCGGTTCGCAAGGCAGACCTTTGTTCGCGATTCGACGAGTACGCAAATCGATGCGCGATAAGGGACGAGCGCGATTAGAGGATAAAAAAAAATATATATATATGTATGGTATATATATATAGATCCGCCCCATCCGGAGAATGTGCTCCGAAATGAGAGCCAACTTGGCTACGTCAAGTCGAAACGAGATACTGTAAGACTATTTGCCTTTTTTCGCATACGATATATTCGAAAATCGAGACTTAATTAAAAGCTGAATTTATTTTTTCTTGTATACAGAGAGAATTTGTTCTTGGAATTTGCCCTGAAAATTATGGTAAGCGTGGAACAATATGCTGGTGTGGGAAAAATTTTATAAGAGTTTCTCTGATTAATATATATAATATCTAAACAAATACGAAAAAATTTAAATGATTCTTTGTCGAAAATTAAGAGGGATTTCTTATATTCCCTCCCTCAAGTTTTTTTCTGAAATTTCTGACATAATAAGGATATTTATTAATATTTTTTGATCTTCCTGTATCGTTATAAGGAGATGAAACCAACAACTTAACCCTTGTTTAATTTTTTGTATTTTTAGAATATATGTGTTTATATAAGAGACTCCCCTTAATTTTCAACAAAGAATCATCTCCGAAAATTTTTCGCACTTATTTAGACACACTCTGTATATACATATATTGAAAAATCAAAACTCGAATCGATTAAAATTCGAATAAAATTATTTTTCTACAAAAACACGAATCAGCTGTTTGAAGCTCGATGAGGAAGCAAGTGATAAAATTGTCCTACGAATCTCGAATATAAAATTGCAAATTGCACGTGTCGCATTTCGAGGGCGCGAGAAGTCGATTAACTAAGGCGAAACGGGTTGACCGAGGACAATCAGCAACCGCGAATCGATTTCGTTGGGAGGAAGAGGAGAGACCGCAGAGAGACGACAAGGCGGCAATCTGGCTTCTAAGCGAAGGAGATCGATCCTGTCGTCGCGGCGTGACCGCCCGTGTGAGAAACTTTTAATTGCGTTCCTCGCGCGCGAGCGGAGCGGCCCATTTCGTCGGGACTCGGGGTCGAGAACCGGAACGAAGGGACGAGAAATCGCGGCGTAGGTAAGAGGTAGATGGTGAAAGAGGCAGGAGACGAGAGAAGGGAAGAACGACGGCGAGACGAGGCGAGGCGAACGATGGCGCGAGAGAGGGCACATAACTTATGCGTGTTCACCGAACGAAGAATTGTCTCGAGGATGGTAATATGGGGAATAAGGTGGCGCGCTATATATCGTATGGAAGAGACGAGTGTGACGAGTCCGGGTCTCCAAAAAAACGACTACAGTGAAATGGATGTGTAAAAAGATTGCCTATTACTATTCGGTGAACTAAACGGTGTCAAATGTTCAAATATTCCAAATATTCCATATAATGTGCGCGTACTTCCAGAGAGGAAGAGTGTTGATAATATTTCTTGATATTACGACTTTGCGATTATTTTATGCCAAATATTCCATATAATGTGTGTATACTTCCAGGGGAAGAGGATTGACGATATCTATGACTATATAGTGAAATATGGATGTGAAAGAATATATATTATACTATTCGGTGAACTAAACGATAAAAATGTTCAAATATTCCAAATGTGTGCAAACTTCCAAGGAAAGAGTGTTGATGATATCTTTTGGACTTTGCGATTATTTTCTAACGGTGTCAACGTCAAATCGCGACTGATCCATCAACAAAATTCTACGGTCAAGGTGGCCGGGCGGATCGAGAGGGCCGGCCTCCTGTTGAATATGAATATGAAACACTCTCGCACTTACCTTTTGCTGGAGATCCGGACCGTTCTCCATCGCGCGCATAATGGCATCCGAAATGCGAGAGTCCAACTCTCTAACGGCAATCTTGATGTTCAGCTCCAGAGGATTGTTATCGTTGTCCACCGCGGCGATGAGCCTCCCGACCGTGGCCACGTAGCCGGACCACGCGTTATCCAGTTCGTACGCCGGCTCCGTCAGGCAGCCCCTGCAACGTTTATTTGCATTTTTTAATCTCTCTCTCTCTCTCTCTCTTGCGCTCTCGCAACGCGAAGATGCAACGGCTATTATTATCGCGTGATGTTATTACGCGAGTCTATCAAACATCTCTCTCTAATAATTATAACAATCTTTCTGTAACAATTATAAATAATTACAAATCCGAGAAATTGGAAAAATATATATAATTTCCCGATCCGCGCGAGATATTCCAAATAATTATAATAATTATCCATTCGACAACTGCGTTCTTCAACGGGAAAATTAATCGACGAGACCAAGTGTTGCTACTGAAGTACCTTTGTTCGATTGATTTACTGCGCTTTTCATTGTGCCCTATTTGTGCAGATTTGTCAGCACCATTTCGACACCCGTGTTAAAGGGATATTCGTTTCGGAAGTTTTCGAAATTCCTCGTACATCAACCTGACGTGACTCACCTTATTACGTTCATGCAGAAACCGTTGCAGGACCGTACGTCCTTTCCGATTCCCTTACACTTCGGACAATAGGTCATCCTGACCAGAGCGTTGTAGCAGGCCTTTTGTTGCGGGCTGTTGGCGCCTTCGGCGGCAAATAGAACGCTGTCGGTCCGCTCGAGAAAGGTCTTGCCGAGGCTCAGAGCCTGCACCAGCACCCTGGTGGCTTCCAGGCTCTTGCTGATTTTCTTAAATATGTCCTGCGGCACATCGCTGAACGGTTGGATGTCGTCCATTGTTTCGTGCAGACAGGACTTGAACTTCTCGGTGAAATCCCCGCGATTCTGATCCGGATCCACGAGGTAGTGATAGGCGATGGGGAAAAGCCGGGCGAAGAACTCGCGGAAGCGCTCCTGCAACGTGTCCCGGGTCAACGGTTGCTGCAGATCGTCCGAGGTGTTGGCGGACGAGACGTAGTCCACCATCGCCTGGTAGAGCGACCGGATCGAGGGTCTGCTCAGGACCGCCATCGACTGATACACCTTGTCGAACATGAACAGCGTTTTGTTCTCCGACTTTCGCAGCAGAACAATCACCGTCTCTGCAAAAGGAAAGACGCGCTCTCTTTTAATACGATTTATTTAAAGACGGGTCAACAAAAAGTTGCAAAAAGAGTCTTCTCCCTATTTCAATATCGCGCCACTCTCGTATAATTGCGTCGAGAACTTTTACAATCTTTTCTGGAATCGTCTTTCTTCGTAGCAATATATATGTATATATAGACGTCAATCATTTTCGAGTTATAAGCGATTGAAAAGTAGTAAGTAATAATAAGTAATAAATAAAACATTTTTATTAAATTTATGTAGAGTTTACTTTAATAGAATTTTATAATTTAAGGCTTAATTACGATAATGGCAAAAATTGGGAACATGATGGCCTGTCGACATTTTCGTTGAGGAAAAATCGTCTCCAAATTATCCCTGGAATCTGCCATTAATAGGTGTACTAAGCTGGGACATCTTGTATATATAATATTCGAAAAAAAAAGAAAAAAATTTTAGTAGATATAATTCTTGATAATTTTATCTAGTTATTCCAAGACAAAATTATCACACCTTAATAATGCCACAAAAATGCCCCGATTTATCGTTTTATCTTAAACTTATCTTTTAAAGAACACTCTTTCACTCTCCATTTTCGAAAAACTTCTTAAAATAATTTAGAAAAACCTCGCATTTTCCTTTACTTCTTTTGAATATATATATATTAAATTTTCTTTCCTTTTTTTCAAAGACTTTATTATATTGTATCTTAGATTTTAGATAAAATATAAAATAATAAAATAACAACAAAAAGACTTTTCTCTGATAAATATATTTTATTGAAAAACAAATCAATTTTGTATGTTTGTTTTAAAAAGTACCGAAAATGAAATAAAAATAAAATAATAAATAATAATAGAAATAATAAAATGGTAATGATAAAACATGGAAAATAAAATAAAAATGAAAAATATAGAGTTTAAAAAAATTACAGAGAAAGCTCTATAAAAATAATACTAAAAAAATATTAAAAAAATTAAAATATAGAAAATTGTGATCAGAGAATTGAATTGAGCTGTCCGGAGACTATACTATATATTGATATATTCGACCTCGTACGTAATTCGTCACAGCGATTTATCCTTGAGTTTCTTTTTTTTTCTTTTACCAGTTCTTTTCGTAATCTAACTCGATCAAACGTTTCCTCATGCAAATGCGCTTACTTGAGATTTCGCGAGAGTGACAAGAGGAGCGTGCTTAAGAGACGAAGCGAAAAGGAGCGCTTAATCGGTAAGCGCATAAAACGAATAAGAAGAAGCTCCTCGATTTTCGCTCCAGTGGCTCAGGCAAGAATCTATGCACATTTCATCACCCTCCAAAAGTGTGCACCCCACGGTTCTAATGGCCCTATTAAAGGAAATGACGAGTGGCCAATAATAATCGAAAGGTATCTTTATATTGATGGTATTCATTATTGAGAATAAAAATGTCAACAGATAATTTTGAAGGCTCTAGTAATTTTTTATGGACCTGTACACATGTTGCGAAAAAAGCAACAGTGTAATACATTATAAAATATTTTATATACTTGATAATTTTTAATAAATCGTAATAAAATCAAAATTATTGAAAAAATATATAATAATGAAAAACTGTAAATTATAATAAATATATAATTTATTTATTATAATATTATATAATATGATATTATAATATGATATTATAATATGATAATATAATGTAATTATATTATTATATTATTAATTATAAGAGAGAAGAGAAGAGTTATAAAAAATATTATAATATTATAAATAGAAAAATACACACAATATGTAATATATGTAACAATATAAGATTTCGGAAGGTGCAAAATTTCAATAAAACTAATTTCCGAATTATTTTAGGAATGTTTTGGTTAAAATATCGATTTTTTCTCGCGCGAAAAGACAACATCGCGATACTAAAATTAAATCGACCGAAAATATACCGGTTCCGATATCTGATTTGTGACATCGAAATTGCATCTCGTGAACGAAAGTCGCGCCATGTAACGGAGTAAAGCGATTTAATTTTTTTTTCAAGATATGTCTCCGTTAATTAAAATTAATGGCATATATAAAAATACGCGCATTGCAATATCTCGCAGCCCATTTCTTTTTCTTTTTCTCTCTTAGGATAGAGAAAACGGGGCCCTTTATATTTTCCTTGAATAAAGCGTGTCGAGGCGGATTATCCTCGCGTTATATAATTGAAACTTCAAAAGTCTGGGTCGCGCGCGACTACTCGGATTTTTTTTCCTTCAATTACAAAGATTCGAGTAAGACGCCGAATAGAGATAAAAATAAATTCGACAATGACCGGATAATCTTTTCGTTTCTATGAGAAATTGCATCGATCTTAGTTAATCAGACAGATATGTAAAACGAGACATTTCATTTATATTAAACCTTTCTGACCCCTTTTTTCTCTGTTTAAAAATTCTCTGTCGAAAAATTTTATCGAAAAAATCTTTTTTCTGAATATACTACGTAACGATACTACGTAACACACAAATTGAAAGATCAGTGTTTAAAAAAGATAACTGAGAAAAATTTCGACAGACTGATAAAATAATTGAAAAAAACTCTTAAGACATTTTCTTGAAATATCTCTAAGAGCGATAGAATATCTTATAATCTAAAAAATGTCAAGCAGTAGAAAAAAAATGTTTTTCAATAATGTCTAACAGTGCAAATTTTTTGCATAGTCAAGACAAGTGAAAGTTGTTAATTAAGTTGTTAAATATCATGTATTATAAGAGGCAAAAATTCAGATATATTTAAAACCAAACTGTAGTCCATAAATTTATTTGTCACAATTAGACACATGAAATAAAAATTGATTATCAGCCAGAGATAGTAACAAATTATCGACGATGCATGTATTATTAATCTTCTTTATGTCGTTAAACAAAAATAGTGCATACTTCATTTATTGTGTCAAATTAAAGATAGATGCATATTTTTGTGTTATGTTTACATCTTTTTCAGTTGTTTTAATAATTTATCATTTAAGTTCAAGTAACACAATAGTAATATCTTAAATTAACACATAAATGTGTTAAATATTTATTATAAAATTATTAACGAGTACCATTTTTAACGAGAAAACAAATTTTCTTACTGTGTAAATTCTATTTTTTTTAAGTACAATGTTATATATAGCTGCAATGATAAACGTATACATGTTTATTAATTATCGTGTAATTCTACACTTAATATTTGTGTAATTTTACAAATTTTTTTATACAATGTAACAAAATTACAACGTGTAGCTTAAATAAAATTTAAAGATTTGGAGAGCGAAGGGAGTTTTGGTGAGGCTGCAAAAAATGCCGACGCTATACGCGACGAAGATGCAAATACTTCGCGATGCAACGAGAAAGAGAGAGAGAGGAAATAAGTTTTTCGCGGCATCGAAAATAGCAGAGCGCGGAGTCTGTGCTTGAATTCTAGACGCCGTGTTACCGAGGCAACGACACGCGCTTCGCGTTTCCGCACGCTTTGCCGCTATCTTCCTCTATCTCCGTCCTCCGTCTCTGTCATGTGCACACGCACACGTGTACGTGATGCGTACTGGTTAAACGTATACACTGATATAAATACCGGACCGACCACGTAATCGAGGTGACTGAAGAGCTGTAAAGCCGAAGACCGATCGTTTGAAAGTTTTTAGAAAATAAGAAAAAATTTTTTAGAATTTTTAGAAAAATTTTAGAAAAAATTTTTAGAATTTGTAGAAAATAAAAAAAAATAAAAAATCTCGATTAAAATAATATAAGTAAGAAGAAGTAAAGTAGGGAGTAATATCTGTTTCGCATTCAAAGTACATATATATTGAACGAGAAGCGATCCGTAGAATTAATTCACAATAATTCATAGCAATGAGGTTTAATATGCAAAGCAACAGGGGGATTTGTATGAGTCACGCGAGTTGACATCGCGGTGTTAATTTCTCGTATGTGAATATTCAGCTCGCGCGCCGTCGAGATAAGCGCTCGAAATAAGGAGTGACATGTTTGCGGCATATCTGAACGAGCGCGGCCGATGCCCAGGAATTAAAAGAGATGGATCGAAAGAGGGAGAAAGAGGATGATCGAGGAGAAAGGAGGGATTCGCACTCTCTCGTCCCCGTATAAGGCGGCGGAGACTTCGATCCTTCGCGAAGAGGAAAGACCGGCAACGCACGAGAGTAAGAGTCGAAAAATCGTCGTCTCTCGCGAAACTTTTTTTCCGACTTTTCTTAGGGTGTCCCGAAAATCGTGAATCATCTGTTAATGACAGATTCCTGGGATCATTTGGAGACGATTTTTCCTCGGCGAAAATGTCGAGGCACCAATAATTTTCGAGTTATCTTTTGTATAGAATAAAATATTGTATAATAAACCCACATTCTTCAATTAATTTCAAGTATTAGAGTTTTCCAAGTATTTTAAAAGTGTGCTAAAAAGCCATTTGAAATAGTGTTCCATCGAAATATATATTTTTTCATTTAAAAATGGCATCTAACAATAAGAATTTTCAACGTGTGTTCTCTGACGTCATAATCCAACATGGCGGCAGGATCCAGGAGCCTTAACAGGATTTTAATTCCAAACTTATTACAAAGATACATGCTGCAAAAATTGGGAGTGCAAATGATAGTCTCTTTCGATAGATGATTCACGAATTTCGGGACACCCTGTATAGAATAAACGCGATGGAGAGACGCGTTTTTTTTTAAGGGAGAGAAAAAGGCACCACCTCTTCCCACCTTTTGTCGAACCTTTATCGGTGTACAACGACCGATGGAAATTCCTATAAGTCAAACGCGTCGAAGGACAAATGAAAGAGCTCCTTAGCGATTCTAATAAAAAAACGCCAGAAACAAGAATAAAACCGCAGGTCACTCTCTTCTAATACTAAATCACTCTCTCAGTTACCTGTTAGTTGGGATGTGGAGTTTTATACATCCCAAATACAGGTTACGAAAATTATAATGGCGGATCTCTTAAAATGATGAATATCAGTGAAGAGAGAAAACGTTATTAATTTTATATATAAAGAACTACACGTCTCTTATTTATAACAAATAAAGTAATAAAGAAAATTGCCTCTTTTCAACGCTTCGTTTGCCAATATTTATTTGTTCCTATTCGGTCGCTTTATAGTCGAGAGTTTCCAGTTTTATGGTTCTCTTTTTCTTTACAGTCTTTACTCTAATAATTTAATGATACCTTTTGAATATTTATCTCTCGCGAATAAATAAACGTAATTTTGTTCATTTATTTTCTTACATAGAATTCGAAAATATATTTATTTGCTGTTAAATATTTGAAAATATGTAATGTAATATGTAATTTATTAACATGTTTGTCATCGACTACAAATAATATTATATTAATAATTAAATGCAAATGTCATCTGATATCTATAGTAACAGTTTTTTCAATATTTTGTTACATAAATAACATACATTAAAATGTGTAACAATCACATTATAAAGACTAATTCCATTGATGTCTGTCAATGTTATAAATCGATTCTAACTCAATGGATTATTTATAAGATTATCATTGCAGCAATATAGCATCGTACTTGGAAACAATGGTAATTTTATATCAATAATTAAATGCAAATATTATCTAATATTTAACAACAGCTTTTTCAATATTTTGTTACATAAATGACATTATTTACATTAAAATGTGCAACAGTGCACATGAAAGACTGATTGCAGCTATATAGCATCATATTTGGGGAAAAGTATAGAATCGATTATATACACTGAAAAAAATTTGTTAACTTGACTAAACTTTTCAACTAATTACTATTTTGTTAATTGAATATAGATTAATATTTAAGTCAAATATACGTTTTGTTAGATTTAATTTAAATATTTTAATATGTTCAATTAACAAAATAATATTTTAGTTGAATGGTTTAGTCAAGTTAACAAATTTTTATTCAGTGTACAAACACAGTTGATAGGGTTCCAGCAGACTTAATGAAAAAAATTCCCTGACTTTTTTAGATTTTCTAATTGTAAGATCACCAGAAATTAATTTTTTCCCTGACTTTTTAGTATTATTTTTTCCAAATATACAATTTGCATATATCTATATAATAAATCAATTAAATGTTAAATCATAAAATCCTTAAGATATTTTTGTCAACAATAAAAAGGTTCGGAAGTTAAAAAAACAAAAATTTAAATCAATTATACAATTTGCATTATATACAATAATCGAAACAAACTATTTAAATAATCACCTTTTTCATTTATATTATATCCAATTTTTTAGTTTTATCTTTATCAAACACATTGAAATAAAATAACACGACGATGAAAATATAAATTAACAAACACGCTGTAGATGAATCGATTTTTAACAACACAGAAAATCAGTGTGCTGAGAGTTAAGAAAAAGTTTATATTTATTTAATATAAAAAATTTTTTATTTAATAAAAATTTAAATAGTAAAATTTCCTGACTTTTCCCTGACAATTCCAGATTTACAAAATTCCCTGACAATCCGGTTTTTCAGATTTCCCTGATCGCTAAACACCCTGGTTGATTAATTATTAATAATAATTATCATTTAAATTTCTCAAAATACAAATTAACCGACGTTGATGGAAATAGTTTTGAATCATTTTTGTGTCATAATCACAGCTGATTAATTATTATCAATGATAATCAAATTTAAATTTCTCGAAATACAAATTAACCGACGTTGATAGAAATAGTTCAGAAGAATTTTTATATTTCATGAGTGCATGATTATTACGAATTTACATTCGCACGTTTATCCGCGAAAACGCATTTTGCTCGGCAACGCAAAACGTGGTAGGAAGCCACGAGAAGAGATAAAGTATGTATCTTACCTCTGAGAGCGTCGGCGGTGGTGACGAGGAGACCCTGCAGACTTCTGCTATGATGATGAATCAGATTGTGGAAGTCGGTCCGAGCTTGTTGCTTCAAACGATCCTCCATCTCCTCGCCGCAGCACTTGCCATGACACGCTGAAAAAAAAAGGAAAAAAGAGAGAAGATAAGAGAGATGCTTGACGTTATTATTGCGCAACGTCACCCACGCGTTGAAAGGCTCCCCCTTTCCGCTGGAGGAGCTAAATCAAATTGGAGCACGATTAAGGGAGGAAGCAGGGGAGAAAGGAGGAGCTTGAGTTGCACGTCAAACTACATATAAACTCGACACACCGAGTTAAAAGCATAGTGAGATCCGACCCATATTTGCGAGATCGTTCGAAGGAACGAGGAGCGTAAACGTAATCGAAGCGCGATCGTGTGTAAATCTTTGTAACTCGATCGAAAAACGGAATTTTATTATATCAAATATTGTTTTATCGCGGCGCATACGCAAACGGAATTTCGTTTCAATCGAATTAAATCGTCGAGTTTCCAATTTTATACACACATTTCGTTTGTACGTTTTCGCGTCACCGGAATTTTCGTTATATAATCCCAATATGTATATAATCCACGATTTTCTATTTTTCGAAAGAGAATTTTGGTAAAGATCATCAATAATTTACTAAATTTATTAAATTTTGATGTGAATTGATAAATGATTTTTTTTCTTTTTGAAACAGCAATTAAATATCGCAATTAAATGTAAAGAATAAAAGTGCAAGCATTGTACAGGATATATCTAAATAAGTGCGAAAAATTTCAGATGATTCTTTGTCGAAAATTAAGGGGGGTTACTTATATATTCCTTCCTCGAGGAGTTACATTTTTCTAAAGAGAAAGGTAAAAATTAAGTTCTTATATAAAAAAAATAAAAACTTAATTTTTACTCTTCCTCTTTTAAGTGTAATTCCTCAAGAAGGGATATAAGAGTATATGTTTGTATAAGAAACTCCCCTTAATATTCAACAAAAACTCATCTATTTAAATACACCCTATATATATTTATAATACATAAAATAAATGTTAATTATCTCAATTCAACATATAGTCATCATTTTGGATTCTATAATTTAACATATTAAATATGAAAAATGTTGAATAAATAAAAAGTGTGTCCATCACATCGAACGCGCATGTATTTAGTGTTAATAATATAATCGCGGTTCGGAAACGGTAATAATAACATTTTCGCGCGATAATTTCAACCGAGATCAGAAAATATGCCGCGTCGCAATCGATCGAAATCTCGCGGTGACGTGCATTCCTCTTCGCCTCTGGGGGAACCGGTTTAGCGAACACGAAGCTACATCGAATTTAAAGACCGAGCTATATACATATATATATATATGTATAGTACGAATAAAAATACGTATAACTATATATAGAGACTGACATTTGAATATACAGAAATGTGAATATATAAAAAAATGAAAGAATCATTGTATAAACAATTAAATATAGAAATATAAATATTAATACATGGATATGTGTCAGTAGAGATATGTTGAATATTAGAATAGATACAAATATTATATTTTTAAAATATCAAACTTTTGAAGTAAAAAAATTTTTTGAATACTTTTACAGAGAAATAATAAAAGACTTAAAAATGAGACCAACAATGTTCAGATAAAAAGCAGAACAAATGCAGATTAAGTCACGAATAAAAAAAATAAAATACGTAGTTGTCTGTGACATAAATTTAGATAAATATGTAATACTTGTTTAAAACGTCAATATTTTTTCTTTTTTTAAGAAGAAAAGAAAACATTAACGTCGCATTTATCTAGGAGAACTAGATTTGTAATATCTTTTTTATTTTTAGATTGGTAAAAATAAATTTCTCCACACATGCGTACGCACACACATATATGTTTCGTAAACGAATAACTTGTAAAATTAATGGAAAAAGACGCGGACACGTGTTATGCAATCACGTAATGTCACGTTGGAGTCGGATACGTTAACCAATAGGATTAATAGTTTCAAAGTTCGAAAAAACATCACATAAATCACAAAATCAACAAGGAACTGAAACGTGTGTGAAATAGAGAGAACGAAGAAAAATCGGCAAAGAAAATCGTGTCACGATGAACGATATAGTTATGTAAATGACAGATTCTTCGACGTCGGAGAATCGATAGAGGCGTTAAATTCCTCCTTTGTCAAATCTCATCTCCTCTTGGAGAGTCAATCGCGCGAAACAGAGCTACGATGGTGATTTACAAAAACAAATTCTCCCTTGCATTTTCGAGATATCTAAATTTCGAATGCAATTATATGCAAATATTTGTGATTCTAATTCATTTTCCAAGAGAAAAATTTCCGAAAAGCTTCAGAGATTTTAGCATATAATCAATGAAATAATACACGAGAGAATAAAAAATTTGTTTAATCATCACATTTTCAATCATTTGTGAAGAATTATTTGCGTGTTTGAGGAAAAGATACTTGATATCATTTGTGTGTAAATTTATTCACGCAGAAATCGTAACATTTAATACGAAATATTACTATTACATACCGAATAATGTCAATTATCAATATTAAATTAGATATTAAACATTAATTGTATAATATCAACAATTTTAATAGGCACTTGTAATCACACAGTATTATTAGCAAGTGTATAAGTTAATATCGAGAGAACTACACATATATTAATACAATTGAAGTCTGTTATTGGTAATAATTATTATCGAGCTAGTGGAAATTGCATATTGTTATATATCAACATTTTGATTAACTATGAATTATTGGAAATATTAAAAAATAGAAAAATACTGACACATATATGTTATCGATTTTCAATAAAATCATTTTAAAGAAAAAATTGAACTTTATATCGAATTAACTCTGACATTAAATCTATTATCAAAAAAAGAAACTATTTTGACGAACGAACCGTAGCCTCATTTCACGAATAAGTCAAAAGTTCGTCGTCCAATTACGTGATTGTCTGAGAGAGAGAGAGAGAGAGAGAGAGAGAGAGATCGCTAAATTCGACTGAACGGGGCGATTGTGCTAATAATGTCAATTATTAATGTAGGTAATAGAAAGAGCTAATAAGAGCCAACCGTGAAATATTGTATAAACGCGAATTAAAACATTATATATCTAAATAATTTTAGACACTAAAATTTATCAGTTTAAAATTGAACGTTTCGGTAAAAGTAAAAGAGATTAAAAAAATAAAATTAATTTAGTATAATTTTAAACTAGTAAATAGTGCCTAAAATTATGTAGGAGGATTTTTATTTGCGCTTTTATCTCTTCGTTTGGCTCTTATAGAGTCACTCCTTTTTATTATATATATATATATATATTATAATTTTTAAAATTATATATAATTTCTATATTGATATATTCAAAGCCTTGTTATTTTTACTCAATGATTAAACCGCAATATTTATCAATTATATATTTTCTTCAATCAACATTGTTTGACCGCTTTTTGTAATCATTTTTATATTTATCTCTCCTTCATTTTTCCTTCTCTCTCACATTGCAAAGTATGTCCATTTGAGAGAAATGTCAGTTTCACCTGACTTTGATGTCGCTTTCCAACTACTCTCCGGAGGGACGCGTTCACGTAAGTACGTGTTTCTCGTGTGAAAAATGTGACAGAATATATATATATATATATATATATATATATATATATATATATATATAATGGAATGTAAAAATGATACAATATAATACGGTAGAGTGTTTCACACCGCACGAGCGGTATGAAATTGGAGTCGTGCGAAAAAATCCACTTACTTTTCGGAAGGTGATCCCCGGCTGGCACGAGCGTGATGTTCTTGCTGTCGAAGAACGGCCTGATCAGGTCGCAGCTGGCGACGAGCTCGGTGCTATCGTCGCTGGACGTCGTCTTCGAGTGGTGCAAGGATCTCGCGTGCACCGTCGTGCAAACACAGTGACAGCACACGAGGAGGATCGCGAGCAGAGTCGAAGGACTCGCGGAGAGCGCGAGGGCTCGCGCGATTATTTGCATTTTGGCAAAATGGCTCCGAAAGGGAATATGTAAAGAGAAAGAGTGAGAAACAGAAAAACCGCGAAAATTCGCGAGCGCTCTTGCGAGAATCTCTATCGGTTCTCTCGCGCGCGCGATAAACGCCTGTTTTCTCTTCTCTCTTCCTTGCGTTCCTCCACCTCTTCTTCTTCTTCTTCTTCTTCTTCTTCTTTTATGGATTCGTCCCCGGCGGAGTCATCCACCGTATCGGAACGCGATGATTGTTTGCCGAACGGCGGACGCGCCGTCAGACGGTACGACGACGGCGACGAAAACGAGAGGCGGCAGTGCTGCGTGCACTCGGGGCATGCGGCGCGAACATTTGGTGCGTTCGCGAAACGGGTAGGGGGAAGAGGGAGAAAATAAGAGACGAAGAATGAGAGAGGTCAGAGACGGCGATCAGCGATTGCGTCCAGGCGCGATCGCGTATATCCAGCTCCTCCGGTGCTCCCGGCACATGCACGGCTCGACCACTTTGCTCCTATCCTTGCACTGTGTAACGCACATATACTAATATTTTATGTGTGTGTATACGCACACGCGCGACGCGCACACACGCACGTTTGACCGCACCGCGAACGCGAAGATGGGAGCGAGACGGACCCGCGTCGATGCACCTCCCCAGAGCGACTCGATGCGACTGAAGCGCCGGGTTCGAGTGTCACGGGGTTATACTCGGCCGGCTGGCGCGAACGCAGCGCCCCCTACGGTCGATTCTGTGCAACTCCTCGGAACGCCGACTTATCGACAAAATCCTTGGCCGATTTTCTTCTTTATCGACTGCTGTTGATGCACTTGTAAATCTAGAAACAAATTTTTTGAATTTGAATATTTATTATTTAAATATTTTAATTATGCATATGATTAATAAAAAAGTATAAAAAAATTCTCTTAAATAAAGATATTAATATAAACAATAATTATAATTATTATAAATAATTAATAAAAAATTAATATAATGAAATAAAATAAATATGTAAATAAATATATATAAGAAATAAATATTAATCGTTTATTGTCGAGTTACAAAAAAAAGAAAGCTACATCAGATTACATTCTGCTGAAAATATGATGAAGATAGTGTCTTCAAATACGAAATTATATAAAAGTAATCAATCTTCTGGTCTGATTGACCTGCCACACGTTCAACGCTTCGTACTCCTCGATGCACTTGTATACGGGATCGGGTTTAAATCCCTTGCTCGTGCATCGCTCCAAAATATCCGACACTTTGACTGTCTTCTTATCACCGGCAAGTTCCCGTATCAGGTGGAAAATTCTATTGATTGGATTCTGTTGCGCGTTATTTACGCGTTGTTCGGAATAGTTGATCGAATGCTTGGACATCTCCACTAATCTGTTCGCCTCTGCAATGTCGTCCTTGTCAACTACGTTTGATAGTCGCAGTCGTGCTAATGCTGTCGACAACCGAAGAATAGCTAGCAGATTACGAGCGGAAGTGAACGTCTTGTCGTGGCTGTTACGCGCTTCCTTTCGCATTTCCACGTAAGAGTCTGCAAAGAATTTTGCACAAATTTTAAATATTATTTATCTATTAAATAAATTTAATATAAGATAATATAAAACATTAATATTTCATAATATAATTAAAGAAAACAAAATAACAATTTAAATGCATACGCACCTACAATATACTCTGTTAATTCTTCTGATACAACAGGTTCTTTTGTCTTACACAAATTTATATATTTTCTTATTAATTTCATATCTATAGCTTCCGTTTCAGTAGGAGGTTGCGAGCAATGTTGATGCACATATGTAATATGTTGTGCTAATCTATGTAAAATTATTTGTGTTCATTAGCGCAGCAAACAAACATTAAAATAATAATTAAATACAAAATTAAAAATAATCAAGTTAAATGATTAAAATAAATAATACCAATTTAATATGCTTGTGAATATGCTTACTTAAGATCATTACTTCGGTCTGCGCGATCCTGGATAAGCCACAATAAGTCAAATCGCGACAACAATGCGGCAGGCAATTGAATATTTTGTTCAACCGATCTCTGCGGATTATATCTGCCATACGCCGGATTGGCAGCAGCCAATATGGACACTCTAGCGTTCAAACGAGCCATTATTCCGGCTTTAGCAATAGATATGGTTTGCTGTTCCATTACTTCGTGAATCGCCGTTCTATCTGCATCTGCCATCTTATCAAACTCGTCGATGCAGCAAACTCCTTGATCCGCCAACACCAAAGCTCCACCTTCCAATATCATTTGACCACTCAGAGGATCCTTCATGATAGCAGCAGTTAAACCCACACCGGACGAGCCTCGTCCTGTGGTATACTGCGATCTTGGAGCCAATCGTGTGATGTAGGATAATAATTGCGACTTTGCTACACCAGGATCTCCCATCAAACAAATATTAATGTTGCCTACAAATAATGAGAATGAGATTATTTTATCGCATTATATTTTTTGATATCTACAGATATTAAAACAAAAAAATGATTATATTACTTTTTAAATTTTTAGATCAAATATTTAATATATAGACATTAAAATATATAAAATTTCGTTGGTAATTATATATCCTCACCTCGAATTTTAATATCGCCCTTCTTCTTGTCTGTTCCACCAACAAGAAGTAAAAGTAATGCCTTTTTCACATCCTCGAGCCCATAAATTTCCGGTGCTAAGGAACAAGCCAACTTGTTGTAAAAATCATCTTGCATCAGTAAACTTAATTCTTGATCGGTCAATTCGGCACTTCCATCGTCTACTGTATCAATGTTATTGAGACATACTATTTTCTGAAATTAAATAAAAGATTAATCAGTCACAGATAATCGAATAAAATTGATTTATCTATTCTTACATGTGCCTCCAAATAAGTCTCACTGGAAAGCGCAGGCCCTGATCTAGCATTGAAACCTGTTTTCAAAAAGGGCAAGAACACCCCAGTAACAATAATGTGATCACCAGGCAAGCAATTTCTCGTTGTTTCGCCTCGACAAAAGATAGTTAAGGATCGTGGTATATGGCCAACTGGAACTTGTTCACTCTATAGAGAAATAAATAAAATTGCAAGAAGTATTTAAATGTTTAAATAAACTTAAGAATATTGAAATAAACTTACATGTTCCTGCAATTTTATCTCTTGAAATTTTATAAACTTCGAACCTTTTGTCTGCAAGTACAATCTGCCACCAGATTTATTCACACGACATCCATCACTTGGACATGTCCGTAGTGGCATAAAACTCAAAGAATGCACCTACAATAATTAGTTTTATGCATAACTCCTCAAATCTCTTTATATATATATTATAAAAATTATGTATTATATTGTTAAATTATGCAATAATTAATACAAAAATATATAAATAAAATAAAATTTAATCTTCTTACCGGTTGGCTCACTTCTGAACCGCATTCATCGCATGTGTATGTTGCTACAACAATCATAGGCTTTACTTCAGTAGTTTTTGTAACAATGCCTCTAACTGTCACCAATTTTCCAATCTTGTCTGCCTTAATATCTCTTACTGAATATGCTTTTGTATCAGAAAAATCTTTAAAATATACTTCACTAAAAATATGTAAATGCTACCATGAGACTTGATTACTTATTTTAACAAATGTTTGAATATAAATTAAGTTTCCTTACAAACGACGCATCAATTCAGGAGCATATTTAACTCTAGTGTCCTGAGCTTCACCTTGTTGTCTATTACGAGCCTGCATTAATGACCGATGCTCCATATAAATATCCAATGTATCTTGAGGTAAGACAACTCTTTCTTTGAACTCAGGTAACATTTCTTGAACCAACTAAATTACATGAATAAAATAAAGTTTATAATTATTTTTTACAAATAACTAAAATATATATAAACTTACATATTTGCAATATGTTTATGTACTTTTGTCTCTATGCAACAAATAAACTTTCACATAGTAAATTAATCTATAGCAATATTTGCATACATACATCCAAAACCAAATTAGTGTATCTTCGTGTATTATTAGCAACAGATGTGGCTAGCTCCTCGTCAAACGATTGTACATCATCCAAATCGATTTCGAAACTAATTTGTTCTCTGTGAGCTATTTTGGTAAGCTGCTGTCTGTATTTAAAGGTCTTATTTTCGGTCTTATCATCCATTGTTACGAATTCCAGAAAAAAAGTCTTGAATTGTTCTAAAATAATTATTTATTTTATATCAAATCTGTTACTTAATGTAGATAAAGATTAATAAAAATAATTAATCACAAATCAGATACATAACCGGTAATTTCACAGAATTGAGAAATTCTATAAAAACGTAAAGTCTCACCTCTGTCTTTAACATAATCTCTCGCCACTTTGTTCGCCATTTTTAAACGAATATTGAAAACACAATTTTATCCGAAATCCTTTTGCAACAAATATAATTTTCTTCAACGAATATTATGGTTAACGAAAACTTCTCCGTGATTGCCTTCCTTTCCCGCGTAAATTATAAACCACGAGTTATAAAATATATAGACGGAAAATTATAGAAATAATTCGAGCGACAAGCATGAAATCTCTAAAAATCGCTATTGGTCCGAATTGTTTTGGACAAGCGAAAATGACGTCACACGATTAGCTGTCAAATAAAAGCATTTTTCATATTCGGTTCGATTAGATTGATTTTCGAGAAGTCGGCGTAGTACATACATACATATATATATATGAAAACGTCATATTGTTTAAATTAATTTTTCTTGAAAATGTGTAATTGTAAGCTTTACGCTTTATCTCTTTATTGACAAAACATTTCTATTTTAATATTTAGTAAGTCATCTTTATATAATGATTTTTGAGCTGAAAAATAAATAATAAAATATTTTAATTAAAAGCAAATTTAAAAAATATGTATATAATTTTTTGATATATTGCTCAATGTTAACGTCATAAAAATTATAACATTCGAATTACGCTACGCGCGATAAGATGCCTTTTCACGAGTCGCGGAAACCGATTGTTTGAGCGACAAAATGATCATGTAACATAACTTTTGTCGCTGAACTAAACAGCGATAATTTTTGTTCATGAAAAGAATAACAGCGCGATAGAATTGATAAAGTTGAGCGTTTCAGCAGTAAAAGCCAGAGCGATGGATCGTTGGTCCTTGTCTGACTCAGCTGTTCGGTTCTCAACTTGGTTCTTATTGTTAGCTGAATAGCTCGGACATGAACCATATCGCGGAATCGAAGCATTTACCGTGCTTTTTACCAAGCGTCACGACGTAGTTTATGTCCACTTTGTCAGGGGACGTGCTAGTACACGCGGCCGCTGAATCCCAGTGACCGTTTTCTCTTGTTTCTCTCTGATATTTACTTATCTATGCTGAATTATTTCAGTTTTCAATATGTAAACACGTGTTTTTCCAGACACTAAAATTCCCATTTTTTTTTTAAAGAGAAAAATTTATTCTGTGTTTGATAGTGTGCTAAAAAAATGGGTAAAGCCAAGAAAGTCAAATTTTCTAAAGGCGGAACCAAGGAGTCGAAAATAAGTTTGGCGGAACAAATAGAATTTGATAAAGCTGTGAAGCCTACAGTTAGGCAAAAGATTAGACGTCGGGCTGATGATGCAGAAGAAGTTAGTGTTCTCATATTTCGTATTATCTCATCTTGCTGTCAAATCAAAAATTAAAAAAGTATACATGTTTTGCTTTGCTTCAATTGTAATTAACACAATTATTATTCTTTCCTAGTACATGGCTCCTATTTTTACAAAATTCTCTTTTGTATTATCTTATCTTGCTGTCAAATAAAAAATATTTTTAAAAAATACATTTTCTGCTTAATTGTAATTAACATTATTTTTTCTCAGTATGTGGCTCCTACTCTGACAAAAAAGATCTTATCGCAAGCCAGACAACAGCAGTTGGAGATCGAAGAGGAAATTGGTCTGAGTAATCCTAAGAGTACTGAGAAGTCGATTGTGAAACTCGACACCGATTTCAGTGACTCCGAGGATCAATCCAGCGATAATGAAGAATCTGTGAAAGATGTATATTATTATGAGCTCTTAAAAACCAATGAGGATGATGAACGTGCTATACAGATTTTCATGTCCAAAGATCCGAAGCCCACAAGAACACTGGCCGATATAATAATGGAGAAATTTACGGAGAGGAAGACCGAAATCGAATCGCAATATTCTGATGCTGGGATTATTCAGCTGCAAGACTTGGACCCACGAGTAAAAGCAATGTATGAGGGCGTCAGAGACGTCCTAGCAAAATATCGTAGCGGCAAACTACCAAAGGCTTTTAAAATCGTGCCAAGCCTGAAGAACTGGGAGCAGATACTCTATATCACGGAACCATTAAAATGGTCTGCTGCTGCCATGTATCAAGCGACAAGAATATTTGCTTCAAACTTGAAGGACAAGATGGCCCAGAGATTCTATAATCTGGTTCTGTTACCACGTGTCAGAGATGATTTAGCAGAATACAAAAGACTAAATTTCCACTTATACCAGGCGTTAAGAAAAGCGTTATTCAAACCGGCCGGTTTCATGAAGGGAATCCTGCTGCCGCTCTTAGAATCTGGCACGTGCACCTTAAGAGAGAGCCTCATCATCGGATCTGTGATAGCAAAAAATTCTATACCAATTTTACACTCCTCGGCGGCTATACTGAAAATCGCAGAGATGGATTACACAGGTGCAAATAGCATTTTCCTCAGGATATTCTTGGATAAAAAATACGCGCTTCCATACAGAGTAGTGGATGGAGTTGTATTTCATTTTCTCAGGTAAGATATGACATAAGTCTGTTATATAAGCAGCAATATTATTATAGAAATTATATTTATATTAAATTTACTCCATCAGGTTTGAAAGAGACACCAGGGAGTTACCAGTGTTATGGCATCAAGCTCTCTTAACTTTTGTGCAACGATATAAAAGCGATATCAGTACAGAGCAAAAAGAAGCTCTATTAGGGCTACTGAGGAAACAGTCGCATCATTCAATCACTCCCGAAATCAGAAGAGAATTGCAACACGCGAAATGCAGAGATGTAGAAGTAACAGAACCCAAACCAGAACCAATGAATATTAACGATATTACTATTGTATAAATATTATTAAAAATTTTATATTAAAATATAGATTGGGATCTCTCTTCAAATTGAAATGTATTATCATGAAGAACTGTATAATACACATAAAGCGATATTCAAATAGTACAATTTCCAGTGTAAAAATATATTTTTATTTAATCTGATATATCGATTCCTTAATAAATTAATATTTGTATTATTTTTTACCATTTTTAAGTTCTAAGTAAGTTTATGATAATTTAAGACAAGACATCATACATAAAACAGTCATTTTAAACATAGCACTCTTACTACCACAGTATGAGTTACATCATTACAAATACGTCTTATTCTCAACACATATACACATGAGGTAAAAGTAGAGAAACTTCTAGTACACACTTTAAATTTGACAATAATTCAATGTTATATATAACATAAATAAATCATATGTAAAATTTTGTAATATCATATCAATATATGTATATATTAATATTTTGAAATATATTCATATTAATTATAAAATATATATACATATATATAATTAACATAAATATAATACAGCACTTAGAAAGTAACAAGAAATCTGCGATTTATAAATGAACTGTATAAAATTATGCTGTATGAATTCTATTATTTTCAAAATATCACTAAATATTGTTATATTTCTACATTATCTTTAGGATTCAAAACTTTCAAATCTTTCTGTTTTATATTTACATATTCTACATTAAAAGCGCCATCCATAGAAATCGTTTTTGTTATTCCTTGTTCAGACAGATAAACGTTCGTTTTAATCAGAGGAACTTCGGTTGTGCTCGATTTAATTATCTTTTTATCATGTTTTTTATCTTTATAATTTTTGGAATTTTCCTGTAATTTTGAGCAAGTTTCGCGATCCACGTCATCGACATTTTTAATAAGAGATTCGGATTTTTCAGTTAGCAAATTGCTGACTTTTGTGTCATTTACTTCCTCAACGACGTCTCTCTTTTCACGTTCATTATTCTCTAGAATATCTCTATGTACAACAGGACTTTCTTGTTCGCTTTTGTTTGATGAAGCAATTACTTTGTCTTGTTTTGATTGATTCATCATTTTTAATGCTACAGGTACAGAATATTTGTCATCGTGTTTTCCTTGCAATTTCTCCGACATGTTTACAATTCCATTTGTAAGAGACTCTCTCTTCTCTTCCTTTATTTGACGATTATCGTTCTCTTTAACAAGTACCTCTTCCACAATGGATTTTTGTAAAGCTCCTTTTGATAAGACATTTAAAATAGGACCCTTCATACTTTTCGAATCGTTAAACTCTATTCTTTCCATTTTTGTCTCGTCTTGTTTTTCTTTATGGAATGATTTCTCGGGTATTTCATTATCGATAATCATATTGTTGATAAGAGATTGCTCTTGTAAATTATCTGGTTTTTTCTGTAATATTTCTACATCTTTGTTGCGAGAAATTTCCTGAAAGGAATCCAAATTTTTCTTGCTACTTTCAGCTGCTATATTGATATTCTTGTCTTGAGATTGTTCTTCATTTATTTTTATCTCATTCCATTGCTTTTCTTCCACAACTATTTTATTATTTTTCTCTTCTATACTAATTTCCTTATTTTCAACATTTTCATCCTTTTTTCTCAAGTCGGTGTTGCTTCGCGGCAAAATATCCTCCTTGTTAAGCTTCTTTTCACTCTTCTTAAACATCTCATCCTTCGCCATTCTCTGCTTCTCCCTTTCGAATTCTTGCTTCTGTTCCTTGATATCTTTCAGAATTTTTTTCTGTTCCTGCATCATTTGACGTTGCTCTAATTTATGCTTTTTCCAACGTTTTTCTGAGTTGCTCGTGTCGTTCCGCAGCTATGGCATTAGCAACATCTCCATCAGCAGCCAATTCAGATTCCTCCTTCTTTATCGCATCCAAATTAATGAGATTATCATTCTTCTGCAAATCCACAGATCGTTCCTTTTCCTCGATTATCTTTATCTTCTCCTCCGCTTTTAAAGTAACGGATTCATCAATTTTAGCGATATTGGTATTTACAGCACCTTCCAATTGCACATTTACATTCTCGTTTAAGGTCTTAACTGTTTCAACTTCCATTTCCTTTATCTCTGGCACAAGAGTGTCTACTGCTGCTTTATCAGACTTTTCGACGTTCTGTTTTTCGGTCACAATCACACGTTCAACGGGAATGGGCGGTTCTTGTCGAACATCTTTCGCTTTTAAATCCGTTTTATCAAGGACATCAATGTTGGGTTTATTAATTGTGTCTGTAACAGAGTGTGAAATCAGAAAATAAAATAACAAGAGAGAGCGAGAAAGTAAGTAAACTTAAATTCGTATAATATTATACCTTTTGCTCTGGGAATGAGTTCCAAACTATTGGCAACATCAGGAATGATATGTAAATCGTCCTTAATTATGTTCAACGGTAGATTGATTTGACCGAGTGGCTTATTAGTCATAGCTAATTTTGCATTTGTAGATTCTTCCATTGCGTATAAATTGGCGTATGTACCGAGCACCATAATCCAAACACCAATAATTAAAATGCCCTATAGACAGTAAATACATATGTATATTATTCATATATAAAATGTAGGAAAAGTTTAAAAAAAAGAGACAAAAATTGCCAGTAAAATTCACTTTACCTGAGCTACTAGTCTTTCATTAGTATTTTTGCTGCTTATAGATATAAAGAGTACTGTTGGAAATATTAAGCAGATCATTACACCAATTGTAGATCCCACGATACCAAGGACAAATTCTATGTTTGGCACAAGAATACCGATTATCAGAGAAATGGTGACTATTGCGACAGTGAGAAATCGAAATCTCGATTCCGACAAATAATTGATAGACGGCTCGTGAGTATATACCTAATATAAATAATAATAAAACGTATTAAGAAATCAGAGCAACAACGCTTACACTTTTACTTATGCCTTTAAAGATTTTTTTTCGAAAAACATATACGTACCCGGCGAAATAAAAGAGAATTCAAGCTCGCACGACATGGAAAAATGACTAGAGGGAAACTGAA
This sequence comes from Nylanderia fulva, assembly GCF_048542155.1. Classification (NCBI taxonomy): domain Eukaryota; kingdom Metazoa; phylum Arthropoda; class Insecta; order Hymenoptera; family Formicidae; genus Nylanderia; species Nylanderia fulva. Next base: position 632,439 of record NW_028190368.1, on the reverse strand, counting down.
TGCAACCGAAAATACGAATCCCAGTTTAATCAGTTCGGATGTTATGCTAGGCTCGAAACTCAGTAAAATATTTCCTGCAATATACAAAAAAATAATAAGAGTAACAATAGAAATTGAGAATAGTGGAATAATAATGTGATCAACATTCATTCAGGTGGAAACAAGCTAATAAATTTGATTTATTAGCTCATCTCCTATCTGAACTCGTATTTATATATCAAAGTCTTTTTGTTTTATCATCCTTTATTATAGGATACATGTATAGCAGTTTTGTCAAATTACCTGTGAACGATTGAGTACAAAAAGCAATGTAACCAAACAAGCCAACGCACATGTATACAAGAGTACATATATTTAATGCTCCTCGTACAACGTCGTTCATTTTCTCTAGAGATACATTTGGAATGGTTTCATATATTTCAAACAGTTGAGTTTGACAGAAGAGAGCCATAGAGAATATCGGTAGGCACTGAAGAATACCAGCTGGTCTCCAATAGTTGACACTGTTCCACCAATCTCCCGCAAAAATATGTAGGGTAGATTCACCCACTATCTGTCAATAAAAAAAAGGAAGAGATATAGTTTGTTCCAACTAACACTAATATATTTCATATTCAATATTTTTATGTGAACACTGTGTGTGCAAACTGTATACACAAGTTATACTATACCTTTAATACAAGACAAAGATAGAAGACAATAGTAGCTGTGCAAATGCTAGACAAACTATCGATATTTCGCAACAGCCCAAGGGGTAAAACTATTAAGACTCCAGTGACGATTAGCAGACTGGTGCGAATTTCCCCTGGCGTCTTTTCCATCATCTTGCCGATTATCTGTGGTCCCAGATCACCGACGACGACGAAGTAGGCGATGCACGTGCCCAGCATAAAACCAATAATTAGAAGCTCCGCAAGAAACTTTCCCATGTGACCAAACGTATGAAAGGCGAGTAGTTCGAAGTTGCGTCTCCTTGATATTACGGCCGATTTGATGAGAAAGTGACACGCCAGTCGTGACAGGACGCTGCACAGAAGTAGCACCAGGACGGCCAAGACGATGCCACATTGCTTGAAGCAGAAAGGCATCGCCAGGACGCTCACGCCTATAATGCTGTTGGCGAGTGTCATCACATGCGACATTTGGGAAATCATTCACGAAATCGATTATCCAAGTCTGAAATTAAAAACTCTCCTGTTAAAGTTCCTTCGAGTCACACACATCCCTTTGCGATCAGCTGTTAAAGCTGTCAAAGTTGTTGTTCGTCTCGTGCGATAAATTAATCTTCCTAGAAGAAATGTTTGCGTTGCGCTACTCTTCTCACAAAATATCTTGCATGAAAAAAACCAACTTCACGTACGGATAATCGCGGCATAAAATTAGAGAAATGTTATTCTCGTGTGAAACAAAAAGGTTAGAACCGTCGAGTCGCCGATGACGGGAAATCGTGCTCTTGCACGACTAGCATTCATTAAAATTTTTATCATCCTTCAATCAGTTACATTTTGTGCATCACGTTTTTGCGATAACGTAAGTAATTTGTAAACGTTACATCGGCGACGAGGAGCCGTCAAGACGTCAGCCGGTTTTTCCAAACTGTCCATCTTGAATTTCGATATCGAAGACATTTGAAGAATTGAAACGAGATATACTTAACGCGCGTGTAAGACAAAATTTGCTTTCTTTCTTTCTTCTGCTACTAAATATTATCTTATTTTTAATAATTTCAGCTGCAAAGGACAAACTTATATAATATATACAGTAGTCCTCTCTTATGTATAAAATTATAATTAATTTATATATATTAAATTATAATTATATTAAATAACTATATCATAAAAGTTTTTATTATATATTTTTATATATATTTTTATATATATATTAAAAGTTTTTTATATATTTCATATAAATTAATTATTCAATATAATTAAAAATAATTTATTTATATTAAATATATATTAATTAATTATAATTAATTATGTAAATATAATTTGATTAATTTTGATAAAAAATTGTTTGGGCTAAATTTTCTCGCATATACGGAAAACGTGGTATCAATAAAATATCTGTGAATAAAAAATGTTTTATTGATTATATGCACAAAAAATTTGCTAAATGTTTCAAACTTTGTTTTCTTCGGTCATTTTGCTATATATATATATATATATATTTTTTATTTATTTTTTTTGTATAAATATATAGATATTAATTATAACACACAAAATGTATGTATATGTAAGATTAATTTTTACATAAGAAATTCTTATAATTCTATCTAATTTTTGTCCTTGTTATTCAGTATTTAAGAATTTTCCGCTTCTAATTCCACTTAAAGAAGAAATAATTAAAATAAAAGACTATTGTACACATTTACGATATGTAAACATTTTTTACTTATAATTCTCTCCTTTAAGTGATTATTAAAACTAAGCATTTTCAAATTTTTCAGATTTTACAAGATTTTTCTGGATTTGTAAAAAAAAGTAAAAACTTCATAAAACTACACATATAAAGATATTTTTTAAAATTTTTTATTATAAATATTCAAAAACGACCATTTATATGTGTACTTTTTACGCGTGAACATAAATATGTACGTATATATTACTAGTAATATATATAATATATACCTAGTGTAATATATATATACATATATATACTTTATCTAGATCTCGAATCTACTTATACAAGATGTGTACTTACATCACTTTTTATTTATTTTTTTTTGTGTGCGTAGTGTCAATTATTACGAATTATGGATGTGTAAAATCAATGATCATCCGATCATTTAATCGAGTATTTGAAAGCATATCGTTATAAAAGAGTGAATTTATATACATAAAACTGTCGACTCACAATTTTTGTCTTCACATAAAAAGCTTGTGAAAATAACTGTGGGAATGTATAGTCTGAGGACAGAATTTGCAACAAAAATATTGCTTATTGCATAAAGATTGTGAATGCAGGCTCGACTTTTGTTCAAAGCGATATAACATGACATCTAGTTTTTGTTGCAAAAATCGATCCAGACACCACAAATAATTTTTTTATCTCTTAAATTAATGTCTTATTTGATATATATATATATTTAAGATTCTACAGCTATGCTCGAAATGGATATTATATATATCCATTCCTCAATTGTTTATTACTCGCACTTTCTTCCACCTTGTTTTGTCTCTCAAATATTACTCAAAAATATCAACGAAATATTCAATTTCTTTTTCTTTTAGAAAAAGTGAAATTCCTCTAGTTTATTAAGATTTTTGAAAATTGACACTTATGATAGTATAAAAAAATTGAGATTTTTAGTTTTTTCTCAAAGCATGTTAAAAAAGATGTTAAAGATATTCAATTACAATTCGCCAGATGAACTAGAGGAGTGATCAATGAAATATAGTTATTCACATGTTTTTTTTTAGTAATGTAAGATAAAATACATTTTACATTTTCAAAAAGAAACATTATTAGCATTTCAATATCGTTATTGCATGCAAAGATATTTGCTTTAGGGTTAATTTCTGCATTTATATACACAGGAATAGAAAGCAAATTCATTCGACCCATTTCAAAGGGGCAATCAATTAAGATCGATTAATCTAAGTGCTGTTCTTCTATAGTGCATAAATTGCAATTGGTCTTCATCAAACAAATTAATCAATCGCAAATAATTAATAAGACGTATTTTATGCCGAGCACGTGAACAAAATACACGCGGTCGGTGTGTATGTGTGCATTTATTTCAAATTTGATTGCAGCATTGAGACGAGAAAATCTCTAATGTCTTGAACCGGTTATGTCTAATGTCTTAAACCAGTCGTCAATATTTTACGATCTGAATTTAAAATCTGTAAAATTGATGTGTACTTATAAAATTAAAATAAATGTCTGCAAATGGATTCATGGACAAAAATTGATTGATTTATACTATATTTTAACTAATATGTTGTAAACAAATATGTATAAAAAAAATTGTGGTCAGATTATAAAATTCTGACGAATCGATTGAGACACCACTATTACGCGCTAGCGTGGATATTTTAATCATTTTTGTGCGGTATTTTCTATCATCTTTCATTAAAGACCGTTCAAAAATATGCTTCAAAATTTTTAATAATTTACTATCTCGTTCTACACTACACGCTCATACGTGTCAATCTCAATAGAATTACCACGAATAGAGAAAAGATGGTATCTGATACTTCTAAAAGTCTAAACATTTTCGAGAATTTTGATAAATTTCAGAAATAAGGTTTTTGAATTATAGAACGAGATAAAAGAGTAGCTATGAATGACATCTATGTGTCACATGCTGCCATTATTTGAGTTACTTAAACTTATCTGTACTTAATTTAAATAAGAATTTCTCCATCTTTTCAAATGCTCCGGGGCAATCATCTATCAGGGATTCGCTCCGCCGTCTTTCTTAGCCTCCTCATTCGTAGAATTCGTTTTTTCGTCTTTTTCATTTTCTAAATAAAAAATGTTTTAAATTTTATTAATATTTTTTTTTCTTATTTTAATTTGCGAAAATGAAAACAATATTCATGTATAGCTACCTTTTGGCTCTGATTTTATGTCTTCTTCTTTCTTTATATCAGTATCCATTGCTTCCTGACCCTTTTCCAAACGCGGTCGCTTTCTAGATCCCTTTAATAATAATAAAAAAAAAGATGTAAAAATATTTGTATACTTCATTGTTTTGAACTAATCGTATATAACATTACATTGCACATAAAACTCATACCTTATATGATCTATTGTCTCTTCGTGCACCTTCTCCTTCATCTTCGCTGTCGCTGTACTCATTTTCATGTGCAATTCTCTTGTCCAAGTCGCGTTGTGGCAATCGGTCCTCTGGATTCACCTTTTCTTCAGCTTCCGAATCTTCAATAACAGCACCATCCTCTGGAATTGCCTGAACTTGTACACCAGGTGCATGAGGTAACATTCTTAAATTCTCAAACAACCTTGTTCTAGAATTAAAAATACAGTTTTGAAATTAATTTGCTTACAATATAAAAATCAAGACATGTATAGAATTGCAAAATTGCTCACTTTATTTTCTCGAGATATTCAGGAGTGTTTTGGTTTGCCATATTTGAAGGACTAATATGCAGTTTAAAGTCAGGACCAAAATACTCAAAGTAATCATTATATGGAAGTTCATTTGCGATTTCAGATCCCAGAGCTACAGATGTCTCATATGTCCAACATCTGGACACATTCCTGATTGTATAACCACCACCTCCCACCATTAAGAATGGTAAATTATACTTTTTCACGAATTCCACACATTTACCATGACCTCTCACAGTCAAGTTAAAACATCCCAGTCGATCGCCTACATTAAACAATATTTATGTTTTAAAGCTCTGTACATTTATTATGATAATAATTCCTTTTAAAAAATTTTACCTGTTAATGAATCAGCACCACATTGCAAAACGACAGCAGAAGGTTGAAAAGTTTCCATTACTTTTGAAATAATGGGAACAAATATTGACTCGTAGCTTTCATCATCCATTCCATCTCTCAAAGGTATATTAACAGCATAGTACTTTCCCTGTTAATAATAAAAGAAGAAATCATTTATAACTAATAATTATGCTGTAATTAGAAATATAAAAAGTAATAAAATGTTTTGACAAATTTACCTTCCCTGCTCCAATATCACGAAGATCTCCAGTTCCAGGGAAATATTCGCCATATTTATGAAATGAAACAGTCATTACTCTATCAGTTGTATAAAAAGCTTCCTCTACACCATCTCCATGATGAACATCGATGTCAATATACAAAACTCTCTGATGATATTTTAGCAGTTCCAAAATTCCGAGTACAATGTCGTTTACATAACAGAAACCTGACGCTTCGCTCTTTTTCGCGTGATGCAAGCCACCGCCCCAATTGATACAGATTTCTGAAGCTTGTTTGTTGAGTTTCACAGCGGCAGCTACAGACCCACCAGCCGATAATTGACAAAACTCGTACAAACCATCAAAAACAGGGCAATCTTCTCCTACATTAACTATTGCAAAAAAAAAATAAATATTAAAAAATGTTCTTAATTTTAATACTATAACTTATCCAATGATAATATCTTACATCGTTGCATCTGTTTGTTATATTCAGACATGTTGTCTGGTCTTATGGATCTCAGAAATCTGATGTACTCATCACTATGGAATTTTGTCATTTCATCTGCTGTAGCCTTATGAGGCCGCTAGATGGTAATAAAGTAAAATTATATTATAATATTTTGTTAAACATTCAATGAGATATAATAAAATTTTGACAAGACTATTTGTTGCATAAATAAAATATGGATTTTTAAAAATTCTTACATATATTTCCATCTTTCTATAAAGACCATAATTCAGGAGTAGATTATGCGTCATCCTTATACGATGTGGCTTCATAGGATGTCCTTGGCCATAATAATAATTTCCGATATCACCTAATTGAAGAGACACAGCATAAATAAACTAACGCAGCGTTTAAAATATGTAAAAATATAGCTATCATTGAGCAATGCATTGAATTGACAAACTACGGTGCGCTGGAGTGCATTTGAGAATCTGTCACAGTTACTCCAGAAAAACTGTATTAACATTAACAATATTCGTCAAAGTGTGCATTTTCGCGTAAAATATTTTCAGCAACTATTAATTATATACGAAAAATGACCTAATATACTTTATATTAGTCAATAATCTCATAAAATCTTGTAATATTCTTAATTACTTAACCTATAGTTATCTCAATCTCAAACCCAATTTTTCATTCCTATGACAGAATATTCATTCCTATGACATAATTTTATAACAAAAAAAATTTTGTTTTAAATGTAATGTACATAATCATTGCTACATATGGGGATATATATTTGAAAATCCACTTGTGAATGTCCAAATAATACTGCACGTTTTAGTTATTATATGAAGCGTGTAGAGGGTCGAAATTACACAATAATCAATTACAGTCTTGAAGAAACAAAGATAGATTATAAGTAATTAAGCAAGCAAGCGACATGGACTCGATAATGAGCAAAAATTCTCGAGTATATAAATTTATATAGTGGCTACGCATACATATAGGTATGGCCGACGCTTTTGCTTCGCTACGGTCGCGCGACGAAGTAGCTGAGAATCTCTCGGCTTAACGTCGTGAAAATCGTATTATCCATCAGAAAAGGCATGCAGATTTTGGTGTTTCACGGATCAACAATCGCGTCTCGGTGTTTCTATCCTCGGCGAGTCGTGGATAAACGGATGGAACGGTCGGATGCCGAGCTAGATCGTTCGAAGTACACGCGGTAAACGCGAATGGCATAAACACGTTTAACCAGCCTTTCTCTCGTACGTGTACGATGCGTTTCCGTGGATATTTTTCTGTGGTAACTTACTGTCGTAATAGTAGCAGACCCGTTTCTTGCTGTGCGGCTGCAACGACATTTTTACAGGATCCATTTGGATTAAATCGACTAAACACTGTGTGCGGAATTAAACCAGGACCGCGGAGTTGATAGCCGCTCGCACGAACAGGACACAGCGTCATTAACCGACCGTACGCGCATGCGCCCTGAACTTGTACGCGAGTTGCAAGCTTGTCGCGAAGGGAGCGCTGTAAAATGATGCTATTTCGACCATAGATTGTATCCTCGAAGAACGGAAACCTCTAATAGAGAATATATGCACCAATAGACAAAAAATAGAAAATGTCCACTAATAGCGCTCCGGGAATTTAGCCGATCAACTTCGACTTTTAAAATTTTTTTTTAATCGTTTGTTGACGATTGTTGGCCTAATTACAACGTTTGTTGGTTCTTAATTTTTTTTTTTAATTAAAAAACAAAAATTAGCGTTATGTTAGCCGGAAAAATCTCAATTTTAATTAAAAAATGATCTAATCTAATAACTAACCTTGTGTTTAACCAATAGGAATGAAAAAATCTTTACTCTTTTTGTCCTGATTGGTCTATGAAACGTTTCTGGAAACATCCTTGACTGCTAATAGCAGACTACAAAAGTTGTCAAATGATTTTCGGCGGCTGGATATGTAGCCGAAATTTTTATATTTGTATGATTAGATGACATAAACTTGCAGGATGTCCCTGCTAATTCGAAGATGTGGACTCGATAATTATTGGCGATATATGAAACTTTTAAATCTCACAAAGATTCGTGAATTACATGTCTCGTCATTAATTAACCTGAAATCTGTGAGAAACTTGTGCAATTCGCACGTGAATCCAAACATTTTGAACGATAAAATTAAAAGATGCTTAGATTATGTTACGAATGAATATAAGAACAAATCCTGGAAGAATAATAAATTCTTCGAATTTATCAGTTTAAATACTTTTGATGGCTTGTTGAACCAAAGAATGCATCTTTTAGAAAATCTTCAGAGTTTGCAGGATCTAGGTGAATAGAGAATTCGCTTATTCAAATGATATTGTTTTATTTCATCTATTGTAGATAATGAGATAAATTTCTTTTTTCACAGCAAAACAGGATATAGAGATGAAAAAGTTAGCGGAAGAGGAAGAAATATTGTACAAGGAACAGTTGAGCAAACTCGATGAGAGATTATTAAACAATATATTGATCAACATATGTAAGGAATCTTACGATAGTATCATCGTCGAGATAACAGCTGGTGTTGGTGGTCAGGAAGCAATGTTATTTGTTAGAAATCTGCATGATATGTATTTGGGTTACGCCAAGTACTTAGGCTTAACTTATGAAATGATCAATATGGAGACAAATGATAACGATGGCATCAGACATGTCAGTGTTATGATGTCTGGTGATCAAACCCAGAAATTCCAATACGAGGGCGGTGTACATCGTGTACAGAGGATACCAGCCACAGAAAAATTAGGCAGAGTACACACTAGTACCGCTTCGGTGGCGATTTTACCAGCACCGTCAGCAGTACAAATCACAATTAATGAAAAGGATCTAAGGATAGAAACAAAAAGAGCGTCTGGTGCAGGCGGTCAGCATGTGAACACTACGGATTCCGCGGTGAGAATCACCCATTTGCCGAGTGGGCTGTTTGTAGCATGTCAAGTGCATAGATCGCAAATCAAGAACAGGGAGATGGCAATGACTAAACTGAGGAGTCTGTTGTATGAGCAACAATTAAACAAACAGACATCGTTTATAAGTGAGTTGCGACAGAAACAGATGGGAATGAAATTTAGAAACGAGAAGATCAGAACATATAACTACAATCAGGATCGCGTGACCGATCATAGACTACAAAATGGAACTGTCTACAACTTACCAGAGTTTATGCAAGGTGGAGTAGCACTGGAAAAGTTAGAGGAAAGATTGCATAAGGATATACAGATGAAAACTTTGTTGGAAGTAATTAATAAGTTGGAGACACAATTAAAGTGATAACAATGTTCTCTTGAATTTTGATTAAAAGTCTTTGTTTTATATATAGGCAAATCATTGTATATAGCACGTTGTAATAAAATCTATATAATGGAAAAAACACATTTTTTGATCTTGTAGTCAAAAATATTTTCTTTCCTAACAGTTTCCTAGCATTATTTCAATGATTTATTCAATAAATGCATAAGATTTTTTATTTATTTACTTTTTTATTATCTTTATGTAAGAATCATTTTTATATCAATTGTGTTTTTAAAGACACATCTTTGCATAAATACAAAAAGTATAAATACAGTAATATACAAAATTTTCAAGATTATAATTTCATTCTATAGATTACATTGGTTTATTACGGATTATATATAATAACTTCTCTTTACTTTCTCTCTTACAGTTGTGAAGACATACATGTACATCAGTGACAAGAGTTACTTGTCGCTGAAATACATAGAATTCTTTTATACCTGTCTTCGTCAAAACTAAATAGACACATTGCACACATGATGCTACCCTCTGAAAATACTTCAGTATAGACAGCATGATTACGATCCTAATAAAAAATGCATCAATGTTCCTTCACTTACATTATTTAAGATTATATATATATATCTAATTTTTTTAATAAAGGTTTTTGTACTTTTACAAATGTGCTGATCCTGAATCATTTATCAGAGATTAGCCCCACTGTCTTTCTTTATTTCCTCATTATGGAGATTTGCTTTTTCGTCTTTATCATTTCCTAAATAAAAAACGTTTATATAATTATTATAGTTTTAATAACACAATATAATATATATATGTGAGCGTGTGTGTGTAATTTATAATAATACCTTTTGATTCCAATTTTACATCATCTTTTTTTATATTAATATTCATGATATGCATATTCACATCCTGGCTCTGGCCTTTTTCTAAACGAGGTCGCTTTTTAATTCCCTTTATTAAAAAAAAAAGAAATAAATAAGGTATAAGAATTCGCAATGTTATTCATCATGTCATATGTATAATATGAAAATTAATTAATTTATTATATACAAGATACTTTTAAAAAATTATTAAAGATTTTTTACTTTATATGATCTGTTATCTCTTCGTCCACCTTCTCCTTCATCTTCGCTGTCACTGTATTCATTTTCATGTTGTATCCTTTTGTCTAAATCATGTTGAGATAGTCTGTCATCAAGATTCATCTTTTCTTCCGGTTCAAAATCATCGACAATAGCACCATCCTCTGGAATTGCCTGAACTTGCACGCCAGGTGCATGTGGTAGCATTCTTAGGCTTTCAAATAATCTTGTCCTACAATTAAATATATAATTAATATTTATACACAAACTAATCAGAAATACTAACTTATAAATACGACTTACTTAATCTTCTCAAGATATTCGGGAGTATTTTGATTTGTCATATTTGAAGGACTAATGTGCAATTTAAAGTCAGGACCAAAGTATTCGAAATAATCGTTATATGGAAGTTCATTTGCGATTTCAGATCCCAGAGCTACAGATGTTTCATATGTCCAACATCTGGAGACATTTCTGATTGTGTAGCCCCCACCTCCTACCATCAAGAAGGGTAAATTATATTTTTTTACAAAATCTACACATTTACCATGACCTCTCACAGTCAAATTAAAACATCCCAATCGGTCACCTGCATAGATTAACATTTAAGTTAAAAGACATCTTTATAGTAATCATTTTATCATATCTTCTTATTTTAACAAATCTTACCAGTTAATGAGTCGGCACCACATTGCAAGACGACAGCAGAAGGTTGAAAAGTCTCCATTACTTTTGTAATAATGGGAACAAATATTGACTCGTAGCTTTCATCATCCATACCATCTCTCAAAGGTATATTAACTGCATAATACTTTCCCTGTTAATAATAAAAGAAGAAAAAATCATTTATAACTAATAATTATGCTGTAATTAGAAATATAAAAAGTAATAAAATGTTTTGACAAATTTACCTTCCCTGCTCCAATATCACGAAGATCTCCAGTTCCAGGGAAATATTCGCCATATTTATGAAATGAAACAGTCATTACTCTATCAGTTGTATAAAAAGCTTCCTCTACACCATCTCCATGATGAACATCGATGTCAATATACAAAACTCTCTGATGATATTTTAGCAGTTCCAAAATTCCGAGTACAATGTCGTTTACATAACAGAAACCTGACGCTTCGCTCTTTTTCGCGTGATGCAAGCCACCGCCCCAATTGATACAGATTTCTGAAGCTTGTTTGTTGAGTTTCACAGCAGCAGCTACAGACCCACCAGCCGATAATTGACAAAACTCGTACAAACCATCAAAAACAGGACAATCTTCTCCTACATTAACTGTAACAAAAAGAAAATATGAGAATGTGTTGATATTAATAACAAAATACTTTCAGCAAGAATGTCTTACATCTCTGCATTTGTTTGTTATATTCCGTCATGTTATCTGGACGTATTGATCTCAGAAATCGGATATAATCGTCGCTATGAAACTTTGTCATTTCTTCTTGCGTAGCTTTATGAGGCCGCTAGATAATAAAATATATGATAAAAATATTTATGTTTAACAATTAAATATATTATTAAATATATACAATTAAATATATTTGTAAGAAATTATGCTTTTTCATACAAATAAAAAATAATAATAAAATGTTCTTACATATATTTCCATCTTTCTATAAAGGCCATAATTTAAGAGTAGGTTGTGTGTCATCTTTATACGATGTGGTTTCATAGGATGTCCTTGGCCATAATAATAATTTCCAATATCACCTAGAGAAATAAAATAATACATGTTGCATGTTAATATATAAAGAAATTGACACAACATTTAAAAAGCACATAATGTAATGCATTAAAAGATGGGTGTTAACAGAAAACTATGGTACACTGGAGTATACTTGAGAATTTTTTGCAACTGTTTATAAAAACTATAAATTTTCATTGTTTGTGAACTATCGATTCACATAAAAAAATATTTTCAGAGAGCAAAATTATATCGAGAAGTAACACATCAGTCTGTTATTCAATCATTTCGTAAAATCAATAAAGTATATATATTTCTTATGATTAAATTTTCACTCATAATGATGAACTGAATTTTCTTTGCTATAAAATAATAGTTAATAAGAAATTATTTTAAATATAATTTTAAAATATAGTATTTAATTGTTTTAAAAATTTGAAAAAGTGTAAAATTGAAAATTTAGAAAATTGTAAAAATGTTTATATATATCACCTTCTTCTAGTACATCTCAATTTTCGATAAAATCGCTACTTTATATAAGATTTATTGGGGAAATTTAAAATTATATGATAATTATATATAATCATAGTCAATTGATGAATTATGATTATTAAGACGTGATAGTACAGAAATGAGGACTCGATAATGTAATAATAACGTGTATGTTAAAATCATGGCTGACACTACGGTCGCGCGAAGCAAAAAGCTAAAAATCTACCGGCTTAACTGTGAAAATCGTAATTATCGAACACAAAGATGCAAATTTTAGTATATACTGTATTAAATCATTGTCTTTTGTAACATTTATAAAGAGTGATAAAGCAAATTAATGAATCAATCAAATGTCAAGCTAAATCTAAGACATTATATGAAGAAGAGTACAAAAGAGCAAGCTATGTGAACATTTTATAACCAAATCCTCAAAGTATATTTTTTCATAGATTTTCTCTTCAATTTTCTCAATAATGCTTACTGTCATAATAGTAACAGACACGTTTCTTAGGCTGCTGCATGGCTCCCTTCACAAATTAAAATCAGTGAAACACGTTTGGTAAAATTAAACAGAGGAATCGTTACACCATGACTAAAAATTCCTTCTTGCAATTGCTTCAATTTGCACCCGAATGCACTCTCGAACGATTTTATCAGAAGGGAAGCACTCCCCCTCTCGAAGAGATTGGGGATTAGTTTTAGTGCGACATCTATTACGAAACTAATTTAATCACGTGATCTACATGACGATATAGAGAAAAGTTCGCGCTAAATTCAAATCTATTTACGTGCAAATATGCTTATTATGTGCTATATGATCACTTTGTTATACGTTCTAATTATACAATAATTTGCCATTTTAAATATATTTTAAAAATTTATTTATTCTAATTTATTATTCTTAAATTAAATCCTGAATAAAAGATAAAGATAAAGATAAAAGTTTATCATGGAACTATCATATCTACATCTAAAAAAAAGGCATTTGATTAGTCGAAAGTATTAAAGTTTATTATTCCTTTTAGAGAGATATAAGTATGTATGTATTCTTCCAGCATTTGTCAGAACGCAACTATATAATAATGTCCGCATCATTATTTTAAAAAAATATTTTATAATATGCAACTCTTTCCAATTTTTTATATAGTTTTTTGTATCTTACTTTTTTTGATAAAAAATGAGTATAATTTATGTATAATATAAATAATGAGTATAATATATCTAAATGATTCATTAAACAATTCATTACATATAGAACCGCGTACATTAATTGTTTGGATTTCAAAATAAAATAAATAGAGGAAGATGACAGAATAATAAAAAGATGACTTTAATTTTCGCAGATCGTAAAATAAATTTTTTACGACTTGAAAGAATTTACATAAAAGTGAATCAATAATGTTAGTAGGAGAAGAAAGTATCAGGATATGTGCAAAGGATGCAAAGAGAATCTGCTGGAAGTAGAAGAAAGCTGGAGATATAATTGAATTAAGTAATAAAAATCTGATCTTCTCTTGAAAAGTTGTCATTTTGATACGAAAAACGGTCTCGTTTTACATAGGCAAGCCATTGTACATAGCAAATTGTAATAAACTCTATGTAATACAAACAACATCCTCCGTTCTTCGAACTGAACTCGTTCTTTCCTCTCGCAACGAGATCACTATCCGAGAATCGAAGTTTAGTTTTTATATATATGTATATATATATATATACATTTACATACATACATATATATATATATATATATATATATATATATGTATGTACAGAATATTCGGTGATTTATTTTCGATAAACATACACAACAAGAGATTTTGTATTTCTTTTTTTCTCTTTTTTCTTCTTTTCCTGACTTAACGCGTGTCCAAAGGCACACACTTCTTTACATATACATCTCGTATATATAATACAGTAATATACAAAATTAACTTTTTTATCTTCTATAAATGTCGAACATGACGCGTCGTTCCTTCCGGCGTCGTCAATTATTTTTATTATTTAATGTACAAAGCGCGCGTATGCGAATGTATCTATCGTAATGTATTCGTGAACATGCGCCGTGTGTGATTTTTATTATGCGACCCTGCTCCTGCGACAGCTAGAAAAGTCTACGAGTATTTCGACGAGTTACGATAACATTTTTACACCGCCTCTAGACTCTTTTTCTCCCCATTTCCAGAACACGCGGAATTATATTACTTCGCACTTTTCGTTCGATTGTCCTATCTATATATGTACTTGGCGCTTTTTGGAATGCCTTTGGGAACAAGTATCTGCATATAATCTGCATAATTTGATCCTCCAAGGCATTCCCGAGCGAATCGAAATGGTCAGATCTGTCGATTCGAGCGCGATATAATCAAAAGAAGAGTGGCTAGATTGTTCAAAAAGAATTGACAGGATTTTATTCGCGGCGAAATTGAATGATAAATTTTAAAAAAGATGAATTTCTAACGATTGCTTTCATTGATTTTTTGTTTAATAACGTATCAAAAAGTACCACCGATAAAAATCTTTCGAATTATAATACACCGACTTTTCTCTACGTCATAATCGAAAGTATCTTAGCAAAAGATGCTACGCTAAACGTATCTAATTCTGATCAATCTAATCTTGATAGATGAGATGATGGAGAACAATTTTGTATCTTAGCACACATTTTGATATGGATTGCGTTCGCCACGTTTGATTGATCGCATTACTCGCGTAGAAATTGGGCGCACCGGGCAGGATCGGATAGCACGTTAAATTCGTTTAGAGTAACTCGACTGCGTCCGCATAAGAGAATTTACAGCCTGCTGCTCGCAGTGACGAGAGGTAGAGAGCATATAGAATATCTCGGAGCGTCTATAATCAGGATTGCTACATAGTTCACTCGTAATATGCTTAGTTTCGCTATTATATTATTCGTATAACAAAGTATTTCTCTCGTATATTTTTAAAGTATAATAATAAAAACCTATAATATTTTAAATAATTTTTTAAAATTAATTAATACAATTTTATTTTATTTTTAAATTAATATTTTTAAATATGTACGTGGAAATATTTACTAAAGTAAAAAAATATCATAAAAAAAGAGAGAGAAAAATAATTAGTTTACTTTCAATATTTCTCTCTGTTTACATAAGTTTTTTTAAGCAAAACATATAAATATATAATGGGAAATCTTGCATCGCTAAAAAGGAACCACTGACTGAAAAGATCGACGAAGAATTAGAAAATCGAATTTATACGTGTAGCAATCCTGATTGTCGAAAACAGACGATGAAATGTACAAATGTCCACATACTCGTCAGGCGAGGTTTCGTTCGGATTTCACAATCACGACAGTGAAAGAGTTCGATTCACGGCGTATCGTGAATACAACTGTCGACTAATATTTGACACCATCATTGTTGGCTATGAATTCAGCTTCGATCTTAAAGAAAGACGGCGCTCCTTCCGGCCAGCATGTACATCAGCAAGAACATCGTCACCAGGAGACGCAGACTCGATCTAGCGTTCGTCGCTAGGCCGCACTGATCCTCGATTTCGCTTTCACGAGAATGCGTACGTATGCAGGACTGCGGTCGCTTCCGCTTGAGACCCGCAAACGCCTTCTGGCAAACCAGCGAGCTCTCGTACACCACCTCCTCGGGTGTGATGCTCATCGGCGGGAACGTCATGTCGCCGCAGCCGGTGTTCACCACTACCAGCAGCAAATTGCTCGCACCCACTGGCTGCACCACGTA
This sequence comes from Nylanderia fulva, assembly GCF_048542155.1. Lineage (NCBI taxonomy): Eukaryota > Metazoa > Arthropoda > Insecta > Hymenoptera > Formicidae > Nylanderia > Nylanderia fulva. The sequence continues at coordinate 616,036 of NW_028190368.1, read as the reverse complement.
CGGTCGTATACACTGCTCGTCCGCGTCCACGTCATACGTGTTAAACGAGGTATTGCGCAAATATAGAAACATCTGCAAAAATTCGTGAATCAATGATATACGTAAACGTTGAAGAACAAAGGAAATTAGCCAAGACTTTGCCATGTCGTAACAAACTCTATTCAAAATTGTTTTAATCCTAATAGCGCACAACATATTTGAAAAACGTTTAAATGATATTCAGAGGATATCCTCTGAACGTCTTTCAGATATGTATACTGTTAAGGGTTTGATGATTAATCATCAAATTCAGACATATTTTGTATGACCACATGGACAATATATTAATATTCCGCAGGAATTAAACATTCCAAGTAGCAAACTGACGTCATTTTGACGTTTAATAATGTTTGCTATCTGGAATAGGCAACAGTATTAATAGATAAACTATAATATAGTGTGCAAATAGTAACATCTGAATTCAAGTTTACCTCTTGATCGCACACTTCTAAACGAGTACGATTAATCAGGAAGCTGTCGTCCACCGTGTCGTACGGAAAACAAGTGTTATGAGCAACGCTCTCTTCGTCACTGGTGTAGCCGTACGCTCCCGCGTAATCAGGCTCCATTACGCCTGTCTTTGCCCAGGCCCAAGCAGCTTGACTGACCATCCACGCCATTGCCTTCTGAAGATGGTTCCACGGCTGCAACACGAAAATTTTAGTGCGGATGAAACTTGGATTACAATTGCAGAAACATTTGCCAAAGTGTTGTTTTCCAATCATGAATATGATTGGTAGCAAGCGTACGTCACTTTGATGTCTAATGACGTCAGTTTGCTACTTGGGATATTTCTTCAATTCAGAAAAGGAATATTTTTACATGCATACATGCGCTGTTCATCAAGCAAGACTTTTTTTTAATTCTTTAAATAGGATACTAAATATGGAAAGAGATTATTTGTCCGATTTTCTCTTCTCTAAAAATTTTCAAAGGTTTAATTTAATATAATTTATTGATTACAAAACGAAATTTTTACCGTGAATAAAGTACTGCCAGCGTTGGCAGTCTTATTTATGTGCTTGAAGCACACTGCTTGATAGTCAAAGACCCTTATCTTCTCGAAGACACCCTCCTTGACCATGCTGTGCATTATCGGACCCTTGACTTCCCCGAAGAATCTACCGGCATCAGTTTCGTTCTCGGCGGCGATTACGTAGCCGTTATTGTCAATCAGATAACACGCCCAGGTATCATCGGCGCAATGCTTGTAACAGTTACCGAGTCCCTCGCAGTTGAACGTTATGTTCTGGAAAAGCGCTTGCAGGGCAGTGTGTTGGAACTGGAAGCCGACCACTGCGACCGGCGCCTTGCCTTCTGGAGATTTTTTTTCTTTATACAAAAACATCTTGAGTCTTCTTTTGTCAAACATATATGTATATATATATATATACATATTACTAGTTATTACAAATAAGTTGAGGCTATAATTCAAAATCTCTTCCACATCGTCGACATATCAACATATTATTCCTATTAAAGTTTTCACAAACGTATAATTTACTTAAAAGTTATTTATTTCTTTAATTTTAATCTTGACTCATTTAAGCAGTTGAAAAGAGAAATCTATATATAACTCTTAAAAATATAACGTAGATTTTATATAAATTATTAATATTCAGTTTAATATTTACAGAAATTTGCTAGGTAGTTCCATGTCCAAAATTGATGCATAAGAGGTTTTTAAAATGTTTTTGGGATATCATGTCATAAGATTTCTTAATTATGTCTTATGCACCAATTTTGGACATGGTATTGTCTGGGATACCTCGTTTATCTTGGAGTCTAGATAATTTTTCAGAGAATTGAATAGAGTGAACAACAATAAAGCTCATTGTTTAAAAAATTTTAGCATTTTAAGAAATTAGATTTTGACATTTTGCTCTCTTATCTTAAAGAAAATTTGAATTTCCATTTACCGATAAATATTGCACGACTGACAGTGACCAGGGTAGTGTTGTCAGCACCAAAGTTGTCAATCGGGACGGAGAAAACGAAGCTGTCCTTACTCGCGTAATATTGCTCGACTGCCCGTTTATACCAGACTTCATCGATAGCTCGTGGATACAATTTGCTAAAGTGATCATCCGGCAGCGACAAGTCGTCGTCCAATAGAAAATCCTGCCACCTGGTCAGCCCGCTGTGCGTGGCCACGAATACCAGAGTTACCGCGAAACGTTGTTGGAATTCCTTCCTGCGAGAAAAAACACCTCAGAAACGCTGAATCGGGTCGCTCGATCGACTCGAGCTGGTATTTACTCGCGCTCTTTTACAGGAGCTTATATATATATATATATATATAACTTGATCTAATATAATGCATACAAGCCTCTCAAAATTGTACGCAAGCCTGTAACTCCTTTGCGCTATTTGTCTGAATAATATCTCTTATCCGAAATTTAAATTATATTAAATTTATATTAAAAATCCCATCACTAATCAATTATTAAAAAAATAAAATTTAATTTTACACATCTCTCGCTTTATTATTTTCTATTAATTTTTAAATTTTTATCGAATACTGAGAAGATTCTTTTATCTGTGTATATGTGTACATTAAAAATTTATACGATTAAAGAGAAGATATAACTTCTCTCTCATACTTTTGTGAAATGGCGCAAACGAGCTGACGGATATTTTCAAAAACACTGTTACAGCTATCAATTAATCACGTCAGGAAAGTCCTCTTGCTTTCGCAGGGTTGCTCGCAAAAAGCGTTCCTCCTCTTCAGGCTTCCTTTCCTAAAAGATGACGTTCGCCCTACAGCAGCTTACAAGCTAATTTGCGCCGATCTCCGAGTGTCGAAAGACAAGAAGAGAAAGAAACAAAATAAGGGAAAGAAAGTGAAAAAGAAAGCCAAGATATTACATAATATCGATAAAATATGAGATTACAAAATATATATAACTTACTACAAAAAAAGATTACGAATTAACATTTCAGAAAATAAGACTCGTGAAAAATAATCAAAAATTCTGGCAACTTTTCTACGATACTCAAGACAAAATTCTCTTTACTTCAACGCAAATATATAGTAGACAGAGAATTCATTTTTTGTAAAATGAAAAATAAAATGAAGTGAGAAAGAGAGAAAGTTTTCGAAACGGCCTTTGAGATGGAAAGAGCGAGAGAGAGCTAAGAAGAGAGAGAAGAAAGATAGGAATAAGATAGAAGAAGAGCCGGTGCTTCGTATTATAGTATACGATCGAGAATTAAGTTGTTACTTTCTAAGAATGTAAGGTGCGCTGTGATGGCGTTACCTGGTCATCTGATTCATCAGCCTAGCTAAAGGTCTGCATGGCGTCAAAGTACGGTAAGTACATTAGTCAAAAGGAACAGGTGCATTTTCTATCCTCATAAAAATAAGAGAAACAAGACAGATAAATAGAGAGAAAGAGTGAAAAATTGTGCACAAAATAGAAAAACAAAGTAAAACACGGGACGGAGTAAAATTCGTGTGTAAAAATGTGAGCGCAGTGTGAGTTTTTTTAATTCTGACAAGGAAATAATGGTAGCGAAAGAATGACGTCTCTCCGTCCTAAAGACGCGCCGAGCAACGACTAGTCGATCGACCTTTTTTTCTATAAAAATTTCTCGATGCATCAGTCTCTATATATAACAGATAACAATAAATATATAAATATGATAATTAAGCTACTGCGTTTAATTCTAAACCTTTTTGCAATATGCTTGAAGGATTTATACTTATATAACTTATAAAACCTTAGTTTTGTTAAATTTTTATTACAGTTTCTAATTGATCTAATTTTTATTTTTTTGACAAATAATATCTTAGCAATAAAATGACGTTTATTCCAATACAAATATAAAAAAGCTAAAATATTATGAAACGCGCGGCTAATCTTTTTGGAAAATTCGACCGACTAATCGCACGCTCGTTTATACGCGAATATAACGGGGAAAGGAAAAATTCGTTCATTGTTTTTTTGAGTAGCCTGGCCATGCTGTGTAGAGCGCTCTTTTAATGCTGTTTAATAAATCGAGATTATGCTCACCCTGATCCCTCGCTGGGATTTGCTGCGGTTTGCTGGGCAAACCATTCGGTTACCTTAGCATCATACACCAAAGAGAGCAGCAAATTCCTGTCGCAATAGTATGAGTTCTTGTCGGCCTTGTAGGAATTACCTGTCAAATTGAATAATATAAATTAATTTTAAGCTTCTATACCGCGCAAAAATTGAAATAAATGTATACAGGATGTTCCATTATTTTTTGTATGTTCCCAATTTTTGACATTATGTATCTTTGTAACTATAAGCCTTAAATTAAAATTCTATTAAAATAAACTCTACTTGAAATTAATTGAAGAATGTCGTTTTGTTAATATTTTATTTCCACAAGGCTTAGTTCGCGAAAAACACTTTATTTTTAATATATTCGCTTTATAATTCGAAAATCATTGGTGCTTTGAGATTTTTGCTGAGGAAATATTATCTTCAAATCCAAATAACCTGAGGATCTCCCATAAATAGATGATTCGTGAATTTTGGGACACTGTATATATAAAGATATAAAAATAAAAAATAAGTATTGATCGTAACGTACTGTGAGAGCTGTGACTAGAGCCTGCAGCGGAGTATTCCGGCGGCTGGGATCGCTGCTTCATGTCGATCCATTTCCAGCCTGGTTGGCGGGTACGCTCCAAAAAGTGTAGGAGCTGCATCTCCGAGGAGTTGAATCTGTGTTCACCCTCGTAGTGGTACCTAAGCGTTTGCAACGAAAGATTAGCATAATTGGTTCCGGTAGTGTCGCGTCCCCGTTCTTTCTAATCGCATATATATATTCCTTCGCTTGTTCCCGTAATCTTTATTCCCTTCTCTAACTTACTTGCAGTACATCCAATGGGGGTGCACCCGCCATTTACTACCCGCGAAGTAATCTGTCACGTTTTTCCCTACAATAGTTCAATTCATTCAACTTTAACATAAAGGATTGAGCGGCAGATCAGCGACGAAAGCCTCGACTGATTAAGATCAATATTTTTAACATCGAACCGAGAGTCAAAATACTTTGAGTCACTTTGACTTTCAAATGCAATGAGCCGAAGAATTTTGCGCCAATTATTTATTATATATGCTCTTCCATTATCGCCAAATAGAATTATCATCTATAGCTTGAAAAATTAAATTCATGGAAATTAAAATATGATAAAATGTAAGTCGCAGATTATTTTTGTAATACTAATTTAATTTAATTAAATTTAAAAAACGTATGATAGAAGTGTCGAAAAATTTTTCAGCGTACAAAAGTTACATAATTTACGAGATGAAACTTTGCTTGTTAAAGTCGACACGGTAGATCGTCTTTCGCACGATAAGTGTTTTTCTGTCAGAAGTTTAGTTATGAGAGAAGTGTTTGGCAAGATGTTGAATTCTCCAATCGATTCGACGAAAACTTTGCTCGCGAACTTTGTCTCTCCGATTCCGAATCGTGTACAAATAAATAAAACTTTGCGGTTTGATCGTATAAGTATACGTATACATTTTACATACATAAAACGAGATTATATTTTGAAAAAAAAAACTTATCTCTCACTATGTGTTACAACTTTTTGCGAAGTTTTCCACAACTTTGCATATTATTGAATACGTTAAACTTTTTCGCCAATTTTCTATGATCGTATACGTCATTTTCCACTTTAGCCATGTGTCAAATCTTTCATTATCTCCATTCAATTTTAAAATAAAATTTCGACTAAAATGCATTCACAATGTATTTCTCGAATTATATACCTATAATAAATATGTGTATATTTTATGACAATTAAATTTTGCTAAAATTTTTATTCGATATTTTGCGCAAAATAATTTCGGATCATTCATGTTTAATATCTCCAAAATTGCGTGTTCGATCGATTTAATTTTAATTTTTTTTTTAATAAAATTGGAAATCTTTTATTATTGGAAGCTTTCGTCGCTGCATGCACTTGTCAGATTTAAAATGCGTACCTTTAGCGTGAGATCGACGTATTTCCTCGATAGCATCCACGCGATAACTTCCGGTGTGATTGTACTCGGGCAAACTGACCACCACCGTAAATGGTGTATCTGTGATTCCCATGTAATCGTATTTTCTCTTCACTCTGCCAACGCGTTTCTAGAACAATACGATATCAATCAGTACAATGAAATAATATGAATCGATAGTCTAGTAAAAAAGATTTAATTTAATTATTTTTATTTTTTTTATAAAGAATTAAACACACGAAAAAAAAAATACTTTTGTTAATATCACACTATGTAATAATTATTTTTCGCAACTTTAAATTTAAGAGCCTTTTTAAAATAAAAAATAAATAATAATTTAAAACGATATAGTATTAAAAAAATTAAAAGCTTAAAAAGATTTAAATTGTATATAACTTTCTGCAAAAATAATAAAAATACTAGAAGAGTTCTTTAATTGCAACTGCAAGAAGTCGTTAGTGAATGTATATTTATTATTAAATAATCGTTGTATAATGTTATATACTCACCATATCGTCATAATGATACTTTGTATGAAGCGTCACGCTACCGTTCGTTTGATTCACCACGTCGTTGCGAAGCTGCGGAAAATGCAATGGACTGATTTATAATGAACTTATATTAATTGCCAGCGACACGTGAAACGTCTAACGACGGTGTTGCTCAAGCTTCGAGCTTGCGTGTCACTAATGTGTTCTCTACGCGACTTCAATAATTTACAGAAATTACTTTTTTTTTATTTCTACGTCGAAAGAATTTCGCCCGCAAGGCGTTTACGTAGCGATTTCTCATTTATTATTTACCATAATGATTCCTTCGTCGAATTCCCTAGGGCCTTTATCGTTGTCCATCAACTCGACCTCCGCCATATCGACGCTGTTGTACGCCGGCTTTAAGATACCCTGGAACTGTTTTTTTATCATTTTAGCTTTACCATCTCTTTGTTTTTGTTTCATTAACGTCAACAACTCAATGTCGATAATGCGTAAAGCAAGAAAAATTGTCAGATTAATTATATTATATAATAATTATATCAGAAAACATCCAGAGGACATCAAACATCCACTGGATGTCCTCTTATATATATGTATATGCAATACTCATTTAAATCTTGGAAATGACATATTTATGTTACATTAAATATATCATATTTCCTAACAGCATTCATATCCGAAAGACGTTCAGAGGACATCCCGAGGATGTTTGGATATGTATGCTGTTAGGAAATATAATATAATTTAATATAATATAAATATCAAATTTCAAAATTAAAATGCGTATTATATATATATATATAACAATCTCGTGAACAATCGTTTTCGGCAAGTTCAATAATTCCGACATTAAGCGAACATTCATTCGACGGTCTGAATTCAATAATTGGCGCACACGAGTCACATTGTCGTCCGTTCGCGATGTTGACGGGCGTCCTGCGCGGGCCTCGTCGGCGACCTCCTTCCGACCTTCTCTAAACATCTTGTGCCATCTGTTTGACTGCGATTTGGAAAGGCAATCGTCCCCGAAAACTTTCTTGAGCATTTCAAAAGTTTCCAGCGGCGTCTTGTCCAGCTTCACGCAAAACTTTATCGCATAGCGTTGCTCTATCGTTCTCTCCATCACAAGTTCGACGCGACCACTAAGCAGAGGTTCACAGAATAAGCCGTCCTAACCCTCCAAGCGCATGGAAACAATTGAGCGACCTACCGTTGGAAAGCTAAGGGTACCCCCCTTCCTCCCCAACCGGTCCCATCGCTCTGCGATGTATAGTCGCGTCACAAAAAAATGCGACGCATTACTTTCCATATATATATATATATATATAACTATACAAAGGAATTCTAATTATGACGGTATAATTAAAGAAGCATATTACCACTGGCCGAAGATCGGGATGAATCAGGATGAAACCATTGTTGGTCACGATGAAAGCGTAGCCGTTGACACCGAGCTGCTCCCCAGAGTGATGAAAAAAAGAAAAGGAAAGAAATTGTATCATTGCGATTTACATTCACATGCATCGTCAATTATTGATGCACCGTGGCGTCGGCTCTATGACAGATATTAATAGCGTTTTTATGCCACTCTTCTTAATAGAGCCGTCGCATTCGGTGCCCAAAGAGGCACTTGACCTCTCATTCAAGTATCTCATTTATCATTTTAGTATCACATTGTATATGAGCACATCGTGTGACATCTCTATTTACAGAACATCTTAATCTCTAATGAATTTAATTTTTGTATCAACGACGGTGTATCTCAAACGCGGTAGAAAAATTAAGGCAGCATTGGTAATATAACAGAAATTATGTATTTTAATTATTTCTTGTACTTTAATTTATAATTTATAACTATACTATCAATTTTAATTTTTAGTCTTAATTTTAATTTTATAATCATCAAATTATCTTCGTATAGATTTCCATACTTCGGCTTTTAAATAAATTCTGGATTGTCCGATCCTCTCCTTTCGCAATTCATTAATCACTTGATTCCCAGCGATCACGACGAAGAAAAATAACAAATCTTCTGTAAGAGGATAAAAATCGAGCTCAATTTGCTCACCATGTGTGGCATCATTAGCTTCTGGATCTCTTCGATCGGAACATCCGTGCCAGCAACGCCGAGGAGATTGGCGATCATCGTCTGCGCAGACAATTATCAATGCGTTTATTAAAAAAGAACCTGTCGCGTTGCGTGACACCGCTATCATGTCATGACAACGTCGATATGTCGAAATAAATTACGAATTATCATCATCACCAAGATCGCATAACCAGAAGCGTATCTACCTTCTCCAACAACGTTCTATCACAATGAGTTCGTCTACAGAAACACGCTTTAGTATATCAAGAAACCATGTGTAAAAAAATGATCACCCCCTCGCGTGTATGTATAACAATAATGAACATGAGATAATTTTTCATCGATGGCAAAAGATGTATGTTCTTTTGAGAAAAGTGAATATCGAACGAGAAAATGTTTGTCTGAATTATTAAGATGTTGATAATATTTTTGTATTATTTTATAAATGTTACAGTAATTATAGTGAGTAATAAATGATTGCTTTATTAAAATATTGTTTTAATAAAGTAATGATTTAGTGAAATATTTTTTTAAAAATTAGAATATTTGCTTCATGCAGAAATAATATTGAATAATGAATCGATATTATAAAATGTCGCGTAAATATTGAAATTTTATTTGTATTTTTATTTCTAAAATGTATAAAATTGCGCGCGAGAGGGACGAGCAATAAAAGAGTGTAAGTTTTTTGCGATTAAACGCAATAACTAGTTCAACTACTGTCTCAATGTGTGATAATAATAACGATACACAATAAAAACTATAGTAATTAAACAACAAATTCTTTCTATGACCAATTAACAACATCGGACTAGGCTATCCTAAATGTTAGTTCAAGTAACAATTAGCTCTGTTCTTTCGAAGTGACGACCTTCCTTTCTCTCTTTCTTTCTATTTTTTATTCGATAAACAAATTTGACATATTTTATCATGGATATTGAATTTAAATATGTGTAAAAAGAAAACATTTTTCCTTGATCCCAAAAATATTTTGTGACCGAAAATATATGCGAGATTAATTACGATAATCTTTCTCGAAGAGACGGAGAGGTCATCGCTTGAATTAGATCTACGAATGACTCTGACTAACAAAATCTAGCACTCAATAAACTGTCAAATTCGTATTCGTGTACGTGCGTGTCTGCTGTTACTCGCGATGGAAGGAGCAAGTGACTGGAACCATTAATTATATCGTCTATTGTGTAAAATAAGTCATTACGTTATTCTCTTGTGTCATAATTGAGTTTAATTTTTTCATAAAAACGAGACAAAGGTACCGAATTAAATCACAAGAATTTTGAATCTCTTTTCAGAGACTTATATTTACTTGCTCCTTCGATTTAATATCTTTTTCTCGTATTATAGAAATATATAATTATAATCACTGCAGAAACGATCTCTACGAATCAATCTTTACGAGGATTCTTTTTTTTTCGTCGTACGCAATCCAACAGGCGGGCAGAACTTTGCCTTTTTTTCTACTCGTCTCGACAGGACACAGGGTAGACTAACGTACCTAAACCTACCTAATGACTTGAAATAATCCCAATAACTAATATTAGATTAACACAAGATACCAGAGAGTCGAATGTGGACCTAAAAGAGATCTATGCGCGTTCTACGATCTCGTTCAACATCTTTTATATATACTTCTTGTTGCCATAAATATAAAATGGATTAAAAATTTTCTCGTTAAAGTAGAAGAATAAGAACATTTTGAAATAAAACGCGACGCGATTCTCAAAGTCTGACAAATTTAACGAATAATAAATTGAGATTCGAAAATGAAGTTGAAAGATGAGATTGTAGATCGTTGATCGCGCGTAAACAAAAGATAAAGATATACAGGATATACTATATGCATCATAGAGCAATGTTGCTTGAGTTTTTTGTTTTAGCTGCCAACCTCTCTTGTCTCTGTCACCCAGTACGCTTCGTTCACCAGCACCTGCCTTGTGATGTTCTGTGGACAAAGTGGGACTTAAAACCGAAGCAAGTGCGGGATGAATATATATACCTTAAGGAAATGCGATTCGCGAGATGGAGACTTTTATCTGTCGTATTTTTATATTTCGATATAAGTATTAATGGAAATGTCGCGATAGGAATGTGATCCGTATAATGAAAATGCAAAGAGCGGAGCCAGGAAAAAGAAAAGAGAGCGAATGACGTTTAATAATGATTGCCGAAGAGAGGCCATTTATCGCTTCGACGGAACAACAACTCGAACTTGATCCTTTATGCTCGATCCATTATCGACAACGTATGAACGTACGATTGTCGCCTACTTTTTTCATCAACGCAACTTAGACTTTCGCTGATATGATATCAAAAAGAAACGGTCGGAAACCTTACCGCGTTCTCGCGTTGATCGAACGCCGGCATGCTGACCGAAGTCATCAGCTTGTACTTCTGCAGCCCGCTTGTCTGATCGTACCGTCGCCTCTGCTTCATCACGAATCGCCGATCCTGCTCCTCCTGCTTGCAGTACAGCTTGTTCAGGTAGCGATCCTTCTGCTCCTCGCTCTCGTGTTGTTCCCACAGCCAATCGGTCATTTTCGGATCCTTTACGTCGGCGTAAACGGGTGTCCAGATGGTCGGATGATCAGTGCGGCCCAGCACCAGAGGTCTCGCCATTACTGGCACGTATTTCAGTACCTGAAAGAATTCGAAAAGTATGTGTGTAATCTCACGAAATTTTCTCCAATGTTCTACTAGTCTTTGCTACTCAAATTCTTGTAATTTTGCATCGTTGCACGTCGTAAAAAATACCTTAATAGCACAATATTCTCTGAACTTCTTTCGGATATGTAAACTGTTATATGTTTTTACCGAATTCCAAAGACGATCCTTCGTGTGACTCACCTCTTCTCTCACTTCTGCCGGGGTGCACAAATGCACATAATATCCTCTGTTCGCACAAGCCATCCACTGCACATCTCGCACGTCCGCAACCTCTCGGCCGATTAGATATGTGAATACTCTGACGGGCATGTCCTTGGGTGGTTCGCCCGGATTGTCTTTCCTCCAATTATACACCTCGAAGATCTCTTCAAAGTTGTAGGGCACTCCATCGGTGATCAGCATGATCGCCTGATTACACTTGGCACCCTCTCGCTCGGTGCGAAATGATTCGAGTATTTCGAAGGCGGTAGTCAAGGCCAGGGAAAAGTTGGCCATATTCTCCGTATCAAGACCCGAGATGGCTCGTTTCAGTTCGCGCACGTTCGCCAGGTTCGCCTGAACCAGAGTGTCGCTGAAGCACGGCACTACCTGCAAATTTATCAGTTAATTAATAATTTCATCTAATTATAATATATTTCATAAAAACGACGTGCTCAGAAATTATTCTTGTAATTTTGCATCGTTCGCACATCTAAAATGCGCAACTTAAATTCTAGCTTTTTTAGATTTGCAATTACGTGAAATGTCAAACTCTCTGTTTATTTAAATTGATCTAATTCATTCAACTTCTCTTACAGACACGCATTAATTTTATATCTTAAAATTTTTCCACATTAAACCCATTATCTCATCAAATTTTTATTCATTATATTAAATATTATTAAATCCTTATTTTATCAAAATTTTGCGGTATATTTTTATATCTTTCTCTCTTAATCTTCAACAACTTATATAAATAATTGATTTTCCTCGAGTATTCTATTTACTTAAACCGACATGGATTCCTCGATCGAATAAATTCTCTCGGATCGATTTTTACCCCTTTGGTTCCATTGGAGAACGTGATAATGTTGACAAAGTCATTGTTGCCGAGAGTGTCGAGAATATTGTTGATGACGTGTCTGGCAATTTCTTTCCGTATACCCGTCATGCTGCCGGAGGTGTCCATCAGGATAAGAATGTCCTTGGGACTGGTGGCCGCTTCGATATACCAGCTCCTAGCTCTACAGTCGAACAAATCCGGCATCGATGGTTCCGTATACCAACTTATGGCGGGATACTGACGCATAAAACCGGTCGCGCTACCAAAGTACTGCCAGGACAACGACGGGTCTTGCTCGTAATTGTTGATGAAGATGCGATCTAGCTGCTCGGACCATTTGATCGCCCGGATAACATCTGGCGCCCGCTCGTACACGTTTGTGGGTACATGCACTGCCGACATGTTGAGATTCACGTCACCGCCGAAGTGTGGACTGTAATTGAGATCGATGCTGTTATTTTTCACGTTGATGAATTGATAAGATTCCGGCGGTGTCTCGTTCGTAGACGATAACGCCGACTGCTCAGCTACGTCCATTATTCTCTGAAAGATCGAAAGCAATTAACAATTTGTGACTGTAATTTCAACATTCGATAATGATGAAAGATTTCGAACGCGTTAAACGAACGTTAAATAGCTCAGCGAATGATGATTTAAAGAAGATCGCACCTTGATGGCTGAAATCTTGGATTCCATCATAGTTTTGATGTCCTTGGCGATTTCGCGGACCAGGCTGGCTCCGTCACGTGGTTTAATATCCGCCGTCTTGTAGCTCTCTTGAAATCTATCTACCTTTGTCACGAATTTGCCCAACTGCGTCAGCTCGAAGCTCAGCTTTTGAGTCCATGTCTTCACCCTGTCATATATGAAAACAAAATTAAATATAATAATAATCATATGTAATAATATTATTATATTTCATATTATCATGTTGTTTGTAATTAAAAAATTTCTGCATTATTTTATATTATCTTCTCTTAATTATCTAATATTTTCAACATAACATTGTGCAATGTTACTTTGCTAGATATCCCAGCAAACACAGTATATAAATGTTATATAATCAAGCATGTTACATGTAACGTATAGTTATATTGTCATTATATCCCAAGATAGCACTGACTTATCAATACATCAATGTGCTATTTGGTATATAATTACAATATAACTACAATGTAATATATGTTCTATTAAAATGTTATATCTATGAGTAGGAAATTACAACTAACATGGATGTTACATGTAACGTACACGTTATATTACCTGTTATATTCCGTTTTATTATAGCAATGTAACAATTATATATCGGTGTTTGCTGGGATATCATTCGGAAGAATATTTGTACGTTTGTCGAAAATTACGTTTATTAATATATCATTATTCTATTTCTTATCTCATCATCGATTTAATTACATATATCGTGAAGTAATTGCATAATGTTATTTATATTACATTAAGAATAATATATGACTATAATTTATTTTGAGACCTCGTATCATGAAACAAAACGCGAATCAGAAAGTAATTTGCGGGCAATAATAATCTGATTGAACATGACAGTCTGATGAAATCAATCTCATTCCACGTCCTTCGGTAAGAAATGACAAATATGTATTATACATTTGCGAGTTATAAATTATTTTTTACACACACGAATAAATCAGAAAATAATTTATATCTTCTCTAAAAAAAAATAATTTCTTCAACAAGTATCTTCAGTGATAAACCATGGACAAGGTTTTCGTTTATTCCCGAAAGTTCGCGAAACGTGCCATCAGCGTGACAGTTTTCATCGAGAGACACACAGTCCTTCACGGTTGACCTAAATATCATTCGTCGCCTCATTACATGTATAGTATATGCATATGAATAGAACGGAGCGATCGAGCGAATCGTGTTTGTTGTCGTGAATAAGTTGCGAGGAAATGAAAACGGGGCCAGAACTGATATACCACGAGGTATACGTACGTGTTGTAGGAGATGCTATCGCTACGATCGGGTGCCTCGATCAGGATCAGGACGACGACGATAGGTATGAAGCAGGGCCTCATCACTTTCCCGGACACCACTTTCTTCCGGTTCCACCTTGCGACTCCTCCGCTCCTCGGATGGAGGGATAAGGGATTGTGCTCGCGCGAGGACCACGATAAACAAAACCGAGGCTCGCGTCTCACATCAAGGATGTCTTCACGTCAATCGTTCTGGTCGACGTCGTGTACTCACTACCTCTGTGGCGACTCACTCGAAGGAACTTATGCGCCTTTCGGGCTTATCGATTTTCCCTCCAGACTTGCGCACGGGGAGATGAACCCGATAACTTGCACACCGACTATCGGGTCGGAATAGAATTGTTTGCTCTTCGATTGTGCGCTCTCGGTTGTCGGGAAAGAAGTTGATAATGGTTAATTTTTTATTATTATTTTGCCACGTGTCCAAGTTTGCCGCAAGTGAGTTAAGTGAGACTAACTTGATAAAAGATTTTCTTCAAGCATGTAACTGTCTTCTATATATGTCGTATTTTTTGAGTGTTATTGATAATGCATATGATGTTGAGTCAGTTATTTTTGAGATAAGATTATGACACTCTCATGAGATATCTCATATGAACTCTGTAGCAGAAAATGGCAATAAAGTAACATAAACAATTAATGTATGTATATATATTAAAGTTTTATAAGATTTAAAAAAATGATTTGTCTACATATAATAATGTCATAAAGAATAATTTATTTGTTGTATCTAGCTGTGTAAGTTAAAAGACACATTATTATAAATTCATTTCTTTAACTATAATTAAAAAGAAACCTTTATTTGAAATATTACCCAGCAAACACAACATATAAATGTTATATACTTAAGCATGTTACATGTAACGTATATGTTAGTTGTAATTTCCCACACTCATAGATGTAACATTTTTAATATTACATATATTACATTGTAGTTATATTGTCATTATATCCCAAGATAGCACTGACTTATCAATACATCAATGTGCTATTTGGTATATAATTACAATATAACTACAATGTAATATATGTTATATTAAAATGTTACATCTATGAGTGGGAAATTACAACTAACATGGATGTTACATGTAACGTACACGTTATATTACCTGTTATATTCCGTTTTATTATAGCAATGTAACAATTATATATCGGTGTTTGCTGGGTAGATAATTATTTATATAGTTATTATATTAAATAATTAATAAAAGTCGTAAATTGGAAAAAATATATACTTACTTTGAGTGATGTACTTTTTTTTATTTTTCATAAAACAACAATTATATATATATTTCAGATAGAACATGAAAATCATAATGACATCATAATGTCACTTAAAATTCATTAAAAAAATTTTTTTATATTACAATATTTATTTGTCCTATTGTTCACACATATTCTAACAATATTCAAGTAACATAAATTTTTTTTAAATTATAGCGATTCTTATATTAGGGAGCTATAAATTTGTGATTCTTTTTATCATCTTTGAATTATTTTTTTATGATATTTGTCCAGATAACTTTTAATAAGTGATGAATAAAATCATGATGACGCCATTATGACGTCGTTATGAGTTTTATGTTCTACCTGGGATATAAATATATAAGATAATATTTTATCATCATGCAAAGACATACAGAATCCTAATGACGGTAATGCACAACAAGGACAGGGACAATGTCAGTTCAGAGGCTCCTGCACAATTGTCGATCTCACGTTCTAGGGGATGTTCCGTAAAACAACTTTTCAGCATACGCCTCTTCAAAGCGTTCAGCGGAATTTTATGACAGGGTTTCTCGGCCGTGCTATTTGCGTACTCGAAGGGTAAAATGTTGACAGGGGTTACGTCCAATCTTTCAATGCACGTCGGATGATACATGTTGTCTACCACAACCAGCAGGAGATTCGAGTGTGTTACCTGTAATTATGTCAATATTATAATTGCAATAATTATTCTTCTAAAATCCAATTGTCATATTAAGACTACTTATATAGACTACTTATAATTCTTAAATTCTTCTTTCGAGCAAATTGCAAAATCTATATGTTAATAATCAAAACATTCAATTTTTTCAGAAAAGTCTATCGTAAGTTCTTAAAGAATATTTACGGGTTTACTTTGTTTATATCAATCAACTTTGATGTGTACTAAAAAGAGAGAATTAACATATAAACTTAAGAACGTCAGAATACTATTACAATTTCTCACTGTTGAAACGTACTAAATCTTACCGAACAAGTTGGTGATTCATGTTAAACATTTCATGGACAAAACAATTTGCAAATTAATTCTTTAAAAAAAAAATACACTTGCATAAAACATTCAGGCATATTAAAAAAAAAAACAGAAAAAGGAATTTAACTGATTCTGCAATTCTATAGATTAAACGAAATAAATATTACGTTTATCGGTTATAAAATAAAAGATATAAGCTAAAAAAAATCGTCGATATTATAAAACTCAAAAAATGGTCTCCCATAAATCTACTTCAATATTTTCTCCATAGTTAAAATATTCGATTGAGTAAGATTTGTCAGTGAGTTCCTCCGCTGACATACGTCAGATACAATTATTATGCTAATGACGAACACCGAGTTAACAACTATTTTGAACCACATAATTACCATCTATATGTAGATGACAACTGATAATTAAAATATATATTTTCGTTCAATACGTATTAACAATTTTTAATTATTACATGATAATTCCAATGGATCTGTACGATATATAGTTTGTCGATAAAATACCAAATAATCATTATAATTGTGTAAAATTATGATTATTAAAGTGCACACATAATATATTCTATATTAAAAGTTACCGAATCTTGAAAACAAAAAAAAATCAAATTGACGCATAATGAAAGCAAAACCAAAAAATAAAATTTAAAAAAAAATTTCTTTACTATTTTATATTTTTGCAAAAGGTAAAACATTTTTTAATTTTAAGATTCGAAATACGATAAGTTATTAAGGGCCGGTTGTTCCAACTCTTGGTAAGTTTTACCTAACAGATAGCGTATCTTCGTCTCTTTTTTTAGAATTTATATGAAAAGAGACGAAAATATGCTACCTGTCGGGTAAAACTTACTAAGTTGAAAAAATCGGCTAAATGCCAAAATAAGCATTTCTTCATATTTGTTTAGTTTTCAAAACTGCAAAGTTGCATTCTTTTTTTTATCGAGGCAAACAAAAACAAGGTATACATCAAAAGACGCGCGAGATATTTTATGTATAGCCATATATGTATATGTGGAGATATTATATTTCAAGTTATTTTTACGGTTGTACCTGAGATCAGCGAAAATTATATATGCCGGTCTCATTTACAACCAGTTTGCGTAATTAAATATTATTTACTTTTTGCGCGTAGAACGGCTTCGAGCAGTAGTCAGAGTGATTGGTGATGCCTTTGGCGGCGACGGTCTCGTTCAGCATGTAAAGCGTCCGTTTCTGATCGCAGGGGTAGTAATGGATATACGGTTTTGGCGGTGGTGGCGGATCAGGCAGATCCTCGTCTGATTGAGCTTTGCCATGAATACCGGGCAAGTCTACAAATTGGGTCGCGAACCATATCAACCGCAACAGAAACCAGATTAACATCCTACCAACGTGTCGCAGAGGTTCCATCATGCTGTTGGCAGAGTTGCTCATTCGCTGGAACAATTTACGCATTCTCTTATGAAAGCGCTACAAAATCTAAAAATAGCTTTACTTACAGCTTTACACTACCTTCCGTGTTATTTTGAAAACGCAATTCAAAAAACAATAGTCTCGTTTTATATAAAATTAATATTATAATCAATAATAATTAGCACACAAAATAATAATATAATAGACTTAATCATTAATTTAAAAATGCATAAAAATCTATTATTAATAGATAAGAATTAAAATAGTTTTGATTACAATTTTTTTTATAAATATTAAAATGTCATACAGTTACGAAATTTAATTAATTTAATTAAATGTAACTCATCGAATACTCACACCCTCGTGGCACCAAGCTTGATAGTCATAGATGTCGAACGGTTTATAGAGACCCTGCCCTACCATGGATCTCATAGTAGCGCCTTCCTCTATAATAGTGCCCATAAATTTCCCGGTGTCGTTCTGCTCCTCCGAAATAATCACGTAGCCGTTTTGGTCCAGCAGGTAGCAATCGATCCAATCATTGGCGCAATTCATGTAGGGGTTCGTTGTTATGGAAGTAAGCTCGATGAATCGTTCGTATAGATTTGTCACCGGCATCTGAAAACCCAGTACACCCGCCGGCGCCTTCTTACCACCATCCTTAGGCGAAAGGCTCATCGACACCGTCACCACTGCATCCGCGTCCGATTCCCAGGATACTGATCAAATTTTACCTTATATAATGTATATTAATAAACGACTCTTTATATATAATAAATTAAATATTAAACTTGAATGAAATATAATATATAAATGAAAAAATAATAAAATATATGAATAATAATAAGAGTAAAAATAACATAAATAATAAAAATATATAAGATATATACTATTAAAAATCTATAACATATAAAAAGATGAACTATTATGTATAGAAAATAAAAATAATGCAGAAACGTGATTAAAAAGACATTTCTCATAAAAAATATCACAGGTTGTGAAATTAATTATAAAATAAATTTTTACCGGATAAAGAAATACTGTTGGGGTCTATCTCGTTCTGAAAGATCGCGCCTTTGTACCAAGGTTCATTCACCGCTCGTCCATGAATATTGCCGAAGACGTTCTTCTCCGTCTCTGTAAGATGGCTGGCATTAAAATGATGCCACCTGGTCAAACCGCTTTGCGTCGCGATGAATCTAATGAAGATGCCATAGAGCTGCGCCAGATTCCGGGCCGTACGCGGTAAGTTTTCCATGTAGCCGTCATAGAAGCTGTTGTTCGTCGCTTTGGCGTCGAACACCAACAACTGCATGAGTTCTTTGTTGCAGTAGTAATCGTCGTACTTGAGCGTTCGCCTCCCGCAATCGGGCTCCTGATCAACGTCCTCATCCGCGGATAGATAAGCCTCGTACTGCTCGGACCACCGCCAACCGGGTCGACTCATCAGCGCCAGGAAGTGGCGTAGCTCGTCCTCCGGACGATCGAACCGGTGATTCTTCGGATAGTGATAGCGACAATAGACCCAGCTCGAATGCACTCGCCAGCGATCGCCCACAAAATAGTCCGACACATTGATATTCATATTCTGATTCCGGCGGATCTCATCACCGACCTTGAAGAAATTTTAGCACATGATTTAATACTCGAGTGCGTATTTAGTATCTGCCATTCATACAAATTATTTTTGTTACTTGACGTAAAATTAATTGCGTATGCATAATTATTTATTAAGTTAATGTGATTAATTGCAAAGCTATTTAAGAGTGGACGAAATCGCTATTTTCAACCTTGATCCAAGTGGTTCCGTAGTTGGGTATGGCAACTGCGAGGCTAAATGGTGTCCCAGGCAAGGGCGCGTAAAAGTAATTGCGTCTCTCGAAGGTAACACGACGGTTGTCATCGTAGTGTAACTTCACGGGGACTCCTTTCATGCTACCACGCTCGTGATCAACCAACGCTGATCTCAGCTCCAATATTTCAGGACCCGGATTCCTGCGTTCGTTTTGAAACAAAAATATTTTTACAACAAACGAGGATAACAAAAACAAATAAATAAAAATATAATAATGTATACCTATACATAAATTGAATTAAAAAAATATATACATATATATATATTTTTTATTAAATATTTTCCAATATTTTAAAATATCAATCAATATTTTAAAATATCAATCAATATTTAAATATATTTTTTTATTAAAAACTATATGTATAAATAAAAAAAATATATAATTTATTTTATATAATTTTTTTCTAAAATATAACACAGTAATTTAATTTTATTCGTCTACTTTTTTTGAAAAGAAAAAGAAAAAAACCATAATTATGTTACCTCGGTCCGCGTCCATCGTCGAGTATTTCCACTTCCGTAAGGTCAATACTATTATAGTTCAATTTAAGCTGGCCTCTGGCCACCGGCCGTAGATCCGGATGTAGTACGACGTAGCCGTTATTTGACACGATGAAGGCGTAGCCGTTGACGCCGAGCTTGTACGGCAACGTGAGCTTGCGGATATCGTCGATCGGCACATCCGTCCCGGCCACCCCGAGCAACTTGTCCTCCGTCACGCGTGTCTTGTTGTCGCGGCTGCTTCTATGATCGAACACGGGCGTGCCCACGGAAGTCAGCATTCTGTATTCCTGCCAGGCGATTGTGTCCAGGGTGGACGGATCCGTGTCGATGCTGTCGACTTTGCCCAGCTGTGCAGAGCGATCGCAGAGGATGAAGATACAAACGACGACATAATTCTTCTTTTATAATTTCTATTAATGGGAGCGAACACGTCTCTAGGGTAGGACTGAAGCGAAGGGTCGCGCTAATCTAATTTGCCCTCGGTCACTCTAGTGAGGGCTAGGTATGTGGAAGGTGTCTCGGAACCGAAAGGCGCAACCGAAAAAACTTGTGGCTATCTTTTAAGTTATATAATATTTTTAGATTTTAGATTAACTCTGTGTCTTTTTTCGATTGTCCATTCGAATCGCAGACACCTGCTCTTGTGCAGCACCTCTAAAAACACTAAAAAAATGAATAAATAGGAAATGAAGAAAAAAGTAAATTCGACGAAAGCCCAGCCAACAGGGTACTAAACCTAGCTCGGGTATTAAGTTCTCAACTAATGGTAGTCAATCGCCGAGAACCATTCAATGTGTCAATTAGCGGTGTCCCAATGCCCAGCGATTAATTGCTTGCGGATGTTTGTCCAATTCTCCGAGTTGACAGTTCAGCGAACTACAAAAGTTGGCCAATCCCTTTGGGTTGCTAAGCTTTTAATTAATTGCTCGAGCAAGATAATCGAGATACCTATAATTGAATTATGTTATAATTATGTAATTAAAATCGTACAATATTTGTTACAAAATTATTAAATACCAATGTGTTTATTTAAATAAAAATTAATGTGTCAATTTTAGATTATCTCGCTCGATTATTACACGAATTACCAAACGAAATTGTGATAATTGTTCATAAATTTTTTTTTAATCCAAATTTTTAATTTCTTAATGTCAAGTCTTGTGTATTTCCGTTTAGTATTCGGGGGTTGAAACATAGGAACGAGTGCCAAGGGGAGATACAGTGCGATACAGATCTAAAGAATACAGAGCCCGGAAAGCCTGGAAAATAGAGGCAGCGGGGGTTGGGGGAAAAGGGATAAGGGGTACTTTCTCGATCATATCTCAACCTTTTGTATGTAGATTGCATCCTCGTTTATTCTCACGCCCAGCCGTTTTCCCGTCAAGTGTTTTTGCAGGCGCGACTTTTGTTCCTTGTGTTCCATCACTCGCCATAGCCAAGCGGCAAGTGCAGGATTCTGACGGGATTTACGTATCATTTTTTATTTTATTCGCCTACTATATCTCCGCTATCATTTTAACAAAACATTTTCAAAACACTGTGGGAAATAAATAACGGGAAATGCGAAAATAGTATATTAGCTAACAAGTGCGGGGGATCTAAATAAGAGTGCAGAAGTTTGGCGCACGAGGCGAAGCCGAGTGTGACAATCCACACGACCGGCCGATTTATGACCCGCACATGTTGGCTACGATATTTTGTGTGACCGGTGCGTGGAAAAAGAGCCCTTTCTAAAATCCCATCATGTGCGAAAAGGACGACTTTCCGCGCGCCGGTTCCACAAAGTTTTTTGTCTTTGGCGACAAAAAGATATTTACAAATTTGAAGAATATATAATAATATCATATTTACATCCAAAGATTAGTCTTCTTTCAAAAAATAAAGATAATAGGATTTTCTTACCATGAAATATCTTTCTCATAAATTTCCTGTAATATTTTCCAACTGGATAAGGTAGCAAACCATCCCAGGTAGCAAGCATACGTCATTTTGACGTTTAATGACATGAGTTTGCTACTTGGGGTGTCACATTTAAAATGATAATGATCCAGAGATAAAATAAATAAAAAATATTCTCGTTGAGAAAATTCAAAATTACAATCGCTCAATAATTTTACAAAAATGTGAAAAAAAAGATAAAAAAATAAAATATAAATAAAAGGATAAATAAAATCAAATAAAAAGTCTAAAAATCCTACCGTGATATCGGCGTAAGTGTGCGTCCACACATTCGGATGTACCACGCCCTGAAGTACCAGAGGACGCGCGACAACCGGGATGTACTTGAGCACTTGCTCGCGCACTTCCTCCTGCGTATGCACGAGCCTGTGGGAGCCGCGGTTCAAGCACGCCATCCGCTCGGTTTCCCGCACGTTGATCACCTCCATCCCCAAGAGCAACGGAAACACTCGAACCGGTATGTGCGTACCATTCTCTTCCCGATTCCATTTCTCCAACACCTATGATGAAGAAGCAGAAGACACGTGTAAGTTTAAAAAATAAATTCATTCGATAGAATTTTAAAGTGTTTCTTCTCACTTTACCGCATAAATTGTAATTTAAATACGAAATCATACGCAAAAGACCGATCTTTCTGTATTATATAAAGTAGAATTAATAGTAGAAGTACTATAAAATTAACAGATGAATAATAATAAAATAGTTCAATATTAAAAAAGCATGACGAATATACATCAGCTGATTAATTATATCATACATATTGTTATATTTTATTGTCTTTAATAAATATTTTGTTATATTATATTATCTTTTCTAAAAGAAAAAATGGCCTTTGTTCAGAAAGTAAGGAAAAATTCTTTTCACGAGAAAACAGATATGAAGATATAATTTTATATATACAAAGTTCCCGTATATTTTAAACTTAATATCTTACATTTACATTAATTTCTACAACACAAAAAATGATAGTAACACAAATATATCGCGATCTCTCATTCGTAATGTAGAACAGATAAATATAGAAAAAAGTAAATATGAAAAATTAAGCATTTATATAATTAATTAAAAAATAAATGTGAGAAATTCAAGTAAAAGTACACGTTAATATATATGTGGCATTGATATGTTATTTTAAAGCATTATTGAATCCTAGTGAGAAATAATCGGTCGAATCAATATCGATTCGACTAATTCGACATTGATTCGACGTCAATATAACTATCATTTCTCGCTGGGATATAATGTAAACAAGTTATTAAGCGTTAAATTTTGGTTATTTTAAACATGCGCTGCTCAATTACAATCAATCAAAAGATTGTACCCAGTGAGAAATCACTAGTTAAAAAGACGTGGATTCGACGTTTTTTTAACTAACTATTTCTCACTGAGTAAGTAAACAGAATGTATAATGTGTCTTTTAACGTAAACATAAAGAAAAAGAGAGAAAGATTTATTCGAAACTATATATTTAACAAATTTATGCAACAATTTTGTTGAATACTGCTTGAAAGATATATATATATATATATAGATTGTAAAAAATATACAAATGAGAAATTAATAAAACTCAGACATCATAGAAAGGATAATTTATGTTAATAGTATGACTTCTTTTTTCAAATATATTGTTCTTGTGTTTTATTTCATGCAGTATAAGTTGATTTTCAAAAAATAATATAAAATCCTTGAAATATCAGTTGTCAAAAACATTACCTTTTCATAATTTTATTGCATAGATTTGTTGACAACCGCTTTAAAATAATTGTGTTTATTATATCCACATATTATAGTAATTAATATTTTAAAAATCGTTACTTTAGTATTATTTATTTACAAATAATTTAAAAATTTACGTTTTTACTTCTCTATTTATGTAAAACGAAGTTTTCTCTAAAAAATGGAGAAAGATAATTCGTTTCATGCTTCATTCACGATGTTTAATCTTCAATTAGTTAACATGCAAAATTCCTGTAAGAAAAAGTAGAAGAAAAAGAGTGCGATAAAAATATCAAACAATAATCAGTAACCTGTGTCAGATTTTCAGGAATGCCGTCTGTGACGAGCATGACCAGCTGATTGCACGGTGTGTCAAGGTCGCAGCCGCGGAACTCCCGATAAATCTTAAGCAGGCGCAACGCCTCAAGGAGAGCCGTCGTAGTGTTGGCGACACCCTCCATCTTGATATTTTCCATGGATTTTTTGAACGTGTCGATATTCTCTGGAGTGGCCTGGATTAGCATGTCCTTGAAGCACGGCACCAACTCGGACGTCTCGTTAGAATACTTTAGCAGGGTGACGAAGTCGTTGTTCGATAGTGTGTCCAGGATCGAACTCACAGTTGCCTTCGCTATCGCAACACATTGTCGTTTTTGGTCAGACATAAATATGCAAGTAGCAAACTAACGTCATTCGACGTCAAAATGACACACGCTTGCTACCTGACAATGAGTAGTAATGGAGACATTATATATGGTATACAATCCTCCGCGATCATAAAATTAATAGACGCGAGATGATTAAAAAAAAAATGTAAATTTAATCTTATTAAAGAAATTGCATTTTTTTATAATGCTTCGTGTCATCCCAAAGTCTAATTAAGGCTCCTGGTTTCTCACCGACTAAGTTGAAATTGTGACGTCAGAGGCGAGAAAATTCACGCTTAAAATACTTAGATGCTATTACGAAATAAAAAAATAAAACAGCAGATGGTTTTAGCACACTCTTAAAATATCTCGAAAACTATTCTTTTCTCTTTATAATCAATCAACAGCTGTAAAATGATTGTAATATGAAGCTCAGTCCGTCTGCTCTTTCAAAGTCTCTGATATCACGATCATTTTACGGTTGTTAATTGACTGTCAAAGGAAAAGAATAGTTTTGAGGTATTTTAAAAATGTGCTAAAGTCATCTGAAATAGTGTTTCAAAATATCAAATATCTTCTCATTTAAAAATGGCACCTAAGCACTTTCAGCGTGTGCTGTCACAATTCAGAGCCACTGCACGAGGATCCAGGAGCTTTAAAGTTTTTACATCTATATGAATTTTTCTTGACTCTTTCCTCGCATACCGATCGTCTTTCCCATGCCAGTCATGCTGCCGCTGATGTCCATCAGGATAACCATGTCCTTGCTGCATGTGGTCGCTTCGATGAACCAACTGCGCACCCTGCAGTCATAGAGATCTGGATTGTCGTCATTATCCTCGACGCCCGTTCGCCATTGCATGGCGGGATATTGTCTGAGCACACCGGTGACCGAACCGAAATACTGCCACGATAATGCCGGATCGGATTCGTAATTCTGACGAAACGTTTCGTCCAATAGCTCGGTCTTCGCGATGTCCTCCTTGATATCGTCCATGAAATCGAATACGTTGGTTGGTATGTGTACCGACGAGTAGCTCGTATTCACCGGAATATTGTAAAAATGCGAGTCCGCGTTCAGTTCCATCTCTCTGGAATCAATTCGCAATACATGAAAATTCTTGTCCATTTTAATTATAAATTAAACATTCAGAAAAACATGTTTATCTGTCAAAATTCGTATTATTCCATTTGTGTCATCTACTCTTTAACTCGCCGAAATCTATGGCTTGTGACATTAGTCGCAATGATGTCGTGACTAATTCTGGTCTAATAGGGGAACTTAAAAGAAGAAACATGAAGGATGACCGAGCGAATCGCTCACCTGTACGCGCTGTCGTTCTTCAGCTTCACGCACTGGCTGTCCTCGATTGAATTACCGTTGACAGGGCTGCACTTGCCGGAAACATAGGAGAAATTTCCGTCCGCGAGAGACGTATTGTCCCAGTTCTCCGCCACTGCTTCGGCCGCTATTCGAATACAGGTGATTGCGTCCATCTTTCGGCGCAGCATCCTACCCACATTCTCGCTGATTATGCTGACCAATTCTTCTCCGGACTTGTCCTCGACTCGCGTGTTCATGCTCTTGTATTTCTACGGGAATTATCAGTCACGCTTGCTTATTCTCTCTCTCACGCTTTATTCGATTATTAGAAAAACATACAAGAAATTTGAAAATTGTATAAAGAGAAGAGATGTTTGAAAAAAAATATATTATATAAATATTTTTATATAATTATTAAAAATATATAATTATTTTTCTCTATATGATAAATTTTCTCTGTGATAAAAAAGCAAAATTATATGCAATATACTTATGCTGCATGTTAAAAATAATTTACATAAATACCAAAATAATTTAAATTCATTGCTGTGCAAAGATGATATAGAGTGCAGAGATATATAAGAGATTATATCATATCGTGTGAGATTCCTCGAATCTTCATCATCTGATGCTTATATCATCTCAGGTAAATATCTCATATACTCACTTCCAGCAATTCCTCGGGTCGAGCAATTTCGTTTGCGAGTTCCCACAATTCGATGCCCAAATTGTCCGCCCATCTGCCCACGCTAAAAGAAAAAATAAATTGCGAGTATTGACATATCGTGCAATTAATAAATAATTGTTTATGAGTTCTACAAATTCTTTTTTATTCCTTCTAGTGTTTCTTCTGCAAATATGTTCTCGTAGAAAGAGCGACTGAGAACTGATAAAGAAGTGCATACGTTAGATATAAATACGAAACCTCATATGACGTTACAAACAAAAAGATAAACAAGAAAGCAAGAATCTTATTCATCATTTGTAAAATATAGTCTATTTGATTTTTTTGTTACTAATTGATATACTGAGAGTCGAAAGGTTCAAAATAATTTTGTCGTACCTAATATTTGTATCTGGTACTTATATATTGTTTTTTTTCATACCTGAATTTATATTTATATATCAGAGCCTTTTCAATTTATTATTACATTTAATTAAATTTCAGTTTAAATTTGCAGAGTCTAATATGAAGACGACTCATTATTTCTCTTTAGAAAGAATTCATTTGAACAAAGGTAAATTGCGCAAAAAAAGATTACGACGCGACAGGTCGTGGATTGATCAAGCGTCCCAGTTTATGATTTTCTTGTCGCACATCATCTTTGCATTTCTATGCGGAACTCACATGTGCGCATCTTTGGCCAGACATACGGCGAACATCAGCGCGAAACAAGAGACGAGGAGACATCGACCTATCGTCGTCGGCATATGAGCAAAACTAAACTGCGTCTGCTCTTCCTTCCTCCGCGGATGAATATATATATATTCGTTTCCGATCAAACGCGTATGTAAAACGCCTCGCCGCTCTTTAAGACCCTTTAAGAGAGCACGAAAAATCTCCGAAAGCTCGCGAGATCGGACGGCGTCTGCCACTGGGACAAGCCGGCTACTCGAGATTCGACAGCCTCCGCTCCGAATTATTTTTGGCGCTCGAGCTGCGCCGTCTCTTTCTCTCCTTTTCGGGGATTTTTCCTCACTTTCTGGCATAGAACACCCTATCCAGAGGTATTAATAAAATCATGTCGGCTGTTCACGAAAGCGGCGTTTTCGAAAAATTTAAAGCGGGGAAGATCGCTAGAAATTGATATGATTTTCATCACAAATCTGTGATTCTCTCCTAACAGCACAACGTATCTAAAATTCGTTCAGAGGATATCCAGAGGACATCTGATATCCTCTGGATGTCGTTTAGATGTTCTCTAAACGTCTTTTGGATATGTTGTTGCTATTAGGGATTCAAAATCGGAAGAACTACCTTAACACTGAACATCATACATATCCAAAAGACATTCAAAGGATATCTAGAGGTCATTCAGAGGATGTTTGAATGTTCTCTGAATATCCTTTGAATGTCTTTCGGATATGTGCTGTTAAGTGTTAGGGTGGTTCTTCTGATTTTCGAATCCTAACGACATAATATATCCGAAGGACATTCAGAGAACATCTAGAGAACATCAAGCATCCTCTGGATGTACTCTGGATATTCTCTGAACGTCTTTCAATTATGTATGCCGTTAGGTGTTAGAATAGTTCTTCTGATCTTCGATTGTTAACAGCATAACATATCCGAAAGACATTTAGAGAACATCCAGAGGATGTTTGGATATCCTTCGGATATGTTGAGCTGTTAGCTTCATCCGAGACATCGCGGAGAACTCGTTTCTTTCAACACTTTCATTTATTCGTTTTCAGTTATTTATTATGGGAAACAATTAGAAAATAAATTAGAAAATAAATGAAAAAATAAATTAATTATTCGATGCATGCATATGATTAACGACCAATCAGGAAGCCGACTCTATTCTGTACCCGCTGGCACTTGGAGAAAATCGAAAGTATTGTGAAGTCGAAAGTCGTGTCAAAAGTCATGGAAGTTTCAACGAGTCCACACGAATGACGCAAATTATCCTTCTGGCCAAAGATCGTCGTTACATATATATGTGATAATTAAATATTAGATCTTGTTTTTCAAACGGATTTCAGTAATTATCGTAATTGCTATCTAGTTAATAGCTGTGTATTCTTTCAATGTAAAACTGATTTCTTTTTGCACGTAATAATAAAAATTTTTTTACACATGAATGACGTTTCGGTGTGTAAATTATCCGTTTGTAATGGTCAACGGTCACTGTTATATATATGATAATTAAATAATGAACATTGTTTTCTAGATCTCCAGTAATTATCGTAACTGCGATCTAGCGCATCGCTATTTTCTATGTAAAATAATTTTTTCTTGCACATATAATGGAGATTTTTTAAAGTGCAACGTCACATTTCTTTTCTCTACCTCGACATATGTATGTGTGTGTGTGTAATTTATACATATCTCATTTAAAAATCATAAATTTGTGTATGTGCGGCTACGCAATTATCGTGTATTACATTTCTAAAATAAGAATACGCTGTAAGCTATGCAAATGTATATATAAAATAATATATAAATGTATATGTAAAGTGATTTTTGTTCAACAAAATGAGATAAAAGAATTTGATCAAATTTAATGAATTCATAATTCCAAGGTAGTTATTCAAGCCAATTAAAGAAATTACGTAGGAACAAACGGTCTGGAACCGGTATATTACGTATTAAAACTATACTAGTATAGATTACAATATAAGGAAAGTATATCTGCTTTCATTGTTTTCACTTTTTATAAATTGTCTCGTATTACAACACATGTATCATAAAATATCACATCCGGGAATCGAATAAAATAATATATAGTTTCCCAGAAAATTATCGACATAAAATCGTACGAAAGTAGTGTGTGTGTAATTGTGCATCCAGACGCGCTTATCGTCTCACGCATTGTCGTGTGACACGATATCTGCAATTTTGCAATCATTATGCACGTACGTGCATTGTGAAACTAAAGCATTCTCGGAAACAGAGGGGTTGCCTTCGAGGGTATTCTTTTGTCTCGCCAGCTCATACGTAAGGTATCCCCCAGGGATATGTGATTAAACGTTTTACGATACAAACGTTTTATAATTTGAAAAAAATTTATTTAATAAATTAATTTGAGAAAATTAGAGAACTTAGAATGCATATATAATTATTCTATAAAAGTTGAAAGTCACGTAATCACATAGTCGGATAGTTCAAGAGTTCAACAGTCCTGAAGCTAACAGATCAGCGTATTCTATCTGCAGATTAGTTTAAAGCAAATTTTTGGGCTAAAAAGAGTATTAAAAAATATTTAAAATATTTAAAAAATAAAAATTGTTGGCAAGAAAAGTAAATTAAATTTTTATTTTTTAATATACAGGGTGTCTGACATAAAGTGTCACACCGAAAATATATAAGTAGATCTCGTTATTTGGAGATAATTTTTCCTCAGCAAAAATGTCGAGGGAGGCCATCATTTTTTGGATGTTCCTAATTTTTACCATCATGTATCTTTATAACTGAATCTTAAATTAAAATTTTATTAAAGTAAACTCTACTTGAATTAATTGGAGAATGTGGTTTTGTTAATATTTTATTTTCACAAGGCTTAGTTTGCGAAAAACCCTTTATTTTCAATCGCTTATAATTCGAAAATTATTAATGCTTCTATATTTTTGCTGAGGAAAAATTGTCTCTAAATAACAAAATTTACTTGTATATTTTCAGTGTGACACCTTATGTCAGACATCCTGTGTATAATATATATACGCATATTAAAAATAAAAAATTTGTACATTCTATTAAGTGGAACAATTTAATTACACATTTATATTCAATCAGATATTTATTAAGTTAATTTGAAAAAAAATTGTTTTTTAAATCGTTAATCAATTCCTTTTAAAATTAAAAATAGCAAAATACGATAAATAAGTCATATTCATGTTACTGTATAATAGCAAAGTTATCTATAGTTTTAAAAAGGTCATGACGGTATTACTGCAGTCATTAAATTGGTGGCCTGACAACTGCAACGTCATACATTCGTGCATTATGGAGGGATAACGCTTGTCACGTGCAAAAATTAAGAACAAGCTGCATTCAATGCTAACTTCACAACAAGTTTTTACAGATGTACACTAACTCTCAAAAGTCGAAACATTGTTTTCTGTCCTTAATTCTTGTCCATTAATTTCTGTCCTTAATTTTTGTCCATTAATTTCTGTCCATAATTCTTGATCAAAATTATGTTTACATTTCGAACACATAATTATTTTATTAAAGATATTGAAATTTATAAGTATGAGTTTGGGCAAAGTTTGAGAAATTGCAAAAATTATGAATACTTATAAATTAAAAATATTAATTAAATTTCTTCTCGCAATTAGATGTTCCTTTAAACTTTTGAACTGCATATATATATATATATATTTGAATTTATATATAGAATATTTAAAAAATATTATATACTCTTTTTCCTCCTTTTTCTCCACAAATATTTTCAATATTGATTTCAATATTGAGACAATTGCAATCATAGTGCGAAAGAATTTTATTTACAGAAAAATATTCATAGATAAATATTCATAGATCTTTACCGGTGTATACTTTTTCTTCGTTATAAAATACAGGAAATACAGGAATACAGAAAAATTACACATATAAACACGGGAAAATTTAATTAATTTTACGAGATTTATACTACTTCCACTATAATTATTTCAAGTTTTTTTCTAAATCGTTGCTTTTGACGGACAACAAAATTCAAAGGACGTTTCAGTGCATCTAAAATAAATATAAAATAATCCAACAAAAGTGGAAACCCGTAAAACGTTCGCGACTATAAATGACGACTATATAGTTCAATTTTACGAGGCAGAGAAAGGAGGAGGTGGAAAGAAGAGTAGGAGAATATGCTTCCTTCTTTGGCTGGGAATGGCGAAAAATTCATTCAACCGAGTCCGGCACGTGGCCGTACTGAAAGAAGCCCGGAGAGAAAACAAGATTCTCTTGAGCGCCGCGATGCTAAGTCAAGTGATAAATATTAATCGTCGTTAAAAGACACGTTAAGGGGGACGTGGTATATATTCGCGGACATGCGGCGTGCGCATTGACGATATAAGTGGAGTGTTCATCACCGGTTGTCATTGCGTGATCGCGTCCGATCTCGTTAATTCGCGAAGGTGAAATCCTCCGCGAGATCATCAGAAATATGGATTCGGATAACAGCGATCAAAATTGGCAGGCGAACGGCCGGCGACGACAGGATTACTACGAGTTGAAAAACGCAGATTGCGAAGAATTAAACACGTGGTTCCAGGTTAAAATGAAGGATCCGCTCGATATCACGGATGTCACCTCTTATTATGGTATTTATGACATAATGCGCGATCCAATAATTAACGCGATATGAGACCCCACTTTCCCGAACAGGAAAGATTATATATTTTGTGATTTTACAAAAATTTATTTGCCCTGACACATTAATATATCCGGTATGATCGCGATTTGCCGGATTATTGAATTACTCAACAACTATTCGGATAATTCCAATTTTTATATCTACAAAAATTTATTTATCCTAATATGCAACACTGTTTTAATTCGTATTTAAATTGTATATTACAAAAAAATTAGACTCTCGCAGTGTATAAAGCAAACTTATTAAATATTATATATATATATACAACACAATGCAATAATAAAATAAATTTTATATTATTTTTTTTTGTAAATATATAGGGTATCAGTTTTAAAATTCGCGACTCAAAATATCATAACAAAAGTCTGAATATTGCGCAGGACTGTAACAGTATAGCATGACTTCGATATCAGTTAATTGTAATCTGTAATTGGCCAATTTTTAATTATTTTACCTTAAACTATACTAAAAAACTGTAAATATATATACAATATATAAATATTACATACATATATATGTATTTCAAATTAAATTAAATGTTCATCGCGCGCATGTGTATGTAATAAAAATTTATTATATATAATACATATAAAATATAACATAAATCGTGTATATTTTATGCATCATGTTATATTCATATGACGGTCAATGATTTCCAATAATTACGCCACGGCCTATTTATCGAATATTAATCGATTATGAAGAAATACGAGTTTATCAAATAATATGCAATTTCTATCTACAGTTACGATATTTCTTACTGTAAAGATTATTTTTTTTTATCGGTGAAAAATGCGGAGGAATTGTTCACGAGACATAGATGTGGACTACGCGTGTTGCTGCGGAAGAAAACCATTTTCAGCAATTTATTTAACAAAGTGTTATTATAAAAACTCTGTCATGAACGAAAAATTATGTAATCGAAAGCGTTTCCGGACATATGTTTATATGATTTTCTTTCATCTACAATTAGAATGTGCTCTCAAGATTTGATCACTTATTTGATCACTTTATTATTTCATAAAATCACATCCTAAGAATTATATACAATTTTAAAAGATTTCGGCATATTGCGTTTTGCATTTTCTGTATCAAGACTTGAATTACTTGGATAATTCGAATACTCAGATTTAAATAATTCAGATAATTATTTCGGATAATTTCAAGATTAAATATCCTGATATTCAGAGCCTTATTCTCATTAGATAGTGAGTTAGTGCATTTATGCAATACATAATATATAAATTATATACTTACTATTACTGTAATACATAAACTTTATCTAAATAAAGAGAAATTTTAATATAAACAAAACATATTGTGATAAAATTTAATTTCTCGTAATTATAAAAAATTTAATTATAAATATTTTTAAAGATATATAAATATTTTTAATCATTTTCCTCGAAGAAAGGAAATAATCATTTATTGAAAAATTGACTTGATTCAAGATGAAATTATAGTGATATTCTTCATCAAAAACCTCAATACAAGATTAAAGTTAGGCTAGGTCAGCCAAAATTGCATATACAGTTAGGAAACCAGAGACATATGACGCGGCATAAACGCGGTAATACATGCATTCTCAGTACAAAGACATGTCAACAGGAAATAAATAATTCTAGAAATACTATGCACAGAACACTGTACAAATATATTAAAGAAATATTGCATTCTTATGAATAAAAATATATAGCGGTTCGTTAAATGCATCTCCGCAAAAAAATTAAATATTTTTGTTTTCAATAATTTAATAAATATAAGCAGAATATAAAATAAATTAATGTAATTGAATGGCAATAAAAGCTAAGCGCATTAATTTAAGAGGTTTATATCATTTTAGTGAATTATTAGATTAACATAAAAAATATAAAAAATCATGGACGTTTCGATCTCTTCTTTGAAGAACCATTTTCATATTAAACAATAAATACGATAAATTATAAATATTATATATATAAGTTGAAAACCAATTAAAAATTAATTAGGCAACAAAGTAATTAAAATTTTTGCACATTACAATCTTACGTCGTATTGACATAAAAATATCCACAAGTCTTTATTATATATATGTGGATGATTATCTTTTCTTTTTCAGTATCTACACATTAAATATTTTTAATTCGTTTCATTCGTAACTGGGATTCACTATAGAAATGAGCTTGGAAAATAAATTGAATTATTTGGTTTATTTTGACATTACAGAATATCCGAATAATATTGGTTTCATGGAGCAACATTTTCAGGAAGATATTTGAATTCTTTGTCACAGCTTTTACTTTGCCAAAAGAAGTATAGGATTTTAGGTTTGATAGTCTAATTTATTGGTATTGAATTAAATATTCAGTTTTTCTTAAATCTCTTATGTCATTTATATCGAATAATTCGTGATTATTATAGGCATCATTGAAAAAATATTTCTTTTGAAATGTGCTTCTTGGTCGAGCAACTGGAAAGCGATATAATGTAAAAAATATTGATGATGCTTTTTAATCGATAGTTTAAAATAATATTTTTGTAACATGGACGACGCGTAAAGAAGTTAAAATTCACAAAAATTTCAATTCTTTGTTGACTAATTAATTTTTAACCGGTTTCAATTTATTTACATACTGTAATTTATAATATTTATCGTATTTATCGTTTGATATGCTAATGATATATTATGTATTACATAAATGCACTAACTCACTATCTAATAAGAATAAAGCTCTGAATATCAGGATATTTAATCTTGAAATTATTCGAAATAATTATCTGAATTATTTAAATCTGAGATGCTAATGATAAAGAAAGGATCGAAGCAAAAACCGCAGTTTTCTATGATTTTTATGTTAATCTGATAATTCAATAGAATAATATGTCTTGATTACTATAATGTGCTTGGCCCTTATTGCCATTAATTATCTGAATTTACGGAATAATCCAGATTAAGATTAATCGGTTTTATTTCTACACATCAGCATGTCCGATTTATTATTTTGCCCCAAAATATCAACCACGGGATTGATTATAACCGCGACAATCTTCTGATCACTTTGTTTCAACTTATAATTTTCATAATTCATAATTTTTTTGTAATTGTCATAATTTTCATAATTTTTCATAATTTTTATAATTTTTATAATTTCAAATAATATACAATTGCCTCTCAAACTATGTTTTTTCAAGCAATTTTCGTCAAAGATTTTAAGCGCGAATCCTTGGCGATTAACAGCATGATCTTCCGTTCACGTTGCCTCGGACACGTGTCCACGTCGGTCCGAGAGTGGGGATTCCTCTGTACGGGGGAACGACATATGATGTGGGTTCGCATCGATCTGGGGAGGGAAACTCTGCGCGCCGGTGTTCACCCTGGGATTGATATTGATTGCGAGCACGCGGTGCCGATTGCCGGGTAGTTGGCAGCTAGGCGTATATCGAGCAGGAGAGTTCGGACTCGAGTGGAGAGAGAGAGAACAAAAGAAAAGAAATGCCTCCCAAGTGCGAGGAAATCGAGATCCGCGGAATGTTGGACAGGAGCGAGTGCTCGGTCGACCGAACCGCCGTGAACAAGTCTTCGCCGAAGTTACCCGCGTTATGCGGTGCGTGTTTCCGTCATTTTTTCTTCTTCCCTAGATAGTGCCTAGCAAAATCCTCGATTTTTCTGTCAGATGATCGTCGGATCATGGCGAGAATCTCTAACAGCACGTATATCTTATGCCTTATCTACACCTGAAGATAATCCTACTTGTGGCTTATTTCAGTGAGTGGTATAAAAACGACCAAAAACCATACTGAAGTTAATTTCCAATCGTAAATTCTTTGGATTGTGATATAATTCAAAACCAACTTCAGTATGGTTTTTGATCTTTTATCGTCATTCGTTGTGCCCTATCTACACCTAAAGATAATCCTACTTGTGGCTTATTTCAGTGAGTGGTATAAAAACGACCAAAAACTATACTGAAGTTTGTTTTCAATCATAAATTTTTTTGGATTGTGATATAATTCAAAACCAACTTCAGTATGGTTTTTGATCGTTTATACTACTCTCTGGAATAAATCACAAATAAGATTATCTTTAGTATAGATAGGGCATTAAAGACGTTCAGAGGACAACCAGAGATTATTTAAATTTCTCTGGATATCCTTCGAATTCTATCTTTCGGATATCTTGTGCTGTTAGGGAATCTATAAAATCTTCGCAGTAATCCGGAGATTTAAAATGTCACGGGTTTAAAATGACGATTCACTGTCGCAATGGTCCGAAAATCGAAGTGTCAAAACTCGGGAATAAAAAAATCGCGAGATAAAATCTTTGGTGGTGCATTATAGTATGTTTATATCGTAAATAGCTTGATAAATATATGTGATAATTTCATGAACTTTGCTGAATAATTTTTGACACGTCGAGCGATCGCTTGATGATTTGTCGACGCTACACAATTGTGTCCAGTTAAAAGTTGGAAGAAAAGATGAAAGAGGCGCTTGTGCATGGATGTGTAAATGTGTGTTTGTACAATGCAACTGGCCGAATGCATCTAATGCATCAATCGACAGAGGAATTATAAATCTTGATACGTACACAGTTGGTTTCCAAAATTTTTATTGAACTTTTTTCTAAAAACTATTAAACCTCAATTAATATATCGACCGCGAAACATATCTTGACTAAAAAACAGTTGTGTAAACACAGAAGTGACTTGAATCGCAAAAGTTAAATTTAAAGACATTCAGTAATATATTTAACAACCACACTTGAAAAACAAAAATATATTGTTCGGAGACCAAATTATTACTGACCTATAGAAACGTGATTTTTAAAAATATTTTGAATATAAAAATATTTTTAATTTAAAAAATACAATAATCAAAATATATCTATATATAAAGACGTGTAAGTATCTTGAAATGACATAGAGATATCTATATCATGTTTTTCCTGCCCAACTGTCACGAATCGTGTCACGATATCACACACGAATTTAATAAAATTTGAAACGAGAAAAGAGACATAATTAAGTTATAATACTGTAATAATTTTAGATTGTTGTTTATTTACAATTGATTGAGATTCCTGTCGTCTAAATTATCAAATAATTTATCGCATTATTTTTAATTAATCAACATAATAAATTTCTCGTTTAAAATTTATTGAAAACAAATTGAAAGAAGGAAATCTTATTGCACGAATGATCATTTTTTTTCTCGGAGCTTATACGAGATTGTCCTTGGAATATTTTTTTCCTGATTAATACTTATATAAACATGTCGAACGTTTTTTTTTTTTGATATATAACTCATATAAAAAAATCGTAAATTATGTAACATTTCGAGAAGTAAATAATATGCACACTATATTATATATAGAATAGACAAATAGAATGTATTTTTTTATTCTCTTATTAGAATCAGAGAGATCATTATACATATAATTAAATTCACTTAATATCCCTTAATATCACTATCTGCAATGGAAATAAACTAGTGTTCTTGACGTATTTAATATCACTATCTGCAATGGAAATAAACTAGTGTTCTTGTCGTATTTAAAAAAATTATAAAAACTGCATCCATTTTGATATTTCATCGATTAATCTATACAGGTGAGTCGATGAGTTTACATAAATGTATCCTGATTGAAATGATGCGGAGACTGTTTTATTAGCTGTCGGATATATTTATCTATCTGTCTGTCTGTCTATCTATCTAACTGTCTGCCTGCCTGTCTGTCTTTCTCCATCTCTCTTTATTCTTTCTCTGTCTTTCTCTAGGAAAGTTCACTAAAAGATATCTCTCATCTATTCCCTCTCCGTTTCTCTTTCGATCGACACCTACGTTGATGTCTATGACGTCACTCTCGACTCCTGAGAAATTCCGACGATTATCTTTTATCTTGACGTCAATTTCTGACGTGTTATTCTCACGTATAATTCTTTATTGCGTGGAAAACTTGATCCTAAAGTTTAGTCGAGCGTCGATAACGATCACGCTTGTATGCATGTGCGTCTTTTTTGACGGAAAGAGATTCGCGGTTTGTTTCGAGATCTCACGGTAACATCAAATTGGGAATTGCGAATTGTCGAGTATAGCCTGAGAGAGTCGTCTCATACCTGAATTTTATCTCGGAAAAAATTTCTACGCATTCACGTAAGAAGAACATGTGTCAATTTTATATGCAAATATGAATTTTACACAATCTTTCAATCGTGAGAATTGACGAAAAATTCGGGGGATTTATTTCTCAAAGAGACAAGGAATATGCATATTGACAAGGTAAACTAATCAAACTAAGTGTGACACAGAGGTGTCTTTATTAATTGGAGACTAGGCGAGTATATATAGAGCTAAATTAATCTTGTTTATCAAGGAATCTAGGTCGATCTTTTCCTCTCTACTTACACTTTCGCTCTCGATCCCGATTATATTTTTTCTCGTCGTCAAAATTTCGTAAAAAAAATTAAAAAGAATTAATTACCTGATAATTTACATTTTGAGCGAGGTTATAAACTTATTAATAACTTTCGAGTTTCGACAACATAACTCGACACAAATTTCGTAATATGTTTGCTATTTAATTTCCTATTAAATCTCTTTTCTATTTCACTCTGAGAAATCAACGTTACATAACATTTAATTTTTAATGAAGTAAGAATCAGACGTAAATGTCAGTGTATCAATTTAAAAGAAGAATAAATTCATTGAAACTGATACGTTATAGAATATTAATTTTCTTTAATTCGATATCAAGAAATTAAATAAATCTTAATTCGAGATTTATTTAATTGTGCACAGCGCACTGATTTTCCTTACAATACCATGAAATTAAATATACTAGGAAACACTAGGAAATTTAATACTAACAATAAGGAAAATTACACAAAGTATCAGTTTAAAAAAATGTATTCTTCTTTGAAATTGGTGTATTGACATTTACATATTTACGTCTATAGTTCTTACTTGCATGTTAAATTCAAATATGACTTTTATTGAAATCTTGAAGTTTTTTAATTAACAGTTGTTGCATATTTTATATTTATAACATCCTGCGTCAATCCGCTAATTATTTGATGTTTATATATTACGAATATAAAATATGCAACAACTGTTAATTAAACGACTTCAAGATTTCAATAAAAGTCATATTTGAATTTAATTTCATCTTATTTACGCTATTTAATACGCGACTATTAAATTAATCAGGTTATATAGTGCTTAAATTGATAATCTCTTATCTGCAAATTGATTGTATTTCAATTAATTCCGCAGTTTTATCATGCTTCAAAAAAATATAAGATTTTATATTACAACGATCTTGTAAAATTCTCTCACGATATTTAAAAGTAAATAAATTAAACAATCAAAAAGAACAAAGATAAAAGTAAGAATCGTAAAAAAATTTTTGTAATTTTTTTCTCCATTTTATTTTCACTTGTCAATTAATTTCAAATTTTGCGTAATGCTTATAATAAAAAAAAAGAACCTTTCGCAACTAGGAGACATTCAATTTCATGTAACGACATCCTGGACACGCGATTTTTCTCGATTCACCTTCATTTTACGAAAATAAAAATACTTTAGCGATACCCGATTTGCAATCTCGTTCTATAGGTATGGTAAAAATCATCTATCCTTTATTTTAGAGGACTGTCGTTTAGATTAATTTTTTTTTCAAAAATTCAATTTTGCCCTTTATTTAAAAAATTTTATCCTTTATATTACAATTTTGTCCTTTATTTTTTATTTTTATTTTAGCATTTCATTGTCCAATGTTGTAATTTGTAATATGTAACGTGAGAATTTATGCGAAAACAATGGTACCTCTTATCCGGAACCTATTTAAGAAATCAATGGTTTGTTTCAACATAGTTGAATCAAATTATAAAAATAAGAACGTAGACTTCCGATACATTGGAAACATGTTGAAACAAAGCTCTAAAATTTTTAGGTTTGTTTTTTATTTAGAATTTAGAAAATAAAAGACTAACTTGAAAATTTTAGGGCTTTTTACGACCAATAAGTTCCCATCTCTAAATTCAAAATTCAAATACATCCTAGAGATTGACAAGCAAAAAATGAATTTAAAATTCATTACAAAATAATTAATGTCTTGTTTTCGTAAAAATTCGCACGTTAGTATGACATTAGAAATACTAAGTAAAAAATTAAGGACAAAATTGGAATATAAAAAACAAAAAATTAAGTTTTGAAAAAATGAATAAATCCACACAGAGAAAGAATTTTCTCTCTTAGAATTTACTCTAAAAATCATGAGACAATATGATATTGAAAGAATTTTATAAACTTCTCTGATTAATATTTATCACAATAAAAAATATAAATATCTACCACAATAAGATATGAAATATGTTCGATTAATTTTACTATGTACATAATGAAATGTAGTATGTGCATATATTATTTTTTATTGTGATATAAATATTAGAGAGAAACTTATAAAATTCTTTCAATATCATCAGTATACAATGATTTTCCGGATAAATTCTAAAAGAAAATTCTCCGTGTAAAGGGCAGCTATAAAAGCTTGTTGAAAAAAAAGGATAGTATCTTCTGAAATGAAGGACAACAGATAGTCGCGGTATCTATAGGGCTACCTGCTGCAGAGTACAACCGGTAGTAATAGGCCAAGATTGTAATAAATTAACGGCGAATTAATATTGGCTGATTGATTGACCGCGATGACACGACCTCTCACGCTATGCAAGCGCCGATTTCCCTCTCTCTCTCTCTCTGTTACGCCTCGAGAGTCGTGTGAACCTCGGCGTCTGCGCGCGGACCAACGGGGGTTAATTGGTTCAAAGTGACTTACCATCTGCGACGCGACGACGGTGTCTGGAGGACGATCCGCCGTACTCCCGACACGACCCGAACACCCGAATACGTGACCGTGCATCGTTCCTCGATAAGATCGGCGATGCTCCTTCCGCGAAATATAGCTTATTCTCAAGCCTCCCACTCGCGCCATTTGTGCAGAGTGCTACTTATGGAATGACGAATTTTTTCTTTCTTCTCTTCTGTGTGCGCTCACTTCTCATCCGATAGAGATCGAACTCCATCTGGAAATAGGTTCTTAATAATTTGATAATCTAAAAGGGCCATGCACAGTTTCACGATCGACTAAATATACAAAAATTGTTAATAACTTATCAACTTAATATTCTATACATTTATATAATATTGACAATTCTTAAATCGATCGCTTAAGATTGATAATCGAAGATACTGAAACCGGCCCTACGAGAAAGAGAGGTTACATGGAACCATTGTCGACGATGCTCGTCGTAAATTACAATAATGAATAGATTCGGCAAACTCGGGAATTCTGGATGCGAGAATGATGTATATTACCTGATTCGCCCTCGTTAAGAGGGTCTCGTCCATACAAATGATTAGAAAATAATATGTTAAGACGGTGTATCAACACTCTTCGCGAGCTCACCCACGGAGTAGGAAATTTTTAAAATGGCGCCCACGCACCTTTGCGCGCTCGCGCATCTAGTTCTTGAATCAGACACGTCGAATCGGATTGCGTAACAAGCGCCACGGCTGTCACAGCTGATGCGGATGACGTTAGGTTAGGTCAGGTTACGGTTAGATATCTTTTCGGCCCGTTCCATGGATTTAACAACATACTTGTCGCTTTACCGCGAATCTTCATTACTCTTGAGAATGGTGCTCTCGTTCACAGGACTGTCATCCTTCAGACGTTTGCTATTGCTCTTTGTACAATGCTCGTTATGTAAGTCTTATGAACAAATATTCAGGTATTCTCCAGATTCTCGACGTGATTTTGCGAAATGTAAAATTTTATTTGCTAATTATGTGTATGCAAATTTACAAATATTTAAAATGCTTCTTTATCACATAAAAATTTTTTTAATCAAAACCATGTGTGCACCTTGAAGAAAATGAAAATCTTAACCTTGAACAAAAAAATCGGGTCTTTTACAATTTTATATATATATACGTATAATTAAATCGTTCAATGTCATTAAATAAACCTGAAAGGTTAATTTTTAAAAATCTCTAAACAAAATTTAAAAAAATTAAACAAATCATATATAGTAGGCCAACTGAACGAGCAAATAAATAAGGTGTAAAATTTTTATTAATAGTTAAATAATTAAATTAACATTCCGTTACAGAATCGATATAAATTGTAAACGTTTCGACTGCACTACAGTCTTTATCAATACATAAAAGTTAAATATTAAAATACAAAGTTAAATGTTAAAAATACAAAGTTAGTTAAATATTAAAATATAAAATTGAAACGATTCTTCGCTGTTGACCAATAAATATGCAAGGCGATTGGTCTGACAATGAGATGCCAAGTTATGCGACATTTGAGCATGCTACGGATATAATACGCGAATTAAATCAATGTCAGAGAAAATTAAAAAATCTTTCAACTTACATTATCGTTTTAACAAGTCCTTTTCCTCGATATTTCAAGTGTGTGTTGCGAAGTCTGAATACCAAATGTCAAAATAGAGAGCGTGATGTATTTATTTATTACCAATGTTTTTTCTAAATTATGATTCAGCAAATTTTTTAAATTCGCGTATTATATCCGTAGCATGCTCAAATGTCGCATAACTTGGCATCTCAGACCAATCGCCTTGCATATTTATTGGTCAACAGCGAAGAATCGTTTCAATTTTATATTTTAATATTTAACTAACTTTGTATTTTTAACATTTAACTTTGTATTTTAATATTTAACTTTTATGTATTGATAAAGACTGTAGTGCAGTCGAAACGTTTACAATTTATATCGATTCTGTAACGGAATGTTAATTTAATTATTTAACTATTAATAAAAATTTTACACCTTATTTATTTGCTCGTTCAGTTGGCCTACTATATATGATTTGTTTAATTTTGTTAATTTATACGAGCCTTTCATTAATTAAAATTTAAAAAAATATATATATAAAACTTGATAAATAAAAAATATATATAATATTTAAAATATATATTAAAAATTATACATGGAAAAAATGCCATGCTTAATGGAATTTTTTATAGTGCTCCATTCGAATGCATTCATTGGCTGACGACCGGAAATATAATCGTGTTACGCACGTGTTCATCTGAAAGGAAACGAAGCAATGCACGAGCGGCTTTTGACATATAATTAAATGTATCAAGGCATGGAATTACCGGATTATGTTCCGTTCCGCATAGCATTTATTACCGCGCTTACCGCAATTTATTCATTTTGCTGATGTAAAATATTGGTCGCACTTGCCGCAAGAGAGTAGTTGCGATTCTGCTCTCGAGCTTATCGTTTTTACGCGTGATTTATTCCTTTCACTCGATTACCAAACTGTTCCAAAACAAGTACGCACTTTTATTCTGAGTAAATAATCCGATCTTTTATGTGTTTTATAGTGTAAATTCCCTAATATAGCACAAATCCGAAAGACATTCAGAGGATATCCGAACATCCTCAGAATGTTCTCTGAACGTCTTCAGGATATGTGTGCTGTTAGGGTTGGAACGAATTTTAAAGAAAAAAATATGAACAGTCTACGATTTTCTTACTTACTCTAGAATTACGTAAGAATAATAAGATGCACAACAGACGTGAGATAATAATACATTCTCGATCCTTCTTTCAGGTCGCCGCGCAATGGTGAGCAAGTTCTGGTGCTACGAGATCGGACGCAGGTGGCGGCAGGCGGGCAAGCAGCAGCCTCCGCAGGCACGTGTAATGACAGAACCTAAATGTCAGTCGCACGTGGCCACCTGGTACTTGTTCTATCGCTGGATCATCTTCCTCGTATGGACCGGCTTCGTGATTTGTTCGGTGTTCGAGTTCGGCAGCTACCAACCGCTCTTCCAGATCGACAAATGGCCGATCTATCTGACCAACTGGGACATGGTGTTGGGCTTTACTCAGGCGCTGATCGGCGGTATCCTCGTGTCGAAGCGTTGGCGACTACAGAAGATACCCGGCTTCGATCCTTGCGGCCTCAAGTTGGAGTTCACCGAGCGACTGTACTGGTTCCTGTATGTCGTCACGACTAATCTGGCAATCGCCGTGACCGTCTGCTACTGGCTCACCGTATACAATCCGGAGATTCATCACCTGGACCCGCTCAACATCATGATGCACGTATGCAATAGCGCGTTGATGCTGGTTGACTTCGT
Source organism: Nylanderia fulva (assembly GCF_048542155.1). Lineage (NCBI taxonomy): Eukaryota > Metazoa > Arthropoda > Insecta > Hymenoptera > Formicidae > Nylanderia > Nylanderia fulva. Next base: position 571,850 of record NW_028190368.1, on the reverse strand, counting down.
TGTCACCAGTATACCGTTCCGTTTGCGAAATTTCTGGTGGTGCCTGTCGATCGCCGTCTTCTACGTGATTTTCACGGTGGTCTACTACGTCGCTGGGGGACTCGACAAATACGGCTACCACTACATTTACAAGGTCATCGACTGGAAGCGACCGACGCGGACGATGCTCGTTTGTGCCGGTGGTTGCACATTCGTTACAGTGCTCCACTGTGTCACCTCTATGCTGGCTGATGTCAGGGATCGAGTCTACTACAAGATCGCCAAGAAAGTCGGTAGATCCGTACAGACTAATGCGACGAACGACAAACCGCTTCCAGAAAAGCAGGCGGACGTAGTTTAATTAATACAAATTGAAATAAAACATAGACACGTTATTATCTTTGTCCGTCAGGTATCTTCTAACCTGGGTATGGGACATTAGTAGGACGGATTGACTTATTTGACAAGGAAAAGTCTCAATTCTGTTGTGTGTTTCTCGTGTAGCTGACGTAGAGAATTTCCTCGCGAGTGACTTCTTGAGCTCGTCTATCTTGCTCGTAGACAAACGATAAAATATTAGTAGGATATTAACAGGGTATTTGAGGAGAGTGATCGGATTAGGTGATTCCTTTTGCGATTCTTGTGAACTTTATCTTCGACGACATTTCCAAGAAACGTTAGTCATAGTATGATAAGATTGCGTAACAATTATCGTAAAAACTGTAATTGGTCAACGCTCGGTTATTATAGTCAATGAAATTTTCTGCGTGTTATTTATACAAAAAGATAAAGATGCATGTAAAATATAGAAAATATGTATTTCCTTTTACTAAATGTGAACATCTTGCTGAAGAAGGCAAGATTATCGATTATATATGCAAGCATTTTGTACATTCAAATCGTATGTAAACATTTTTATGAAGATTTCGTTTCATATTTGACGCTATATATGACATTCGTCTCGCATTTTTATAATGTTATAAAATATTGTGTGAACGCATCTTTTTATATTTAAAAACTGTGAAAATCACGTCGCATTCAGTACTGATGCGCCGAAATAATCACGAACATTTTATGATATATTCAAATTAGCGCGAATGCGGTTGCATATTATTTTCGTGAGCATTGATTACAGAAGTTGCAATTTTTTTTATATTTACCATGATTTGAAAATACTCAAATTAAAATAAATTCATCCTTATCGTAAATTTAGAAATTCAATTCAATGAATTATCGTTGAATCTAAAGACAATTGTAAGTAAAAATAAATGAATGCATATATATATATATATATATATATATATATATATATGCATATACATATATACATGCATATATATTCCATTAGTATATCGTCGACATAAAAATGGAAAGATTTATGTTCTTAGAATTCAACGTTCGTTCATATTCTTCAGTCATGTATGCACAAAAGTTTAGTTAAATTTGGAACAATAAATTTCATTTAAACCATTTATAAATGCGATGCGTTGTGAACATTTTCTGTTAAAAATAAAATTATTGGAATAATAAATTTCAGGCTAAACTTATGATTTATCCCTATATTGTAAAAACCGATGAAATTAAATTAAATCGATTACATTGGTTACGGCTAAATACTTTTCTTCAAACGCAATTGCCGATACGTATATACATGAATTTCACGAATGGAACATGAAATGAAGAATTATTAATGTATGCACATTCCTCTTATACATTGCATTTGTTTTCTTTTTCATTGTTACTACAATGTGATGCAAATTATCAGTTGATATTATGGTATATATCGTATGGTAATTTAATATTATATATAAATATATATAATATTTATAATTATATACAGAATGGGAAAAAGTATGGAAACCCTGAAAAATCTCGAAAAATATAAGTTTTACAAAAAAATGTTTCGTATAAAAAGTGTAGGGCTCAAAAAAATCTATTACTAATCTTATCAGTTTGACCTTGAATGGCGTTGCCAAGGTCTATTATAGTGTTTTGAGTTCCATTTAAAAAATTCAAGATGACGCCCCGATCTTGGCAACGCCATTCAAGATCAAACTGATAAGATTAGTAAATAGGTTTTTTTAAGCCCTACAACTTATATGAAACATTTTTCTGTAAAACTTATATATATTGATTGTTCAGAGTTTCCATATATTTTCCCGACCCTGTATATATAGTATATATACTATAAATATATATATATATAAGCGCTGTTTCAAAAAAAATATTAAACCATATAAATCTCAGACAAATCTCACACGATATGGTGTCATTAATGTATCTAATAATGAGTACGAGAGAGATCTTATAGATACATGAAAAGCGTATGAAAAAAATACAGATTAAAATGTTGAAAAAAAGTCAAAAAATAGTAAATTATTTATAAACAATATATGCGACTTACACGCGTCGGATAGCAATAACAATAAAATACGCAGGTAATGACTTTTATGGAAAAATATCAACGATTTATTAATAAAATAACGATTTAAAGCGATTATGAGCCGCAATAGTACAAATGGATATCAGGCTGAGGCCAGCTCCTAGATCACAGATCGTGTTAGAGTCACCATTTTTAAAAGCTATGTTTAATATAATAATCACACATCTTGATTTAGGTTTAGAACGATCGTGTCAATTTTAAGCTACGTTAAAAATAACAAAGAATCATATTCGTCGTGTCATACAAAATGATCATACAACAGTCATTCGATCACATTCGCCTATCATAAAAGTTATATTTGATAAAAGTTATTCAAGTCTCACTCGCATTTATCACGAAAGTCATTCGAGACCGCGCAAATTCACAGCACTCTCAAGCGGACTCGAGTCCAGTAATAACACCTGATACTCCGTACCTGCCACATCGTCCTGATAGTACATCGATGGTAGTTCCTCCGTGAACAATAAACTCTCGTTCAGATCGCTACTCACGTTCAACGCAACATCCGACGTATTCGTCGCTGTCGAATCCATCAGCGTGCCGTTTTTCTTCAGTCTGGACCAGTCCGAATATGTCAGATCTGTCCTAGCAGAACTCTGATCCTTCTTGAGCGACAGAGTTCCCTTGTCAATTTGCTCAGCACACACGTCGGAGTGCAGAGATTCCGAGCTCTTAAGTAGGGTGTTGAAAGACGGCGGTTCCGAGTCCGGTAGACATTGACGATCCGCGTTTGACGATGAGGTGCCGAGAATAACAGTGTCGCAGGGTGTTGTCACCATAACCATCTGTTCTTCCTCGATGACGGTGGGTGACGTAGGCGAGGGTGACTCGTGCACCGTGTACAGAATGTAGTCCACGTCGGAATTATCCGAGGACGGTTTATCCATCAAATCGTTGCAACGTATACTGTGCATCTTCAATAGATGCTCGCGAAAACTCGGCTCGTTCCCAATCAGATAATCACAGAGCTCGATCGGACAACGATACAACCATTCCGGCTCCTGAGAGTTCTGGGAACTGATGTCACATATCATATCCGATTTCTCGACGTCGTTCTCCTTCATTACAGATTCTATGGCATTTGTTAGTTCCGTGGATTTTCGTTTCGATGACTTGACCATCGGCTTCACTCGCGAGCAATCAGAGTCCTTCGTCCTTGTGCGTCCTTTCTGATCGCCGGAAGTATAGCCGAATTCTGAAGGTATATTGTCGATGTTTATGTCCGTCTTGGTCTGTTGATGCTTCTTAATGTGCACGTACAGGCTGCTCTTGGCGGAGAACCGGGCGTCGCATACGAAACATTGAAAAAAACGACCTTCCTTATGCGTCAGCCGATGCTCCTTTAAATGTTCCGAGCGCATGAAAGCTTTGCCGCAGTCCGGGGCGTCGCACATGAATTTGCGCTCGTTCGTATGCTTCTTCTGATGACGCTTGAGCTTGCTGGACGATGAAAATGCCCATTTGCAATCTTGAAACGTACAGTGGTAAGGTTTGCAGCCGGTATGTGAGCGCGTGTGAGCCTTGAGTCGACACGGTTTGTCGAAAACTTTGCCGCAGTTTGGCCACGAGCACTTGATGTCCACTTCCTTGTAGCTATGCGATCGCTGATGTGACGTCAATGCGTTACTGCTGTAATAACGTTTGCCGCAACCTTCGTGTTGGCAAACATAAGGCGCGTGACGTTGATCGTGCGATTTCATATGCAGTTCCAGTGCCCGCTTTGTCTGAAACTTTTCGTCGCAGTTCGGCACCTGGCAAACAATCCTGTTCGGACGACTATGCAGTTTCTCGTGACTCCATAGATTATAGACGGTGGTAAAGCGACGGTTGCAACCCTCCACTTGGCACACATGATCCTTGCGCTTTAGATGTGTCTCCTTGTGTCTTTTCAGTTTGAATTCGGAATAGAAAGCCCAAGTGCAGCCTTCGAAGTCGCACTATAAAAAAATAGCTAGTTAGTAATAATTTATAATAAATGTAGATAAATTAGATATATTTATTCATTTCGGCATATCGCCAAGAAAGGTACTTGGTTATATCACTTGACACACGTCCTTCCACAATTTCTTATCTGCCAGTTTCGCTTTTTTCATTATAATAAATATATAATAAAATAATTATAATCAAATATATGAAACAAGTATATTAAAATAAATAAATAAATACACAAAAATTAAATATAAATTTAAAGATATAAGACAGGCAGTAAGAGCCAACTCGCGGATGACAGTGCGTTATCCTAACGACTACTAAACTAAATTTTTCGTTAGGATTAAGTATCTGTGCACAAGGCACCAAATATTTTACTTGGTCACGGCCAAGATTTAAAATATGAAATAATCTCATATTTGAGATTTAATTTCAATAACCCTTTCACCCCCCTACTTTTCTCTTGCATTTACTTATTTCCGTAGGGGGGTGAAAGGGTTATTGAAATTAAATCTCAAATATGAGATTATTTCATATTTTAAATCTTGGCCGTGATCAAGTAAAATATTTGGTGCCTTGTGCACAGATACTTAATCCTAACGAAAAATTTAGTTTCGTTAGGATAACGCACTGTCATTCGCGAGTTGGCTCTTACTGCCTGTCTTATATCTTTAAATTTATACAAAAATTAATATAATAAATATAATAAAATAAAATATAAATAATTTTCAAGTAGTCAGTGTGAAGAAATTGGAGGATAAAGATAAATATAAAATACTTTTTAACGTACCTTAAATGGTCTAACTCCATAATGGCCCAACAAGTGGCCTTTCAAAGTGTACAATCTGCCAAACTGTCTGTTGCATCCTTCCCGTGGACAGAGCCATACCTTGTCGTGTTCGGTAACGCTTACAGGTTGCAGACTGTCATCGGTGATGCCTAATTCCTCCAGCGCATTGGATATGACAATTTCGTACGAGTTACTTGGATTATCAAGATTATCGACGTTACCGTTCCAGATCGCGGCAGAAGTATCTATCTTGGGCAACTTTGGAAAATTACCTGTTGCCTCGATCAGCTCCGAAGTCTTGCCCTGATAGATCTGCTTCTCCGTGCCGGTGTTGATGACAATTTGCGTCGTATTGGATATTTTATCGGTAGATATGGCAACCACAGCCATTACGCCATCCTGTGAATCTGCATCGTTGAAACTCTTTCCGTTAATGTGCTTATCTAGTTTCTTCTCTAATTGCTCTGTCATCTGTCGACGCTTTTTAATAATACGCGGTTCTAGTTTCATCCTAGTCTTCGACTTCAATTGTTCTATTATGCTACTTTGAGTATCCGCTTCTATGGAATTTGATAAGTTCTCCTCCATTGGTGATAACGCCTCGATGAAGAGTTCCGAAGGACTTCCTGAACACTGTATTGTAGCTTCCTGTTCTGACTTTACACTCTCTATCTTGTTGATGGCTCCTAAATTCACTGGTATTTCATTGAGGGCAACCTGCGTAGATTTCTCACAAGGTATGTCAGTACTGTTCCGTTCTAGAATTTTCATTTTTGGATTAATTTGTTCAACATCTTGGTTCTCTATTTGATTTAGTATAGGCTGACTGCTGGTGGATGGCAGAATCTCCCCAGCCACCATCATGTCATCCGAAGAGAGCGCCGCGAGTGAATCCAGATGATCCAACTGAAATTCCGGCAGCATAAACTCATCGACGACCTTCTCGCATGGAGGTTCCAATAGTCGATTCTCACTCTGCGTCAGATCCTGCAGTATCGGATCGTAGCCTGATGACAGATTGAGCTTCTTGGCGTCGGCCAGATCGATGTCAATAGACAAACCATATGGATCCTTGCTCAGAAAGTAACCATGCGACAGTACTTCCTCGCCCAAATACCGGTCTACGCCCTCCACCACCTTGGCCGCGTCCAGGTCCATGCCCGACGAAACCGATGGCTCCGTTCCGCGCATCTTGAGCCATTTCTCAAAATCGGCTACCGTCTCGACGACGTCGGTGTTCTTGTTGACCATCGTCTGGTGCCAGGCCTCGGTTTTCCTGCTTCTTCTGTCAGTTCTGTCCCTCTTACCAATCCCCTCTGTCTTCGACGAAGCGAAGAGCGCGTCGGGGGACGCGTATTCCGTTCCCTCGATCTTCCCACGACTGCGTCGTCCTGACGCGCAAGCGACGACGGCCCCTCTGCAAGACATCGGTGGTCCACCCCGTGGCCAGCACTGCGGAGGAAGCCCAGGAGCGACAACGACATTCGACAGAGCATTATTTTATTTCTCACGGCGAGGAGTAGCTTCGCTCCGGGAGTCCGGGCGTTGCACGTGCAATTTTCGCGCGTATCGGAGCGCACTCCATTTTCGTTATTCTTTTTTTCTTTTACCGATCTCTCAACTTGCACGTGCAATCTGCTCTTACCTCACACTGGGCAATCGCGATGACCGGGACTCGCCGATGATCGCGAGCTGACAGAATCAACGCGAGAGCGGGTGCAGGTTAGGGAGCGGTGTTGTATCGGATCGATGCAGCGGTTACGTCCGGTTATGTCGGCAGATGTTGCTCCGGTGCGAGGGTAACCAAACGAGGAAGAGAGTTCGTACCTCCGCGACGCTTCCCCGGGATCGAGAGAAGGGAGAACGCTCGCCGGAGAGACGCGCGGTTGGCTCTTCTTCGGGAATAAACGATGAATTATGGAAAATGTCAATTTCTTTCTTTATCCTGCCGAGTGGACGAACTGACGCAACGGCCCGCTCTCTCAGCTGTCACTCCGCCACCTGGCGGCGGATATTTTAATCTCAAGGCGTTGACAGTTCATACGATCGATAATGTAGATTCTCTTGTCAGCCTTCTGCGGCTCTATTCTTGGATTTATTCGGAAGAGAAATAAATGTATATGTAAATTTAGTTCTTACAGACAAAATTGCAAGTTGATTGTCTATTGCATGATTTTTAGCCAATCAACTTGCAACTTTTCTGTCAGAACTGAATTTACGCGTACGTTTCTCTTGCGAATAAATTCAAGAATAGAGCCTCTCCTCCTTCAATTTTCATCTTTTTTCGTTTTTCTCTCTATTATTATAGGCCTGGCGCAATGCCACTTTTGTTGTTACACGAAAGGAGTTATATCTATTCTTTTGAGAATAAAAATTATGATTAACAAATGCTATCTGTGGTAAGTATATTTGCACATAAAACAAATGTGTCGCAATCGTCGAAAAGAAAATATATTATATTTTTAGATTTTTTAAAATTAATTACAATCTTTTTAAGAGATAATTTTTTTTTATTTGATAATGAATTTAATAGATTCATGTGTTGTATTTGGAAAAAAAAATTTGGCCCATGAGGGGATCGAACCCGCGACCTTCGCGTTATTAGCACGACGCTCTAACCAACTGAGCTAATGGGCCAGTTGTATGAACTGGTCAACATTTGAGTTTTGTGATTCACATTTTTTGTAAAATATGTATGTTGTATAATAAACTTATATGTTAAATAAAAAGATATATTCTCGATACAAGATATAAAATAAATATTAGAGCAGTTGCCTATCGTTCAGCAAACTTTTCATCTTTTATTTTAACAATGCTACAATTTTTATTATATTTGAAATATCCTTAACTTAAAAAGTTTATGTATTTTTTATTCTTAATAGAAATAACTTTTGTGAGTGAATTGAACAGAATTTATATCAGTAATTTTGTTATAATATATATGTTTGTTATCTACCTCATTTTTTTGTTTAAGAGATTAAAGAGAGTGATAAACATGAAGACTCATACTATTATATATATATTATATTTATATTATACAGTTTCTGCACTTATATAACTTATATTAACTTAAAAAATTGGAATAAAATTTGTTTAAAAACACGAAATTTTAAATTTCTTGACAGTCGGTCCATAATCATAATCTTCCTCGGATTCAATCAGACTGGTACTGATAGTATCGTTATGTTTATATTGGACAGCTAATTCTAATACATCATCACTGTCTTCGCCGGAGCACACATTTACATCTGACTCTATATCGCTTTTTTCGATCTTGGGATCAGATGTATCAACACTTGAAGTATTATCAAAATCACTGGTGGAATCAGAAATGTCAGATTGAAAGTTTGGCAGTTCATTACAATAAGTTGAGGAGTCATTAATCTCAAATCCACTGTTTGACGAGTCACCAGAGTTTGTAAGTACATTATTCTCATTTGTTATTCCCTTTAATACTTCTGTTCCTAAAATTTGTTATATAATTAATAATTCCTATTTATATCTACAATACTTGAATTATTATAAACAAACCTGTGTTGGTGGTTTGCGTGTTTAAAGTTTCTGTAATTTTCATACTTGTAGAATTTGACAAATTGATGTTTGAAACTTGGGTATTATTGGATCTTCCAAATGATATGATGAGTTGAGATCGAAATTTTATATAAGATTCTACCTTTTTGAAGCATATTTTGCACAAAACTGCATTATTTACTTTTGATATCTGAAAATGGAAAAAAACCATTAAATTATTACATAAACATATGTATCATATAATGCATATAAATTATCATATACAATACTCACCACATATCCAGTAATTAATTCGACAGCCTCTTTTAGTATCATGCATTTATCAAATTCCTTGTTTGCATTATTTTCCTGTGACTCGATCAACAAATTCTCATCAAATATATCTCTGTGATTATCATTAGACAATTGTTTACAACAGATGCAGTAGGTATTGGACTATAACAGACAAAGCAAATATATTATTCTGTACCTACCTCAAAATTATCCTTATTATTAAAACGCTTTCCTCTTTATAAATTATTGATATGACTGAAAATGTAAGGAAAAATTAATATTTACCATTTTTTCAGTGATCAAAAATTGACAATAGAGATCCAAAGGCAAAATGTCCAGTAGATGTCAAACTTGCAGAATATTACGTGCAGAGAGATTAATCCATAATCTCCCCTCAATTTTAATCCAAAGAGTCAATTATGTACTCACGCGAGAGAAATTCATCGACACGTGCGCAGCAAAACACCGACAACCAAAATAAATCGTATAACGACCGCAGGCGGAAGATCCATTCTGCGCATGCAGGCAACACATGTATACACGCGTACATATACATATATGTCAAAGTGGACGAGAAAGAAAGAAGGACGCTCCGTTCATTTGGTACGTCACTTCTGCGTCTTCTTCAAGGCCCCTCTAAATATACTCCAATTTCACTTTGGAAAAAAAAATAGATGAAACTATAGTTCGACCGCGATATATCTATATTTATTTATGTCTAAATGAGGATCATAAAGCCAACCTTACCCGACACTGCGATCAGCAGTGTTCGCAGAAGCAGAAGAGGCGACAGGGTGACGGACGTGAAGACCTCGCCGAGAGGAGAGGTCAAGTTTAGCGAGCGGTGAATGGTTCGCGCGTGAATTATGGCGAGCCGCGAGCGTAAGGTAATCGACGACTCGTACGTCAGATCGTTGTTGATGCGCCACTTGTGTTCTTCGTCGTCCGACGAGGACGACGTCGCTGGGACCGCGGTCGCCGCCGACGAGCCAGCATGCCACAGGAACGACGTCGTACTGCTCGATGTCCACGTCGTCCGACGAGGAGAGGGTGACGGTCCGCTGCCGGGACCCGTCCAGGAACAACCGGCTGTCGCCAACGTCCGACAGGAGTCGGCCCGTCGACCAGGCGGCAGGTTAGGTTTATAGATTATTTTCATTAGCCTGTCATCTTCGAATTTGGATTTGTTCTTTATTTTCTGACCGTAGACCTGCCTTTATCTGCCGCACTCTGTAATAATTGATTGTCAGCAACCGCATGATATAAATGAGATCCTGAAAACTTCTACTCGTAGAATTATTTATAATATTTTTCTTTATTAAAAAGAACCAGATCTGCATATTGCCATAAGCAACTGCATAGTATAAATGAGATCCTGAAAACTCTTACTCCTAAAATTATTAAATATAATATTCTCTTTTATTAAGAAGAATCTGCATAGCCGAAAAAACCCAACAACAAACATTGAAATCATCTTGCAATCATCTTATCCAGTACAATTTTAATTAAAGAAAATTAAGAACAAGAAATTAATAAACTAATAAATCAGTTGCTGACCGAATGAGTGGAATCATTAATCCAAAATAGAAGAAAAATGCGAGAGTGAATCGAGAAAATGCTCTAAAAGAAAATTTGTGTTTGCAGGTCAGGATACGTCGTCACGTCGTGACAGCAATCCCTTCAGTTTCAAGGCCTTCTTGAAGAACGGAACCCAGCAGACCAATTATCATAACACTGGAGCACGACCCAAGATCTACTCGTCCCCCACATCGAGTCCAGGCAGCGTTTTTGATAAAGATAACACTGGAAATGTTTATTCGGCTCGAAACCCGACGGAGTTGCCGGATTTCGTGCAGGATCATCTGGTCATCGAACAATGTTATCTGAACCACGAAGCAGCTCAGCCTGTATTGCCCGACGTGGATAATTTACCGGATTTTACGTTGAACAGTGTGGAACAGAGGCAATCCCGACTGCGAAATGAAACCAAGAAAAACGATCCTGAAATCTTTGGCGATGATCTACGATCGTTCGATCTCACAGATACGTTGCACAAAAACTCAACACACAGAGATCATTCTGGGTCGAATGCTATGCATTCGAATCACTTGGACTTGCCTGTGTTTGGGGACAGGCTCGAAGAGAACACCTCTTATCTTTCTCGTCCTGAGCACAGAGGTATAGCATGTATATGCATACAACATGTAATATATTATGTCAAATTATATTGCTGTAAAGTTCATGAAGATGACAGCTATTTTCTGCACAGGGTTTCCTTTTGATTTACCATTACCTTTTGGCGAATCTAATTCCAATGGAAATGCGACCACGCGAGACGGTGCTCTGGCAGGAAACGAAGCGACTGTTCATAAATCTTTGCCAGATTTCTTAAGCGATGGACCTATATATAATAGATCTGCAGACTCAGAATCTGACGGTGCGAGTATGACAGAATCCACAGAAAGAAGAGTAAGATTGTTATAGCAAAAGAATTTAATGTATAATTATTGTATGGAAAAAATATATTTACATTTTCTGCAGCTTTTACTCGAAAACGATAGGTTACATCAACAATTAGAGACAGCTCGAAGGCAAATAAGCGAGAAGACTGAAAGGTGATTGCAATTTGCTGAAATAGAATTTATTGATCATTATCATATACTATCATTAATTATAAATTACATGTTAATTGCAGGATTCGTTCATTGGAGGCAGAATTACTGTTTAAGAGGGAAATTGAACACGAGGAAACAGCGCACTTGGAAAAGGCGATGGAACAACTCGAAAATAACTTAAAACGAAATACAGTAAATATATACACATATGTCTATATTTTAAGTAAGATATAAATTGCGACTTCTACATTATATGCATATATACATGCATACATTCGAATGTGTATGTGTGTAAAATATATATAATAAAACTCTTTTATTTATTTGTCTAACATTATTTTATTATTGCAGAAGCGAGCGGTTAATGCTGAAACGTCCACTATCACGTCGCTGAAAAAGAAAATTAAAGCTTTAACAGTTAGTATTAAAACATTAACGTACTGTGCGATCAATGTAAAATCAACATATTGATTTGTACAAATTATTTAATTTAGGAAGAAATATCTTTACTACGATTAGAAAATGATAAACTTCGAGCTGGCACCTCGACTGCTGGACAAGGCGAATCTAATACTGGTACTGCTAAGACGAATCGCAATGTAAGAAGACTCTCCCGTGATCTATTCGCGGCTGCATCGTCGGCTGAAGTATCTCTTAGGTAACGAATTACTTAACTCATTAAAGTAATTCTCATTTTAGAAAATTTATAATCATTATAATTTAGAAAAAAGTACTATCTGTGCATGCGTGTCCACAGGATTTTTTCCAGAGGAACATTATTAAATTTTATTTTTTATCTTTTTGTTCTTAATTTTTGTTATTTTCATTTTTTTATATTAGATATGCAAACTATCCTATTCAAAAGGAGAGCATACGCTTAATTTTTTTTACTGAAAGTTGCAATTGCTTTTGTGAGAAATTTAAGTGAATTATGCAATTTGCTTTTTTGTTTTTGTTTACAGACAGTTAATGTCCGGTGTTGATAATCTGAGAGTTCTTGCATCGACCCTCGAAAATATGGATAGGATAGAAGACTGGACCAAAGACTTTTTACCTGATTCCGACGAGGAGAATGCCGCCGGTCCTGCAGTATAACTCTTTCTCTCTTTCTATATATATAGATATATATATATATATATATCCCATTTTATCACTTTTTCATATACTCCATCAATTGTAATAATTTTGCTGTGTGTCTACTGATCATTACAGTGACAACATAATTGCGCAGCAAACGTTGCGAACGCAACGAAACGCATTACTCATTATTCGATTGTTGTTATCTGTGCGTTCGTTATTTTAAATTACCACCTTTGTTGCTGTCGTCCATACGAATATTCTGATGCAAGATCACTTTTAATCCGCGTATGTATAAATACAAATCTATTTCTTAAATATTTATTATATATTTTTTACATATTTATTCTTGTGATAGTTTGTGCAAAAATCTACTCACTTGACACCATGACGATGCAAAGATAACATTATATCGGCGACTTTTCTCGTGATTAAAGAAATATATTTTTTTAGTTATATATTGTACGTAAAATACGGAAAAAAATATATTTGAAAGATGCTCTAAATCTCACGTGATATTATCAAAGCAGAAGTTGATAGAACGCTAAAAGTGATCTCTTGCATGCATTATGCAATACAGCATCCGATGTAAAAGCCAAAATATATTTTTGACAAGCGACCCTCTTACCATGTATGTGTATACATGAGGCTTTAAATAGAAATACGAAACAGATGTACAGGTAGTCTGATTCTGATAGACCATAAATTTATCGATAAGTTACAGATTATACAATGACATGTATATATTTCCAGTACGATATTTATTTTTTAATCGATACTGCGTGTGTAGATGCACATGCAAAGTATGTTCAGATGTGTGCGAAATGCGTATATATGTACTTTGGTATTAAAAAGAGTTGAATAACAATACACATATGTACAATTGCAGATCAAAATCATTTATAATACTTGCTTTGTTAACTTTTTTATTTGGCATTTTACATAAAAATAAGCTTCAAATAAAAAAGTTAAGATATATATATATATAGTATGATTGCTAGATCGTTTCATAAGAAAATCCAGAAAACCCGAGAGCTTTCTTTCTCAACATTAAATCTTAATTATTAAACATAAGAAAATTAAATTAAAAATGAATATTTCAACATATATTTTTTTTTGTAGCAAAACAATGAAAAGAGTGTGAGATATATAACAATGAAGCATATAATAAATTAATGAATCGCCAAAATTATTTCAATAATTTTGTACTTATAATGTACATCTGAGAAAAGAAGTAGCAGAGATAAAAATTCTATAAAAATCAAATGCCAAAAGAAGAAAGTTGAGCAATAAAAGCTAAGTATTAATAACATAATTATTGAAATTCTTCAAAAATACTAAGTATATCGGTTTGTGTCTCAGTGTGACTTGTTTGCGTGTTTAGCCATCTGCAGGCTCCTATGGAAATGTTACAACCAGTCCCGCAAATCAAAGATTTTGTTTGGGTCTCGGTAGAAACTGTTGTGTCGTCGTGCGACCAAGCGGTCTGAGTTTGTATATTCGACAGTCCCAGATCAGAGGACAGCATGTCGTTGCAAGTCTGAGTGCATGTATTACTATACAACAATTGCTCCATGTTATCCAAGTTATCTGTAGTTTGAGTCTCGATATTCGAACTTAACGTGAATGATCTCGATAAAGAGTCGGAATAAAAGTACGAAGGCGAAAAGGCTTGTTCGGTTTGCGTCTCTATGCTGCTAAATCTATCGTCGAACGTCTTCGCGGTCAACATAGGATCCGTTCGAGATATACCGTCGGTCGAAGCGAAAGGATATCCCTCGACGACTGTCGACGCGTCCTCGGCATAAGGCAATGTCATCAGCGCCACAGTGCTCTTCGATACACACTGTATTAAAGGATTATGGCTATGCTCGTAGAGTGTCTCGAATTCCGTTTGAGTTACGTTATCGTTAAATGCCTCGAACATGTCTTTCTCCGGTATCGTTTGTGTGCCAGACGTATTTTTCTCCCAAAAATCTTGCAAACCCACATCGTGGCAAAGAGGCAGCGGACTAGCCGGGAATAAATTCGTTGATGTAAAGTTGTCGCCGAGATTGAGGTCTTCCTTAAGCAACATGTGTTCCGATTGTTTCGACAATGCGCGACGATATTTCTTTCCGAGATTATACACCTTCGATGAGTCTTTGTTTGCTTGCGACGCCTGCGTAGTTTGAGTTTCCATTGATTTTCTAAACCTCTTTTCCTTAGTTAAGTTATTAGTCTGCGTTTGCTTGGATATTCGACGTCTCGCATTACAATGCGAGTTATTATTATTGAGTTTCGATGGACTTGGTATCTTTCTGCTTCTCTTGTAATCATCCGTTTGTACGCCGATGTCAGAGGTGCTTTTCGCTGTGGTACCTATATTTTTGCCATCTTTCTCAGATTTATCCAGATTAGGTAGGATTGCAACAGGTTTGCTTACAATTTTTCTCGATAGAACAAGTTGTATCGTTTTGGACTTATGTCTGCAAGATATTAAAGATATATTGGTAAACTTTTTATCGATTAAGACTATAGTAATCATCATGAAAACATGTAACAAACATACTTTAATGAATTTTTATATTTCTCTGTTATAGTATGCAAGGATCGCTTTGCATGCGTAAGCAGAGCTTCGTACGTAGTATAAATCTTTGAGCAAGAACACTTGAACTCTATGCCACAGACCCTCATGTGTCCTTCCTTGATGGATTCGGTGGAGAAACTTTTACTGCAGCGATCGCATAAGTAATTTTTTTCCGCATGAACTTTCAGATAATGCTGAAAGAATAATTCGCTTTATTACTTTCTCATTTCTTAATCTAATATGAATTATTTTTTTTTTATTAAGCAGTTATAAATATACATCATACACACTTGCTTTAGGTACTTCATGGTGCTAAAGTATCTCTGAGAATTGACAGCGTAGACACATGACTGTACTGGACAGTGGTAGCGCACGTTCTCCTTCGCGATTTTATCCAATTTCTTACGCTGGTGCACCTTGAGATTGTGCAACCGATAACGCGATACGTTCGCGAAGACGAGACTGCACTGTTCACACTTGACATTGTTGTTTATCACGCTCAATTCCTCCGGTGGTGGACAAATCATCTCGCACGGCAACGCATTGTTGTCCGTCAGCTGTTTCCTCCTCGACATCAGAGATTATTTTGAGGCGCACGATTTAATACCCTATCGTCGGCGATATATCTGTACTGCTATATAACAAGTATTTTTCTTTTAATTATTTTCACCAGTTAGTGAAATACGTCTTCGACCTTGTATTGAGGTTATATGACGACTCGGTTCTAATACCAATTATTTCTTAATTATTTAATTATATAACTTTTCCAAATCTTCTTAATGGTAAAGTTAAAAATAATTTTAATCTTAATATCTAAATATATCTCACTATTATTCAAATTTCTATGCAATGCGTATACATTTAGAGGTTAGAAAACCAATGTCGCGCTTTCATATTTTTAGTAATTATGATTTATCGAGATTGATTCGTCTAAAAATGAATAAACTCCCTTCAATTCCTTATTTTTCTTCTCTCACCTTACTTGGATTCGATGCTATAAATTACAAAATAATCGCATATTTGATTGAGAAAGTTTATTTACACACATCGATAATACCGGCTGTTATTATCGATACATCGATATAGTTTGACAGTTCACCGTCCGTCAGCTGTCAACTGGCGCTGACGTCGAGAGACAAGCGCGCGCGCGCTCGGCTCGCCTCGGCTCAGTTCGGTTTCCGCCGTGGGGAGGAGGTCTCTCGGCCGGTCGGGGCAGGTCGGGGTCGATCGACCTCTTCCGTCCGTCCGCGAGTGAACCGGCAAGTGTTGATTCGCTACGACGAGGACGGGGCGAGCAGACGAAAGTGGACCGTGGCCGGATTCGCGTGTATCTGCGCCGGTCTCTTGTTCGCGGACGAGAACGACACGCTTGGAATAAACGAGAGAGGAAGGGAATACGCGTGTGAATAACGTATATTTTTAAAATTGAATCTCGGACCGGGAGCGAGAGAGAAAAAACATCGAATCCGGGGACTTCGGCCACACACAACCGTGGGAGCTATCTACCACTGTTATTGTTTCTTCACGAGCACCGACGTTTTCAGAGCGATTCATTCGCGGATCATCGAGCGACATATATATACACGTATATATAGGTACGTATGTATACAGAGTTACGTGTACATATGTACGTTGCGCGGCCGAGTTATTGATTTTTTTACCTTCTCGGGGAGGAAAAGCAAGTGTAATCGCACACTTATATACATATGCTGTATATGTGTCAGGTGTGTATTCGCTGACCGGCTCGCGTGACAACACATCGACCGCGTGTTGTCCTCTTAATCAGGTATCTTGCTCTGGTTCGGTTTCTCGAAACAGTCGAATACCCGGAGATAAGAATTGATCTATTACTCTACTTTTGACACGAGATCTATATATCTCACTCTCTTTTCTAAGAATTTTATTTTTATTTATGGATTTCAAAGGATACATACCTTTTATACATCAATTACATCACCGAGCGTAATTAAATTAAAAGTGTTCGCCGTCCTTGTATTACAGATATGATCTAAAACAAAACAGACACATGATTAATTTATTACTGTCTGTTAATTAACAACTGTCAGCGTTGAAAAGAAGATCTATAGAAACTTTTAGTATCTTTTTGTTACGCAATTGCAATTAATTCTTTTGATCTTTTCTTTCGAAACAAGTATAAAAGTGACGTACATATATATATAGAGGAGATATAAATAAAATTTAAAATAAATGAAAATAAAAATTTCGATCAATAATTTTTTTCGACATTTCTCATCGAAGGATTTCGAATCGATCGTTTTTTTATGTCTTTGACGTGTATTTTTATTTCTATTTTATGTTTCAATATTTTTATTTGTAACTCAATAGATTTCTATGGGGTATGATATGCTTTAATTAAGATTTTTACGTAGTTACAATGCGACTGCTATGGCAATATAACGATGCAAGGAGCTCTAATAGAGCGATCAAACTGTTGCTATATTCATTGCACCGATACTATGGGGTCATTGTTTTCTTTAAAGCACACCCATTCGAACTACCTACTACAACGTTATCAAACGTGATGTATAAATAGTGTTGTACTTTTAGATAATTTAAAAATTAGCTAAATAAAGCAAGATGAAAATATTTAAATTCATCTTATTGTTAGATAAGATGAAGATGATTTTGTTTTAAATAGATCTATAGATAAAAGATAAAATTATATAGCAATTCATCTAGATAATTTTCTAAATCATTTTTAAGACTGCTTATGTAAATACAGTTATAAAAAAATGTAAATTATAAAAGGGATATAAAAATATATGCATTCATACTTTTATTTATAAATTTTTATCGCTTACTATGCTTAAGTTCTATTATTTAAGTATTTTTATGTGCTATGATTCTAAATCAAAATTATCTGAAAATTATTCTATAGTTAATTTAGTAAAGATAATACTTTTTTTCATCTAACAATAAGATGCAGATACAGATAATACATATTTTTATTATCTATATATAAAGATAAGATGACGTCAAAGTTTCATATCTAGATGATCATCTATATAATTTATTTAACAGCATAACAGCAAACACTATGTATAAATGTTGTTTCGATTAAGAAGATCAATAAAGTGCATGTTTGAATCATGTGCATCTTTTAAGATAAAGTTAATGTGTCATACTTTAACATAGACGTCCGCAGAGGGGGAGCAAGAGGGAGCATTTGAAGAAACACTAAAATTTATTTGAATGTGTAATATAACAAAATAAAGATAAAATGAAATAACAAAAATAAATTTAAAAAAATGAAGAAAGAACAAAAATTTAAAAAAAAATTAATTATGCCTCCTTCTGGAAAAAATCCTGCGGGCGCCCATGTACTTTAGATATGTGTGTGTATGTTTGATCAATTTCATTATATAGGTACACAGAGAGAATTTTCTCTTAGAATTTATCCTGAAAATTATGGTAATTGAAAATAATTTAATACGAGTTTCTCTAATGAAATATTTAGTTTTAATATCAGAGAAACTCATAAAATTCTTCCAATACCATATTGTCTCATACGATTATCATGATTTTTATGGTAGATTCTAACAATAAGAGAAAATTTTCTCCGTGTATATATTTATTGAAATAAAAGAAAGTTATGTGCAAAATAACTGAAATACGAGAGACGTGAATTCCAAATCAGCTTATATTCACTGAAAAAAATGTGTTAACTTGACTAAACTTTTCAACTAAATTACTATTTTGTTAATTGAACATATATTAGTATATATTTAAGTCAAATATGTTTTGTTAGATTTAATATGTTATATTTAATTTAAATATTTTTATACGTTTAATTAACAAAATAATATCTAGTTAAAAGGTTTAATCAAGTTAACAACTTTTTTTATTGTGTAAATCTATAAAACTTGATTATTTGTTTAGAATAAATTATAGATAAACGCGTGAATTAAGATAGTCAATGTTTAATAAATAGTGTTTGGTTGTGTGTGTGTGTGTGTGTTGATATAATTTATCCAACAAACTATATATATCGTAATTATATAATCGTAATTAACTTTAATAGTATAAATATAAAAGAGGGAGAAAAAGAGGAAAAGGAAGAAAATTTTCGATATCTATATTACATTTTATTATCAATGCAACGATAAACGGGAGTTGATAAGTAATTCCCGTTTCCTCGTAATCTCTCGTTTCGAGATATTACACAAATATTCATTCGATGCAACTGCTGTTTAACAGAATGATTCATACTTAATGTATAAAAAAAATATTCGCACCGGCAGTATATCATTCTCGTTCTTTCAAGGACGAAATTAATTTTATGAAGTATAGTTTCTTCGAAAGAAATTCTATAGTTATCATAATTTGAGGTTCGTAAGACATAGAATAAAACAACGAACTGTTTAACAGCCAACTCGCAAACACAGGCATCAGTTGGCTTGTGATCGATAACGTGTGCTTAAACATTTCAAGCGCGTCCTTGCCTTTCATAAATTATCAAGATAGATGCTTTAGCACAAGTCAGCTATTTTTTATTCTACTCTCTATTAATTTTTAGAATGTTAAAAAAAATCCATTAATGTGAAATGCTAATCGCCATTACTGACATAATTTCTGAAATCTATTTAAACACTTTGACATTTATGTCAGTTTGATGTATATTGATTTAGCATTAATTTTTTTTCGTTTCGCCATTTCTCGGAAAAAATTGTACGACTCCTCGAGTTTGCTCTTGACAAAAGAGCGACTTAATCTTGTAGTCGCCTAAAATACCTCGGCTCTGCCAGTATTTAATTTCAAAATTGCGCGTCTATGTAGCAGGGGCGAACAAGGGTCGATTGGAATCCTTAGCTTAAAAAACATAATTACAGGAGGATTAACGATGATAAATAGGTGGGTTATATATATGATTCCCAAAATTATATTCATCATTTTTTTTTAAATTGTATTCATTATTAAACCATAATGAAAAATTAAAAAAAAGAATTAAAAACTAAGAATTTATTTAGTCTCTAAACAATTGTTGTCAAGGATGAGTTTCGCTTTTAAATAGCGAGCGAGGAAAAGATAAAAAGCTGTTTTTTCGCGCGATAGATAAAATGCAAATGATCACTGAAAGAAAAAAGCAAAATAAAATACTCTATCGCGTTGACAGATATCAATTCGCAAAGCAAGTCCGCTGAAAATTCACGCGAGATCCGTTTCCTTTAGCCTTCGCGTGACTGGAAATCGCGCTTTGACAGAACCGGAGGGGGTGGCCGATGAGAGATGGTGATCACGTGTACTGAGAAATAACTCTGTGTTTCGTTTGGTTTATATACAGTGACACACTCGGGAGAGGAAGACGATGCGCCGCACCGTTTTCCCTGGCGAACCGGACTAGAAGAGAGAGACAGAGAGAGAAGAGGAGAGAAAGAGAGAGAGAGAGAGAGAGTACGCGAATCGATAGCGCACCGTGATTTCGGCGGTGTCGGGTCAGCTGGTGTTTTCCATCCCCACGATCTCTCGTCGGGGTCGTGCATTCTCCCTTCCTGTCGCTCTTCCTGGGAGAGGACCTCGCGGAATCTCATCGCGACAGGTGGTGCCGGTGAAGAAGGCCGTTCATTTCCGCGATGAGAGACACCGGTAACCAGGCCAAGTACGAGCAGCTCTTGGACGACGCCGGCCTCGAGATCCGCAACGACGAGAAAGAGGAGCGCAACGAGAATGCGACACTGAACGAGGTGAGCCCAGTCACGTGAATTCGGAATTTCGCGACCCTATACATGGACAGAACTTTCTCTTAGAATTTATATCCTCTGAAAACCATGGTAATTGTGGGACAATATGAGAAGAATTTTATAAGAGTTTCTCTGAGGACCACAATAAAAAATATTAATGTACATATAGTAAAAAAAATTAATATATGTGCATAGTAAATTAAAAAAAAATATATGTTTTACTGTGTACATAGTAAAATATTAATCATATTTTATATCTTATTGTGGGTAGATTATTAATATTTTTTATTGTGCTAAAAAAAATATTAATCAGAGAAATTCTTATAAAATTCTTTCAATATATAGTCCCATATTGTCCCATGATTACCATAATTTGCAAAGTAAATTCTCTATGTAGAGAGACAGAGAGGAACAATACATATAATATAAATTTTTAATGTAAAACTGTAAAATTTATATGTAAAATATCTTTATACATACTTATATAAATTTTTTCGAGAAAAAAAGATTCAAATATATACAGTCACGTACACAGAAAGAAAAAAGTATTGAGAATAAAATTTTACATTTTTTATATTTATGAAGAAATTATTATTCGCAAAAAATGTCATTTTCAAAAACAAAAAATCTAGGTACGTAATTTTTTTTAATGTACATGTATTTTTTTTTCTGCATATGTGTAATTTATACATTAATTTTAATTCTTTGTAATTATATACATTTAATTCTAATTCTCTCGAAAAAAAAATTAGATAAGGAAGAATTAGTTTTTATTCATTATTCTCTATAGTATATATATTTTTGTATATACATGAATTAATTTGATAAAATCAAATTAGAGGAATCTTGTCGCGAATCAATCAGATTCTGAATAAATAATTATAATCGAATTTGCATATATTTAGTAAAAGTAATATGATAGATGTCGTCGTCGGAAAAGGGGAAAGGGTCAAAGTTCGCTAAAGTAGCACGTGTTGAAATGTTTCAATATATTGATCGACAGATTTAATATCAAACCAGCTCGTATATCCGAATCGTAAGAAAATTTTAATGAGAAGACTTTAAAATATAACGAATAAAATGTGAATTTGTAACAAGAAATTAATTTTAAAAAAAGGGAAATTAATTTAAAAGGAATTACCGATCATACATTTTCCAAGCGATCGATATATCTCTTTAATCGAGACGATTATCGGGTTTTTATGACATACATAATGCAGGTACATATAAGTGAAACTCGTATGTGTTACTCATATGTACAAGGACGTGAAAATGAGAGCATTACTAATAGTTCGTGCAAACTGTAACAGTTCCAACAGCATCCGCATAATAAGAAATGATATAATCGTTTATATATTGTGCGGCAAATAAAATCAGCGTCGAACACTTTGGAAATCTGCTAAAACGACAATAAATCCGTTTGCCTTAATTAGCACGTCTTCTTCTCCCTTCAAAGTCGAAACGAACATTTCATATCGTGTTTTAAATGTAACTATATACACTTTGTAAACTCGTAATAAAGTCACGAACATGAACTGATACTCGCGATAAATCAAAGTGAAACATAAATAGCATCGTTTTATCAGTCATTTTCAGTTCGCGAATTCCCTTAAATTCATTACTCTTTTTGCGGATAATATATATTTTATTATTTTTCATAAAATTTCACGTATAAAAAAATTTGAGAATCACTGGTATACAAATACAGGTGTATATACAGGGTGTTCCAGAAATAAATGGTCAAATTTTAAAAGCATTTTCTATTCATTATAATAAAGCTGAAAAAAGTATGAAAAATGGTGCACTGAAAAAAAATTTGTTAACTAAACTAAATTACATTTTTATTAATTAATACACATTATGTAGTATTTAAGTTAAATGTATGTTTTGTTAGATTTAATATATTATATTTATAATTTAAATATTTTTATATGTTTAATTAACAAAATAATATTTAGTTGAAAAGTTTAGTCAAGTTTACAAATTTTTTTAGTGATTGCGAAAAAATGTTTTATTTCCAAATTATTAAATATTTTTACTTTTTATTTGGAGAGAACAATTTATTTTAAAAAATTGCTAAAAATAATAACTTTTCGGAGTATTTCATCTTTTGTCATAATACGATTTCGAAATACTTTTGCAGTAGCTACAAGACTAATAAACAATCGAGATTCTTAAGATGTAAAAATAAACATGCCAAGAGTTTAAATCGGGAGAGTATTGTTTCCTTTTAATAAAAAATAAATAGAACAATCCATAAGACATATCTATAATCTATGACGCAAGACATATGTTAAAAAGTTATTTATAATTCAGAAAAAGGAAGTGTTTCCGGATTCACATATGGCATTTTTTTCATTCTTAAAGTGAATAAAAAATGCTTTTAAAGTTCGACTTATTTCTTACAACAGAAGTTTCTACTTCAAAAATTTCAAAATCAATAAATTTTACGTGATCTTAACAATGCTTATTATAGTCATACAATTATTACTACTTAAAAGCATCATTTAAAGCCTTAATTACATACAACTTATTTTTTTTGCTTTATATTTTTTTGAAATAGTTCAAAAAGCCTTTTTTGTATTCAAGATATTTAACTGTTGTAGGACTTTTGGGGCACCCTGTATAAGCATATAAGCACACATGTTTTTCCGATTAATTTTATTTGGAAAATGGAATTGGAATTAAATTAATTAATAACGAGCGAGCAGAAAAACCGATAGAAAGGCTGACCGACTATTTATAAAATCCCGCTGTTCCTGACACATGATTTCGATAGTTTATCGATTCGACGCCGCCGAATTCCCAGCCACACATACACATATGCACATTACACACATACGCACATGTCAGACATGTAGAGTGTCACGAGTGGCGCGATGTAATCCTTTTACGCGGTGTCCGCTCGCAATTTTATACTGTTGTTGCACTTTCCCTCTTATTTGATATGTCGTTTTTTATCGATGTCTTCCGTAAGTGACGCGCGCGAATAATATAATCATAATAATTCCGATATATTTATCGAAAAAAATGCGTCCAAAGACCGAACCGCCGCTGTGAGGTTAGTGTATAAGCGATTTCGTCGCAATATCCTCGATATTTATAATACATTACAATCAGATATTTTAAGCCAAGTGTCATCATTTTCCTGTTTTCATTCTTGTGTGTCCTATTATTTTCTCTTTTTTTTCGCGATTTTGACAGTATGCATGTGCACATGTGACACTTCTGCAATTATAACAATGAGATAACGCGCTAATTTTCAAAAAATTTCGTTATCGACAAAGATAAAAAAATAATCGCATTACACATATGTTTATAATATATTATAATTTAAAATGAATCATCCATTGTTCCAGTCTTGTATTATTTGATATGTAGTCTTTTAACATTTCCATTCTAAGCGTGAAGTTTTTTTTGTTTAATACCTTTTCAACATATGTTTAATATTTTACTGACAAACGTTTAATATATTTCATAAGGGTAAGGACCCCGAGATGTGGTTGACCACTGCTGAATCAGCTAGTCTCGGGGCAGAGGAGGTGGCAGCTAGATTGCACGTTGATGTGCGAACAGGACTCAGATGGCAGGAGTCCGATCATAGAAGACAGTTGATAGGTTTTAATGAGTTTACTGTAAAGGAGGAAGATCCACCATGGAAAAAATATATCGAACAGGTATGGTTTACATCCCTATTTGCTTGTTTGCAATATGAAGATGATTATAATTTGGGAAGAATATAATCTAAATGAATTTTTTTTGTCAAATTTATATAACTTTTCTTTCTTCTTCAGTTCAAGAATCCATTGATTCTTCTCTTACTCGCCTCGGCATTTGTCAGTGTATGTATGAAACAATTCGACGATGCTGTCAGTATTACTGTGGTAAGTATCTTTAAATATTTCATTAATCTGTGTTCTTTTTTAAGAACTTTAGCAAACGTTTAACTACTGCTTATATTGTAATTTTTTTGTAGGCTATCATAATAGTGGTGACAGTTGCATTTGTACAAGAATACCGATCTGAGAAATCTTTAGAAGAATTGAATAAACTAGTACCACCAATATGCCACTGGTAAATAGACTCACAAATTTCTTAATTAATGCTTTATTATTTTCTATAATTAATGTTTTACTAACGATAATACTAAATATATAGTCACAGACAGCATGTATTTAAACTCACAGTATTCTTTAGAAATATAATATGGTCATTGGAGGATAACCCTTTATATATGGAGCATTCATTCTCTTTAATTCCTGTTAAAGTAAAGAAGATACAATATGTCAAATTGCAAACTGTGTGTTTAGAAGGTGAAATTTATTTTCATAAAATATCTCGCGTATAAAGTTCCATATTTTAAATAAAAGAAATTTCAAATAAGAAAGACAATACAAGAGACTTGTTTGCTGAAAAATGTTTACTTTTTTGTTTGCTAAAGATTTTTTAAATATTTTACTTTTTACTACATTTAATATTATTTTTACATTTGTCATTTTATTTCATACATTTTGCTTCCAGCTTAAGAGAGGAACGCGTAGAGACGTTTCTGGCGCGTAATCTAGTTCCTGGCGATATAGTGTATTTAAATATTGGTGACAGAGTACCTGCCGATATCAGAATATTCGAAGCCACAGATTTGGCGATCGACGAAAGTAGTTTCACTGGGGAGACCGAGCCAGCGCAAAAATCGACGGCTCCTCTTCTCAAGACCAATGGGTTGACGTCAAAAAGAAACATTGCCTTCATGGGCACTTTAGTACGCTGTGGGAATGGCAAGGTAAATCTAATCAAGTTAAATCTAAAGTCTATTACGACGGTACGACTGCGCTCTACCATCAACTTATGTTACGATATCGCGCGATACAGGGAATTGTAGTGAATACGGGAGAAAAGAGTGAATTTGGGGAGGTTTTCTCGATGATGCAGGCCGAGGAGGCGCCAAAGACTCCACTACAGCGAAGCATGGACATTTTAGGTACACAGCTGTCCTTCTATTCGTTCTGCATTATTGGTATCATTATGCTACTGGGCTGGATCCAAGGTAAGGCTATCCTTGAGATGTTTACCATTGGTGTAAGCTTGGCAGTGGCAGCTATACCGGAGGGTTTGCCAATCGTTGTGACTGTGACCCCGGCGTTGGGAGTAATGAGAATGGTCAAGAGAAAAGCTATTGTCAAGAAATTGCCAACTGTTGAGACTCTCGGTAAGACAGTTCGAAACACTAATACTTGAAAAGTTATTTTATTATAATCTTAAATAATTAAACTATATCTTCTTACCGACTTGTATAAAATTTCAAACGTGTAGAGAGAAATTTATTTTATTTTTAGGCTGTGTAAACGTAATATGTTCTGATAAAACCGGTACTATCACAAAGAACGAGATGACCGCTACGATTCTCGTGACGTCCGAAGGTTATATCGCGGATGTTACCGGAGCAGGATACAACGACGTGGGTGAAGTACGCATACGGAAATGCGACAATATAGATCTCGCTCGTGCCGCTATCAGTAACGTGCTGGAAGTCGGTAGCGTATGCAATAATGCGATCATACAAAATGATACTCTGCTCGGACAACCGACGGAAGGCGCGCTTTTAGCCGTGGCGATGAAATTTGGAATGTATGGCGTCGCCGACAAGTATCTCCGACTGCAAGAGTATCCGTTTTCTTCTGAGCAAAAGATGATGGCTGTGAAATGCACGCCAAGATTTGGCGAGGTAAGTTTAAACCAGAAGACTGCAATCTTTCTGATCGTAATCAGAATAACTAGGTTCCTATTTTTGGAAAATATCAAGTATCAATTCTATACGATTTCAGAATAGGCAAGAAACATACTTTGTGAAAGGTGCTTTGGAAAAGATCCTGCCGCAATGTACAAAATATTACGAAAATGGTCAGGTGTATCCCCTTAGCCAGAAGAAAGATCAAGAGTTCTTGACGGAAGCGTATGATATCGGTCAACAAGGATTGAGAGGTAGTATCATCTTTTTGTAAAATAATAGATATCGAAAACATTTTTTTTTAGAAATTTACATTTATATTTTTCTATAACTTATACGCATACAAATTTGTACTTGCAGTAATTGGTTTGGCACGTGGCTCCTCGTTACAAGATCTGATTTACGTCGGTCTGGTTGGTATTTGCGATCCACCGAGACCTCACGTACGCGAATCTATCAGCATCTTGATAAATAGTGGCGTTAAAGTGATAATGGTGACTGGTGATGCCAAGGAAACTGCAGCTGCAATAGGTACATAAATGAATAATGTAATATACATTGTATATAAAGAGAGAGATTTATTAATGCATTTCTTATATAATGGATACACATTTTTTTCGACGATTACACGAATTTTCTTATATATGGTTTCATTATTTTGCAGCTAGTATAATTGGATTGGATACGCTTCACAGTCGGCTATTGTCGGGAGATGAAATCGATATGATGTCGGAGCACCAACTGGAGCAGTGCATTAACAGCGTTAGCGTATTTTATCGCGTGACACCCAAGCATAAACTTTGTATCGTAAAAGCCTTACAAAGGAACGGCAATATAGTTGGTATGACTGGTGACGGTGTAAACGACGGAGTTGCGTTGAAGAAGGCCGATATAGGCATTGCTATGGGCAAAAATGGCACAGATGTCTGCAAGGAAGCTGCCGATATGATTTTAGTCGATGATGATTTTGGAACTATTATGTAAATATTTTATATTAAATATTTTATTAAAATATTAAATATAATTAAATGTTATTAAATAATTATTAAGTATTATTAAGTATTTTATTAAATTTTGTAATTAAATATTTTATATTTGTGTAACAATGTTAGCACATACGATGAATTAATAAGACAATATCTATACACAAGGTTTTTCGTTTTTGGTTCTAGCGCCGCGATCGAAGAAGGAAAGGGTATTTTTCACAATATTCGTAATTTCGTAAGATTTCAATTAAGTACCAGCATAGCCGCGCTCTCTCTGATTGCTCTTGCAACATTGATGAGTATACCGAATCCTTTGAATGCTATGCAAATACTGTGGATCAACATCATTATGGATGGTCCGCCTGCTCAAAGGTCAAATATTGCTAAATATTTTAAATATTTCTTTTTTTATACGTATTAATTTCTTTTTCTGTTTTTATCTGCGTAGCCTTGGCGTAGAGCCGGTCGACAAAGATGTTCTGAAGCAAAAACCACGTAACACAAAGGAGCCAATGATTACGCGTCATCTCATAATTAATGTTTTATTGTCGGCTAGTATCATCATTCTTGGCACTCTATGGGTATACAACAGAGAGGTACTTTCAAGATGCAGAGATCAATCTTTCAAGAAACGAATCTTCAATTTTCTTTCTTGTATACATGGATACATTTTATTTCAGATGGTCAATGGAAATACCGCGAGAGACACTACCATGACATTCACTTGCTTCGTATTCTTCGACATGTTTAACGCACTTAGCTGTAGATCACAGGTAAAATTTTGCACATTACGAATTCTGATATGAAAATAAAGGATGTATCTCTAAATGCAATTGTTTATTTCAGACAAAATCTATATTTACAATCGGATTGTGGAGTAACAAAATGTTCTTGGTAGCGGTAACATTATCTGTCATCGGGCAAATGCTCGTGATCTATTTTCCTCCGTTGCAAAGAATATTTCAAACTGAGGCACTCACGGCGACAGGTATTTTATGGGTTTCAATATAGATAAAGAACAATCAATGCATTTCTCTAAATATATTTATTTTTCACTTTACAGATCTTTTGTTCCTGGCAGCGTTGACATCGAGTGTCTTCGTGATCAGCGAGATGAAGAAATTCATCGAGAGACAGCTGCAGGGACGTCGCAGCAACAACCAGTATTACAACAAGTTTGAAATGGACTTTGTATGACAGTTACAGTCTGCCGGCGAGAGCAAGGCGGACAAACATATTCATAAAGAATAAACGCATCAATTATACAAGTATATCGCTCAGCGATATCAGGATATATAATATGCAATCGGCGTGCAATCGTGTTCGCGTTTATAATTGATGATACATTTTACCTCTCACACTTTTAACTCACATCTACTCGATTATGCTTGCACATTCGTAACCTCGTCACGTATGCAGTTAATACGCGTATAAGAAAAAAAAGAATAATATTCTTTCGACAAAGATTCTATGTATTGATTGCGCAGTGACTGCGGGTTCTTTTCCACCGTTTGCAAATTCGACTTTTTTTTAAGTATATCACACACACACACACACACACACACACACACACACACACACATAAAAAGAACATTTCGATAATGATGAAGTAGATTTACATAGATTACATAGTAACCATTAGATTATTATATTTCATTATTGTCTCGACAAACGAGACTACGAATCACCATTTCATAGATGATAGCGAAGCTACTGCACATTCCACGCACGTTTGATAGATCAAAGCGACTTTTAACAATATTTATCTATAATATAGTCATAGACTGCAGTCCAAAGCAATGTTTGCACCGAATCATTGTATCTGTCTTTCTCTATCTCTCTTACACACTTTTTCTAAATAATGTGCATAATTTTTAAGATCCATTTTTGGAGGAAATGTCGATTCCGCCATTTATTCATTCATTGTCCGTCAATTCACGTTAGAGGAGAAGCGAATCATGCAGCATTATACCGAGTAAGAAGACGAAACAAACTTATTGTAATTAAAATCACAGTCATACAAATCGATTGCATTTAAGAATACAGTTCTAATCCTATCAGCGAAAATAAACGCTCTTACAATGTTCCTTATTAATTCCACAAACTGCGAAACGCGGCGGTGTCACATGCAAGATATTTACATGAGCCGTTTAATTGAGAGATTACTTTATTAAATCTCAACAATAGTCGATTCGATCGAGTTCCTAATAGATTTAGTAGCTTGAATCCGTTTTAAACGGAGAATGTTTTGATTTTTGCTTTACACATCCCTTCAACAAAGTTACGATCTAAAAATTCTAATGAAAGATTCTAGTAAAAATTTTTATGAAACATCGCCGTTTTGAGAAAATATATCGTTACGACTTGTAATACAATATCGCATTAGTGATCGATGTGTTTGGTATTTATTATAATTTAATTTTACAATTTACAACAAATACATCGATAAGTTCCAACTGGAGATTATTATCAGAATTAATCTATTAAAGTTTAATAGATTTTGGAATTAGCAATCACATATTGTTACTATAATCTCTGCCTATACATTATAGTAATAAAAAATTTGAAATATTTCAATTATTGGAAAACTTACATTCAAAAAGTTCAAAAAATTTTTAATGAAAAAGAATTTAATCATTTTGAAAACGAATTGACATAAGCTACAATAATGACATATCGGAATCCTAATTTTAAATTTTTTAATAATTCTGATATAATCTTACCTGTTTACTTACACACATACATGAATATATATATTCATATATATATATACAAAGTCAATATATAACATTTTCTTCGAAATTCATTACCTTTTCTAAAACATTTTCAATATAATGCTTAGTTTTCGAAATATTTAGATTAAGTAGTTTGAATTTCTCTTAGAATACTCGTGTGTATTATATTATGTATAGATATATCCGAACCGACTTTCTATGAGGGGAACATATCGATATTAATAATTTTTTTAAATGTTTAATATATTTCACATATATACATTTTATTTCGAGTTTTAATCTTTTGATTAGACAATGAAGTTATTTTTTGATTATTGTTAATTTGATTTAATCTTTTGATTTAATAAAAAAAAAGGTTTTATCAATTAATGAATTTCTACAAGAAAGAAATGATACCAATCAATTCCTTCAAAATTACATTAATGAATTCCTTCGAGAGGACTATATGTTTTATATTGATACAGCTCTGGTCCACCATAGCCATATAGCAACTTTCCCTTGCCGTTTTCGTCGTAATAAGGATAGCGATATCTTGGCCTAAAAAAAGAATTATAACGGTACCATTCGATACGTTTTCGTGACCAATTTTTTTTTCTTAGGAGATTGTTACACTACAATGCATAATCGAAATATTTTTTCTACTTATATATAAGTACAAATAAGAGTCGACTAGTTTTATTTTACATTAAATATCTCGAGATGTTTGCTTTACGTCACTTACCGCTCAAAATATTGAAAATTCGGTGCTTTAGGTTCTGCGATCGTAGCTGTACCTCTTTCTCCATGAATTAGAACGAAAAATACAATAGCGAACGCGGTCATAGTCAGCCACTATAAATGCATCAAAATTTCGAATAAAATAAGAAAAAAAAATGTTGTTTTATTTTTCATGTGTGAAAACAAAATTTATTAAATTCAAATAAATATTTATTTCAATATTGCCTAATAAATAATTTATTTTAAATTAATAATATTAATTTGATGTGAAAAATATTTGTTTCAAATAAATAATTTATTAGACAGTGTTAAAATAAATATTTATTAATTTAATTTTTTTCAGTGTACAACGCACAAAAGAAAAATAATAAAAATAAATGCGATATTCGTGTAAACGTATGCATTATATTAAGTAATTAAAAAATTGCGATAGAATATATTAGTTAAGTGTTCACTCGAGTGTGAGGCGAAAAAAAAAGAAGCGAAATACGTTCTAACGATTTGAAACTCTTCATTTCTATTACTTACAGAGATAAAACCCGCCATGGCAGATGATAGCAAGTGCTTTCTCTCTTCCTCTCAATTAGTTGCGGGAAAATAATACTTGTAAATAAAGTACGAAGTAAAAGTTTGTTTTTCTTTTTTTATTGGAACAACACAATTTAAACTATTTAACGACTCGATACTACAAGATGATATCGATCACGTCGACTGGATCCGACGTTTTAGGCTCCCACTTGGAACACAGTCTGAATTTCTTCATTCCCCTACCATCCCAATTCTTTCCTCGACATCGTGACACGGTGAAAGTTTCTTGGAAACTTTGTACTACATGCAATGATTACTTCACCTGGAACGTCGATTGCCTGAAATACGCATGTGTGAAAGTATTTGTAAAACGTGATACTTTTTTGCGAGAGAATTAAATTTCTACATTTTTAAATAGTAAGAAGAAGAAGAAGAAGAATATTAGGAAATACATATTTTTAATTACTTTAAATTTACAATCGTAATTAGTGACATAATTAAAAAAAGAAATCTGTTATTCTATTTAATTGCAAACATGTGATTAAAATTTATTCGGCAGAATTAGTCTGCCTCTCTAAATTAGAAAATGCTAAAATAACGAGACAATTATTTTGCGCGCAATTGTTATTATTGATGACGTAATTGAAACCTCATATCGTAAATATCTATAATATTATATTAATAAAAATAAATTGAAATTGACTTTAGTTTTAAGTATATTTGATAAAAATTAAATATAAATATACATAGTGAGTTGGAAAATTATATGTTAAATTAAATTAAAAATGTCACATTTACTCGCTAGATTCATCCTTCAGCTTCTCGCGACTCTTCTTCCATATGTCCATAGTTCCCAATTTAGCTATTGCATATTCTCCATAACGTCCATTATCCTTCTCGTACTGGATCCTCCTTTGTTTTCCAGCCTCTGGGTCAAAGTTCCAATGTGTTGTCTACGCAATAACACCGATAGAAACCACAAAATTAAAACTATGTCAAGTATCTTTTTATACACTTGCCTCGTGGAATGCAGCTGGACCCGCTAAGTTATACTGAATTAAATCGCGCACAATTTGGTAGACTAGAGGGTCTGCGGTTGACATGAGTATCTCATTGTGAAGTAACAATGCTATCAGCGCGACAATCTAAAATACAATAAAATAAAAAATAAAGATCTTCGAAGAATAAAATAAAATTAACGATTATTGAGATTAACATATATAAAAAAGCAAAAAATCCACTCTACTTAAATTAACTCATCAAAATTAATATTATTATCGCTAGGTAATTTACAATTTAATCTCAAATTGCATTAATTTTAAATGCTGCGCGATAAATAATTTTTTCTTCATTTTTAATTAAAAAATACTTTTTTTCTTCATTAAAAAACTTACCAATATTCGGTTTCGAGCCATGTTCGCTCCCGCTTAGAAACGGTATTGCCACCCCGAAGCGCAGTGTACCTTTAAAGAAATTCGGCCTGCTTATATGAAAATGCTCTCAAGGTCTATTGTACGGGAGTGAAAGTAAAAAAACCTTTGATCGCGCGTCCAACGTGTTCGACGCACGAGAGTTTGAAAAACCGGCCGTCCCATGAATGACAATAAGTTAATCGTGAATCGATTACTCTGCGATCATCCGCGATTCGAATCACGAATTTACCACGAAGAACAGGACGTAAGGAGAACATAAAAGCCGGATTGGATCGTCGCTCGTTATTTTCCGGTAAGTTCCCGTAGTAAGTGTAACCCGCATATAAGAGCATGTACATTGATAAGGTACTCTTAACGATCGCCTTTTGCGTGGTAAGTGATCCGTAAGAATTAATATGAGTTTTGATTCGGTTCAAAGACTTTCTCGTTCACTCGAGGAGAAATGTCAATCATTCCACGGTTCTATTTTGTTCAACGACGATGTATGTGTGTCTCTTAATTTCGTAACTTATTATTAAAGTAATTAATAAACTGTTTCAATTTCTCCTATTAATTAAATTAAATGATTTTTATCACGGCTGCAGACAGGCGCATGGTGCAGCGATCGAGCGTCGACGAGAAACGCCAGAACATTCGACTTGTCGTCGTCGTCGTTTCTCAGGTGGCCGGAAACATTACTCGGGAATCGACTGTCCAGTTTCCTGGGACTCTGGCCGAGTCAATTCCAGCTCCGGGAATGGACCAGGAGCGGCGTCGCGAGTCTTCTGCGTTTTGCGCACTTCGCGAGAACCGGCCAGAGTCCGATGCGCATCGAGTTCAGACCCGAAGATGGTCCGCGAGCAGCGGAAACGTATCGACAGCGTTTCGGATATCGCGGAGAGTGGCTCATCGAGCAGCTGGGAAACGGTCTCGGTCCTCAGGATGTTAGATTACACATGTTGCAACCTGTTCCCAGTACCTTCCTGACGCCACCTTCCCTTCAATAGTATATAGGAATTTCTTCTGATCGACAATGCACGTGAGACCTGTACAAACTGTGTTAAATCGGTATAAGACAACTTCCCTAGTTGTTAAAAGTAGAATTAATTCTCAAGTACACTTACGCAAACAAGTTTTTTTCATTTTGTTACTATTTATTATTTTGTATGAGTTGAGATATAGTTGTTATCTTGTGAGAAAAAATGTGTTATAAAATATATAATCTGAAGTTAATTAAAATATGCTTTATATGTAAAAATGTATTTTATACGAATTGTTTTTGCTGACGTTTTACAAGCGTATTTATAGCGCCCAAATTTTAACGTAATCCACTTGAAGGCCCGTTTGTGAGTTCCACGTGGGATACCAGTTGTCTTTTGCGCGATAAAACTTGTACATGGCCTATGAAAAATAATTTAACGTTGATTATGTTTTTATTTGTTCAAGAGATATCCGATAAGCTACTTCTCATTTTAAAATTTTATATAATATCACACCTTTGCCTCGACGTTTCGCCATGGCTTGACATTGCCAGCACTCGTGGCGTGATCCGCAAATTCATGAATACCTCCAACAGCGACTGCCAAAGTCAAGTATGACTGCAAGATAAACAACATTACGTCATTACGCGATTCAATTAAATTGTAAAAAAAAATATACTGATAAAAAAATATAAAAGTCTTCAACTCCGACTTACCGGCTTGCTAAATGATCCATCCATGGTCTGTTCGCCATACTGTACTCCATCAACCTTTACCACAATGAGACCGGTTTGCCATTCAATCTCAAAGATGTGGAACTCATCCGACCAAGATTTGCTCGATTGCCTCTTGGGCATTTTAGAAAGATTAATGCTCTGCGCGTTGCTCTCGTTTAAGGAAGCGGTCAATCCACCCGCGCTCAATAGACGGTTGTTGATGTTTTCGTTACTGGATGTTTTCAGCTCGTCGTTGCCCACCGAGGACGCGATCCTAATTTCGCGATGCAGTCCAAACTCCCACGTATTCTCAGCGCTCTCCAAAGTTATCACTGCGAAATGAATTTTGTGCGGTGACGCAAACGAATCTTTAACTATTGAAAATGTCTAACGATAAACTTACGAGGGTATACCCAATCGCCACGCGGCAGCTTAGCCCTTACTTCGACCCGTCCGAAGAGAAACTCGAATTTTCCCTTCGTGTTAAGACGTCCCGAGATCAGCGGCGGCAAGATATATGAACCAGCAGCTTGACGTTGACATTCATTTGATCCAACTTGTCCCGTGCAACTGAAAAATGTATAATTAAATTTAATTTTCGTATGAAATCTCTAAGATATTACAGTGTAAATTATTACAATTGAAAGTAACACATCAATTATATTATAGAATATATATTTCTATATTATAGAAATCTTATGCGCGTAATATTGCATGATAATCACACACACAAAAAGAAATAATCCATTAATTTTAAATTTAACAAAATTTTTTTTTAAAAGTGTACTAAAGCCATCTATAATAATTGTTTCATTGAAATATCGTTTCATTTAAAAATAGCATCTAAAAATTTTCAGCTTGTGCTTCCTCGCCTCTGACGTCACAATCTAACATTGTCACGACGAGAATCCAGGCGCCTTAATTAGAACATAAATTTTATGATATGAAAAGCTCGATTCAAAATTTACAATATCTGCCGAGATTTAATATATGAGATATGTGTGTGAATTTTAAAAGCAAATAAAAATCCTTTTTCGAGTCATATTATCTAATTTTGATTTTAAATTTAATTCGAAGATTATGGAACTCTACCCTTCCAATATCAATCTTCCACGTGATGTGTAATCCGTGCCGAATTTAGTGTCGAGAAGAATCGGTTTGATGCGCAGTCGGCCGTCGGTTACGTCTGTTACATCGTTGGTCATGTAGACAACAAATTCATAATCCTGGTGGAAAAAATAGCATTGTAATTTAATTAGTGTGAATCACAATATGATATTATTAGACAATAAAACAAGTATTATATAGAACCGGTTACTCTCCGGTTTTATTAATAATTGATTATAAATAATGATGATCCGTACCGGTGCACCGGCAAAACGTTGAATCGAATTCCAGTTTGTGGTGTTAAGATTATCGAAATTATCTTCGAAAAGTAATTGACGCGGACAGGTTTGTCGTCGTTCGCCATTCTCGAAGATCCACGTAGTTGACGTCGTCGTGCAACTTTGCTCGCCTGTGTCACCGTTATATTTAGTGCCATCGCTATTGTAAAAATCTGGAAATTGCGATAAACATTGTTTTAAGAATACTAATCATTAAAAAAAATAGCAAAATAATGATATATTATGTTTAATAAAGTTTTACAATATGAATGGATATAAATCACAATATAAAATTTAACATTGTATAAATGTATATCATTAATATTAATATTAATCATATTTATTAACTAATTTTCTGCTTCGAAAAATAAAAGATAGAATAATTCAACTTTGACTAACAATAATAAATAATGATTTATTGAGGCAAATATTTACCGACAACCCGAAACGACTGATCAATCAGATTGTAACCAAGGCCTTGATATACTACATGGACCCAATAATAAATAATGTCGTCTCTCTTTAACTGAGTTTGCCGATCTTGATAGGTCCAACGTTGATTACGAACTTTGAGAATATCTCTCGCTATATGCCCCGCTTCTAAGCCATCAAAATCTTCGTTGAATTTGACGTGGAAGGCCACTAATGTAATTCCATGTTCGTCTGGAAAAAAATTCAGATTAAAATACGACTTTATCTTTTGTTTATACTTATAGTATTATGATGTCAGCAATGTGAAGGAATCAAAATAACAAGTAGTAAGCAACTTGAATGTTAATTTATATGTTATGAATAATATACTCTGGTATGTAAAATTTTATCAGTCATTTAGAAAATTCTTGACAAACAATTTAATTTTAAATAAATATTTTTTTAGTAACGTTTAGTAAATTATTGTTTTAGTTATTTACGAGCAAAATTGTAATATATATATATATATATATATATATATATATATATATATATATATATTAATTCAATATTAAAATGTACAAAATAAACTATTCATAAGTTAATATTTAATTCAATTATTTTAATCGAGCATCCTTTTTCTCTCTCTAATCAAAATGTAATTGCAATTGAAGATATTTAGATTTTACCGGGAATTGATATGCGGAGTCCTGTAGGATGAAGCGGCTCCACTTTAGCTGCTGGAGGAGTGTAAGCGCGATACTCGTGAATATTCACAAGAAATATCGCGAGGAGGAACGACTTTGCGACTAAAGAACGTTCCATGATTTCTGCTCGTCTCAGTCGTTGTCCTTGATCCTTAATTAGTCTCTTGACGAGTTTATTCCTATCTTCTTCTCGAATTCCTTTGACCTTAATTCGTCAATTTTTTAACTTTCGTGTTTCTCCTCCCTTCTCGCTTTCTCAAGCGAGATTCTCGAAGGACGACCAGTCGTTTCGATAATAAATGCAAGAATACAATATCGGAATGTCGGATTTGCTTCAAATCAATGATGACTCCCGGTCGTCAGTCGAGTACTGATTCGTCGACGCTTCTTACGCAGAGCGCCTTTTATCCTCCCCTCTATTAGACTTACGTTAGAGAAAAACCGGAATAATCGCTACATCAAATTATTTTTATTTCTTCGTTTATTTATATATTCTACTTGAGCGTCATCTAAGCTGACGTCTCTTGGAAACATATCTACCAGACATCCCTTGATTATGTTAAAAATTATGCGCTATTCTTTATTAACTTAACGATTTTAAATAGGCACAATTAAATTTATTTTCACGATGAAAAAAATTTCATATCTCTCGACTAGTAAACAAAATAATAGCGAAATAATCAAGTCTCTTTCGAACAAAATGTGTTTCTTTTATTGCGTAATTACATTGTTTCAAAATATAGCTCTTGCGCTAGTATTTTTTCTTCTTTACACCAGAGTATCGAGGAATATAAAATCATTACGGAATGTTTTCTTATTTCGCGTCCCCGAAATGATTATTAAAACTTCCGATAAAAGACGCAAATGCAAAGAACGCGAGAAATAGTCGAGAAAGTCCGTTAAAAATAAGTAGCTAAAAACCACGAACCACGTCGCGATATTACCTATTGCAACTTTTGCTTTACTTCATCAGGTATACGACTCAAGTACCACTGATGCGACTGGCCAGGCGCGGTAGCCAGGACGCCTCTCGTGTTTGCGTACGTCGTCTCTCGGTTGTACGAGTAGCATTCACCGTGTAGATCGGTCAAGACACCGCCGATCGCGCGAAGAACAGCTTCGGGGGCGCAGGTGTCCCATCTCTTGCATCCGTGACTGGCAAACACGTATGCGTGAGCTTTTCCCTCCAACAGGAGAATTACCTGCGAATAAATGTATCTTGATTTAATTCAGTCGCGTTATAAATCTCGAACAATTCAAAGATTGCCGGTGATGTTAGTCATCATTGACCAAAATCATATTAATATTCGTTGGTGTAATTACCTTGTGCCCGGCACCGCCTACGCGCGACACCTCGTCTGGATTTAAGGACTTTACCGCGCTCAGGACAATGCTGTCGGAATGCGAGCTGAAAACGAAGACGAGGAAACGTATATATTCGTGTAAAATACTGCAGTGCAATATAATGTTAAAATCGCTATACCGAGTGGTCGTGATTATTCTCTTTCCTTCCGGAGGTGGTTTTGGCGTGAAACCACCGAATCCCACGCCGTCGATACCCCACAATGTACGACCATTTTCAACATATGTGCTATTTTCGTCCTTCCTATAGTATGGTTGATGTATTACGCCTCCAACTGCTTTTTCACCGATTGCTACACCCACCAATACTGTGACGTGCTCCACCAGTCCTTGAGTATACTCTGCTGTACCTGCAAAGTGAATTCTTTCATGAATATAACGAACGTTTTCTGTTATTTTATATCTTGGACATTGTGAAATAACGTAGAGATGCAAATGCATTTTACTGTCATAGCAAAACTCAAGATTCAAGATTTAAATAAAGATATTGATACCATCTAGAGGATCCACCCAAACACACACGTCTTTGGGATTAACTTCCTCCAGGTGGGATGGTAGCTTTAGTTGCAACACCTCTTGATCTGCTTCTGTGATGATCCATTCAGATGGTACCTCGCAACTGGATGGTTCCTCTTCACCGATTATAGTTATATTGGGAAACTGACGACTCAGGGATGTTATGATGCATCGTTGAGCGCAACGATCCGCCTCTGTTTGTAGATCATTCTTACCCTTCTCCACTATGTTCAATCCACCTTTGTTCAAGACATTTCGAATTATTTTACCAGCTTGCACAGTGGCAGATATAGAGGATGCCATTATGCGTGACAATAAAGCTGCACTTTGAGCCATTTTATAAAATCTTGACAACGATAATTGTGATGATGAAGATGATAGTAGAGAAATAATGTAATCCTGATAAACGGTTTTCTTCCCTGAAACCCAAAGATGATATCTAAAATATTTAAACAAATATATATATATATACAAGCATAACAAAAATAATTTAATAATAATAATCTCATAAACAAGAAAATAGATTTTAATTTTAATTAAATCTTTTTCATGCCTTGATATATATCTTTATCGATGTAATAATTACTAAACTTTTTATAGATTTTTCAAAATAGAAAATATAATATAATTATATGTAATACACACACACACACACACACACACACACACATATATATATATTGCATATAATTATATTATATATAATTATAACATATATATATATATATGTATATATATATTATAATTGCATATTATATATAATATATTAGAAAATATATATTTAAATAACATATTTAAAGTTTTGCTATTTATGAGTTTGTCTAAATCGAAATTAATGCATATAAAATATAGAATATACATAATAAATATAGAAGAAAAACAAAGAATATTCAAATTTCTTAAAAATTAGAATTTCTGAGATTACATACTTTTTAATTACTTATTGTTATCTTAAATAACGTACAAGCAAAAACAGCGGAAGCAAATTGTATTTGGATGAGGTTATACATGCACAGATAAAACTAGGTTGAGATTAGGTTGATACATGACGAAAACACGTGTATGGGTATTATATCTACGAATTTGTTTGAATTGTTCGACAAATTACATGTGATACAAGATAATTTGACGAATATTGTCATCAATCAATCGGCATAATTAATTTTTACAATCAAGAAAAATTATTCTTCATTAAAACACGTGTTTTATATGATAACAACAAATCTAATCTAACCTAATCTGACCAATAATTTTTTAATTTAGGCAATTATTATAGAAGTGTTCTGATTAATTTTTCCATTTTTATAATATATGTTGGAAGAATCAATTGATACCGATGAAGAGACGTCTTTTCCAGGATTACTTCATTATTTATGACACTTGTCATAAATAACTAGATTTTGTATTTTTGGTTTATAATAAATTGGATGCAAAATGTGGAGCAAAAACTTGTTGCCAGTGATGAG
Source organism: Nylanderia fulva (assembly GCF_048542155.1). Taxonomy (NCBI): domain Eukaryota; kingdom Metazoa; phylum Arthropoda; class Insecta; order Hymenoptera; family Formicidae; genus Nylanderia; species Nylanderia fulva. The sequence continues at coordinate 531,299 of NW_028190368.1, read as the reverse complement.
TTCCTGGTTGTCAGGAAGAAGTAAGCATGTTTTAAATGTTTATTGCTCGACATTAACCAGCGATAATTTAAATTTGAAGAAAGCAAAATATGATACTGCACAGATGAAGGAAATTGAAAAGATAAAATTACAAATAAACAAGAAGAGAAGAAAATCTATATTGGATGATAAAGAGATACTTGATATTATTAACTATGTGCGCAGTGTTAATCCAGATTTAGTCGACGTTTGTACAAAACAGGTGAAGTTTTATCAGACAGATGTAGGCGTGTTATATTTAATCGACAGAAACACAGCTGCACAATATGTCTCTTTGATCAAAAATGATCTTTTGAAGAATACATGTTTTGTTGCTGAATTGAATCCTGGTTACGGTGTATTAACTACAGAATTATTGAAAAACGATGTACCATTAATTCATCTGTACGAAGGGAAGAAGCAGCTACATCCAATATTGAATGCGATCCATAAGAAGTATTCCGGAAGATTGGATCTGAGAAATATTAATCTTCTTAGTATTCGCAAGTTGTTTTATAAAGACAGAAGTAAAGGTGAGAATCAGATACAGGAAATTTTTCAAGGAGTACAAAATAAAAAATGGGAAGATGAAACTTCTATGCAGATAATTGGTGCGACGTCTGATAAATTCTTTTTTCATCACCTCATACAAAGTTTGTTGCTTCGCAATTACTTTATGTTACATGGAAGACCTGTCTTCTACCTTGCGATATCTCCGTCTCTGTGGCATGTTAGTATTTTATTTTTCTTCTCTTTATGGTATACTTGATAATTATATTAAAATTTGATTGTATCATGTTTTTAGAAATACAATTGTGATACCAGTAATGCTAAGATATATACTTATGCAAAAGTGATGTTTCAAGCAATGTTCAGTTCTAAACTTTTGGGCACGTTAAATAGAAATGCTTTTTTGCCTCGGCCAAGGCAAAACAGAAAAGTTAAACAGAGTTCAACCTGTATGTGGGCAAAAGAGGATTATGAGCAACTAAATGTGATAAAAATTGAGCCAAAATCGAGCCTTTACTCAGAATTATCACAAAACGATTGGCTAACGTTTTCGTATTTTGTAAGACATCACATGCAGAAACGCTGTAACAGAGTGATACCTGAATTAGAGTGAGTGATGTAACTATGATTTTCATCAAATATTTTTCTATCATAAAATTATATATATATATATATATATATATGCATCTTTTTATATTTTATTTTATAATTGCATATTTTATCCTCAGAAAATGGGTACCAGAATGTGGAATCAGATTAATAGCTAAAGATTACACAATATTTACACAATTTGGTGACTTGACTCCAGCACAATTGATAGAACTTTTTAAGGAATTTAAATCCTGGCCTGAATACGACAAGAGTCATTTCTTAGCATGTATGAATAATTTAAACCCACTCAACGAACTCATAGAATTCGAAGATAACTTGAAGATAGACGAGTGAGCCGAATCTCTGAGCGATTCGAACGATACACTTTCTGTAAATATGATTACAGTAATAAAAATTTTTACTTTTCTTTGATACTCGAATATTCTATGCTCGTTTCTGCAATATATTGTATATATAACATACATCACATGACTAGACCGTGATTCTTGATAAGCCTAATAAATAATTTAAGTTTCAATTACATAAAGAATTATGTTTTACATCGTCAGACATGTTAAAAAAGAAAAAAACATATTTACTTTTCAGTGTTGGTCTATGTCACATCTTGGTGCGAGTAATTTAATCATCTTGAATCGTGGTTCCAAGAAGCATATTTTTCCGAAGAATTCCTCTTCCTCTACTGTTCCTGTACATATATGTCATAACGGCTTTCTCGCAAGTTGTATATATACATACGTATACATATAGAGGCGCATCGGTATTAGTGAAGAGGATTATCGTTTTAGTCGGTATACTCTTTTATTTTCTTTTGTTTAATACTGGTTGGCCTTCAAACATCGTAGTCGTGTTCGGCTCACAGTGTAATTGTACGTACGTTCGAGAGTATCTCTCCTGTCAGGCGTGAGCATCTTCTTTTCTTACCGGAAGATAGGACAGGAAGTATTGCCAAGAACACATTGTAAGGAATTCTCATATTCATATATCATATTTTAGTTTCATATTCTGCATTAAATCTCGAAGAGCGCCAGTCGAAGAGAGCCATATAAAATACCACATTTATAAATTAACACTATAAATAAATGTTAATACATATATAAATATCTCATTAATAGCTAGTCAGATAAATTCTGATAGTTCATAATGGGCGTTCTCTTGGAATATATATATATATTCCAAGAAAACGCCCATTATATATATATATGAATATTTCCGGCTTTCTATTTTTCTAGTTTACATCGAAGAAGAAACGGATCGAGACATCCCTATGTGCAATTATTTTCTAAATAATCATTAGCATCGTTAATATACCCATACACAACTAGCTCTCCGATTGACCTTTGCGCTTGTTTATCCAAGTTTTACATTGCGATTATCGCTGGCCTTTTCAATTTTTCATTTCTAAATATCTGTATTTTCGATCTTCTCAGTGGGACAGTTTCATCCAACAACAAAGATGAAGTTCTTATATGTCGGTATTGTGCTTCTTACGTACAACTGTATGACGATACCTGGCCAGGATCTGGCATTTCCGACTGATGAAGAAACGTCTCACGTCAGCGGCGGCAATTCCACGGTAATAAAGATATAATGTAAAAAAAATGAAGAGATGTGTGTAGACTTTTCTTGATATATTCGTTCTCTTAGGCGATAACGGAACGTATTCCCGTGTCTGCCCCGGATAGTTGTCCGAAGAACATGCTTCTTTATCCTGGTGACAGTGCGAAGGACGCCTGGGTGTGCGACTGTAGACCACGATTCCTATACTTTCCATTGAATGATTCCTGCCACGAGGCCTACAGGCAGGGTCCTTGTCCGCCCTGGAATTATGTCGTTCTACCCGAGAACGAGGCGGTGCCACGTTGCGTGCAGAATCCTTGCTTGGAGGACGGCGTAGTGCCGTTCAACGACACGTGTTATCCTCTGAAAACGATAGGAGGTCCTTGCGCGCCCGATGGAGTAATAGCCGTAAACGAAACCACCTTCCAGTTGGAGTGCGTGTCAACGGACACCGCGCCCTTTATGATAATCGACGTTCCCAGGAGAACGTGTCCACCGGGTAGTCGTAGAAGCACGCTCGGTATATGCAAGAAAATACAAAGATTATATAATTTCTGATCAAGTCACGTCGCCACTTTGATCGTTTATTTAGCCATTTAATCATTTTAGTTTGATTTGTCACATGTGAGTTACATATTTGCAAATTGTTATATGTATTGAAATTTCCAGGGTTAAAAATGTAGCACATTATATTTTAGTTTGGTGGTCAGATGATATAATTTTGATATATTATCACTTTATAGTTTATACATGTATAATTATAATTCGTATATGATATAAATATATTTAAACATATTTAAGTATTATTTAAATTTAGGCTATCGTTACAAGAATCTCTCCCACAAATTATATACTCAAACTCAATAATTCAACGACCTCATACGCATTATATACATATACAGATATAATAGAATAATAGAATCGGAAAAATATTAAAAGAATGATATAAAAGATATGTAGCAGTAATATATATCACACAACTTTTGTTACACTTATACTATATGACTTATACTATATGATGTTTCTATTTGTTTTAATACAAATGGAAATATTTATACTATAATATATACATTATTAACATAATTTTTTATAAAAACCTTATATGTCTAAAGTTATAGAAAGTCGAATAATATATGATGCAAGAGTATTAAAGAATATTAAAACACAAAGAGAAAAAAGAACTAATATGTGTGTGTTGTGTGTGATCCAAGTGCAGAAAATAGCGTAAATTAATATATTCATAAAAAATCCTTCAATTAAATATTTTGAATCTCTTTATCGAACAATTTTCAATAATTATTTAACAATTACTAAATAAAATTAACAAAATTATTCGTATCATCCATAAAAATAATAAAATATGACTAGTATATATAATTATATAAAAATTGTGTTATTCGACTTCCATGCAATCCATCATGATTCAAATAGAAAAATAGTAAAAATGTAAATCCTCCAATCGGTTCCAGCTGTTAGAGAACTTGACAGATGCAATAATATGACATTGTCACAAAAATGTCATTGTGCTAAAAAAATAATATGCACACAAATAATTTTGTTAACAATTAGACAACTAAAAATAGTCCGATAAGAAATGGAAACAAAAAATTTTTTATGAAGTTATTTATTTGCACTGTTTTCTACGTTTGGCTGTCATTAGCTCATTTTCCTCTTTGTGTTTTATCTTTTATTAGAGCCTTTTTGTTCATTTTTATTGAAGAATTTTTCTTCAGTAGTAAATGAGATTATCCCTATTTGTGTGTGATATTTCAAAAATATTTTATTGTAGACACAGGTATGTTGGTTTTAATTAAAAAATATTAAATTGTATTTTTTTGTGAAACTAATCGACTCTGCATCAGTGTTCACAAATAATAGCCATTATATTAATATATCATTTCATTCGCGCAGAAATTGTGTGCGTTTCAAAACTAATGAAGAATTCACACCTATAACGTAACTGTTTACATAAAATATATGTTGTTAGAGATATAGTCTTATTTACCTCTGCAAGTTAACAAACGTATTCTTATAAACATATCAGTCCTGAAAACGAAAACTTGGACCATCAAATTTTAACTCGGCTCCTGTTGCTGACCGCTGGTAGTGGCTTCTATCAATTTTTGCCTCTCTCTATACATGGAGACCTTCATATTTTCGAGTTGATGGTATCGCAACAGTTTTAAGACCGCGAAAACCGACAAACCGACCCAAATCGAAAGACTGCTCCAGATGCCGAATTGAGCAGCGCCAAGTTCGATATGAAAGCCGGACGTGTCGATGCCGTCAGCCTTGTCGATATCATTTCCAGCGGCTAGCTCGCACGAAGGGAACCTCTTGGTCATACATTGGCACCACGTCATAAAGCCTAAGGTAACGATAATCGCCGCAATCAGGGTGACGGTGGCGAGGATGATGGATGTGACGACGTCCACGAAAGCTGAGAGGAACGAGCTGTCCTCGCTGCGGTACATCAGCAAGGACAACCGGTAGATCTGTACCGCTGATGCTATGAGGAGTACCAGGCCTACAAATATGGTGTAATTACAGTAAGCCTGTGATGCCCATTTCACCACGAACTGGCCATCCGACTCCTGCCAGACCCCAGTGGAGAACAGAAGACAATGTCCCCTACAAGAAGAAAAAATAATTACTAAGGTTCATATTATGAACTCGCATCTATCTCTAGATATACCTCTAAAGTTAGAAACGCAGATAAATGTACATTTAAAATCAATCATACTTTTATCGCACATTTAGAGCTTACATCTATTTCTTAGAGATACAGATAAATGTACATTTAAAATCAATCATATTTTTATTGCACATTTAGTGCTTACATCTCTTAGATTTATCTCTAGATGTATCTCTAAATGTGCCACGACAAATGTGATAGTATGAGCGCACATTTAGTGCATCTAGAGGCAATCATTTAAATATATTTTTTGAACCACATTTATAACACTTTCAATAAAAGTGTGTACTTGAGTACATTTATTTGCGCCTCTAACTTTAGAGATACAACTAGAGATGTATATAGAGTAGAAATAATTTCAAACGTCAACTGATTGACTTGTATCTCCTGATCTTTACCGAAACTCATCCTGGTGCAGGCTCATCGGCACAATGATGCAGAGCGACAGAATAAGAGCTACGACGTAGCCCGCTATTTGGCTGAGTAGCAAGATATTGGTCAGTGCCATATTTCTCAGCAGGTTAAAGGTTGTACAATCGAAACGAGAGCGTTTCGACGAACGCAAGATCCTGGCATACGATTACGTGACGAACGGTTATTAATTAGAATCCATGTACTCCACCATACTCTCATTGACGGATGCTTCAGATCCCTTTAAATCCAATCGGGGCACTTGTCAAAACAATCGTCCGCGAACGTGCGCAGCTCGGAGGGCGCATGTGTGCGACAAGAGCGCCGATGACGTCACCGCACGCAACCTCGTCCAATTGGCGCATTTTGCGAATCGGAGGATCTCTTGGTCTTTTTCACCGATGAATAAACGATTTCCACGATTTTCTCTTTTTCTTTCATCGCCATTTTTTGTATATGTTGTTTTGGAAATCCTTCAGGTTCAGGTTTTCAATCTAAATTTAAATTAAATTACGTAAATTGTTTCGATTGAATTTACGATTGAAAACCAACTTCAAGATTCAGGATGGTTTTTGATCGTCCATCCTACTCCCTGAAATAAGCCACAAGTAGAATTATCCTTAGGTGTAGATGGGGCATCAGGGGGATAAACAAGTACCGGAAACCGTAGGAGTCGGAAAGGATCATTGGTTCTTCCTGTTTATTTCTTCAAAAATGTTTCCCGCCCGCCTGGCCTTGGAGTAGCGCGACGAATGAGACGAGACGCAGAAGCGAGAGCGGGAGCGGAATCGGCCTCGGCGCTCATTCGCTCGCGTTCGGCCGGGTCTGTCGAGTCGGACGGACGAGTTTTTTGTCTTTCCGAATCAGTTCGACTCCGATCCGAGGTGGGGACGCCACGCGACCGACGTACACCCGCGTGTCGTGTCGCAGCGCATCGCCATTGTTCGCTCGAGGATCGCGGATTAATATTATGTCAGCCGTCGAGGAGATGAGATTCCGAGCGAGTCGTCCGCTACTAAGTCGTTGCTGCTAAATACGAGTTTTGCGTTCGTTCGCCGCTTAAAGAGGAGAAAGAAAGAAGAAAAAGGGAAAAAGAGAGAGAGAGAGAGAGAGGGGACAATGCCTAGCGACAACGTGCCTGGTGCGACGACGACGAGATGATGATGATTCCCTATCGCAGACGCAAAATACGAGCGGAATTTTCCTTGGAATAAATTTGTCAAGACGGGACGAAACCTTTCAGCAATGTCTTGGCTCGGCTGGTCGGCGGACATCAAGAAGAGGGCCTGCAAGTACTTACTGCAGCGTTACCTCGGTCACTTCCTCCACGATCTCTCGCTAGATCAACTGACCGTGGATCTGTACAACGGGAAGGGCCAGGTGGACAATGTCTATCTCAACGTGCAGGTGGGATATTTAACGCGCGCTCCTCTTTTTTTTCCTTTGTCTCGTTCCTTCTCCCGTTAGCTAATTTGCGATGATAAGATATATTGCACCACTTCGTAAATGCGCCACGCGCATTATTAGACACATTTACTTACACGCCGCGAGACTATCTCGTGCGTCGCGTGTTGTCTTTAAACAGCTGATCCATTTAAAAACCGAGTAAGTTCGATTACGATGATGAGATGTCGTACGATGTCCGATGATTCGATAAACGAACGCGTATTTCTCGCTGCGTATATTCTGCAATCATTTTTCTTGAACATTGCACGATGATAGTCGAAAGATATGTATAGAGAACAGTTAATTGTACTATATGTGTGCTAATGTATATGCATAATGCGACTAAATATTAAGATTAAAAGTCAAATAATAAATAGATAATGAAATAAAATGCATTCATTAATTGTGCAGTTTCCTGTCTAAAGTATTTATTCTAAATTTTGTTATATTTTATATTTTATTTTATTCTATTTTTTATATTTTGCGTGCAAAAGAATTTATCACTTTCTGTTATTGATTAAATAAAAACTATATATTGCAACTGTTTTTATATATTAATATAACAATTCATCACAAACGCAATTGATTGCATTCATGCATTGATTAATGAGGCACATCAATAGTGCTAGTTCATTGGTTGACACTATATTTTCTTTTATGCTAATAACTGATAATTTATTGCAGACTATTGCGCTTGATAATACAGTTGAATAACTGTTTCCTTAATCTACTTACAGTGTGTCAATTTTTTTATATTCCAGATAATGGCTATTCATTGATTTGTAAACAATCTTATTTCTTTATTCCCTTTTTTATTAAATAAATATTTATGATATAATTGATATATATTTGGTTCCTTTTTACAAAAAGAATGATTATCTATTGCAATTCTAGGGCCTCAATGAGATGGGAGAGCAACAACATCTTCCAGTGGAATTCATTGACGGTTTTATACTGGAGATATCTCTTAGTATACCATGGTCAGCGTTACTCAGCCAAGCGAGTTATATGGAGGTGAAGGGCCTCAGATTTACGGTGCAACCGCGACAAAGAGTCGAGACCGGGACGTCGATGTTCGAGTCCATGTGGAGTTCCATGACGTCCAGTATGCAACTAGCACAGGAGTGTTTACAGCAGGAAGCGTCCAACGCAGGAAACGCTCAACCTTTAGAAGCAGTGGAGCTATTTGCGCAGACTATAGATTCAAGTAGAATATTATTTTATTTCTACACAAGTGCAAGTTATACTTTTAAATCTGAAATTGAGTGAGATTTGAAACTTACCTTTTCTATTGTTGGTGTATTTCAGTTTTATCCAGGGTCAAAGTGAGATTCATCGATACTGTGATACGTCTGGAACACGTACCTTTGAACTCTTCCATGGGAGTGGCGGTTGAAATGTGGATACAGAACCTTGAATACTCTGATGAGGCTGGATTAGATCCTAGTGGTACGTCCCTGGATCCCGATGAATGTGCAAAGGGTTACATCATTTCGGCATTCTCCACTAAACGATTCTATATGGAAGGAGTGACCTTTCACACCGATGAATTTCCCTCCCGCGCGAGAACATTTTCAAGAAGTTTAGTGACAAGTACGTGCTCTACTCCCGATTCTAAAGTAAGTATAACGAGTATCAAGTAGAATATCGATATCGCGAGTATTATTGTAAAAGAGATTTTATCAGATCTTAACTTCTTTTCTCTTTTTTGGACAATAGAATTCAGATAGTCTGTTTACATCCGCACAAATGTCTCCTACTCTGAGCATACTGCACACTCCTCCAGAGGGAAATGCCGTCAACAACTCAAACGAATTAAATCCCATCATGTTTGCCAAGTTAGCGGGTAGACAAGAAATAAGATTGAAGATGAAACAAGGGGAAGGAATATCGGGACCAAAGGTAAGTAAAAATTATTACAAGTTATTTCTAATCTTTTGATTCAAATGGTATCCGTAACGATATATATATCTCCGGTCCAGATTTTTATATTCCTCTAAAATGAAGGAACAATGTGTATTCCTCAGGTAGAACTAGAAATTATTCTGGGATCACTTACCTTGTTCTTGAGTCCCAGACAGTTGCACGTTTTGTTAGAATTAGCACATGGCCTAGCATCGCCGAATCTAGAAGACATGAGTAATGTCGTTCCAAGAAGATATGCAGAAAAACCTATGGCTAGCAGCGATTTCAATCGCATAGAACGTGAACTCATTCATCAGACGCATCCTATGCAAGATTTGAAGACTATGGTAATGAAATTTATCGACACGTTTTTGTATATGTAATTTAATACATTAGTAATATTGCAATTATATATTACAGGATCTACGATACGCGCAAGGATGGTCTACAGGGTCCGTCGATGAATCGGATAATGAAGATGAATTCTTACCGATGAAATTGCCGGGATCTACATCGATGTGTGATTCGATCGTGAGCAATAGTTTCAGTATGGATGGTAGCATATCGACCAGTAGCATCAGTTCAAAAAGTTCTGTGACAAATCTGCCGACAAGATATAATAGACAAAGACACAATATAGACAACGACACTTCCGCAGAGACTACTCAGTTCCACATAAGGGTGTCCTCCGTCGCTCTAGTTCTGTTGCACGAAGATATACTGACCCCGTGCGTGGAACAACTCGGTCTAACTTCTAGTAGTGTAAGACAAATGAAAAATACTGCGAAGGAATTTTTCAGACAATTGGGAACTTTCGCAATGGGTGGCTTTGGAAGTAAAGATTTCGATACAGCATCAAAATCGCTCACAGATGCCTGTCGATTAAGTCATATCAGGTACATTAATCATATTAGAACAATGATAAATCTAATTTTTGTATTAATTTAAAAAAAAATTAAAAAGAAAATATCAATTAATTAGGTTATTGGCTGCACCGCTAGTGGTTGAAGGCAGTGAAAAGACTACTAGTCAATATTCTGCGATATCGGGGAGCATGACTTTAGCTAGTCTGGAAGTTGTAGAGTGTTTGGTCGACTCCAACAACCCCAACTCGTATCGAGCATCAACGATGGAATTTGTCGAGCTATTAGCGTTTACGAAAGAAAATGCAGCTAATAATATTGGATTTTCCAATAAAATTGATTTTAGAATGAGATTTAAATATACACAAAAGGCTGTCCGGCATGCTCACATGACGAAATTTGCACATCCACGCACAGAAATCGAGTAAGTCATTTCGCATTTACCTCTTTAAACAATCTAACAATTGAATATTTTACTTTGATATCAATTTGTTATTTTAAATTAATTAATTAACAGAATTAGTTGATTTTATTAATCGATAGCAAATTGCGAATAAATTAAATTAGTATTTTAAGCAATCTTATCTTCTAGCATTCAAATGGAACCCTGCAGAGGCGAAGTAGACATTACTATTGTAGATAGAATATCCGCTATCCTTAATCCACAGCCAATATGTACTTGCAATCCTGTAATAAATACTAGAGATGCTGTAAGTATATATATTTGTATAACTAAGTGTATTTTCTCAATATATTCAATATATTTCAGTATTCCCAGAGATTCAATATATTTATACAAATTAAGTTTATTTTTTCAAAAGTATTTATTTTATCTTTAATATTATAATTATAATTGTTCTATAATTGTATATACTCTTATATTCAATTTACCAAGATTCACATTATATTTTACAGAATCAACAGACATTATTTGATCAAGCTGTGGATAGTGCAACACTGCCAGATTCCAGAGTGGACGTAAAAGTTTCTTCGTCATCGTGTACGATAAAGCTGAGGTACTACATCAAATATCAAATAATGAGTATTTCGCAGTAGTGCATCAAGCTTGATCTACATTTTTTTCTTTTACATAGATTTCCTGTCCCAGACTTAAGACCATTGCACGATATGAGTCGTGCACCATGGTGGAAGAGATCCGTGAGGTCCGACTACATGATAGTGCAAATGACAGACGCTCAAGTTCATTCCACTATGGATAGTCGATCTCATTATCTAGCTAGGCATGAGTTACAGTGTCGCCGATTATTGTTATCATACGTGGAAACCGAGGGTGACACGCCGATCGAGATCGGTTTAGCCACGGCCGACGAGAAGAGTGATGCCCCATCGTATCAACAGGTCAACGACGGTCTTGGTTGGGCGAGAGTGGTGATCATCGTGTATCCAGAACGTCTCGGTGCCCCGTTGGAAGACAGTTCCGAGGAAGAGCCCGAAAACGATAAACGGATTTTGGACGATACCTTGGAGAAAACCCCGAAACACGCGCCTTCCCCATTCACCTCTAGACGAATTATGCGTGAATCTGACACACTTCACTCGAGGTCTCACGAACACGGTGAAAAGAATGAGCAAAGGTTGATGTCCTTAAACGTTTTAAAATAAATAGATATGTCTATTGAGATTTATAATTTTTTTTTTTTAATAAATGTTCCAACAGTGATGGCGAGGAATTAATTATACCCGGCAATCGACAAGAGATGTTGGAATTTATAGAGGAAGGTATACACGGCTCTAGATTGCAATTGGAAATCAATCTACCTTGCGCTTCCGTCCAAATACCGTCTAAACGCATTTACGAGCAACTCTACAATCGATTCAATACCGATTTATTCCTGTGGGAACCGTCAGCGCCCAGACCCAAGTACAGCACTCACATAGAAAGTCACATCGGCCTCGATTTGGCATCGACACTCTTACAGGAATCCGCTTACCCTAGGTAAATATTTTGAAAACATTTCGCGAAAAATTTGTGGAAAATATTTCCAAAAAATTATTCTAAAAATTATAATATGTATAACTTACAGATTCAGCATGTGCAAGAGCGGAATTCAATACAATTCCGATTCCGATTCAGACGAGGAAGGTATTTTCCATTCTACGACGAACGAGAAGAATCGCAAGGATCATCAGCAGACGCGAATGTCATCGAAGAAAGCTCAGAGCAAACTAGCCATGACTCTGAGCATCAATCAGGGTCTGCTGTCTATGTACACTCCCGTACGCGATTCCATGCGCAACGTTATACCCGGACAACAAGGGGAGCTTATTATTCGTTTGGAGGATGCTACAATATTCTCCGTAACAGCGTACAAAGGAAATGTGAATCTGAGCTACGCTTGCGCCATGATGAAGAGCATATCGCTCGATCACTGCGGTCTAACGACCAGCCCGTCGCAGACGCCACCGTTGAGGTGTATCAACAGCGTTACACCGCGACACTGTGAGAGAACGATATATCGCAGCGGACCCGGCAGCAACATAGCGGCGAATTCCAACGACAAAGACATGATGACGATCGCGGTGAGGATACAAGCGGCTCATCAAACGCACCGTATAAAGACGTTTCGTGTCGCGATAGGTATAAGCAATGCCACGTTGAGGCATCGAATGTGCACCACCACCACTACGTGGTTCACAGAGTTCTTAGACTGTCTGGATGTTGCGGATCATCCGGTCGCGGGTTACACCCCGCCGGGCGTTTTAACCGAATTGCATTTGCATCTTTGGGACTGCGCGATCGACTACAGGCCGCTTCATCTGCCGTTGAGATCCATCGTGACCCTCGGCAATTTCAGCGTGTCGAGTAACATCACCGCGCAGACCAACACGTCGACGTTGCGCTTTATCGCGGAAGACGTCGCGCTCTTCATATCGGATAAATTGACGCGCGAAAAGACAGCGGTGGATATCAAGCGGGATTACGTGTGCGTGATGAATTTCGGCTTGTTTGAATTGTCGCTGCGCCTGAACGAGAGGATGTACGGCGGCACGCCGCGCGTCGACCTCCGGGCGAGTAACAATGTGTTGCACATAAGGACCTGCTCGGACTCCGGTCGCGCTCTCATGCAGCTGCTCACTTACGTCGCCAACGACGGCGACTTGCAACAGCAACCGAACAACAGCGCAACAAATCATGGCAGCACCGAGAGCATACCCACCACTGTGCCACCACCGACATCCACGACGTTGCACGAAGAGAATCTTTTGGGCGTCGAGAGTATCAATACTCTGAGCAGGAGTCAGGTGGAGCGAGTCTACAGTCTGATGGAGGACGCGTTGGAGGAGACCGTGAAGGGGACGACGATAACGACTCGGAGCGGGAATGAAACCGGGAAGGCACCGATGACGGAGAATCGAGTCGAGTTCTTCTTCCCCGACGAGTCCTGCGCCGCATTGCGCGGGGTGGAGACGCGTACGAAGGATTCGCAAGAACGCGGTAAAACGATCGCGTGCAACGTGGACGACGACGACGATGACGACGACGAATTTTGTATCCTAGGAGAAGAGGCCGGCGCGGGAATAATACCGCGCTACGGAGTACCTGAGGTTCGGTCGTTGTGCCAAGAACCGTTGAGGATAGTGGATAATCACTTTTCCGTGCCGGTCGGGAAAACCGATCTGTTGCAGACTCCGCCAAATTATCCTGCACCCGTCTTGAAGTATACTCTCTGCGAGATGACCCTGATATGGCACATGTACGGCGGCAACGATTTTGATTGCTCGCAGCCACAGTCCTCCGCAAAGCACGTCACCATCAACGACAACGTTCGCAACAATATCGCGCACGGAAGGTATGGAAATTCAAAATTAAAAGAAATCTTTATAGAAAACTCTGCAAATGTATATATTCTCTTTTTTATTTGATCTAGGAGTAAGTCCGCTATAGGTGCAGTAGGTTTCAACAAGTCTAGTCCGAATGAAGTGCATTTCGGCAGCGTGCCGAATTCACCGCGCGCAACTCGAAGCAACGAATCGTTAATCGATTGGCACACCTTGGGCGGCCCGAATCGACGGCATGACGTGCTGATGGAATTGCAACTGAGCAAGGTTCGCTTCCAACACGAGGTCTATCCGGAGAACACCCGGGAAGCATCCAGACAGGTGCTACTGGTGCACGAGATCGAAGTAAGGGATAGACTGGCGTCGTCGCACATAAACAAATTCCTTTATCAGTACAGCAGCGAGGCGAGACCCAGGCAGTCTCACTCAATTATGTTCACAATGAAGGCAGTTCACGTAAGGCCGGATCCCAGATTAAGTGCCCAAGAATGTTGTTTGAAACTTAGTCTACTGCCACTGCGACTGAACATAGACCAAGATAGCCTACTGTTCTTAATACAATTTTTTAACGAACTAGGCGGTGGATCGAAGCGAAGCCAAGAAAGCTCTAGCGCACCCAATAGCTCGCAATCCACCCCCGTATCGAAACAAGGAACACCTACGCATCATCCGCCCATTATGAGCGTGAATGATGACGCGTTGACGAATAACGCGATGATGAATATGTCGCAGAATAATATCATTGATCAGGATCTATTGATACTTTTGGAAGATGAGCTGACGTTCAGGGACAATAAGACTAAAACCAAGACTGTCCACCATGTCCACGATGATAGTCAGCCGATATACTTTAGGTATGTGAAATCGAAATTATTATTATCGAATTAAAAGGCGCAACAAAATTCACTCATTGCTTTAAAATTGCGTATCTATTTATAGAAACGTGGTATTTGGTCCGGAAGTTCTCATCAGGTTGGATTACCACGGGAAACGTATGGATTTCACTCATGGACCGTTGGCGGGTCTGCTAATGGGTTTAGCAGAGCTGAACTGCTCCGAATTAAGACTGAAAAGACTGTCGTACAGACACGGATTATTGGGATACGATAAGCTTCTCGCGTTCCTGGCTTCAGAATGGTTGCAAGACATCAAGAAGAATCAACTTCCGAGTTTACTCGGCGGCGTGGGCCCGATGCATTCTGTGGTGCAGTTGTGTGAGTATAACACCACTTATAATTCTGATTCTTTGAAAATTAAATGCTGTATCAAATTATTTTCGAAAATATTGTACATCAAATTATATAAGAAGAAATCATACGCAATATTCTTGAATAGTGCTTGAATTTTCTTTCTTTAAAAAATAATAATGCATTTGATTGCACTGTTGTTGCAGTTCAAGGGATACGCGATCTATTTTGGTTACCGATCGAACAGTATCAGAGAGATGGAAGAATCGTCCGTGGTTTACAACGCGGGGCGAATAGCTTTACAACGTGTACCGCGATGGCTGCATTAGAATTGACATGCAGAATCGTGCAAGCGTTACAAACTACAGCTGAGACCGCGTATGACATAGTTAGTCCTGGTCCCAGCGTGAGGTGCAAGAATAAGGGACAAAAGGGTCGTCGAAAGAGATACTACAATCAGCCACTGGACATTCGAGAGGGGGTAGCTAACGCTTACACGTTGGTAAAAGAGGTAAGACAAATTCAATTGCATACAATTTTATATTCTATCTCTCCTTCTTTTTTCTTCGTAACATTTTTTTCTAATATTCACATGTGATTTTGTAGGGTTTAGGCGAGACTGCGACTCAGTTGGTTCGGGTGGCGAGCGAGGAACACGAGCACAAGGGCACAGTTGGCGCGGTAGGCGGTGTACTACGACAAATTCCCCCGACGGTCGTAAAACCGATTATCCTAGCGACAGAGGCAACCAGCAATGTGCTGGGTGGGATGCGATCGTCGTTGGTGCCCGATGCGCGTCGAGAGGCGGTGCAAAAGTGGCGACAAAATTCCGACGCCAGTTAATAATACCTTAGTTGATCGTGAAGAGGAGGAGATCGCTAAATTGGATCTCGTCAGTCAATTTCGCTCAAATAATAAGCTTTTTCTCGATTAATCGATCGACCCCGATCAGGAGGTTCGAATTACTTTTTATTATAACACATTCATGACATGTGTATACGCATAACGAAAGAGAATATTAGATAAGAGTGCCATACGTTTTCGCGGTGCGTCTGGCGATATTGTGATTGTAGCGATTTATTCCCACTAGATCTGCGCGATTCGTTCTCGCTTGATCTGTACGATTTTGGGCCTCGGTGGGTATCGACATGCGAGGTAATAATAGACCTAAACAAAAAAGCGTAGCTCTCTGATGAAAGAGACGGGAAAGAAGAGAGGAGTCGCCCCCGTTGGGTCCTAACTACGTGTGCTATACAATATTAACGTAGTGATATCAATTTAATTAATTTTTCTTGTACATTATACGAAAGAGGTGCAGTACACTTGTGGCAAAAAATTAAATCACTTAATTTAAAATTGCCGATAATTTATTACAAATGTACAAAGAAAAAAAGGATACGACTTGTTATACTTATAGAATATGAAAATAGCTACGTTCTATGGCGAAGGAATTATATATTACAGCGCGCTATTCCTTCTCGTATATTTTTTTTCTTTCAATCATGTGAATGTTTTATACCAGTGATATATGTATCGGAGAAGATTTTATTAATAAAACTATATATAATAGAAAAAAACCTTGTTTAATGTTTTTTTTACAGTTTAATTTTTTATATGACGATATTTATGGCATTTATAATGTTAAATACTCAAATTATCACAGAATAATTTTTTTAAGCAAAAAAGAAAAAAAAACGATAATAACTCACTCTTGGAATTATTAAAATTAATGTACGATGATAAACACGTGTTTAACATTTGTTATTGATTCGGCTATCACCCAGTGAGAAAATTATTAGTCAAATCGTCATCGATTCGACGAATTTGACATTGATTTGAGATCGATTCGACCATCATTTCTCACTGCGCAATCACTGGATACATTCGATCTCACAAAATGTCAAACAGCGGAACTATTTCATCACTGTCCTATCGTGTTTTGCTATGCTATATTATTTAACAAAAGATAAATACTCCTTGATTCTTGCCGCGACCATGTTATAGATTATGACGTCAGAAGTGTGAAAATACACCCTAAAATTTTTTGCGTGCTATTTTTAGATGATATAAAAAGATATTTCAATGAAACAACACTATAAAATTCTTTGGCACACTTGTAAAATTGTTCGAAAATCATCCTTTTCCCTTGACAGTCAATCAACAGCTCTAAATTCATTAGAACTTGGAACTCAGACTTTGACATGCGGAATTGCGCATGTGCAAAGATCAACAGACTCAACTATAAAAACGAAATCTGGTCATGTGATTAACTATTCGTGATCGGCTGATATAACTTGTTCGGACAGTGCGACGCCTTATATTAGTCATCTTACAGTTGATTGATTCTAAAGGAAAAAGGTTAGTTTTCGGACAATTTTACAAATGTGCTAAAGAACTTTGTAGTGTTGATTCATTATTAAAATATCTTTATTTCAAAATATCACGCAAGAATTTTGAGCGTGTTTTTTCTCGCTTCTGACGTCACGATTCCGATATATGGTTGGCGAGACCAAGGAACCTTCTTGTGATTGTTATCCACACAGAACATGCTATCCATTAAACGCCAATGTAATCTTCATATAACATCTATGGGTGCTTTCAAGCAACGACACAATACGACACAGTGTATCGTTTTATTTTTGTCATTCACTGGTATTGAAAGAAGATATTAGAATGATACACTGTGTCGTATTGTGTCGTTGTTAAAAAGCACCCTATATCTCCAGGGTGGATATCGAGAATAATACGTGTATATATAGTGATATATTGCCTCATCGTGACTGCATCCTTAGCTTGCTCATGAATTTTTTTATTATTGTAATATAAGAAGAATTAAAAAATATATTGACCATTTTATATATTATTTAATATACATATATTGCTGATATAATAAAAAAAATATTTGATTCCGTAAATGAAAAGATAATTATCGATTTAAATTATATTCATGTTGAATATTTATGATATCAAATATAATGATTACATATCACTATAAACTCGTAAACAATATATGCAAATAATTTTTTGTGCAAATTTTTCAATGTTGTTTTAAATTATAAATAAACTTGATTATAAAGAGATAAAAAAATATCAATTTATATTGATATCTATCAATTTATGCAATTCGTACATAATTATTTATTTATTTATTACTATAGTGCGTTGTTAATTGTTATTTGCATGTATATACATATATATATATACATATAGCGGTATATGCGTTTCTTATATTTTGTCCTTGTTATTTCTGCGTCTTCCTGATAGCTATATAATTAGCTACATGTCTGTTTTATTTTTATTAATGCGATTGCGTTTCTGTTTTAGAACAGCGTTATTATTTTAACAAGAATATGCTTGTTATAATGAATGACGGTGTAAGGACAAATTACGTAATCAATCCAGATCAAACAAGATCAACTCGCGGGCGCAACAGTATTTATAAGAATATATAATAAATATAATTATTTATATTAAAAGTAATTTGCAAGATACATGTAAATGTAGTAAAGGATTGTAATTATATAACGGCTGATTAATACAAAATTATTGCTTCCTCATAGAGGAAGCTTTGTTTTTTCATGATTTTATACTAATCGATAAATCAGACACTAAAAATTATGATAATTGAAATTATGATAATTGAAATAGCTGAAAATGCAATGAGAGTTAAAACTTCGGTACTTTTGTTGGTTGATACTAATTATTTCATAAAACTGATTATCATTTTTATGGAAGCAATAATTTTGTATTAATCAGCCGTTATATAATTACAATCTTTTACTACATTTAAATGTATTTTGCAAATTACTTTTAATATAAATATATATATTTATTATATATTCTTATAAATACTGTTGCGCCCGCGAGTCGATCTTGTTTGATCTGGATTGATTACGTAATTTGTCCTTATACGATATGCAATACATATACGCCCCAAGTAATAAAAAATATATAAGAAACGGTTAAAACTCATTTTCAAAGATATTGTAAATAATGATAATAAAATAAATAATTAATAATTAATAAATAAAATAGAAACCTCTACAAATTATTATAACGTTTTTAAAATATCTTTGAAAATGAGTTTCTAATAAGTTTTAAACGCTTTTTATCTAAATTTTTTTCCTACTTGGAATTCGTAATATATAGGCGTAACCATGGATCGACTTTCTTATTTTTTAGATATAGGAAAGTCCTTCTGAAGATTATATTTCGAAACATTTATGTTTAACTGTATGATGAAATGAATTTATATGTTGACATATTTGAGAAATATGTGCAAATGATGTTTGAGCAGTATTTGCCGTTTCTAAATGTATCTTTTATTTATGATTCAACAATTTAATAAAGAAGAATAATGAAAGATGTACAAATTTTTGTACAATTTTTTATTCATGCAATCTTAATTATAGAAATTATAAAAAAGTCAATTAAGATATCAATGTTTAGATTAAAAAAATAACATCATAGTATTGTGAATAGCAATTTTTACTTGCATTTTTATCTAAACTTTAAATGCCGCATAAAGGTGTATATTTACATACGTCCTGAGAGACCTTGTGAAAATTAATTAGAAAAGATAATTACATTTATTCTATACAGCATTGTATTTATATATAAAAATTACTTTTTATTTTGCTCTTAATAATATAATTCAATTTATTACATCTTACACTATATATTTATTTTTGATCGGAAAAAATTTCGTAACAATTTGTTAAATATCTCGTTACAATAGCATTATAGGTTTAACAAAGTTTCCGCTTCTATTATACGCGTAATGAACATACGAACATGATTTACGTGATTTAAATGAAGGTAATAAAATCTTCCTGTTTATACAAGAAGGAATAATGAATGTCAAGCTAATTGCGCAATTCTATGACCTCAAGCTGTTTTTATGCACAAATGATAAAGATTATTGCAAATATTTTATAAAAATTCCGAAAAATTCTAATTGTAAAATGTTTTTATATGAACGCGATATCGTATTATGGTCAAGATTTTATTACTATCCTTTCTTTTCGAGTCAACTAGTTGGTCAACATTAGCGTGACTTTATTGTTGTTAATTCCCGCCATGTCATCCTAAATAATTATTGTTGTGCTTTCCAGATACAAGGTCAGAATATATAGGGACCGCAGTATTGTGCTTAGATGATTTTAAAATTAACTAGATAAAAATATTCATCTTACAATTAGATAAGATGAAGAAAATTTTGTTTTAAATATATCTAGAAAGATAAAATATTATGTGGTGATTTATCTATAGACAACTTCCAAATAATATTATTTTTAAGTTTTAAAATTGCTTATGTAAACATAGTTATATAATATATATATTATAAAATGTAAATTATATATAAAGGAGATATAAAATTATATTCATACTTTTATTTACAAATATTTACCGTTTGTTGCTTAAGTAATTTTATGTTCTATGACCCTAAATCAAATTATCTGAACATTATTCTAGGTAATTTAGTAAAGATAACACTTTTTCCTTTAAGATGCAGATATGATCATATAACTTTATTTAGATAACAACAAACACTGATAGGGATCATTGTTTAATATTATTGATAATTATTAAGAAGATTTCTTTAATATTAATAGACAATCTTTAAAATAAAACTTAATGATCTCAATAATTATGATTCTTTGACTAATGATGCGAAGACTATTTCTTAGTTGAGTTTATAATTTTATATGTTAAGTGATATAGACATTTTGATTTGTTATGTCTTTTTTTTGTTACTTAGTTATTTAATTTTTTACAACTATTGTAATAAATCATAATAGATAATGAGCATCGATTACAGATTCTGCTAATTATTCATTCTTATGCCGTTTAATTATTGCGATTTATGTAATCTCGCGTTGTTTAATTATTGCGATCTGTGCATGTATCGTGAACAAAAAACGCACATATCCAATAAATAATGTTTTGCAAATATGTAATAAATTATTTACAAAAAATATAATACTTGATGTAGATTTTTTCTGCAAGGAACTGAATTTAATGGCAGCAATTATTAATATTTATCGACGTTTATCATGAAGAATCACGACTTCTTTTTTTTATAATCTTTATTTACCAGATTACTCTAATGAGAATTCACCGAAAGAATTCATTATAGAATGTTCAGAATTCAGTCTCATTATTAGACAAGAATATAAAATCCGTCAAATTTAAAATAGCGTTGTTATATTATAAATAAGCAACATATGACATCCTTGCATGTATTGGTTTATATAATATTGTATCAAAAATATTTAATATACGAGAAAGGAAAATAAATCAGAAAATTTTAAGATTTTATAAATAAACAAAATTAACATCGGGCAAACTAAAAGACAGTTAAATATTTGGATAAAAGAACACATAAACAGCATAAAATTACATACGAGTAATCAGAGCGTGATTAGCAAACATAGAAACAATTATATTTACACGATTTTAATTGGACAGCCTTTGATATTCTACATAAAGAAAAACATACGAAGAAAAGAGAGATTGCGGAAATGTTTTATATTAAAAAATTTAATGACACGATTAATCTACAAAATGACACCGAGAATTTGAATCCTATTTATGATAGAGTGATAAAGGCTGTTTAGTTTAGTTATTGTTTTACCATCTAGTTGGAAGGTTGAGTTGACACAAAGGTTGAGTTGGTGTTATACTTATGTTTGTTATGTGTATTCTAAATAGTTAAATTTAATTTTTATATCAGGTATATTGAAATTATTAAACTATCAATATATTGTCAAGCTTAAATTGCAATTATGTTTATATTTAATGATTATTGTATAAAAATTGATGTTCCATGATTAAATAATCCTTATAATTAGTGTATTTTTTGTAGACTTGATAAGAACCCAAAACAAGGGTGGAAACGTTGTCTTGATTTAATAATATGTCTTAGTAATAATAAAGATATTTTTATGCCAGTTGGGTCGTTAATTTTGTTTATTTATTTTATCATTCACTGGCGAGACAAAGATTTATTGATTATATTTAAGATTTTATATATATATACATACATCAATATAATTTATTTTGAAAAAAGTTTTATCTTTTCAGAAGATATAAAATGTCAGTTAAAAATTATAATTAATGTAACATATATATATATATATATATATATATATATATATGTTACATTAATTATAATTTTTAACTGACATTGTATATCTTCTGAAAAGATAAAACTTTTTTCAAAATAAATTATATTGATGTATGTATATATATATATAAAATCTTAAATATAATCAATAAATCTTTGTCTCGCCAGTGAATGATAAAATAAATAAACAAAATTAACGACCCAACTGGCATAAAAATATCTTTATTATTACTAAGACATATTATTAAATCAAGATAACGTATATATGTTACATTAATTATGTATAAGCTGTTGATGCACATCTTGACTTTGTTGATTAATTATATAATATATTATTTAATTATGTTAATACACGATAATTTATTCTGAAAAAATTTTATCTTACATAGGTATATATATATATATATATATATACTTTATTCTGAAAAAATTATCGTGTATTAACATAATTAAATAATATATTATATAATTAATCAACAAAGTCAAGATGTGCATCAACAGCTTATACATAATTAATGTAACATATATAATTAATGTAATATATATATATATATATATATATATATATATATATATATTATCTGCGCGCCTTTTATCAATGATACGGCGTGCACATGCTCAGTAAGTTTTTTCATGGAATAGCAAGCGAAATGGTACAGATAGAATTCGGTACTGTCAGATCGCGATCTAAACTTGATCCGTAAACAGTTTTTTATTGATCGCTGTGTGTTACATACACGTATGCTTGCCGATTACAATGCATCCGATAAAATCATCTCTCACTTCTGTGATTGTGTGAATTAAATTCATGGTGGTTGATTGCAAAATTAGCAGTCGAATCGTGTCATCTTTGTTTTGTGATCAGTATTTGCTGTTTTCCTAATAAAATTATATAGGTAATCGTCTAGATGAAATTTTCTTAAATGAAAAAGTGTTATCTTGAAATATTAAATTATCTAGAGTAATGTTCAGGTAATTTGATTTAACATAGCTCATAAAAATATATTTAATACAACAAACGATAAAAATTTGTAAATAAAAGTATGAATATATTTTTATATCTCCATTATAATTAACATTTTTTAAATAATTGTGTTCACATAAGCAATCTTAAAACTTAAAAGTAATCTTAAAAGTAATATTATCTAGAAGTTATCTAGGTGAATCGCTATATAATTTCTCTTTTATTTAGATATATATTTGAATTCAAAATCATCTTCATCTTATTTAAGATAAATTTTATATATTTTCCATCTCATCTTTATCTAGATAATTTTAAAATCATCTAAGCACAATACTGCTTGTGATGCATCTCTACGCTGCGTGATAAAAGATTCTCTTTTGTACAGAAGTCGTGCAGTTGCATAAAACTGAAGTTCAGTCGTATATGGTATTGCGCAATAGCACTTTGCCTTGAACACTTTATTACGCAGAATTTTTTATTAGTGTATATATAATCTTATCTTTGAAATTTTTATCCGACAAACTTTTGCTTAACCTTCGAGCCCTTATTGTTGTACAAAATATATAGAATCCGTTTTTGAATTTTGAATTAAATAATTAATTGAAAAATATTTATAGTAATTTTATTGTTTTCATTAAAATTTTTTCAATGCTAACTAAATACGAAAAAAAGTTAATTACTATTCAAACCTATTAAATACAACGTATAAGACGGGCAACAAGAGCCAAATCGCGGATGACAGTGCGTTATCCTAACGAAACTAAATAATTTTTCGTTACAAATAAATACCGGTGCACAAGGCACCAAATTTTTACTTGGACACGGCCAAGATTTTAAATATGAAATAATCTCATATTTTGAGATTTAATTTCAATACCCCTTTAACCCCCCTACGGAAAATAAATAAATGAATGCAAGAGAAAAATATAGATCCGAAAATCGCTGAATCGGGAATTCCCGAAACATTGCAGTAAAGTTGTATGCGGGAATTCCCGATTCAGCGATTTTCGGATCTATATTTTTCTCTTGCATTCATTTATTTATTTTCCGTAGGGGGGTTAAAGGGGTATTGAAATTAAATCTCAAAATATGAGATTATTTCATATTTAAAATCTTGGCCGTGTCCAAGTAAAAATTTGGTGCCTTGTGCACCGGTATTTATTTGTAACGAAAAATTATTTAGTTTCGTTAGGATAACGCATTGTCATCCGCGATTTGGCTCTTGTTGCCCGTCTTATACGTTAAATTTATATTTATATTACAGAGCCTTGTTAAAACTCTTATATTCTATTAAATACAATTATGGAAAAAAATAATTAACATTGTTAATAATTAAAATTCTTTAAAAAATGAAAAAATATGGTTTGACCTAATAATTAGAACTGCATTTTACAGCGTAAAAGACATTGAAAAGTTGGTAATATATTATATAAAACCTTCAAACCGCGGGTGACCATAAAATATAACGGTTAAATAACATTCATTAAACAGATTCCACAAGTTATCTCAAATAACTCATAAATCTTTCATCCGTATAATATTTCATTGCATCATTATCTACTTGATTTGCAATGATTTGTATATTCTACTTTTTCCATGGAATATTAATATGTATATATTAATAAAAACATTTTTGTCCACTCTTATTTCATACGTATGAAAAATCCGCGTTTCAACTTTCGATCTTTTATCTATATTCTATATAATCATATATACACATAAAATGTTTTGTTGGAATAAGTTTTTTTATTTCTACATCTATTTCTACGCCTATAGAATTGTTATCTTAGCACGCACACTGGAAGGTTAAATAGCGGTCGTAAAAACTTGAGTTTTAATTCCTAATGAGATTTTTACAACGTTCTAAAAATAAACGCTAATTTACACATACACACACGTTGTACATTCGATAAAAAATCGCTATCAATTTTATTTCTTAGCTCTCAACTCCTAGCTTTTTTTTAGCATTGACATATCTGAATGCTCGGAAATCGGAGAAAAAGAACTAGACTTTCAATAAATTATCATTATTTTCTTCTAAACAGTTTAGAGTGAATGTTAATGTGCGTAATTTGCAACCTTGTTTCTTAAAATTTTTAATATACAGAGTGTCCGGTAACTAACGGACCAATGATTAAGGGCGGATTCTCTGGCCAATTTGGAGACGATTTTTCCTTAGCAAAAATGTTGAGAAGTCAATAATTTTCGAGTTATAAGCGATTGAAAAAAATGGGTTTTTTGAAAACTAAACGTTTTGGAGTTAAAAGTCTAACATAATTACAGTCTTCAGTTAATTTCAGGTAGAGTTTACTATAATAAAATTTTAATTTGAGGCTTAGTTATAAAGATACATAATGACAATTATTGGAAAGCTGTAAAAAATGATGACCTTTTTCGACATTTTTGCTGAGGAAAAATCGTTCCCAAATTGACCAAAGAATCCACTTGTAATCGTTGATCCGTTAGTTACCGGACACCCTGTATACGTAAAAAACTTGCAACACATAGTTCCATTTTTTGATATTTTTAATATATAACATAATCTATATAATAACGAATCTTCATAATATATGTGTAATACTAGCGGAAATTTAAATTGTACTAACTTTTTAATAGGTTTTAGTAAATTAAATTCAAATTTTGACGATAGCTCAAGCATCAAAGTGGAAACGATAATAATTTTTGTACTATTTTTGGAGATCTCTCACACATTTTTCAACAAGGCCAAAGTATACTAATTATATTAATTAACGTAACCAGTTTTTAAAGTAGAACACATGAAATAAAATGCAGAAAAACATTGCAGTAAAGTTGTATGCATAAAACTGTGCAAAAAGAATAAAGATTACGCATATTTCATTTAAGAGAGAGAGAGAGAGAGAGAGAGAGAGAGAGAAAGGGAGGGAAAAACACAACATATTATGCACACATTGCTATTACGCTTCTTAAGCATGCGCATTATATACTATGCTTAACACTTATACTTTGTAAATGACGTTTATCTTTTTAATCGTGAAAAGTCAATTCGCAACACTAGATACACGCGAGAACTCATCAGATAAGTGAGTCCGTTACATTAAACTGATAGTTGTGTTATGTGTATTTATGTATGTATATATATATATATGTATACACTACCGTCAAAAAGTTTGAGATCAAGGTAATAAATATAGATCACGGAAAAAATACAAAATAAAAATTGCACGTTAAGATATGACATTCCGCTGATTGTTTCTTTTTTATTGATAGCTATAAGATCATATTATTAACACCATAAAAGTAAAAATAATTTGCATTATTTTTGGAGTAGAAATGATAAATTTATAAATCTTAAAATTTTTGGACGGTAGTATATATATGTACATACATGTAAGTTCAAGTAGCACAAAGTGGGACAGACTTTCATAATAAGGATCATAAATATCGTAGCATCATTTCGTGATCGAATCTTGAATCAAGTAGAAGTGATCTTACATAATTTTGCTTTTTAAAAAGAAATCTTTTTAAACGATTTTTTCTTGAGGAAAGACTCTATTTTTTCTCTTCTTTTTTCTTTTAGAATATATATATTATATTGTATTTAATTATACTACATTTATTGTAAAGCATGATAAACTTTGTGATATATAATTAGTGGTGAAGCAGTGATACCTGGTATAAGTGTCAAATGTCTGCTGTTTGAATAATATTAAATATTTCGATGTAACAAATAGGTACCAAAATTTAGCATTTTTTCGAAATTTGCGCAAAATTAAAATGTGATTTAATAAAAAATTAAACTCATTAAACAAAGTACTAGGCGAATGTTTTATGATGTAGAATCAATGTTTCTTTACTATCTCGATTTTTTAAAGTATATTGTATAAAAGTGATGGAAAATATTTTTTTCGGAAGCAGAATTAACTGCGTATTCAATATTTTTCGTAATTCATAATTTTCGAGATTCATGACTGTTTTCATTAAACAGTGATAATGATGAAAATATAACGTGATAACGCGACGCTTATATCGTTGTGCAACCGTACATTATTACCAAAGATTAGAAATTTAAGTTCGAAAATCATATAATATCTCTCATCGTATTTTATAATATAAACTTATCATATACCTTATGATAAGCGTTTATATTAAAGTTTTATTAAAAAGAGAATAAATATACATTTTAAGCAGTAATTTTTTTTAATGATCTCATAAAATACGGCTGAATAATAAATATAAAACATTTGTCATTTTCTTAAATTTTTTGATTCGCTAATGAGCAGAGCATAAATTCCACATTTAAACGAGTGGCATAAATAATTGAGAAATAATTTCATTGACATTAATTTCAACTTTGATTGATAATATGTTTATTAATTTATATGTATATGTATATATCATACTTCATATTATCTCATCAATTATATGTTTATTAAATTATTCGAAAATATTTACCGATGTATATATGTGTGTGTGAATGTGTATGTGTAAGATTCCAATATAATTCTACTTTAACAAATATCCATAATAATTTAAGCATTAATATGAACTTAAACCGTATATGTTCACAGGATACAATGGACATAATCTCTTTGATATTGTGCGCCCTGTTCATTATCTTAATAATTCCGTCAACTATATCATTAATATATCGTCAGTATGTTATTCGACGGAAGAATAAAAATATATCTCAGTGCGGTGGATTTCCTTTCGGCGTGGCATTTGAAATGATAAAACTGAGCAGTTATGGTAAAGACCTTCGTGAATAAGAATATTGAATTTACATAATTTAAATTTTTAAATCAGTATAAATAATTACAATAAATATTAAATATCTGATTGTGTGCTTATTCACAGAACGCGTCCAATGGTTTAAGAAACGTATATTGCATTTTAAAGAAGGAATCTTCGTATATTGGATTGGTCTAAATCCGTTTATTAGTATCTATAAACCTGAATTTATAGAGGTAAGAATAAATCTTGCTAATATAAAGTATCGGTTATATGTATGTATATGATATTATTTGCGATGACAAATATACATATAAATGATATAGTTATAATTTGTTATTGTAAGAAAGTCAAGCTTTTTTGCGATAGTGGAATATAAAGAAACTTATAAACTTGTTATTAAAATTTCTCGTATTATTATTAAAAACTTTTTCAGTGCAATAATTACACGGAAAAAATAATTTTGTCAGCAATATTGTTCTTGCTATTGTATAAATATAAAAAATTAAATTTTATTATTATTATTATTTAATAATATAAAACTTCTTCTTTGGTGTAATTAAAAAATTTTTGCTGAATAAATTTATTTATAGAAATATAAAAATTTGCTGTTAAAGTAAAATAGTTTACACCTAATAAGTGCTTTTTGCAATTTATTACTTTGATGATTGTAGAATAGAAAGTAATTTATTATTTTAACAAACAATTTTGTTTGTGTTATATATATATATATATATATATATATATATATATGTTGTGTGTGTGTATCAAGATTTGACAACATTAATTTCAGCAAAGAAAATTAACATTCCGAACAAATCTTTCTTTTCGTTCTGTTTGTATATATTATATAATAAAAGATTTCTTTATTGCGAAACTGTAAAATATCGTGAGTTTGCAAATTTTGCTTTTTACATAAAACAAAAAATTTAAATGAGTCTTCTCAGATAAATAGTGCTAAGACACATTAAAAGACTATCTATGTATAATAAAAATAAGGAAATTTATTATTCAGAGATTAAAAAAACAATATCCACTATATTTTATTCGCGTAAAAAAATTAAAAATTTGAAAAAAATACATTTTATACATATAACGAATGTGACAAATTTTATTATACGCGCCATTATATTCTTTTTACTCATTTTGCAGACTATTTTGCCCAGCACCGTAAATATCGAGAAAGGAGAGACTTATAAGTTGTTACATTCTTGGTTAGGCATGGGACTTCTCACTTCTACAGGTAAACACACACATAAATTAACTCGTTTAAGTTTGTTCATATTATCTTATTAAAGATAAAAAGTAAAGTACAGTTTATATGTTTAGCATATAGTTTATATGTTTTTAATAATAATTTATGATTATTTATGATTATTCGCGAAAGTGTTTTAATTAAACAAATGATAAAAAGACAAAAGAAAAAATATTTTAATATAAATATACATAAATGCAAATATTTGTATATATGAACTGACATATAAGAAAAAATCTCTACTCTTTTGCACGTTTACCTTTGTATCCAGTTACTTATGTAACTGATTTTATATTGATATTAATTTTATATATATTCATATAAATTGGAGCGCTTTAGGAGCATTACTAACTTGTTTCTGAAACTTTTTAATTTATTTACATTATTGTGAATATTTAATAGCAAAATACAAGAAAAACAAAAGTAAAATGATAAACAAAATGTAATAATGTTTTCTCGTTTTTATTTGTACTATGCGTATTTATATTCATAATATTTCTTGATATGTTTAATATATTAATATATCGCTGATTGATATTACTTCAGGGAAACAATGGTTTCATGACAGAAAACTCATCGGGCCAACGTTTCATTTTAGTATATTGGATCAATTTGCTATAGTTATGTCTGAAAAATCAGAGATCCTAACAAAATGTCTTGAGAAGGAAGTAGCAAAAAATCCAGGGAAAGCTATCAATATTTTTCCGTTCTGTAACAATGTTGCTCTTGACGTCATATGTGGTAATATATCTATATATTTCATATTGTTGATTATAAATAATTTTTGAATATAAAAAAGTAATATCTCGGACATGGTATATTTTATTTTGTAGTAGCAAATTTTATTAATTATAAAATTAAGATTTAGAAAGACAGGGCCAACTATAACGAGCATATTAAATTAGTGAGAGATGTAATGTCAACACATAATTGATTTATTTCTTAGTAGATACAATGATAATAAAAATAATAAAACGTTTCGGCTGTTACCTCAGCCTTCTTCAGTAAATATAAAAACAATAAAAATTCTTTTAAGAAAAAATTATGACATATTACGCATTAGAGTCTATTTTTTAATGAATATTTTGGTTTAATAAGTCGATGAATTTAAATTGGGTTACGCTTATAACATTTATTAAATTAGATATTTTTTCTAATCGGCTAACCATTTTTTAGTTAAGATGGTAAACTTTTTGATTATGTCAAAAAACATGTAAACGAGTTCCCTGTTGTTAGTAGAACAGGTTGACGGCCCATTCCACGTCATCAATTCTTTTGAACATTATTAGTTAAAATTATCGTCAGAACCGCTTGATATGAGAATTGAAAACAATTAGATGTTATCCAGCATCAAAAAGTTAGTCACCATCATCAAGGATATTTCAATTCTCATATCAAGCGGTTCTGACGATAATTTTAACTAATAATGTTCAAAAGAATTGATGACGTGGAATGGGCCGTCAACCTGTTCTACTAACAACAGGGAACTCGTTTACATGTTTTTTGACATAATCAAAAAGTTTACCATCTTAACTAAAAAATGGTTAGCCGATTAGAAAAAATATCTAATTTAATAAATGTTATAAGCGTAACCCAATTTAAATTCATCGACTTATTAAACCAAAATATTCATTAAAAAATAGACTCTAATGCGTAATATGTCATAATTTTTCTTAAAAGAATTTTTATTGTTTTTATATTTACTGAAGAAGGCTGAGGTAACAGCCGAAACGTTTTATTATTTTTATTATCATTGTATCTACTAAGAAATAAATCAATTATGTGTTGACATTACATCTCTCACTAATTTAATATGCTCGTTATAGTTGGCCCTGTCTTTCTAAATCTTAATTTTATAATATCACACGAGCCTTGTCTTTAAATATCTAATTGTTTTCCTTATTAAATTTATTAATTATGATATGAATAATAGAGACTCATCAAAAGTATTAAATTTAAATTTTGTTTAATTGGCATGTTTTTTTGTTATAATAATACATTGATTGCTTTATATCATTTATTTCGTTATCAAAGGTTTAAAATACGTTTATTGAAAAAATAAATTATTTTACTTCAAATTTATTTCTTTCACACAATCAAATTTAATCGGCACACAAAACTTTTTGTTGTGTCGGAAAAAATTAGTCTTACCTACATTATCAAATAATTGATTTTAACTATTCGACTTTATATTATTCACAAAAGTTATAAGTATCAACCTTTTTTTTTCTCTGCAATTTATAATGTAGCATACTTTGACGAGAAAGTTATGACAATATTAACAAGTTATTATTTTACAGAAACTGCAATGGGTGTGGATGTACGTGCTCAAGAAGTTGAAACCATGTATACCACAACAATACATAGGTCCGAAAAGTCATAAATTACATATTTTGTTAATAATAAAATAGTATAATTTAATAGTTTAATTACTATTAATTTATTAAGATTTTTTAAAGAATTAACAGCAAATTTTATATAATTAATTAAGTAACGTAATAGTATAATTAATTAATATAATAGTATAAATATGCTGTTATATCGGTCTTATATTTTAATCATACTTTTAGAAACTCTGTATTAATACTCAAACGACTATTTCAACCGTGGCTTTGGTCAGAATGGGCGTACAACTTAGTGCCTACAGGAAAAGAATATAAATCAGCGGTCAATAGACTACATAAATTCACGAATGAAGTACGCGCTAAACACTAATTCTGTATTCATTTATATTATTTTATTTAAATGAATTCAACAAGTTTACAACGGTTGAATAATAAATTTCAGGTAATAAGTAAGAAAAAGATTGCACGAGAATCGCAAAACGGTTTCGTCAAATCAGAAAACGAGGATGAAGATGAAGATATTGATATGAGTACGCTTATTAAATTATTGTTATTCAAATGTTTTGAAGGATTGTGTGAATATATTTTGAATTATTCTTGTGAAATTTATTGCGTTAGGGAAACGGAAGAGGAAAGCTTTTCTGGATCTGTTACTAGATCAGAATGAGAAAGACGAAGCTCCGTTAACCGATGATGAAGTAAGAGCACAAGTCGACACATTCATGTTCGAGGTGAGAGAAAAGTCTTTACAATTTCATACAAAATTTCGTCTTATTAATATGTAATGTAGTTATAAATAATATTTTTATTATGAATAATTATTAATAAAAATTGAATATAATGATACAGGGTCACGATACAACTGCGGTTGCAATAACTTGGACGCTCTTTCTTTTGGGCAATAATCTCGAGCAACAAGAAAAAGTTCACCAAGAACTCGATGAAGTTTTTCAAGATTCTGAAACACCAGCCACCGTAAAGGAGCTATCGCAATTAAAATACCTCGAGAGAGTCATAAAGGAAACGCTCAGAATATTCCCAAGTGTGCCCTTTATCTTTAGAAAATTAACGGAAGATGTAAAAATAGGTATGATGACTTCTATTAATATATATTCTCACTTCTATTAATATTAATACATTAAAAAAAATTTATTGAATTTGAATAAATATTTATTTCAATACTGTCTAATAATATATCTTATATCTTTTCAAAACATGAATATTTATTTGTTTGAAATAAAATAATTCATTAGGCGGCATTGAAATAAATATTTATTCAAATTCAATAAATTTTTGTTCAGTGTACTTGTATTAATATTAATATCAAGATAAAGGAGATAGGAATATCTTAAGATATTCACATTAATATGCGCAATGTAAAATTAATGCTCACTTTAGATGATCTCTAATTTGCGACAAAATTCAGGATAAAGTTATATTTATTGTTTTATACTCCGCGTGTAAAATTATTTATTTTGATTATAAAACTCCATCACGAATTATATCCAAACTGTCTAAAATAGATTTAAAATTATATTGTGAGTTTTACACAAAAGCTTGTTTTTTTACATCACGAAACATCTATATTAAAAAAGTTTATCGACATGAAATTTTATATGACAGAATGCAGTCTATATATAATCTATAACAATTTGTTTTATTTTAGGTGATTATACGCTCCCGAAAGATACTACGGTTTCAATTGAAATCCTATTCACCCAAACAAATCCGGAAGTTTGGCCAGATCCAGAGAAGTTCGATCCAGATCGCTTCCTTCCGGAGAATGTGAGAAATAGGAATCCATATGCTTATATTCCGTTCAGCGCTGGACCGAGAAACTGTATCGGCCAAAGGTTTGCTTTACTCGAAGAGAAAACGATATTAACAGCTTTTTTGAGAAAATGGAGAGTGAAAAGTGTAAAAAAGACAGCTGATATTCAATATGGATCCGCTCTTATTTTACGACCATTCGAAGAAATAATGATGTATTTAACGCCAAAAAAATAATCAATTCATACTAACAAAAATATCATATTTCTCTTCGTGTGTAATTATAATATATTTCTCGATAAAACGGAATTCAAATATTTTCATCCTTTTGTTATTAATTGTCATTGAGGATATTTATATATGTTTTATGTACTTATTATATATATACTTTTATATACTTATATTTTTAATACATGTATGGTGATTGATATATGAGACATATCCTAAGTAGCAAGCGTAGATCATTTTATATCGAATAACGACAAAATGACGGCATAATGATGTCAATTTAGTACTTGGAATGTGTTTAAAAATCATGAAACATGAATCAAACATATGCGTTATATTATATTCCATAATTCAGAGTTAAAAAAAACATAATAAATAATTTACAAACATTTATTTCCTATGTTGATTATTTCAATTGCAAAATATCAAATATACAGAGTGTATATTTAAATAAGTGCGAACACTTTTAGGAGATATGATTCTTTGTTGAAAATTAAGAGATGTTTTTTATATAAACACATTTTCTTATATCCCTCTTTAATAAGATGTTACACTTTCCTAAAGAGTGAGATAAAGATAAATTAAAAAAATGAATTCTGGTGGATACTTTCAGTTTCATTTTTTAAATTTGTATATAAAATTTGAGAAAAAAACAAAACTTAATTTTTACCCCCCTTTTTAGAAAAGTGTGTGATACCTCAAGAAGGGAATATAAAAAAACCCCTCTTAATTTTCGACAAAAAATTATCTAAAATTTTTCGCACTTATTTAGATACACCTTATATATATATATATATATATATATATATATATATATATATATATAATATAATATCACAAAAATATGATAACCATGATATAAAAAACTATAAACAAAAAAATGGGACTAAACAGTCACATTTCTCTCTTTCTTTGAAAATCTATTTTATTTTGTACATTATTGTCAGATCTTGCAATGCGGCGAGAATTCAAGAATAATAGATAATTAATCTGCTGCTCATTATTTATACGCAAGTAAATATATCTATAAGCAACGCGTTGTGGTTATGGGTCATATATCGTAGGCTGTCCCTCAAAAAAATCGCGATATATATATATATATATATATATGTATAGCCGATAAATCGATGCACCGAAGTAAACGCGGTCCAATTATAATTAAGCAATTGAGCTTACCTTGATAATCTGACGATTAATAGACATCCAACGATCCGATATGATCCTTCTGCACTCTGCGTTGCCGCCACGTTATATCGATCGCGATTATCGATCTAACTGCATCTCGTATGCGTATCACTCTGCAAATATTTACAAATTATTTACAACATATCCGCGCACATGCACTTATCACTTATCACTTTATATATTTCTTATCGCACACGTTTTGTATACACGCATTTACGCACATATATCTACCTGTAAATCGAGATTGAAAATTGACTTGTCAATTGGTGAGCCTGACGCCGCGCCGCGGCGGAGTTCGCGCTGTCGCCACGCGGAGGCTCCACTATCGATATTCGGAGTTCTCCCGTCACTCCCGAACGCACAGCTGGTCGGTGGGCGAAATCAGCGACGAGCGACGACACGTTCTACGTAATAAACGAGGGAGTAACGATGCGACAGAACGCGTGACGAGCTTGAGTAGACACAGAGACGTGCACTTGTCGCTAAACACCGTCCGTCCGCGTGCATCGGAAAGGAAAGAATTATGCAATTGCGTTCGACACACCCGTGTTACCGAAGGATCAGATGAAGGAGGCTGCCTTTCCTTTTACTTTCTCGACGTCTTGAATCTGCGATCAGAATGGTTTCCCTCACGCGAATCTCTTTCGTTACACTTCTCTATGGTAAGTGTGGCTCCCGGTCACACACATATCGAAATGTTACTCTTGTCCGTAGAAAATAATACATACGTTATAGTATTTGATCGTTTTGCGCGCGACGTAATCTCGCACCTCGGCCGATCGATAACGAGATATTCGCTTGACATTTCTAATCTCTAATTTGATTACCATTTATACAGAAAATTTATCATTTATAAATGCATGTAGAAAATGTATGTATATATATATTTTTTTTGCATTTCAATTTTATAATGTGAATATGAATTTATAAAAACATTTGGTAAATTCTATTTGCCAATCAAATTTAATTAGACATTTAATTCAATTTGAATAACTCAATTTATTCATATGATCTTATGTAAGAAATATCTTTGCTTTTTTTATCAATTTCAAATTAATATAATACTTTAAACATTATGTTGAATTTTATCTGTATAACAGATGTATATCTTGATTTCTTATCGGAACTTTGTTTCGCGCCTAATATTTCTCAACAACGAGTAATATTTCCAAATGCAAGCACTTGTTATCGTTTAATTACATTTTAGCTTTTTCAGCAATTTTGATGCACACGGCAGGCTCGCGCGTGCTCGAATTGAGTGATAGGTAAGTAATCTGGCAATATCATATACCGTTTCGATTTTTCCAATTATAAAAGGAGACCTTAACTAATATCTGCCTCTTGTAGATTTCTGGATATACACAAAGATGGACAGTGGCTTGTCATGGTATGTTTTCTCTTTTATACAAAACATTTTATATATTCAAAATATATAACTATTTTCATTTTTTGTAGATGTATGCGCCATGGTGTGCACATTGCAAGAGATTGGAACCAGTTTGGTCTCATGTCGCTCAACATTTGCATGCAACATCAATACGAGTGGGACGTGTGGATTGTACTAGATTTACCAGTGTGGCGACTTCATTCAAAATTAAAGGATTTCCTACCATTCTATTGTAAGTGCGTCTTTCTCTCTGTGATCTCTGAAATACTAATATCTTTGATAATATCTTCCATTTACAGTTTAAAGGGTGATCAAGAACATGTATATCACGGTGACAGAACTAGAGATGAAATAGTCAAATTTGCTTTAAGATTAAGCGGTCCCCCTGTGCAAGAGGTAACAAGACCTCAGAGCTTTGATATTATAAAAAGAGATCGGGATCTCTATTTCTTATACGTAGGCAGTAGATCTGGAGCTTTCTGGGTAAGCTCTTTTCACAATTTTATTGTAAATTTTTATAAAGGCAATTTAAAAAGTTCAATTTTTAATTATATTGTCTAAATGCATTAAATAAATGCAGGAACTTTATCACAAGACTGCAAATGTATTTCAAGCACATGCATTCTTTTATCAATCTCACCCGAACGTCGTAAATAAACACGCGCCTGTAGAAAATGTTCCGGCAGTATTCGTGTACAAAGAAAGCTCGCATTATAATTTCACTGGTAAGAGTTAATCTGATAATAAGAGAAAATGATGTTTATTATCTATAATCAAAATACTTAATTCGATTTGTAGGACACAACTTGAGTGACATAGAAAAAATGAACGAGACGCTTTACAAATGGGTGAACGCGGAACGTTTCCCGACATTTCCGAAAGTGACCAGAGGAAATATAAATCAATTATTCTTAACAAATAAAAATCTCGTTTTAGCGGTAGTGGAAGAAAATCAGTTAGAAGAAGTCGCGCCCGATATGCTGGAATTTAGAGACATGGTCGAGTCTGTGATTAAGAGCAAACGAGAGAAATATCACGAGTATGTTTACTTGCCAGCACATATTTCGATATAGAAGCACTGGATATAAATTAATATCACAATTGTATTCAGTCATTTTCAGTTTGGTTGGATAGCTAGTCCCGATCTAGTCAATAGCATAGCGATGATGGTACTACCTTTACCGAGCTTAATTGTGATAAACACAACTACTAATCACCATCACATTCCCGATGATGAAACAGAGAAACTGACTCCGTACGTGATAGAATTGTTCCTAGAGCAGATTCGCAATGAAAGTGCTCCGGTACATATCTTTTAATTAATTCTATTAAAAGAATATATTAACAGTAAGAATCTATTATAATTATTGATAAATTTTCAGCGATACGGTGGAAACACTTGGATAGTACGTAGTTATAGAACTTGGTTTGAATTGAAAACTACTCTGGCTTCAATGTGGAAGGGCGATCCTATCTTAATGACTGTATTGGTCGGTTTACCAGTTGGATTCTTGTCATTAATATGTTATGGTATTTGCTGTCCAGATATCTTGGACGCGAATGATGAAGAAGATGGTATAATTTTTTTACATGATGAAAAGAAACTAGTTTTTATATAGAAATAAACATAACATATGTAATCGTTCTTGTGTTCTTTTTAGAAAATGCTGGAGCGAGCCATATGAAGAATGATTAAAAATCATTATGGATATATATTATACAGAGAATTTCGAGATGCAATTTTTTTATTATATGTAGCGTACATGAACGCTTATGATTATGTAATATGTTCTTAAGAAAAATTTGCCAAAACAGTTTTAAGATTGTGAGAGTTTTTATACAATAATGTATATCGCTAACATTCCATATATTTTTTATTTTTGGTAAACTCATCTTTGTGTATATGTACTAATTTCTTTTATGATTGTGTTGTAAAAAAAAATCCCGAGACAATACAACCGAGTTAAGTGAGTATGTACATACTCGGAAAAATTTGTCTTTTAACAAAAAGCTTTAAAAAAAAAGAGAATATAAGATATATCAAAAATTTGTATATTAGACACGACTGTTCACGTAATTTGTGAAAGATTGTATTAAGTATCAAACATTGTTTTTTTTATATATATATATGGATGAAATAACGTTAATATATTTAGCATCATGTAAGTTGTGCGAAATTGTTGTTTGTTGTATTGTGTAGACTGCAAGCGTGATTGTGTGATTTCTTTTCGAGAAGGAAAAATAATCTCTTGCGTGTGTTAGGCGTTTGCTGAATGTATATTTATATGTATCGAATAAAAAAAATATAAACTAAACATTTCTGTCGTGTTACTATTATTACAGAAGGATATATGAAATATTTTATCGTAAGATGGGAGATAATGTTGGACAATTTTCTCTTATATCTATATCAAAATCTGCCATATTGGCATTAGTAACTTTTATTTTTATAGCATAAAAGTAAAACACAACTAAGCATAAAAATAATGTGTATTGTAACTGTAAAAGGTTACCTTTAACTGCATACACAAATTGAGAGTAAGTTTCCCAATCAAAGTAACATATCGGATATAAAATTTGTACATTTGCTACAAATCCATATCATCATCTGAATCCAAAGCTGCTCTTCTTCTATCAAACTGAAAAGATAAAATAAAGTTTTAATATTGTCACTTTAGATTACATTATTAGATGCATATTTAAATTACACTAACTTTGACAGTTGTTTTCCTTTGCGTTTGTTGATTTAAACTCTCAAGTAAATTAATTAATTGTTGCTCTCCAAGTTTCCCGGGTAGTTGACGATTTTGTGCCATATTCAGAATCATTTCTTCTACCATTTTTCCTTTCTCTGGTTTCCCAAGACAAAGTGTGTTTACTATCAACATATATATACATTATTAACTAACGTACCTGTATATTACATATATCTGTCAATTATATAGAATTGACACTGGCAAAATAGAAGGTACATGATGTAATCTATATGATCTTACATCTTGCTCTAGCTGACTGATCCAATACTTGAGTCAATATAGTATGTTTCATCTCTTCCATGCGTTGCATCTTTTCCTCCATCGCTTGTTTATTGTCGGCATTGTTACCCTAGAATAATAAATATATACATATATACACATATATATATATATATATATATATGTATGTGAGTAATTTTTTATTTTAAATTCTCTCTTGTCAAATATAAAACAGTATCCTATACTTAACCTCGATGTTACATATTTTATGTATATAAATGTTATATTTAAGTAATTATCAAAAAGAATGAATAGCATATCCAATTAAAATATTTTTCAGCTATAAATTTAACTGCAGAATTTCATAACAATTACCTTATATTGGGATTGCAACTGCATCAAACGTTGCTGTCGTATTGCTTCAAGTTCGGGATCTGACATATTTACGCTTTTTCGTATTCTTTTGTTAAATTTTCTAGATTCTAAAATCAAACCGCGGCGGTTTAATTACGGCTGTTAAATCACTTAATTCTTCTTAAACTTTCGTGAACATTCGTGAACGTCATACGTTCAATATGCATACGTAAATTTATATATAGCCTTGCATCTTCACTATAGATTTGCCCGTTTTACTTGTACCTTCTACACTCAATTTTTTTGTTTTTTTCCTTCTCTTCGCAACCTCGAAGATATGATTTTATCTCATTTCTTAGACATAAGATTTGTTAAATATATTTGATTGCAAAATTATAAAATTGTGAACAATTTCAGAAAAAATTATTTATTATTATTCCGAGTAATGCTAATTGTTCCTGTAACATCCCGGACTGCACTTTTGCTTTATTTATATCTTATATTATTTATATCTAGATAGATCCAGAGAAAGAAATTAAACTTAAAAAGGATAAATGTGACAAATTCTATTATATTAAATTATTCATCGAAAGAGATAATTTTTTATTTTCTAAATAAATAATACATAGTGATGTCATGACAGGCACTATATATGCACACTTGAAGAGTGCACTTGGAAAGTGCCAAAGTGCTAAACTTCAGACTTCAGGCAAGAGCAGAAATATGTATACGATACATATTGCGAGTATAATACACCGGCATATTTCCTTATGTTATGGTAAGTTTGATACGCATATTTATTTTTCTTTTCAGAAAATAATATCAGTTCTCTCTCTAATAACGTGTTCTGATTTTTTAATTTTTTAAAATATTGTAGAGACGATTTTTGAACAATATATTTCTCTCATGAATGCAGGGATGCCGGTTTAGAGATTCGAAGCAATATTTCGCTTTGATGTTTGAATATCCGATTTATTTTTCCGATTAATTTTATCTCAAATATGTTTTTTGCACTCTATCTCCGCGACATTTCTCCTGTATCGCGAAACGACGCGATGATTGGACGACGAACGACGCGAACGCGAGGTTGATTGGTTGTTTCCGGTAGCACCCGTCAGTGCGAAATGTCAGACGACGTGGCCGGTGATGGAACATGGTAGGCTGCGCGAATAAAGCGGCGATATTATTCTCCGGCGCTTTCGACATGTTATGCAGTGAAGGCCGATAAAGCGGGCGTATCGAGTTAAGTACGTTTTATCTGTGTTTCAACGTCGCTTCGAGCCCCTTGCACGACGTTGCAACATGGGTCTGTGCAAGTGTCCGAAAAGAAGGGTAACGAATCAATTTTGTTTTGAGCATCGCGTCAATGTATGCGAGCATTGCATGGTCACGAGTCATCCGAAGGTACGTATTTTCATTTTACTAATTTTTTCTTTATTTCGTAGAGATACATGTTTGACGAATAATAAAGTGTTCTATTATATGAGTGTTCTATTTTGTATGATATTAATGTACATGTGCTTTGCAGTGTATAGTACAGTCGTATTTGTTATGGCTCCATGATCATGACTACAATCCAGTTTGTACATTATGTGCTGGGAAATTGAGCGATGGCGATTGCGTGAGACTGACATGTTATCACATGTATCATTGGGTATGCTTGGACCAATATGCCAGGGATTTACCGGCAACCACAGCACCAGCTGGATATACTTGTCCTACATGTCGAGTGTGTATCTTTCCGCAATCCAAACTGGTGTCACCAGTCGCGGATGTTCTCAGGGAAAAATTGGCCACAGTGAATTGGGCTCGGGCTGGTCTTGGTTTACCATTGGTATTTATTGAGTTAATTTTCTTACGAGCACCAGAAAATGTCCTCTGTTATATGTATAATATGCTTTTTTTTTCTTTACAGTTAAGTGAAGACAGAGAACAGAAACTCGAACAAGAACGTCCTTCGATATCAGTAGCAAGCACCATGTTCCAAAATCATACGGTAGCTACGCCAGCGACTCCTACAGTTGCTATGTCTCGCACAAGTAGTACCATCAATTCAAATTCCACTGTTAGCAATGTACATGCAGGTAATCAGAAGCACGGTCCACCTTATTCGGTCGTAAATATTGAATCGTCTCTTGGATTATCCACTTCGGCATCTAGAAAGGTGTGCGAAGCTTACGACGATCCGAAAGATATGTCCTTTGATCACGATGAGAACAAGTACCAGCGAAAATCCGCCATAGAATGGTTCCTAAGATGGTGGAAGCTAATATCAAGAGCGCCAGTACGACGGAAAACCGCGGGATCTCTGTACAAGAGATATGCCATAGTAACTGTTATTGGTATATTATTCTTCGTTGGGATTATTCTGCTTTTTTCATGGCTGGGCAGAATGGCGACGGATGGTGATCCGAGCTTCAACGTAATGGCAAATCCTAATGTGAAGCTTGGCGAACAGTCTGTTTAATATTATATATATATAATCACGAGTGCGATAGCAATCGTCATGTAAACCGACCCCAAAAGTGCGAAAAATGTGGCAATGACGATATATACAAGTGCGGGAGAAGCGCAAAATGCAATTGCAAGATATGCAAATCGTAATTTTATAGGGACAGTAGGACATATCTAGTGTAAGTTATAATGTATGTAATATTTGTTAATTTTTATGTAAATTATATCACATATTAAAGTTGTATATTTAAATCTGTAAAGGTTTCTCGATTTATAAACTACGAAATTATCACAAGCAAAAATTGTATCACATAAAAACTTACTTATCCTATCCATATATTATATAAAACTGAGGAATGCATGCTACATTATGTGTATGTACATGTCTGTATGAGTGTGTATTTTATAATGCATAAACGTACGTCTTTTTCTAATTTGCTATGCTATAAAATGTCATATTTTGTATAATACATATATGTATTATATTTTGTATATATATATATTTATATATTTCGTATTTTATAATTAATTATTATTCTTCGTACATTTGTGTTTTTACTTTTGATATTGCACAATATAAATAAGTAATTAGCTTATTTTCTTGCTTGACAATATTCGTCTTTGTATAAAAGATCTTTTTTTAAAAGCTTGATATTCTCACAATCAGAAATAACTAAATTTCTTATATCTCTCCAAGACACAAATGTAAAAAAGAGAAGCACAATGTATTCAGTACACTCTCTATGATGTGGCTTATTGAAATTCAAATGAAGCGAGTCGAATCCTTATAAACATCTCCCATGAAATATTAAAATGCTTACAACCGCGCACGCATAAGATGGTTTATCGGTGCTTTTACATTTCTTTTAGCATGGTCGTTTATTCCGAATAAGTAATTTTTATTTTTTAGCAAAATTAAATTGTATTTTATAAAATCTTGAAGTTATTTATATTCTTTATTATTATAATAGCAAATCTAATAAGATTTTAATGCTTCAATAGAATGATGATTGTGACTATCAACAATAGTTAGAAAAAATAAAGACTGGATAATATAAACTGATAACAAAATATTAACATTAATTTATCTTTTTTATTAATTTATCTCTTAAATACTATTAATTTCTTCTCTTTCTTTAATAGTGCCGTCATGCGAAACAAAGATTTAGACCTTCGATCACTCGTCAATAAGTCAAAGCCGAATATCCTTATAGACTCCCAAGCATCCACATAGCGATATTCGACATGGACAAGTGAAAAATTTCTAATTATTACAAGGTCTCCACGTCGCGTATTCTATTTTGAAAAGCAGCGGGCCGGACGGCGCCGCCACGGAATGAGTTTTCATCAGGGGTCACATTTCTTCTCCGCGGTCTACAGGAGCCGGTCGAGCCGGTGATCGCACAGGATTACAGACTTTCCTCGTCCAGCGAACGTGGCGATACCAAATCCGATCGTCTCCCGCGCTTCCATACAAATTCTTGTGTAAGTATAAAAGAATAATCGATATTTCATTGATTTCAAATGTATAATTCGATATTTATTCATTTATGATGATATTTATGGGCATCCGCAGGATTTTTTCCAAGGAGGAGACATAATTAAAATATTTTCTGTTCTTTTAAAATTTTTTAAAAGAGTGATGGCAAAAAGACCTGTTCTTTCGCCTATTTTATAGGATCGAATTTTGGGACCTCAAATTTCAAACTTTTTTTATGTGAAATAGTACTATTATGATGAGACATTAATCCCAGAGATTTCAAGATAAGCATAGGCACGGTTCCTTATATAGATATGAAGAAATGAAACTGATAATTTCTGATAAAACTGACTAAAAATCATCATTTTCCTCTTGTATCTCCGGAACAGTGCCTCATCTTGAAATTTTCCTAGGATTAATATTTTATCTAGTATTGGCTAAAATTATATCACCTTTTGATTTTTTTCAGCATAACTTGTTTTAAAGTGTATGGATCTCTACTCGAATATAACATATTTTGAAGGACGATATATAACATATATCGAATTATAATTCAATGTTATACCAACTTTCAAAACATGTTATGATTTGATAAAGATTCGTTTACTTTAAAACATGTTTGCTGAAAAATCAAAAGGTGATATAATTTTGACCGGTATTGTATGCAAATAAATTCCAATAT
Source organism: Nylanderia fulva (assembly GCF_048542155.1). Taxonomy (NCBI): domain Eukaryota; kingdom Metazoa; phylum Arthropoda; class Insecta; order Hymenoptera; family Formicidae; genus Nylanderia; species Nylanderia fulva. The sequence continues at coordinate 487,376 of NW_028190368.1, read as the reverse complement.
TAATTAAAAAAAGAACAAATGTTTAATTTTTTATTGATTCGAAGGAGGGTAAATGCCTCCTCTGCGGAGGCCTATGATGATATTTCTATTTCGAATTATTAAACGCAAATAAATTATTTATAAAAGTGATAGAGACCGGTTTGGGTTGTTTGATCTAATCTGAATTAAGTCTCGTATATCGGATGCGCAGGCATAATAGAGTATCCAGCTGCGTAAACTGAAGATGAACTCTGTGAAGGAAGTGTATCATAACAGATGGACTGCATGGTGGAGAAGAAATTCAACGTCCTTACAAGTCGCTGCAACGATTTCGTGCAATCTTGCATACCTCGTGAAGACTGATTACATGCGTACGGCCGCGGTGCTTTCGATGGTTTCACTGGGTAAGAGGATCCATTTGTATTCGCTTAGCTGGTTCGTTCGCTGACTCTGCTGAAATCGAAATCGAATGTATTTCTGCTGGTATTTCGAATTTTCTCCAACTCGATATTATGTAATTCAAAAAGATGAAGAGAATTTATATTCTACATTATCGAAATATTATGTATATATTTCCTTTTTTTGTATATTTAATGTTTATATAATATATACCTTATAAAAATCCCTAACAGCACAGAGACATCCAAAGGATAGTTTACATCCTCTGTATAGTCTCTGAATGTCTTTCGGACATGTGTGCTGTTAGGGATAAAATCGTAAATTTGAGATTTATTTGGGTACTTGATTTTACGACAATGTAAAGAGCTATAATAATTTCGCTAGTTTCTTGTAAGGGAAATTTTCATTAAATCGTTTTAAGAACGTTTAAATTAATTATTTCGTTAATTTATAATCTTTCAGTTTCGCGTATTTCAATGATAGATTTTTCTTCTTTGTTCATCGTTCCTCATCTTGTCAGGTGGTGCTACCTTATACTACATTTCTAAACGTCGATGGAAAATAAAGCCGCGAGATCTCATCGTTATAACCGGTTGCAATTCCGGTTTGGGCTACAGCCTAGCGATGCACTGTCGTGCTCAGGGCGCAACAGTTTTAGCCGGGGTACGTGAAGCAGGTATGGTGGTGAAACCCAACGCCGTCATCGAATCGTTGAAGAAAGAAGGTATCATCGTCCATCAGCTCGACATCACGAATAAAGAATCCGTTCAAGGATTTGGCGAAAAAGTCAAGCAACTGTCGAAGGAACGGAATTTGGGTGAGCAATATGTAATTTAAAAAAACCAGAACCATATATAAAATGAGAGAAAGTTTGCAGTCTATAAAACTTGGTTTCTTTATCAATTCACAGCCCTGCGTGCTCTGGTGAATAATGCGGGGGTAATGGTGTTTGGCGAATTTGAATGGCAGACGCAGGAACTCGCGGAGTATCAGATAAATGTCAATCTCCTCGGAACCATGAGCATCACAAAGGAGCTGATGCCGATCATACGGCAAAACGGTGGTAGAATTATCGTGGTATCCAGCCACTGTGCCGCCGATTCTTTGCCTGGTGTAAGTGTCTACGCAGCGACGAAAGCTGCTCTTCAAGCATGGGCCACCTCTCTTCGGGTAGAAGTCGGCAAATACGGCGTCAGTGTAGTTTCCTTTATACCCGGTCAGTATAAAAAATATTCAACATTGTACACTAAAAAAAATTGTTAACTAAATTGTTCAACTAAAAATTTTGTTAATTGAACTTGTAGGAATATTTAAATTAAAATCTAATATATTTAATCTATTAAAACGTGTATTTGACTTAAATACTAATATAGATTTAATTAACAAAATAATAATTTAGTGAACGGTTTAGTCAAGTGTTAACAATTTTTTTTTCATTGTATGTATAATTTTATCTTGAGAACAAAATTATTTGATTGTGCAAAATTATTGCGCCTGAACAAAGAGAGTGTTTATGAATAAATTTTTAAAATAAATATTATGTATTAGAAATCAGATTTTTTTGGAGAGAGAAAATAGTTTTTACTTTATTGTCGATTATAGTTTTTCTTTTTTCTTTCATTGCGAGTCTTTTGCGTTCGTCGATGATGATGGTTTCAAAATATAAAAAATCTGAAAAATTTTGTAAATAAAATTCACTCTCTTTGTGCAACAGTAGATATTAAGTTTTATATTAAAAAGTAATATCATGAAATTACAAAAGGGTTTATGAACAAATTTATTTAACAAATACTATGTATGAAAAATCAAATTTTTTGGAGAAAGAAAATATTTATTTTATTATCGATCAAAATTTTACTTTTTTTATTATTATTATTTGCGTTCGTCGACGATGATTGTTTCGAAATATTTAAAAAATCTGAAAAAGAACTTTGAATAAAATTCACTCTCTTTGTGTAACAATAGGTGGTTTTGTATCGGAAAGTAATATCATGCGACGACAACGGTTGCACTTTGACGAAATGGAACGACACATGTCGGATGAAGCGAAGCGATTTTACAATGACTATTTCACTCGATACACCGAGTATTTTTCCGGGGTAACGCTGTCATCCGGTAATCAGGACAATATAAAAGTCCTGTCGAATCCGGGAATCTACGAAACCTTCGACAGCGCTCTTCTCAATGTCCATCCTTCCACTGAGTATAGGTAAACACGATTTATCTCTCTAAAGTTATTTTCTTCTTTTGCAATATTATGCTAATAAAATTATTGTGCAAATAATGACACTCGAATAATGATAAGTTTCTTTATTATATCAAAAATGTTTGAGACATATTTTGTAGATAAAATTTATTCTGTGTACTTTGTTTTTTCAAAGATTTATATTTTGCTGTTTAAATTAAAAGAAATTGCGGGTAAATTTGACTACTGTTTTTGCGTAGATTATATTAAATATAATTACTATATATTATTTGCAGATGTGAACCGTGGAGATATTTCTTTTATCGCATATTGTTTAAAACAACACCAACGTGGATACGTGATCGATTGGTACAATCTTTCGTCAACGTGCCATCGTGGCAGATTAACAAATAATAAATCATTATTGTTATTATCTTATTAAATAGTTTTTACTTTTTCAACGTCCGATTTTTTTCAAGAGTTTTGCTCCATTTTAAAAAACTAATATATTTATAGCGATATAATTCGATACATAAATAAAATGGTAATAATAATTACAACATATTGTTTCTTGTCCTCAAAGTTGACTGTTGTTGCAAGAATAATATTTTACGAAATCGTCAAGTGAGTCATATCTATTATCATGCATTTCATCTGTAATATTACATATATTGTAGTTATACACTGTAGTTTTATCCGTTCGATTTTGATAAATGTGAACAATTTTGTTACACATTTATCAAAACCAATAATTACTTCATTGCTGACAGATTAAATATTTTACGAGTGCACGATACTACTGTGTGCGCTGACTGATAATTTCCGTAAACTTGCAACATCATGGACACAGGTGCTGATACTCGAGTGTTGCTTTGAATAAGATTTTTATTCGTTTCCGAGCTTATCAAGCTTTTAGGGCCAGGTGTTCGATTAGATGTTATCGGGCGAATATATATATAGCCGCCTGTCGCAAATCGAAAAGTTACATCGTCTGTCAATTCTTTCACGAGGAAACACCAGCATGAGAGCCTTCGTCTTTGGTAAATATATCATTTTTTATTGTTCATCTTTAATTCTTATCTCCGAAAATTGCAGAATATTTGATTGTAACGTTTGACGTATGTGTAGCTTGCATAATTGCCGCATTCTGCGTCACGGCGTCTCTACAGGACACCCCGTATTATTCGTGCTCCGGTGAACCTTCGCCCTTGGCATTAAGGATAGACGGATGTGACAGTTCTCCTTGCATCATCTACAAAGGCACCACTTTAACCGCGCAATGGGACTTTGCCGCTGGTAAGTTAATAGAGCGTATATTAAAAAATGTGTATGTGTATGGACATATATAAAATTAAAGTTTAAAGTATTAAATTCAGTGTTAAGGCTCTTGGCTGCTCGCCGACCATGTTGAAATCGTCGACATCAGAAGCGAGAAAACACATGCTAAACAATTCTTGCGTGCTATTTTTAAGTAAAAACGATTTCGATGAAACATTATTTCGGATAGCTTTAACACACTTGTAAAACAATCTTTTTCCCTTTATAATAAATAATCAATCAACAGTTGTAAAATCTGATATTATTATCATTTTACGGTTGTTGATTAACTGTTAAGAGAAAAAAAATATTTTCGAGCTATTTTACAAGTGCGCCAAAAAGAGATTTGTAGTGTTCTTCATCAAAATATATCTTTTTATTTAAAAATGGCACGCAAGAATTTTCAGCGTATTTTAGAGAGCTTTAAATTCGGTCAGCAAACACCGATATATAATTGTTACATTATTGCTATAATAAAACGGAATATAACAGGTAATATAATGTGTACGTTACATGTAACAACCATGTTAGTTGTAATTTCCCACTCATAGATGTAACATTTTAATATAACTTATATTACATTGTAGTTATATTGTCATTATATCTCAAGATAGCACTGACTTATCAATACATCAATGTGCTATTTGGTAATGTTACATCTATGAGTGGAAAATTACAACTAACATATACGTTACATGTAACATGCTTAAGTATATAACATTTATATACTGTGTTTGCTGGTCAGTATTAAATTCTTAATAAATTAGAAATAAAAGATATAATGAAAAATTAAGCAAAAGTATTTCACATACACACACACTCACGGTTAAATATATCCATTCATATTGATTATTGTCAAGCAATGTAACATATCTAAATTCCTTGACACCTCCAACGAAAGATGAGATAGTCAGCCGACTTTTACCTTTTACGTTTTATTATGCAGTTAACGATGTGAAAGAATTGAAACCGAGCGTAATAGTAACGCTATTGGGCAACAAGATAACATATCCGTATCCCGAAAAGGATGCCTGCAAGTCCCTGGTAAGCGGCGAATGCCCGTTGAAGAAAGGTGCAAAGGCCACGTATAATCTTGAGATGCCAATAGATAAAAGTCTACCGTCTGTGAGTCTGAATATCGAATTCGCCCTAGTCGACGACAAGAAGGAAGTGCAGGTGTGCTTTAGTGTGGACGCAAAGGTGACCACCAAATAAGGCTGTTTCTCTCTCATCGAGATTATGACACGATTATGATAACAAAGCATATATCACGAAGTAATTCTGTTCCGCTATCTTATTTTTCCTACAATGTGTCTGAATTGTATCTAAAATCGAGTGTGTTTAATATTTTTCAATTTTTTACGTTCCGGGATACATGCGCGAGCTATCGAGATGAAATGGATGAGCATTTAATTATAAGATTGCGCGAGATCTCTTTCTCCTATATATGCGAGGTTCAAAAAACAAAATTAAAATGATTTGGCTGTAAAATTCTTGGTAGCAATATTTATCTGATATTATGATGTGATAAACCGCAATGATTAGAATATCAAGCGACTGTATCTTTACCCTCGATGTAACGAGATAACTGGCCAAGTAATTCTTTTTCTACCCATGAATTTTGAAATGGAAACAAAAACGAAAGTAAATAATTGATTAGACAGAATTACGATAAATTTGTTAAAAAGCTATAGAAACTATTATAATAATTTTAAGATTTGTAATTGAATGAAGTAGTCATTTAAAATAAAGTTTACGACTAATATGTTTGTTATGTATAGTAATATTTAATAACTGTACCCACATGCAGGGTTGTCGTTGGCTTTATTTAAAATGTGAGAAAGACAACATATTATTTTCTTAGCGAATAATATATTTTGTCGCATTCATCAATATAGAATAAGATCCTAGTAAGCAAAACGTTGGCGATTTCTTTCTTCTGGCAATTTGACAGTAGATTTGATCAGAATAATATTGCGGCAGATTACGCGAAAAGGTCAACTGCATTAATCTCGTTTAAATTAGTAATGGAAATCGTGCGAATCGTATTTTGTGTTAGTGAATTTTCCGCTGATATTTTGCCAACAAAATCTGTAGCTCGTCAAAACATTTCGCAAAATTGTTCTAGACTCACAATCAGCTGTTTGGAATGTTTTGATTAAAGTCCGGGAACTCTTTAAAAAAATCTCGAAAAAATCTAAAAATACATTTAACACGAGCAGACCGAGATATCGACATTTTAATATCAGATACGTCATGTGTGTACATGGGGAAGGGGGCAAGAGGATGTATTTGCTCCCCCTCTTGGAATCATTAAAAAAAAAAATGAAGTATTTGCTCCATCTTGTGAATAAAGACTGGAATTTATTTGCAATTTTAATTAATATTAAAAAATTGAATTAAAAAAATGAAGAAAAAATAAGAGACAAAAAATGGTAATCGTCGCCCTCCCTGGAAAAAAATGCTGTGTTTGTGTGTGTGTGTGTGTGAATAAATTCCGAAACCGCGGGCGTGGACCGCGACGTCTGCGCGCGAGTAAGAAAGAAGGAAAGAAAGAAAACGAAGAGCGAGAGAAGAGAGAAAGACACACATGTTGCGCCGGCATGGCATGGCAGGGCAGACGCGATCGACGTCGACGTCACATACGAAGCGCGGCGGCGATAACACGCAGGTAAAGATGGCGGGCGCGAGGGAAAATTAGCGTCGCAGTCGACTCGACATATACATCGTCATCGAGAGATCGTGGATCGGCGCGGTGACAGAGTGAAAGGGACACGTATTCGCGCCCGTTAGCAGCCGATCACGCCGTAAGCTCGTGCGGAGATTCCCCGCCGATTAGTAGTATTACGCGAGGAAGCGCGTCGCGCCGCGCGCAGTGACGTCACCGCGCCCCCACCTGTTTCCAGGGAGCAGGCTTCCCCCACCAGGTCGCGCGCGCGCGCGTCCTCTGTCTCTCTTTCTCTCTTCGCTCGACGGGGAGTGAGCGCGTTTGCGTTTGGAACTCGCGCGGGAGCGGTTCGTTTTCGTCCTCTCGCGGAGCGAGTGAAGTGAGCCGAGAGTCGAGTTGCGCGCGATCGGTCCGCGCGTGTGCCACGAACGGAGGCCGTTTAGAACGGGTGTGCTTCTCTCGGTATAGTGTTATTATACACGGAAGATCGCGCGTCATCATCGTCGCAGGAAGATCGGCCCTTTCGCAGGGTGTTAGTGTGCAACACGCGCTGTGCCGCGAGACGCGCGCAGCAGGTAGCCGGAGCCAGATCGCGGACAGTCCGAGCGCCACCGGCTTGTTGTTGTCAAGATGGCGTCCAAGGGGAAGCTAGACGACGAGGTCAGTACTCTTGTGTTGCCTCGTGTTTCTTTTTCCCCTTCTCCCCCCGCCCCTCTCCCCCCCGGAGGGGTGACCCGGGGAACCGCGGGTCGCCTGGGAGACGAGCGAGAACGTCGTTTCCCGCGAAAGCGTCATCGGGGACCGAGAGCGTCGACGACGCGAGTCGCGAGCACTTGTTGGAGTATTATTATTCTTCGCCCGAGTTTTTTTTTTTTTCTTCTTTTTTCTCGGCCACTTTTCGACTCGTCCACTTGGCGATTTCGTTCAAATTGGCATCGCTCGCGGCGCCATGCGTCGTCGCTCGCCGTCCTCGGGCAGGAACGTCGCGTTGTCCGGTGTAACCACGCCCTGCCTTCCGTAAATCCGTCCCCCGTCGTCGTTATTTCTCCGATACATATGGTTTTTTTTTTTTTTTTTTTTTTTTTTTTTAATTACAATAGAATAAAGATCCGTTTTTCCATTATAATCGAGAGTGGAATTTTTCAACTTGTTGGAAAGTTTTTTATCCGACAGGTAGGCTATATCTTCGTCTCCTTTTTTTTACAACTTATTTGAAAAAACATGAGAATATATTACCTGTCAGGTAAAACTTATCAAAAAGTCGGAACAACCGGCCTTAATTAGTCAAATTTGCAAAAAGATTAATGGAAACGGAAATTTTGTCTGCGCCTTGGCGATGATTAATAATGGTTGGATATATGATGACGAATTTTTTGACTCGGCAGCACACATGTGTGTCAATTGTTTCTCCTCTTCTATCTACGCGTAACTGTAGGGCTATAAATTACGTAATATTTACAATATACCAAGTGACAGAGAGGAGTGTGAATGAAAAATGTGTACCTGTCGAATAATTTTCTGTTGAACGTTTTACGCATTTTTGAGCAACATGTACCTTGGAAAATGTAAATATAACGGTACAGGTGTCACTGAACGGCATGACTCATGACAGTTACAGCCATTATCGAGGAGAGAAATCGTCGTATGATTATGGCGGATTTATGAGTCGCTGACACAGCGATTGTTTCAAGTTTCAAAAATATCGATATTCGCGAAGATAAAAATGTGGAATATGCTTTGAAAATACGTTTGTCGAAATAATATTTACGCAATATTTTACTTTTCCTAGAAAAGTTCATCTAAATAGTCTACATTGTAAAAAATTATAAAATTGCATAAATAATGAGTGTAAAATCATACGATAATGAAAATGTATACCTTTTATATTTATTATTTATGTAATTTTATATAATATATATTTTTATGTAATATTACATATTTTTTTACAGTATATACAAGTGATAAAATTAATTAAAAAAATGATAAGCAGGGCGGGTTTTGGAAATATTTTTCACACACACACACACACACACATATATATATATATTACGGTTAAATATGTAGAAAAATCTTTAGTTTAAATTCTCAAGCTATTGCTTTATTCACAAAAACAAAAAATGTATATAGAATATGCTTTGGAAATATGTTTATAAAAACAATATTTAACTTTTTACTCAATATTTAACTTTTTAAAGTTGATATAATCTATACAGGCACTGGAAAAAATTTATTAACTTACAATTTAACTATATCTTTCAACTAAATTACTAATTTGTTAATTGAACATATATTAGTATTTAATTTAAATATTTTTATATGTTCAATACACAAAATAATATTTAGTTGAAGGATTTAGTCAAGTTAACCAATTTTTTTTTAGTGAATGACAAGATTCATAAAAAATAATAAGTAGGGTTTGGGGGATATTTTTCATATATATGTATGTATGTATATTAAATCGCGAATATTATGAATATGTTTGTAAAAACAATATTTACGCAATATTTAACTTTTCGAAGAAAAGTTAACATAAATAGTCTATCACTGTAAAAAATATGTAATACATTACATTTTTTTTTACATTGTATACAGGTGATAAAATTAATAGAAAAATAATAAGTAGGGCGGGTTTTGGGAATATTTTTCGCATATATATATCGCAGCTATTATATGTAAAAACCTTTAGTTAAAATTCTCAAGCTATTTCTGCTAACTTGCGTATTAAATCGCGTATATTATCGGTCACCGGAAAGAATACGCGGCTCTTCAAATAGATTGATCGCTCGATTAACGCGATGAACGTTCAAACGATAAAAGGCCAAGAATATTTTCTCGGGCATATTTATGCGAGCGACGGAAATATCTCTCTCTTTCTCGGCATCGATATTCACTCGTTAAGCGAACGTTAATTGCTATTATCGAGAGCGACCTTGTTGCAACGTGTGAAACAATATTTATGGAGGGGCCTCTTGAATGATTTACTTTGACGCGAAATCTTAATCCAAGCACGGTTTTTTTTCCTTTTTTTTTCTTTTTTTTTACGGAGTAACTCTACAAAATCACGTGGATAAGAACGATGAGGCTTCTCGATCGTCGAAGGTGGACGGAGGCGAAAGCGACGATCCTCTCTCTTTCGAGGAAAAAAAGCGCACGTGACATTGACTATGCAGGCACAACGAATGTGTCACTTCGAAAGCAATTAGTATGCTGGTCTTCCAAGAAAATTTCCTCGAGCCGATCGAATAGTCGAGAACGTTGCAATGTACACGTGGTATTGCGCAATCGAAGGGTTCTGCATCAACTGGTGAATTCAACTCGCGCCTTTTCAGTTCAACGACTCCAGAAATATATCGAGATATCTATAGTCTTTTGGTCTCCTCGTTTCGAATATCTTCGCATACTTTTACGACGGCTAGAATTTTCGAAAATATACATATTTTAATTTATTATATATATTATATATTATATTATATTATTAAAATATATTTTTTTATTTTTAAAAGATGCATTATGGATCTTTTTAATCTTCTAACTTAAATATTATTTATCGCTGGCAATTATCGCTATCTAGCTTCCGTCTTAAGAATAATTTAATCACTTTTCAAATTAATGAAATGATGAGTCATACAAGATTGTAAGGAATTAATCAATAAGTACCTGTTTGTACGGTCTATGCATACTTAAAACTATACTATATAAATTAATTTTTTGTCAGTATTAAATGTTGCTATTTCACGGTTCGTATATCGCGCGTTCGCCGTACGTTTTGCGATAAAAATATTAAACACCTATGCATGTCGCTACACATACATGTAATATATATCGCGTCGACATACACTAACGTAATTATAAAATTCGTGTAGGTTGCATATCGTGTGTCAAGCAACTTGGCATAACTGCATATATGTGAGATGCGGTTTTGCGTAACTGTTTGTTCGTGTGCGCGCGAAATATACTATATACTACATATTATCGCGGTTATACATTCCTCGAATATTTCATCTTTACCGGAAAACGTAACTTCTCTCTCGTGAAGCGTGAAGCGATACGATGGGACGATGTTATTTGCGGTATTTCGCCGCACATTGTGTATGCAGCCCGCGCATATCTCCGCTTTGTGCGACACGAATGCGCGCTGTACATCATTTTCAATCGATCAACTTCCGTTTTCGTCATTTTCATTTTTTATGCTTTTTTTTTTTTTACAACAATTTCTTTATAATATCCGCGCCGGAACGGAAAGGAAATCTCGACTTTTATACGTTCTCAGACTTTAACGCTTCGAGCTTTGAAACACGAGAAAGCGAGTAAAATTTTATATATATATATATATACATACAGGATTGGGCAGATACCTCGAAACAAAATATTTAAATACAAAATACAAGATACTGTTTGACATATTTAAATACTATTAAAAAAATTTTGATTTTGAAATATATTATTAAATACTAATTGTATTTAAATACATATTTATAAATACTTTTAAATACAATCAATTTTGAAATGTTTTGATTATATACTATATACTTAATATTAAAGTCATTATAAAAAGATTATCTACCATTATTTAAAAAATGAAATTTTTGAAATACTATAGCAATAATAGATAATTTTATTGTAATTACTTTGATATTAAGTATAATATAATTTAAAATAGATAATTTTATTGTAATTACTTTGATATTAAGTATAATATAGTCTGTTGGTAGAATTATATGAAAATAATATCAAAAGTAAGTTAATTTTAGCACTTTGAAAGATAAGTTTATTTATTTGAACTTTAAACTATAGATAAAGTAGTAATAATTAAAATAAATATATAATAGGATATATTATATTATATATGTATAATAGCATATAAATACATTTAAATTAAATAATTAATTACAAAATTCGAAATACTTGATTATTCGGTATTTAAATGATAGGTACATATTTAAATACGTATCTCAGATCATGTAAGATACATATCTGCCCAACTCTATATATATTATATAGTATGTATAGGTGCCCCAGAAATCGCTATCTATAACTGGCAATTATCGATTCTTTGGCAAACTTTGAGCCAATTTTTGTCAAACTTTACACGTACACACACGTATAAAGTAGTTTGCGACTTTAAGTATCTTAAAGTCTTAAAGTAAGATATACTCTTGAAATCAATTTAAGCATAAAATTTCGTTACTCAACTCTATCTCATTTCTCTGAAACTTATAGATCAGAATCTTTCAACTTTCCGATCGATCGTATAGTTTTAGAAGCGTTGATAATAAAGCAGTCATTATTTCTTATCTCTGCTCCTAAAAATTCATATTTAAAAAAATGGGTGTTAAAAAAAAGGTTACATATTTTGAGAGCAAGTAGTATTGGTCAAAATATAAAAAAGTTTAATAAACATAGGTCCTATAATTAATTAATTTATCTGTTTGAGCTTATTCTTTTTTTTTTATTGATCCTTTACATTAGTAATGTTATTACAAAATGTTATCATAGTAAGTACTCTTTTGTTTACTATAATATAAAGATGACACGATCAATAAGAAAAAGATAATAAGCTCAAATAGAAAGGTACACTGAAAAAAATGTGTTAACTTGACTAAACCTTTCAACTAAATTACTATTTTGTTAAATCAACATATATCAGTATTTAAGTCAAATATACATTTTGTTAAATTTAATATGTTACATTTAATGTAAATGTTTTTATAGGTTCAATTAATAAAATAATATTTATTTGAAAGGTTTAGTCAAGTTACAAATTTTTTTCAGTGTATAGCTTGCACCTTCAACTTTTTCTTATTTCGATCAATACTACCTGTTCTCAAAATACGCAACTCTTTTTTTTTTTCAACACCCTGTAGAGGGTCTCGCTACGTCACACAATTTTGAAGCGATTAGGATTCAGCGAGCCGAGAGAATTTCTTATCTCTCGTCGACGGAGGCGCAAGAAAAGAGAAATAATAATTCACCGATAAACTCGAAATCGTACATCTCGTGAATTTCCGGTGCGGATTTGTGTCAAGGTCACGAGAAGAGGCGAGCGAGAAACAGAGACAGAGAGAGAGGGAGAGATCCACGAGAGTGCATCTGCAGCCTCCCATGGCAGCCATATCGTAAACTCGTTTTTTCCTTCTCCCTTCTCTTACGGGACTCCCCGTATAGTTACACATTATCGAACGCATATACAGTGTATTGTAACCGAACGATTTAGATTTACGGGATATAAACATCACAACTCTCGTCGACAGCTTTAAGTAACTTGATACACGCTATATCGTAACAGGAAATTTCGATATCGCGTTGCGATTTTTGCGCTCTCGTAAACAACTGCAAACGTAATTGTGGGAAAAATAACGGATGATTAGAATTATATGGTTCAGTAGAGTCGAGATAAAAGATCGCAACGCTAATTTTTTCACGCGATTCTAACGCGTTATATACGTTGGATTTCTCTTATCGTGAAATAAGGTCGGATTATTCCTTCAACAAGCCAGTCTCCTCTTTTCTCTCTCTACTCTCATATATTATCGCGATATTAATAGCCTTTAATAGAAATTTCATTATGATGCTACAACGATGAAATATTTCACATTTCAAACACATTTTTTATTTAAAGAAGCAATAACATTTACATGTCGCGATTAAAAATGTTAATAAATTTTTGTCCTGAACTTTGAAATCGCAATATTTTGCGATATTTAATCCTCGCTTTCCATCTTCTCTTTTTCGCTGGAAACTTCAAAGTGAAATAACATTCAATATCTCTAAACTTGGCGTATTCTTTGGATGCCCGTGTTGCATATGTTAATTTCCCCAAAGACCGCGCTGAAACACACGGTACAGCTGAAAAATTATTGGACGCACCCTTTGACGATCGATCGCCAGCTGGTCGTGACCGGGTCGAGTCGTTTCATTCGTTTCCGACAAGATGGCGCCACGCGCCGCGTAAACCGCATCGGGGATTTCCTGGCGATTTATGAAGGGGTACGTTTCTCTCGGAAATTCTACCCGTAGGGGGTAAAGTAGTGTTTAATTATCTTATTAGGACAAAAGGAGCGGAGATTTTTCTTCGTCCTTATTGCTCAATTCAGGGTTATTCAAACCACATAAGGTTTCTACGTACTCTCCTTAACGTTCATTTGTCACAATTTACGAACATTTTCGTTCCTTTGACTATGAAAAAAATACAATAGAATATTACTGTAACAATTTTTAAACTATCAAATCTATTAGTGTATACATGTACCAAAGTAATAATAATTAAAGAAAAAATTGTTAAGCAGGAATGAAATGTTAGTTAAAAAAAAGTTAGATGTTGAACGGGTAGGCATTCTGCGATATTTTTCAAAGATAAAATATAAGGGACACAAATAAGTATATATTTACTTCTTTTATCTATGTATTGTATAAATATTTGTATGGCTACGATTATTTTGTGTACGTGAGAATTGGATTCTTATATTTGTTCTTGGAATATTTTTTTATAATTTTGAATCGATTGATCAATATATTTCATTAATTACCGAGTTGTCTGAATTAGGAAATTCTACACTGAAAAAATTAAAAATAAACTTGACGAAACCTTTTAACTAAATTACTATTTTGTTAATTGAACATATATTAGTATTTAAGTCAAATATGTACGTTTTGTTAGATTTAATATATTTAATTTAATTTAAATATTTTTATATATATGTTTAATTAAAAAAATAATATTTAGTCGAAAGGTTTAGTTAACAAAATGTTTTCAGTGTAACTAAATACTTATGTTTTTGCAATTATAGCGTACTCTGTATGCTAGATTTTTCTCGGAAATTTTTTTAACGATGTATGATATATACAAATCAGATGGCCGATGCGACAATTAATTCGGACACATTGAAAAAAAATTGTTAACTTGACTAAACCTTTCAACTAAATATTATTTTGTTAATTAAACATAAAAATATTTAAATTAAATATATAACATATTAATTGTAACAAAACGTATATTTGATTTAAATACCAATATATGTTCAATGAACAAAATAGTAATATGGTTGAAAGGTTTAGTCAAGTTAACAATTTTGTTTTCATTGAATCGCGTTTCTTTCTTCTGTCAGATTTTGTTCTCCGTGCATCGATCCTGTCTCACCTTCGATGCTAATTCGAACGCTACAGTTCGCGCTGATTATCGTTGAATTAGCCATTATGTCGTTATTTTAACGAGTGTATCAATGTGTGTCAGGGGAGCGCGCACACTCTTCTCGAGAATGTTCCTCTTGTATATACGTGCTGCTCGTCTTCCTCAAGTGGCTCTGCCGTGGAGATTCACGTGAAGCCTAGCTTCCCTCCGACACCAAGGGAAATTTAATCTTTATGCATCATTTAATCGCTTATTGTTTGTTCGGCAATGTCCAAATATTTATTTATACGCTCAAGAGCAAAATTATTAAAGGGAAAATTTCAAGTTTACTTGTATGATGTGTGCAAGCGAAAATCTATTCGCCCAATAAAAACTAATTTGATGAAAAGAGAGGAAAAGATTAATGTAAAATATACACATTTTTGAAATATTAAATCTAATAAAAATAATAATAATAATTAATAATTCATTTTTTGATCGGAAACAATTAAAATATTTTAAAAGTAAATACTTGTTATTTTTCAATTTTCTTCTAATAAAATTACATTTACGCTATTCTGCAAATATCTCAAAATAGATTCAGGTATTAAATATGTAAGTGCGAATATAAGAGAGAATGTACTATTTCTGTCGTTAATGTACTTTTAAATATAGGCATGGATTAAAAGGAATAATAGTACCATCTAAATTATCAGTTTCATAGAGCTAATGCATAAAATGATTGACACGATTAATATATTCTTCACGAGTACTATCTCACACATATATAATCTTTCACTATTAATAATATGTACATATATATCTATACGCAAATGTTTGAATAAGCCAGCCGTGTATATACAGAGACAGATAAAACTTTCAATGGGTGACATCGATTATCAATAATTGCTCAAAGCAGGAATAAAAGTGTTTGGAAGTCGGGGGCGGCTGATATTAATTAGATTAAAGAATATATAATTTTTTTTATACGAAGAACCTTGTCGCAGAGCCACCTTCTAATCGTTTACCTTCGTGACCGTTAGCCAGGCAATTTTCAAGTAGCTTTTAATTAAAGTTAAGGCTATTAACACGCACGCGGCGTAATCGCGTGTCGCTGTTACATAATATTAACGAATAAGCCATTATGCCGGACATATCCTTCCGCACTTTCGATCGACGACGTCGCGAAAATGTCGCTCGTGTTATAAAAGAATATGTCAGATGATCATTATTTTATCTCGCGAAGACAAGAATAACATTCGCGAAAAAGCGAAGAAAAAGTACCGTGCTTAATCATTTCAATCTCTGTTAAGCTCTGCGAGATTAAGACACGATTCGTTAAAAAACATTTTTCTCAATCGGACTTCAGAAATTTTTCTGCTCAAATTAGGTATCTTATATGTATTATTTCGTGTGATGTTTTTTAATAGTATATTTCTTCTCTTTCTCTCTCTTTACGATGAATGACATGAGAAATGTACTTGTAAATACTTTTATGGTCTCTCTCTCTCACACCCACATCGATATATATATTTTTTAAAGCTATTTATTATATAATGACTAATGACATATCCAATATTATTGCATTTTTTTATTTTTCAAAGCTATTTCATAGTATTAAATTACATATTTTTGAAATCAAAACCGCTTCTTTCAAGCATCACGAAATGGATTCTTAGAAATGACGTTGAAGAAAAATATTAATTATGTTGAGAAAACAGATTATTTTTTAAAATGCAGTCTTAATCTTAAAAATTTCTCCTCAAAATTATAGTTATAAAGAAGACTTTAGCATGAAACGAATAAAACAGAAAAAAACTTCGGGATTTCTTTAATGCGAAAAAATTATTAAGCAAAATTGTATTTTAAAGAATATAGATTTTCTTAGAATATATATATATTTTTTTATGCGACCCTATCAAAGAAGTTTTAAAATCAACGATATAATCAGTGTTTACTGTTATCTAAATAAAATTATATAGATGATTATCTAGATGTAATTTTGGTGAATCTTGTCTTTTAAATAGATAATAAAAATATGTATTATCTATATCTGCATTTTAGATGATAAAAGTATTATTTTTACTAAATTATCTAGAATTTTCAAATAATTTTGGTTTAGAATCATAGCACATAAAAATGACAAATTATTAAATGGTCAAACTTAAGTAGTAAGTGATGAAAATTTATAAATAAAAATATGAACACATATTTTTATATCTCTTTTATAATTTACATTTTTTAAAATAACTGTTTGTATAAGCAGTCTTAAAAATTATGATTTACAAATTATCTAGATGAATGGTCACGTAATTTTATATTTTATCTAGATATATTTAAAACAAAATCATCTAAGCACAATACTGGATATAATTATTCTGTCTGTGATCTTGATTAATATTGAATGATTCGTTTCAATTGTGCATAATTAAAAAAAATATAAATTTTTATTAAAATTTATTTGAAAACTTGTCGATCTCAGAATTTTCTTATAGATACTATAATAAGTACCTATTATACGTTTTGTTTTTATATTATGAGAAACAAAATAAACGTATTGATTAGATACATCCTCAAGATACTTGAACATTTTGATAACATATTTTTATTATTCATTATTCTGGGACATTGACGTTTTATCCGCGCTTGGTTCTATATAGACTCGGAGAGGGTATTTATACGGATCGTTTCAATTTCGTTCTGCATTGCGCACGTTTTTATGCTCGGAGGGGTGTTATTTATGAGGCATTCGTTTGACCTGAAATCGGTCGCTATGCCGCGATAACCCGCCGTAATTATGGATGACGCGTAATCGGTCACGTTCGATTACGATCTGTATATACATATACATATATATATATATATATGCGCCTTCTAATTCGACGCACCTCGTTTCCGCAATGCCGATGGAAGTTGCACGAGCTGCCAATTGGAAATCGATGAACACACATCCACACACGCAAATACACACATACACGCGGGTAACGAAACCTTATTATTTCCTGTCCTCCCTTTGCAACCGGATACGGCCTCGCTCGTATAAGCGCAGAAATCCCGCTTCCGACGCAAATAAGACATCCTCCTTCCTACTCATCTCGTCTCTAATCCGCGGCCCTTGCCCCGTAATAAACTCGATGAAAGTATTAAAGTGGAATCGCTCGTCGCCGGAGAGTTCTCGCGCGCGAGAAGATGACAACCCTCGGGTTCTCTCAAAGAATGACGTAAACGAATCGTATATATCATATCGTATGTAGATTTCATCTACGAGTCCCGAGACGGCCTTCTCGAGCTGCTTTTTCGACGTCCCTCGACGTGGATCTCTTTATTATGTCGCACACGTGCGAGATGTTGAATTTGTCGCGTTTTGTTGAAAAAAAATTTAGATGAACTTTGCAGGAAAATTATGACGGGGATTTCGCAGAGAGCGGAGATTTTGCTGAAGAATGGTTTTATTATTATTTTTTTTTTTTTTTCGTATCAGCTGTGTTAGTCGAATATGATATTACGCTGATTAAAGCGTATATTGTAGTAAAATGTGCGCGTCAGTGAACAAAGAGCCTTACCGTAGGCGTAACATTAACAGTTGATCAACACAATGAAATTCTAGGAATATATATTCGCGATTCTATCAAAATAAACATATTTCCGGAAAAAAATATGTAGCGCATAAAGTGAATAAAATAAATTCGCGTAGACTTGATCCGCGATAAAAAGAGCGCGAGAATTTTTATATCGGTTCAATCGTCTAAAAGGTCCATTAATATGTTAGTAGCCATTTCATTTATCAAGAATGCAGTATGTATAAATATGTACTTGTCACGCGTGAAACAAGTGCAATAACGTTCAGAAATATTTTTACATCGACTATATGTAAACAGAAGTATAAAGTAAATGCTTGCCGTACAACCAGTTATTCAAATAATCGAATGCTTACACTGAAATAAAATTGTTAATTAAATTATTATTTTGTTAATTGAACATATATTAGTATTTAAATTAAATATATATTTCAGGATGTCTAGCGGTCAGGAAATTTTATAAATCTGGAATTGTCAGGGAAAAAATCAGGAAATTTTATACTATTTATCTGAATTTTTTCACATTATTCTACATTTATCTCAATAATTTGAAATTTTTTATTAAATAAATATAAACTTTCTTGACTCCCAGCACGCTAATTTTCTGTGTTGTTAAAAATCGATTCATCTACAGCGTGTTCGTTGATTTATATTTTTATCGTCGTGTTATTTTATTTTAATGTGTTCGATAGAGACAGAAAAATTGATATAATATGAATAAAAAATTATTTAAATAGTTTATAATGACGTGTTTGTTTTAATTATCGTACATAATTCAGATTGTATAATTGATTTAAATTTTTGTTTTAACTTCCGAACTTTTTTTTATGTTGACAAAAATATCTCAAGGATTTCATGATTTAACATTTAATCGATTTATCATATAGATATATACAAATTATATATTTGGAGAAAATAATACTAAAAAGTGAGGGAAAAAATTAATTTCTGGTCTTGGAAAAAGTCAGGGAATTTTTGTTCATTGAGTCACCCTGATATATGTTTAATTAATAGAGTAATTTTCTTCAGTTGAAAGGTTTAGTTAACAAATTTGTTTCAGTGTATATTTAAAACTTATCATCATCGATATATCTTGGACATTTCCCCTATTTATCTCGAACGTACCTTCGACATTTTGTTGTTCGATTCAAACGACCCTCCAAGCGATCACTCCTATATATACACGTATATATGCACGTTACGTAACGTCCACGTCGGGTTACGTAACCGCACTTAGCAGTCGGGGAAGAGAATCGAAAATTTGAATACACAGTCACGCGTCGTTCTTAGAAAGCCGCGATCGCGCAGAAATTAGTTATGTTAATTAATTGTGCGATCTTCTCGGTACAAGCATCATCGTCTTTTCCTTTTTTTTTTTTTTTTTTTTTTTTAAATTGCCAATTTAATGCGCGAACGAGGTAAACCGTTGGACAAATTACGATGGCTATCTATTATCGTGGTGTAACCGATGCGCGATTACATAATGTTCCGCGCTATTCTATTAAATCGCAGAGGATCAATAACGATCGATCAGCTGTTCATTCTCTGTGATGTCGAGTGTCCCTGATGATTTATCTCTCGCAGCGCAGCCGTGAATTTTCTCGGAACCGTTTCGCGTTGTCAATTATTCGGATGTAATTGTTTTTTTTTTTTTTTTTTTTTTTTTTTGTAAATAAGGAAATAAAAATAATAAAAAAGAGTAATTTGGAAAAAATTGAACAAAATTGAGATTGTAATTAAATACAACTGGTATTGTAGTTGGATTATGCAAGAGTCTATTAAGAATTCAACGAGATAAAAATACGAAAAAAATGTATGAGACAGTAATAATAATTTTTGACATTTATTTTTAATAGCTCGAACCGATTATTCCGAAATGTCTCGTAGATCGGCGTGAAATTGAGCGGAATTTTGAAAAGAACATGCGGAGCCCAGGGAGATAAAACGTTGATATATGAACGCCTTTCACTAAGTAAAAATATCACGTATCGATGCTTTTTACTATCCCCAGTAGAGGCATCTCAGCTTGCTGTATTCGCGCGGCGAAACAGCTGATATATATATATATACACACATACATACACATAAGCCGGAAGTGTTCCCTCTCGGCTCTATACATGCTTTGTCTTCTTCCACGATGCGCGAGAAATATTGCTCGGCGTTATTCGCGCCCGATCGCACTTTAATCGGCATCTCTCTTTTTTTTGCCACGCGATGTTCACGCATTACGCGACATAAATTATATTATTAAATAACGAACGCGAACCGGCGCGATTTCAAGGTGAACGAGGACGCGAAAAAGATGCAAAATTCGACTCGATTTCGGGGAGCCACTTACCGGAAGCGGGTGGGTTACTGACCGATCGTGGGGTGGCAAGGCAGCGGATTTGGGGAAGGAAGAGACCGTATGTTCGTCTGTGTATGCGACGACACGATACGCGAGGGGGTGGAAGAGAAGAGGCAGTTGTAGGGGGTAGAAGGGTGTCGGCGGCGCGGGAGGGGATAAAGCCCCGCAGTGCGGCGCGGTCGATACAACCACCACCACCCACCCCCGACCCTTATTCGAGGACCTCTCGCTTCACCCCGGCCTACCGACTTCTGTCCTTCTTTCGTCTCTACTCGCCCTCTTACTTCGAGCCTTCCTCTCTTTTTCTCTTGGGGGTTGGGGTGTCTAGCGGTCAGGGAAAACCGGGCATTGTCAGGGAATTTTATAGGTAAATCTGGAATTGTCAGGAAGTTTTTATATTTATCTGGATTTTTTTACTTTTTACGTTTGTCTCGATAATTTCACATTTTTATTAAATAAATATATACTTTTCTTTTGCTCTCAACACGCTAACTGTGTTGTTCAAAATCTTAGCGGTCAGGGAAATCTGGAAAACCGGGCATTGTCAGGGAATTTTATAGGTAAATCTGGAATTGTCAGGAAGTTTTTATATTTATCCGGATTTTTCACTTTCTACATTTGTCTCAATAATGTCACATTTTTAAAATCTTTCTCTCAGGGTGTCTAGCGGTCAGGGAAATCTGGAAAACCTGGCATTGTCGGGGAATTTTATAGGTAAATCTGGAATTGTCAGGAAGTTTTTGTATTTATCTGGATTTTTTTACTTTCTACATTTGTGTCAATAATTTCACATTTTTAAAATCTTTCTCTCAGGGTGTCTAGCGGTCAGGGAAAACCGGGCATTGTCAGGGAATTTTATAGGTAAATCTGGAATTGTCAGGAAGTTTTTATATTTATCTGGATTTTTTTACTTTTTACGTTTGTCTCGATAATTTCACATTTTTATTAAATAAATATATACTTTTCTTTTGCTCTTAACACGCTAATTGTGTTGTTCAAAATCTTTCTCTCAGGGTGTTAGGGAAATCTGGAAAACCGGGCATTGTCGGGGAATTTTATAGGTAAATCTGGAATTGTCAGGAAGTTTTTGTATTTATCTGGATTTTTCACTTTCTACATTTGTGTCAATAATTTCACATTTTTAAAATCTTTCTCTCAGGGTGTCTAGCGGTCAGGGAAATCTGGAAAACCTGGCATTGTCGGGGAATTTTATAGGTAAATCTGGAATTGTCAGGAAGTTTTTGTATTTATCTGGATTTTTTTACTTTCTACATTTGTGTCAATAATTTCACATTTTTTAAATCTTTCTCTCAGGGTGTCTGGATTTTTTTACTTTCTACATTTGTGTCAATAATTTCACATTTTTTAAATCTTTCTCTCAGGGTGTCTAGCGGTCAGGGAAATCTGGAAAACCTGGCATTGTCAGGGAATTTTATAGGTAAATATGGAATTGTCAGGAAGTTTTTATATTTATCTGGATTTTTCACTTTCTACATTTGTCTCGATAATTTCACATTTTTATTAAATAAATATCAACTTTTCTTTTACTCTGATTTATCATATAGATGTATGCATATTATATATTCAGAAAAAATAATACTAAAAAGTCAGGGAAGAAATTAATTTCTGGTCTTGGAAAAAGTCAGGGAATTTTTTTTTATTGAGTCTGCGGGACTCTCTGATCTTATAAGAGTTTCTCTGATTAATATTTACCACAATAAAAAATATTAATATGCACATAGTAAAATTAATCAAACATATTTTATATCTTATTGTGATAGATATTAATATTTTTATTGTGGTAAATATTAATTAGAGAAACTCTTATAAAATTCTTTCAATATTATATTGTCTTAGCTTATCATGATTTTCAGGGTGAATTCTAAGAAAAAAATTCTCTCTGTGTACTCACCCTTTACTTCTTTGCCTCCTCTCTCTTTTTTTGGCTTATCGTTGAATAATTACATTTATTCAATTCGTAGATATTATCGTGTAAAATTTTTCAGTTTTTGGCGGAAAACGCCAGTCTACTCTCTCGCAACAATGAACGTTATCGGCATTATTCAGTATTATTCACACTCGAGATTGACGAGTCAAATGGAAATTCGAGGGACAAAGTGCTCCCATCAAACACTTGGTTCGAATGCGGTCCTTTCGACTTTTTGCGCGATGTCGCGCTGTTTTCGCTGTATTTTTTATTCAGCTTGTTAACACTTTTGTTTAACGCCGCTCTTTAATCGCCTTAAGTAATGCCTTGGGAAATTCTTTGTCCGCTTTTACATAGAAAGAAAGAAAAATAAACTTTAACATTTCTGCGAGAAGAATTTTGTCTTAAGAAACTTGAAATCGGAAAGATTACGGGAATCGCACAATTTAATTTTCAAGAATAAAGTTGAATTTCTTATATATATCAAATATAACATCAATATAGATATTCGAGCCAACCCACCTCGAAATTATATTCTAAAAATCGATTTGATATTTCCACATCTCCGTTAAAAGGATTCAAAGTCATCCCCTCGAATATCCGACGTATCCCAGATGTTAAAATTCGAGCTAAAAGTTGAATATGAAATACGCCGAGAAAATATACGCGAGAGCTTTCATGCCTCTCGTACTCGAACGTGCCCTACTAACGCATGTCAAAACGGATGCTGGGCTGTCCTTTCCTTCCCTCAAACCTCCCTTCACTTTTCTAGCTCTCTTATCTCGTTTCGATGTTTCCTCTAATGTTATCTCGCGCCGTGTCGTGCCAGCGATAGAAAAGGAGAGAGAAACAGAGAGAGAGAGAGAGAGACCCGGCCGTTCAGCGAGTTAACCGCTCGTCGTTCTGTGTCGAAATTGCACGCCCACCATCTGTCCGTTTCCATCGACGACTACCCACGCGCTCACGGCCTTCTTTTCCGGCGCTGCAGCGCGCGAAAGCGCCGCCGATCTCTTCCTGTCGACGCGTCCCGACGCCGCCGTCGACGACGTCGCCGTCTCGGCGATCTCGAAAGAACTCGGACAATTTTTATAGGTGTTTCTGGGCCCAGAGATGAGAGATATATCAAATTATAGGGCTTCGCGAGAGGATTGAAGATTTATAGGTGCTAATGTGTCCAAAACACCCGTCCTCAAAATGTTACGCAGTGTTGGACAATTTATGTTTTATTCTTGTTAAAAATAATGGTCCTCGTTAAATTTTTGGGGGTAAATATTGAATACATTGATGTGTTAATTGAATTTAAACGTTAAATTGTTAAAACAACGGAAAAGAGATGCAAAATAATGTGCATCTATTTTTAATTTTAATAAATGTGTATCTTTTGTTTTATTAGCGACAAGATCTGTTATCTGTTAAAATTATCTGTTAAAAGTTATAGAAAAATGTTGATTTTTTTATTTTATAAGCGGGGATGATAAAATCTAAAATTAACATTTATTTTTAGTTAATTTTGACATTGAAACCATGTTGAAGTTTTACATTTATTTTATGTCAAAATTTAAAATAACACAGTATTCGTGGCTCCATTTAACGTATCTATATTATGTTAAATTAACGTAAAAATTTTTATGGACCGTTTGGATGATATCTGCTAAAAACACAAATTTTTCAACTGTCATCCATGTTGGTGTATAAATTCATTTGTGTCTGCTTTCCCGCATGCAATAAACTGATGATTTTTTTATAGTCGAGCGTGACTCTCAGAATTCTGGTTTTTGTATTCATTTTTTTCTAAAGATTTTTTTCATCCAAAGTATTTATCTCTTAACATATTTAGGATATTTAACACATATAACAATAAGGTATTTAACATATCTAAAATATGTTAAGTACATAAATATCTTTCAGAAGATATATAGACACTTTCTCTGGAAATAACGCATTTGTTATCTTGGATAGCTGTGATAGTGTAAATGACATAATCTTTAAGAAGTTAAAATTACTTCCGGCCGGGGTTTAAAGATCTAAAATTTTTGTTGCCATCTATACTATAAATACTATTATTATTATGTAGAAAACTGTACATGTTTGATAACTAGGCCTAGGGAGCCCAAACTAGGCGAACTTCTTCTCGCGCGACTCCAGAATCGAATAACTCCCTCGTGCACGTATTCTCCTCCGTCTTTAATTTACTCGCATCGGCGAATAGGTATTCGATATATGTCCCGGAGGAATCGAGGCCCGCATATTGGATATGTGATCTTTGTGTTGGTGGAAATGATAATCCGCGGAAATAGGCAAATAAAGGCGTGAAAATAATGCAAATAATATATTCCATGGAATTACACGAAAGAATGATTAAGAGTCGAGATCTCATTTCAATGCTAACAAATTTGAGTAGTTTATTGGACAATGATTCTGCCTTTTAATTAATTTATCGCGTATGATATAAAAGAAAATAACGTAATAGGTAATTGAGAATCAAGCGGCAAAGAATATTATTGTTAAAGTAATCATAAAAACCAATTTCTCTTGATTTCAAATGAATTATTTCAAGACTTTTTATTTGAAAAGAAGTGAAAAGCTGCTTATTTTATTTTTCATGAAAATTGGTAACATATTTTGTTTTGTTTTTTTTGTTTTTTTTTTTTTTTCGAAAATTGCTGACCTAAATTTCATTTTCCTGATTTACATTTTTTTCCGCTAAAGTCAAATTCACCAACTACATACTTATACATGCAGATTCTCGACCATTCGAAGAAATAGGTTCTCAATCTTCTCAAGTTTTTTTCAAATGAATTGAGTAACGTCATTGGTCACGTGCAAACTCATAAATTGCAAATTGTCAAAGAATCGGAGCAAGGATAACGCTGCGTATACAACGATAATTTATTTCCAAGAAATTTGCCAAGAAAGAGAGAGAGAGATAAAAACTACAATTTTTTCATTCAACCGTATTATATATATATATACACACACACACACACACACATATATATATATATACATACACGCATCTCCGCAATGAAAACGCGTCGCGTCAAAAGAGACCTCTTCCAGGGTGTCTAGCAGTCAGGGAAATCTGGAAAACCGGGCATTGTCGGGGAATTTCAGAAATCTGGAATTATCAGGGAAAAGTCTCACATTATTCTACATTTGTCTCAATAATTTCAAATTTTTTGTGTTAAAAATCGATTCATCTGCAGCGTGTTCATTAATTTATATTTCCATCGTCGTGTTATTTATTAAAAATATCTCCAGGATCTCACGATTTAACATTGAATGTATTTATCATATAGACATATGCAAATGATATATTTGGAAGAAACAATACTAAAAAGTGAGGGAAAAAATGAATTTTTGGTCTTGCGAAAAATCTGAAAAGGTGAGGGAATCTTTTTCATCGAGTCTGCTGGACCACCCTGTCTTGCAAAAATTTGGTAACTAGGTGACGACGCTGGTGAACTCGATCGGGAATGTGATTCATATCGCATAATAACGGCCGCGGTTCGCGCGAATGAGTCACCGGCCGGAACAGCGGGACACGGCGCGACGGCTTTTTTTCTCGCGAGAGGATCGCGAGAAGTCGGAGCCGGAGAACGAAGCGGAGCAACGGAGGTAGATTGAGCGTAATGTGTCTCTTCCTCCGACGCAGATACAGTCACGGTCAACCGCCGCGGACGACTGGCGTGTAAGTGCACGCATGCACGCATACACCGACACACGTATACACGTCAGCGCGTACCGATTCGCATCGCGCGCGTTCTGTCAACGAGATGAGACGGACGTAAGACATAATCTGCCGTGCCAAGTGTAACGAGATCACCGTCGGGGATCTTTCCTCCGTATCCCGGCGAAATCGACCGTTTAGGAAGTGGTGGGGCCAAATAAAACACGCCGGGAAATAAAGATTTAAACGTGCCATTTCTCGCTCTTTCATGCGGCGCCGTGACGAATAAAACGCGCGACAAAAGTGCGCTCGTTCACTTTTATCGCGAGTCTCTCGTTGTGCGTGCTGCGAATTACCCTTTAAATGTCGATCTAGATTACAGATCGCAGATTACACTTTTTTTTCTTTCAAATGTTTTTCTTTCTCGCGAAAATTGTCGATGAATTTTTTTTTTTTTTTTTTTTTCGAGTATTTTGTATAAAAATATCGACGCGACGAGAGAGAGAGAGAGAGAGAGAGAGAGAGAGAGAGAGAGAGAGAGAGATAAAATATTCGTTAAATTGTCAAAATAGGCGAAATCAAATTTCAAAAGATTTGAGTTAATAAAAGTATTTTCACGGATAAATCTATTTTTTTTCACACGCGCGACAAGATTTTCCATTTTTCCGATAGCTATTATCCGAGGAACCGCTGTTATAGTAAATAGTTGTTATAGCGTCGAAGGCGATTAGGGTCATTGATTTCGCCAAACCTGCGGAATCTGGTTACCGGAAGCTGCTCCGAGGAAAATCCTTGACCGAATGTGGGGCGCAAAAATAATCACAAGACATCTCGGATTTTACGTTCGAGAAGAGAAATGGTTAAGAATAGCATCGAGATGTTGCAAAATATAAAACTTTTATACAGAATTTTTCACGCGCGAAAACTTCTGCCTTTCATATACAGGTATTTTATTATGTATTCGATAAATTTATTCATCCATACTATATTTTCTTCTTCCACTAGCAAGATTATTAATCGCGGGTAGATAGATTCGTCGACGTTGGGAAGAGAATTCCAAAAGATTTAACCCAGTTTCCGTTAAATAATCGGAGAAAGAGTGTAAAACAGAGGGATGTCGATAGCTTTATATCTATATATATACGTACGAATAACCTTGCTACGAAAAATTACATGACCGGAAATTGAGGATGGACGTGAGCAGATTGAAAACGGTTTCCAATCAATTTTCAGTTTCGCGTGTATCTCAATTCGTCGAGTAGTAATCCCGCGTAACGAAGCAGACGATTGCAGTGGAAAAGGCGCGCGGTGGTCAGACAAGGTTCGACATTCTTCAGATTCCGCTTTTCCACGCAAATTTTTCAGTCTTTCGTGTGTGGAAATTTTACCATTTTTTCCCACGTCAAACTAAAGCTCGATAAATGTCGCATCCTTTGTTATATATTCGCGTATTCAAGCTGTAATTCCTCGTTATAATATCTAACTGTATGACATTAAAAAATGTCCTTTTTTTCCTCTCGACTAATATTGACATTGTCAACTTATTAACAGATTATTATATATTTGTCTTTCTGCATATGTCTCTCTTTAATTAATTGAAATTGATTTAGAAAATTGCATTTTTCATACTTTTGCATTTTTCGGAATTTTACGTCTTTGAAAAACGTGTCGATAAAAAGCCTGTGTATATATATTTATTGAAATACGCATGAGAGGAATTAATAATATTGAAAATGGCCACTGTAGCGAAAGAGATTTCTATATGTGTGTACATGTGATATTTTAATTAAATATTTAAATTAAAGAATAAAATTGTAAAGAATCTTAATCGGCAATAAATTACAATATATATAAACAGGGTTTGTCTAAATAAAATTATATAAATGATCATCTAATAAAGTTTTGGCGTCAGCTTATCTTTATATAGTTAATAAAAATACATATTATCTATATCTGTGAATCTTAGATGAAAAAAGTGTTATTTTTACTAAATCATCTAGAATAATGTTCAAATAATTTGATTGAGGGTCACATAAAGAAACTTTTTATATACATTTTTTATATACTGTGTTTATGTATATAAGCGGTCTTAAAAATAATATTATCTAGAAGTTATCTAGATGAAGCATTCTTTAATTTTTGATCTAGATATATTTAAAACAAAAAAATCATCTTTATTTTATTTAAGACGAATTTACATATTTTTATCTCATCTTTATCTAGCTAATTTTGAAAGCATCTAAATACAACACTGAATATAAATAATGTTTACGTGAAAAATATTATATTTAATATAAATAATATACATATTTTTAATTATACATAATATATAATATATTAATATAATATTATATAATATTATATATTTTTATATATATAATAAATGTAATATTATATATAATATATATTTCGTGTCAAATTGGATATAAATATTTGTAGGAAAATTTTGTTTAACAAAAAAAGAAAAGTACACATACACGAATAAGCTTGATGAAGTTCGGCGTGAAAAAACATATGCATATAGTCATTAACTGTCGCGGGCGTGCGAATTGAATCTCGCGAGACCGCTAGACGCCGTTTTACCGGTTCGAACCGGATCCAGCGATGTATAGGCGGTGCCCTCGGATGTGTTCGAGCCAGAGTTAACCGGTGACGGCCGCGCGATTCCCGTCAAAGGATCACGCCGATGACGACTCGGTCACGCGAGAACGAAGCCGGAAAGTGTTTACCTGTCAGGTGCCAAATTAAGAGATTTCGCGATAATAATGCAAGAAAAAGGAAGAAACACAAACACTGATGTAAATATCGAAAGAGTGTGTTTAGATAGGTGCTCCCAAACTCCCAAACTGCTGGAGAATCGCGAAAGATTCTTCTCTGCGCGCGGACATAAATAAATAAACGAAAATCTTTAATTATCGAGCACATATTTATTTATTTAATCAACGTTACAATGAAATACACGGTAAAGTCTGATATTTTCCGCGTTTTGAATAAATGCGATTATAAATAGTTTTCGCAATTCTCTCTCTCATTGTTTCGCAAACTTTGACGTCTGTCGATACACGAGAAAGTTGACGAATGCAGGTATCTTTCGGTCGTAAGAGATACTTTGAGACTGGATTATTGACGGCTTGAACTTTTAACGCGATTGTATTTATTACGTTATTATAGATTCATTCGTGTAGCTCTTTATTTTCTCTCGTCCTGAGAGAAAATCTCAACGTTTAGCAATTCCCGTTTTTACGGAAAGTGCGGAGGGAAAAAGTGCGGCATTCAAAACGAACGGAACTATTACATTATTAATTTCCTATCTCTATTTCTTGTCTTTCTCTCTTTTTTTTTTATTTTTTCGTCGATGAGAATAATAACAGTGATGCGACTGGCGGAGATGCCACAGATGACGTCACCGACCACCCGTTGTTTGCATTGCGCGGACACGTTCTTATTTATTGTCCGCCAACGTGGCTCTCTTCGTGACTCTTTTTCTTTCTTTCTCTCTCTCTATCTCTCTCTGGCTTTCTCCATAATTCTCGCTGCAACTTTCGAGAGCCGTTACATTTCGATATTTATTCATCGTTGGCGTTTCGCAAGAAACCTCTCGCTATTATTACACGTTCCATCAGACTCGCTTTAAAAAATGATATTTGTATAATAAAAATAAAGTGCAAATTTGTATACGCGATAAAATGCAAAAGAAGGCAGGAAAAATGGAATATTATTACTATCCCGTGTTCTCACTATATTCTCAACAAGGATCATTTATTTTTCATGCGCGATATTATTATTCAGTATTTTCATATACAATATTTATTGTCACGTGGAAATTGTAATTAAAACTTATACAGCACCGTGTAAACTTACAAGATTCACTTCCGCGCGTTGAGGAATTATAATACCAATTTGCATTAGAACGCACTAATTTACATGGCATTGTATGTTCGTCGCGAAAACCGCGCAGGTAAATATGGACGCTTCATTAAAAGTATATAACAACCGTGCACAAATCACACTAATGTATGTGCAAACTTTTCGAGTCTTTGTTTTCAATTTTTTTATAAGATTTTCGGGATAAAAATGTATTAAGAGGGTGCTGATTAAGTTTGTTTTATCGATAAATATTTTTTTTTTATTTAACTATTTATTAGGTATACAGAATGAAAAATCCTTAAGAATTAAAGTATTTATAGTAACAAATCTGGGGCTATTATTTGTGTATATAAAAAGAAGCCAAGAAAGTTAAGTAATTACACTTTTCTTATCGTTTTACTTAGGTTGACCCAATGCAAAAGATCGATAGAAAAACTGTAATTATTTAGCTTTTTTGTGTAGTAGCTCAGATTGTTATTATAAAACTTAAATTCTAGTAAAGGATTTTTTATTCTGCATAGCTAATAAAGAGTTAAATGAAAATAATATTTGTCGATAAAAAACAGACCTAGTCAGCATCCCTTTAGGGGTATAAAATCTAATATAAAATTATGAGGTCAAGTGCCTATATACAAATGGAGGGGCATCATAATTTCAAGAATAAACAATCCGTACAGCCAATAAATAGATTTATAGTCGAATATAACTTCACTTTTTCGATCGATAAAACATATTTGGTCAGCATCTCTTAAGAATGTCGGCAAAATTTGATGAATAACGCGGATGGCAATAAAAGAGATAATTTAGAAATCCGATTCAACATACGGTCCCTCCCTCTTCCGTCGCAAACCGTAACATTGCACACGAGTGTTCGCGCGTTTCATTTTCAAAATGACAGCGTGTGTGTCGGATGATTTATCAGCGAACGCGCGGTAAAGAGAGAGAAAAAAAGAAAAAGGCACTTTTCGCGCTTATTCAAACGCCTGTAATCGGTGATTTAGCGCATGACACTACGCTCTCGAGACACTATACGATAGTCTCTGATAACGCGAGTTGCGTAACGCGATGACGACGGCGACGACGTCGCGCATTTTTAATGCCTCGAACATATGTCGAACGACTGGCTCCTTTCGATGTTCAGCAGAATCGAAAAATCGCGGAAGCTTTCACGAACGCAGATATTGGAGATTGAAATTTAGAGCGCTTCGGCGTGCTTATTTGAATTTTTTCCCCTTTCTTTTTTTTTTTTTTTTTTTTATCGCGAATATTTGATAAAATTTATTGGCACCGCAATACTTGACATATTTATTATTATTTTTGATACGTATGATAAATTTTTAATTTTATAATGATTGAAAGGGGCTATATTTTCAAAAGCTCGTTAATGTATTGTGATTTGAATTTGTGTGAGAATTTTTCAAACTTGCACGTTTTCTCCCGAAATTAATGTTTACCGGCCTCTATTGGTTCTCTGGTCATCAAATGCATTCATTTGCAAATCAATGGTCCGCTGACGTGATTGAGCGGTTGCAGTCGGTGCAACTGTACTTGGGCACTTTATGAACTAGATAGTACCTTTGATTATCAGCGAAAAAAAGATGAAAGGAATGGCAAATGTAAAATGTCAGAGATATCGATAGATGAAGAATGGATTTCTATAATAGATTTCTGGGATAGATGGATTTATCAAAAGAAAGCTATTAAAAATATTTATAGATATATACTTATAGCATGAATAATCATCTATCCCTTTCTCTAATATCATTTTTTAATATTTTTTTACAATCATTTTATTCATTATTCATTTTATATATTATTCAACGAAGCGAGGAGGAAAAGGGTAGAAAAACGATGCATTTTTTATTTTTCGCAAAGAAACGCATCCACTCGGTGGTCTCTCTCCTCTCGTGCGACAATCTCTCGTCTCGTATATCAAAGATCGTGAGGTTCTCGCGGGGCCTCGGCCTGATATACAACATGTGACGTGCGCGCGAAGGAAATTGTATTAAAAGCCGTAAACTGACAAGCGATGCTGTGCGACGGGTCGGTTATCGAAACGTGCATCGTCGCGACCGTACACAGGGTGTGTTTGCCGTCATCTAAATAAAATTATATAGATGATCATCTAGATAAATTATTGGCGTCATCTTATCTCTATATCGATAATAGAAATATGTATCATCTATATCTGCATCTTAATTTAAAAAATGTTATCTTTATTAAATTAAAGGGATATAAAAATATAAATATATTTTATATATATATATATAATATATAATATTTTATATATATTAAATATAAATATATTTTTATATCCCTTTCATAATTTACATTTTTTTATAACTGTGTTTATATAAGCAGTCTTCAAAATTATTATCTAGAAAATTATCTAGATGAATCGCCATATAATTTTATCTTGTATCTAGATATATTTATATAAAACAAAATCTTATCCAAGATAAATTTACAAATTTTGATCTCATCTTTATCTAGCTAATTTTAAAACCATCTAACAATAAGCACAACACTAGTAATACACATATATCCAAAGCGTGCATATATACGACGATCTTGGTCTTGGTGTGAGACGCCACCACGTGCGTGTGCGTGACGCATGTCGTTTCTACGTACACGCGCGTTTCGCAACGTCTCCTCCTCCTCTTCATCGCGCTTCTTCCATCTGAGTTCTCTCTCTCGCGAGAGAGAGAGAGAGAGAGAAGAGAAGAGAGAAAAAGAGTACTTAGAGTGCGTGATACGCGAGATTGGCGCAAGGCCAGTCGCGGCGATTGCGTAACTCGCGTCATCGCGAATCGCCCGACGGTGAGCACCGTCGTCGCTCGTCGGCTGGACTGAGCGAGAAGAGTCTCCTTGGAAGTTGGCTTGAAGGAGGATAAATGAGAGAAAACGAGATAAACCTGGCTGCGTCGTCGCGTCGCGTCGCGGCGATTTCCTCATCGTGTATAGGTATACGTCGAACGAGAACAAGCGCGTTCTACCTCGTGCCAAAAATTCCAAGCGACTTTGCAAATTAGCGCCGACAGCGATTCCTGCCAGAGAAAAAGTGTCGCATAATATTGCGAGACTCTAATAATAATGAGATAATAATTCCGGTCTTTTTTTTTTATTTTCTTTTGATGAATTTCTCAAAATATTTGAATACTTTTTTCCGGAATAGCTGCCTTATATTATATGTATTGTTTCGAAGAGACGTCATTAATTTTTTAACACAAATCGTTGCAAACAAAATCATTGGTAATCGGCGAATAATTAATTAATAGGACAACGAAATTCAATTACATTCGATTTAGGATGCGATAAATCGTGTAATTTAATTGATTGCATAGAGAGCAATGGACGTCCAACACGATTTTCCAACTCCACCGCCGATAATACGTGCCGACGATCAACCATATCCGGACAATCTGTATATTATCCGAGATGGTCGAGATTCGCGTTATCGGAATTGGAACATAAATACTCTTCGTCATTCTTATCGATTTCAATCAACTTGCCGTTTTATCGGTAGGCCGTCGTTTATTCTCAAACAACTTCAAACATGGAGAAAAACATTGCGAATGATATATCAATAAACGAGATAAAAATACGGAACGAGATAGTCAATAAAACATATATTGCAATATATATATATATATATATATATATATATATATTATATATAGAATATATTTCATTTTCTTTTTTTCAATATTACAGTTTTTATTTACATCTCTTATATGATTCACGCAATTAAACATTCTCGTCATAAACCTCGCAACATCGCTCCGAAATATATGTATGTATGTAAGAGAATTTCTCTTAGAATTTACCCTGAAAATCATGGTAATCCTATATAGGACAAAATGGTGTTG
The DNA here is from genome assembly GCF_048542155.1 of Nylanderia fulva. Classification (NCBI taxonomy): domain Eukaryota; kingdom Metazoa; phylum Arthropoda; class Insecta; order Hymenoptera; family Formicidae; genus Nylanderia; species Nylanderia fulva. The sequence continues at coordinate 453,463 of NW_028190368.1, read as the reverse complement.
CAAGAATTTTATGAGTTTCTCTGATTAAATATTTACCACGATAAAAAATATTAATCGAATATATTTTATATCTTATTGTAGATATTAATATTTTTATTATGCTAAATACTAATAAGAAAAAACTCTTACAAAATTCTTCCATATCCAATATCATTTCACGATTATCATGATTTTCAGATTTAAATTCCAAGAGAAAATTCTGCGTATCTCACTTCTTAGAACTTTTCTTGCTATACGACTAGAGTAACAATTTAAACCAAAGATCCGAGATTATCATATGCACGTATTCATCAAATTGGCATGAAGTGTCAATTCCCGTAATATTACACCTCGTAATAATTTACGTCGTTTATCCTCGCTTAGACGTCTAATATTACACGAGTATAGCGTGTTTTATATATGTTACATATATACTCCGTCTGAAATAGAGCCTGAAAGATACACGGTCAACCACGACGACGTCGTCGTCGTCGTCGTCGACGGAATGTCATTGACGTAGTAACGAACCGCTCTCGTTATCGACAACTCGGCCACCGCGTCACGTCTCTTACGTCTTTCGTCCGTTTTGTTTATAAATATATTCGTATCCCTCTCTCAAAAAAAAAAAATATATATATATACACAATGGCAATAATCAACGGATTGTAAGATAGTTTAACGAGACATGGGCTCAGTCGAGGACATTAATAAGACTTGGTGGAATTTTTTAATACTTTTGACAAAAATGATTTCTTAGTAATATTTGATCAGGGTGTATTTTTTTTATTTTGCATACGTAGAGAATTTTCTCTTAGAATTTACCCTGAAAATCATGGTAATATGGACAATATGGTATTGGAAGAATTTTATAAGAATTTTTCTGATTAATATTTATCACAATAAAAAATATTAATATGCACATAGTGAATTTTACTATGTGCATAGTAAAATTCATCGAACATATTTTATATTTTTTTTATTATTTTATTTTATTATGTAATTGATATTAAATAAATCGAATAAGTTGCGCTTTAATTACTGCGCTGGTTCTTTGGCTAATTTATATCATTAATTTATTGCACAGAATTTATTTATGTATATTATTTTATTTTTAAATTGCTCACGCTCAGAAGCTCAGACTCCGCTGGACCACGAGCGTTTTCTCGTAACCAGATTGATTCTGAACGATAGAAACAACGAGTAACGATGATGGAAACATCGTTTACATTTCCTGCGTCGTTTGACAAACGACGCGGAAAATAAATATCGCAGTTATTGCTTTTGCAATGTCGATAGTCGATTGTTAGTTTAAGTGAGGAAAAAAAAATTACATTTCCTCTTTACACCAGTCACATATATGAATGTAATCGATTTTGTGAAATAAGTCGCGAACAGAGTTTTACGACGAAAATTTTCATACATATGTCGAACTTGAGCGCGGAAGATGCTGAAGAATACGAACGACAGATTCTTATGTCCCGACGTGCTCGAATACTGATCGCTTGGAATCGTCGAGATAGCAGATTCTTCGAGAGGACAACGCGAGAGAGTTATCATTTCGAGGGAAGATAAGGAGCTATCATTTTCACGGCTATAAACTCAGCGATAGGAGAGAAATCCATCCCGATTCATTGTCTCTTCTATCTTTAAGCTTTCATCTTAATCAGTGTTAAGTAGTATCTAGATACAAAACATGGTATCTGACTGAACATGCGCGGTATCTTGCTTTTTCAGATACATTTTTACATTTTTTTTTTTAATAGCCCAATTCTTTAAATTTCTAAAAGATCAAGACTGCAAGTTATCAACATATTGAGGCATTTTTCACGTGTTAAGACTAGCGAAAAAAGTCGTAAACCAAAAATATGAATAAAGATAAAAGAAATTATTCAGTACATTTTGTGCATATTAACCATAATTATGATAAAATATAATTTGAAAGTATCTGAGTATCCATATCCGTATAAATTTTCATTTGTGTATTTGTATCTTTTTTTACACGTATCGAGATGCATTTTAAATGTACACAATCTTCCCCATAATTGATGTTTATAAGGGGCGACCTAAATATTTTCATTCCAAGCTCTCTCCCTTCTCTCGTTTAATAATTTTGTTTGATTAATCTTATCGTTACTATTGTTGACACACGGCTCTCCCTTTATCGTTATTATTACATGTTTGACATTCGCGCGTAAATACTCGTGTACGAATAAAGTCGGGTATCGACGTGAACGAGAACGTTAGCCCTTTGACTCTCGCAGAGAGAGAGAGAGAGAGAGAGAGAGCTCGCTATCGGATTATTGACAATCGAACGCCTTCATAATGTCACGCGACAATTTTTTTGTCCCACCTCCGCGCGTTTTCCGTTCGTTCCTTCTTCCGGCCGGTCGAGCTTTTTCCTTTCGCGCGTTACAGCGGCTTTTTCCCTTCTTTTTTTCGTCTCTCCCTCTCTCTCTCTCTCTCTCACTTCTTTCTAGGTCGTGATTTTATTCCTCGCCATTTCATTTTTTATTTACGGCTCGTGACCTATGGCTCTTCTCGCCTCCTCTTTTCATCGAACCCGCACGAACTTTATCATCTCGAATACGTATGTATCTATTTGAGAAGTCTTAGAAACTAGCGAAGTACGTAGAGGGAAAACCACGGGAAAGCTCTTTCTTTCCGACCCCTACTTCTATAAATATAAATAATTGATCGATATTTCTTACGCGGCGAAACTTCTTCGTCGCGAACTTCGGCGAGCGAGGGAACAACAATAATGATGTACATTGTAATTCGCGCTTCTTCAAGAGCGTAATTTGAGAGAAACTTGAGAATGAATATTGAATATTGCAGCGAGAAAATATTTATTCAGTGGGGAAATTTGAATTCCCCCTTCGATTGTCGGAGGAATCCGCGTCGATATTAACCCTCAGTTACCACCCTATTTCACCACTCATGGGTTAGAGTAACCCAGAGTTTTTTTTTTGTTTATATTTCTGGATCTAATGAAGCTATTTTGAAGTATTTTTTTTTCAAACGATACGCCAGACAGTAAGAAAAAAGCGTATATCGGTACAAATGTCACCAGATTTCTACGACTCGAGATATTTGAGGAAAAATGAAAAGTGATCTTTTAAAATTTCGAAAAAATTATTTTTGATATGGGGTAACTGAGGATTAAAGCCAGCGCTTCGCGCCCTATAGGCTTGTGGAATTCTATGCCGTAACTGATCCAGGGCCGACGATGACGGCGATGACGAGGAGGTAATTATCCGGTAATTCGAGTAATGAGATGACTCATCGCAAAGACGCGACGTCTGGAAGCGACCCGTTCTCGTTTAACAAATAATCGCTGCTAATTATCGTTTAGCTTCTTTCAGGCAAAGCTCTCTTCATCGAGCGATAACAAGTGCATAAATATTAATGCAGTTTGCACGGCGTTATAATGAGAAATCGAAATTCCGCGAATGATGAATGTTGCGCGTAAACGTTCGGAATTTTAAGACGTTCTTCTTAGATTACTGGGATGAAAGAGGTCGCGTTAAGAATTGTCGTGTGAAGTCAAGAAATCTTGTAAGAGAAAAATAATTCATCTTAAACGAATATCAAAATTGACAGAAAGTTTGACGATAAATTATACTGCCATCTTTGTAAATGCTTGATTTTTGCAAGCGACGTGGAATTCCTCTTATATAATTCCACGACACAAATGAGTCAACTTTTTAAATGACGTATCTTCAAGCTCTGAAAAAGAGTCGTCACCTTTCAGTTTTTTTAATTTCTAATGTCAAACATACTATATACATACATGTTGTAAAAAGCACTTTATTTTCAATCGGTTGTAACTCTATCGGCGAAGAAGAACTATCGATCTCTCGACGTTTTTTTGTTAACTGGAAGGATTGATTCCAATTCCCGTGAGAGAGAGAACTTTTGTGTAAAAAAAAAAAATAGAAAAAAAAAGATCGACTCTGCGATAAATTCCCTCTACGTTACGAGGCGCGCATTGCACTTGTAACGTAATCGTAAAGTTTCTAAAGCTTTTTTGCCCCGAAGGGTTCGGCGCGTGGAAAGTAGGAGAGACACGGAAACTCTCGGTGTTCCGAATAAATACCACCCTCTTGAAACTTGCTCATAACGTAACGCGCGCGTCGCGAGAAGCAACTTCTCCGAGAAGAGACCTGCGAGGGAGGCGAAAGAGAGAGAGAGAGAGAGAACGGCGCGTGAAACGAACGAGAAAACGGGCGGGAAAGAAAAGGAAGGATAGTGCAGAGTCGGCGGAGAGTCGGTCGGTCGGGCAAAGCGCCCGTGGATGACGCTGGACGCGTAGCCCAGTAGCACAGAACGGCAGCGGCTCTCAAAATTCGGCGGCCGAGAATAAGAAACAAATTAATATTCTACACAGAGGCAACTTTCTCTTGGGATTTACCCCGAAAATCGTGATAATCGTGGGACAATATGGTAGTGGCAGAATTTTATTAGAGTTTCTCCGATTAAGATTTATACACCACTATACAAAATAATATATAATAATTAATATCCACAATAAGATATAAAACATGTTCAATGAATTTTACTAGGTACATATTAATATTTATTGTGGTAAATATTAATCAGAAACTGTAGGATCCTACAAAAGTCAAATTAAAAATAAGGGATAAAGTGGCAAAGTCAGCGCAGATTGTTTTAAAGATGAATTTTATTCCATATCAATTAATTACAAAGAGAATAATAAACAAATAAATATTGTACACAGAGGGAATTTTCTCTTAGAATTTACCCCGAAAATCGTGATAATCGTGGAACAATATGGTAGTGGCAGAATTTTATTAGAGTTTCTCCGATTAAGATTTATACACCACTATACAAAATAATATATAATAATTAATATCCACAATAAGATATAAAACATGTTCAATGAATTTTACTAGGTACATATTAATATTTATTGTGGTAAATATTAATCAGAAACTGTAGGCTCCTATAATAGTCAAATTAAAAATAAGGGATAAAGTGGCAAAGTCAGCGCAGATTGTTTTAAAGATGCGATGAATTTTATTCCATATCAATTAATTACAAAGAGAATAATAAACAAATAAATATTGTACACAGAGGGAATTTTCTCTTAGAATTTACCCCGAAAATCATGATAATCGTGGGACAATATGGTAGTGGCAGAATTTTATTAGAGTTTCTCCGATTAAGATTTATACACCACTATACAAAATAATATATAATAATTAATATCCACAATAAGATATAAAACATGTTCAATGAATTTTACTAAATACATATTAATATTTATTGTGGTAAATATTAATCAGAAACTATAGGCTTCTATAATAGTCAAATTAAAAATAAGGGATAAAGTGGCATTAAGAGTCAGCGCAGATTGTTTTAAAAATGCGATGAATTTTATTCCATATCAATTAATTACAAAGAGAATAATAAACAAATAAATATTGTACACAGAGGGAATTTTCTCTTAGAATTTACCCCGAAAATCATGATAATCGTGGGACAATATGGTAGTGGCAGAATTTTATTAGAGTTTCTCCGATTAAGATTTATACACCATGATAAAAAATCATATATAATAATTAATATCCACAATAAGAGATAAAATATGTTTAATGAATTTTACTATGTACATATTAATATTTTTTATTGTGTTTTATTTAAATATTGATCAGAAACTGTAGGCTCCTTTAACAGTCAAATTAAAAATAAGGGATAAAGTGGCATTAAGAGCCAGCACAGATTGTTTTAAAAACGCGATGAATTTTATTCCATATCAATTAATTACAAAGACGGATCCTTTTTTGATCCATCCTCAGTGCAAAAATAAGTCTAATTATAAAAGTCGAGAACAAAATAAATGCGAGATAAAATATTATGATTAATTAGGAAGACAATAAATGTTTAAATTTTGGATATTAAATTGACATAAAATTTATATAATAAATAAATAATAAATTATATAATAAATAAATAAAATCATACGCGAGAGAGACGACGAGTGGATTAATTGAGCATTCTTAGCAATACTTTTAAGCTATCGTTATTTTTTCCAATTCAAAAAAGGACCAATATTAGGTGTTGCAAACTTGCTTTTTAATTCTTTGCTTATTATATATTTTATCGAGAATTGTCGAGCTGCATTGCGCGAAAACAGTGAAAGAGCTTGCAATTGTAAATGCAAGCGGTGAAAAAAATCACAATATAGAAAAAAAGAGCAAAAATGTAACATGCAAGGTGTAATTAAAAAAATATATATATCGAGCATACCATTAAATTCTCTGGCCAAATAGATTTTTCCCTCAATGAAAATATCGGGACACCAATAATTTTCAAGTAAATGATAAATGATAAATATTTGAATGAATGAAAAAGAAGGACTTGTTGCAAACTAAACTTTGTAGAATTAAAATATTAACAAAACAGGCTCTTCAGTTAAATTCAGGAAGAGTTTACTTTAACAGAATTTTAATTTAAGATTAATTGTTAAGTGATACGAAGATACATGATGACATAAATTGGAAACATGCAAAAAATAATGACTTCTCTCGACATTTTCGCTGAGGAAAAATCGTCTCTAAATTGGTAGTTATATCCTGTAAATTAATAAATTAATACATATAATAATAAATTGAAAAGGTTTTGATACATAAATACACAAGCAAACATGAAAAGAAACTAATTAGGGCGAAATGCAGATATCAGGCGCAACAAATTTGTTTTGAAATTCTTCATTAATTATTTCGATTTTTTCTTTAGATTATCTTTAACAAATCAATTAAGATCGAAAGCTTCTTGAAGACTTTTCATATCTGATTTATACATTGAAGTGTCTTTTTCAATTTATTATTACAGCTGTTCTTTCGAACGTGATCTTTTCACCGCTCACGATCGCAAGCTCTTTGACTGCTTACGTTTTCTCTCACGCGACAACTCAGCTTAACAATTCTCGGTATTCGATTGTCTTCTTGCTGACGACTGTCGCATTTGAAACTTTAAAAGAGATATTTTAAACTTTAAAACTAAAAACTTTCAAAAGAGAGATAGTTTAAACTAAAACTTGCATTGTTTAAAAACTCTATTGCGAGGGATGTCGCGTGAATTCAATTTTTTTACGCAGAAATTATTGCGCGACGATTTTTTATGTGAAAATAACATGTTAAATAAGATAATCTTTGAAATGTAAATGATTTTTTCATGTTTCATGCAATAGCACACGGAGAGAATTTTCTCTTAGAATTTAACCCTGAAAATCATGGTAATCGTGAAACAATATGGAACTGGCAAAATTTTATAAGAATTTTCTCTAATTAAATATGTATTTAATCGAACATTTTAAGTATATCTTATTTTCAAAGAAAGTAAAAAAAATGCGAGATAAAATATTATGATTAATTAGGAAGACAATAAATGTTTAAATTTTGGATATTAAATTGACATAAAATTTATATAATAAATAAATAATAAATTAATAAATAAATAAATTCGCACCAGTGTAAAATTACAGTTGCGTGAATCATTTGTTTCAATTTTCGAAATATATCCTACAGAAATAATGATACCAAACTAAAAATGCGCCAAGTGAAAGTAAAAATATGTATATTATTTTAACCAAATAATTATTTTATTTTCCTATATATCTTATAAAAATAATGAGACATTAATATTTTTATTGCGGTCAATATTTAATCAGAGAAATTTTTATATATAAAATTCTTCCAATACCTTCCAATATTGTCCCACGATTATCACGATTTTCATGGTAAATTCTAAGAGAAATTCTCTCTGTTCGTCTTCCCCATATCATCGCTAACATTATGAACGTGTGCCCCAGTATTTAGAAATGCACTCTCATTGCTTCTACCATAACGAATAAAACAGCGTTATCCGAATTAATCCCTGTACATCGCGGCGTATTCAAGTACGACACCTCGGGCGCTTTGCGCCATTAAAGGAAGAATCGCACTCGCATTTGTATTAATTAAAGAAACAGCCTTGCGCCTTAATCCTTTCAGCGGCATTAAAGGAGTATATAATACATATATAAAGCTCTTGGTCGAATTAATTTTTTATCGTAGCGTATAATAAAAATTGCTTAAACATGCATGCAACTTTTTGAACGAACGGAAAAATTGACTGCAAATTTGCTCAAGTTTTTAATAACGTTTTATTACAATATTTTTATGCGTTTTTCTAAAATTAATCCTTTAATTCCGAAAACCGAAACTAAAAAAAAAAAAATAGAGCGAAACGTGACAAATATCTCGCGCAAAAAGCTTTTGCAAAGCGGATCATTTTGGATTTGCTTCAAATGCTGCAGAATTTATTTCTAAAGGTGAATAGTAAAAATATGTAGTATCTACATTTCTTGCTCTTCGATAATAATGTGCCTTTTTATCAGGGCGTCGTTTAACAAGCAACAGTTTTTATATATTGTCAATGGAAACTCCACGTCAAATAAACAGGTTCTTCGCCGTCATGATTCACCCCGTTTACAATAAATCGCGATCATCATTAATCTAGGCGAAACGGTCAGTCAGTTTCCGACACAAATCGCCTCCCCTTGTCTTCTACTTAACGCGGCTAATTCGCCACCAAGGCCTCGTTCTTCTCGTAAAATTTCCCTAGGGGGCCACTCTTTAGGCTGCCATCACGAGCAACGCTTCCGTACTCTTTCTCTCTCTCTCTTTCCCTTATCAATCCGACAATGATAACTCGACAGAATCTATTACCATCTCTGAGTTTCGAAAATTAGCATTTTACGATATCAAATAAATCTTCGTTTGGAAACTCAATTCTTCCCTACATCATTATACGCGCCATAATCGGCTTTTTTTCCATAATCCACGCGTAATCTCGCCCGAATTTTATCGGACGTTCGAAACCTCCCCCCTTCCCTCTTTTTTTAAAGCTCGTTGCGCGGCGACCCGAATGAGAATCGCTGGCCGCGAAGAGCTTGCGCTTTGCCGTTTCGGGGGCGCGGACCGCCGTTGTGTGTCGCGGCGCTAGCGCCGCGACGGAGAGGATGAGAGTTGCGCGCGCAACCGTGTTCGCCGGCGAACGGGTGTTGTTACGACCGCATAGAGGGGCACGAGGGGGCGAGACAAGAAGGGGACCGAGGGGGTGCCGAGCCGCGGGGCTGACGAGCCCCGTTGGGTGGCGGCGCGCTCTAGGTCCTAGGTAACTTGTTAATTGGAATGGATATCTCCAACTTCCTGCTAGGCCTCGTGGAGGCTGGTTTTTTCCGATCGCGATGGAGACCTAAAGCTTTGCTCTCTTTCTTCCCGCGAGCTTTTCTCACCGTTCCGATGAAATGGGAAATCATTTATCGAACGTGGGGAAAAACACATCTTTCCCTTTAACCTTCAGCAGGGATCAAACTTATAATTGTATTGATCCCTTTTGGTTTCGAAAATTTCATACATATGTATATATTTGTTTATGTCGGTGTGCTTGACACGTGATGGCTGGAAGGGGAAAAAAGCTGCCGTCTAATATACATAAAAGAAATTATCGAGCAAACGAGATTCCAGCGGGTTCTTTCAAGCTTTCTCAAACGTGGGCTTAATTTTATGCACGGGATTTAAGGAGGAAAAGAGGAATTTTCCCTAGACGCGCGCATAGATTCTTGCGGGGCGAGAGACAAAGAGAGAGAGCGAGAGAGAGAGAGAAATAAGATGGGTCATGACGCGCGGGATGAACACTGTTGGTAACAGAGAAGTGGGGGTGCGCAGGAGCGCGAAGAGTGGGGTAGGTGTCGCGACGGTGGGGAACATCGGGTCGATGATGCCGGCGGTCCTCGACGACACGAAACGCCAGTCAGTCTCTGGTCCACCCGAAGCCGCGCCGCTAATCCTCTATCTTTCACCGAACATCGCTCGCCGCAGCCATGGGTGACAAGGTTTGTGCTTAGAAAGCTCTGTCAAGGAAAAGAGAGAGAATGTGCGTTTATATGTGTGTGTGCGTGCGTGTATGTGTTGTGCGCGCGCGCGCAAGAGAGAGAGAGAGAGGGGGAGAGATGGAGAAAAAAATCGTCGCGAATTAATAGGAAGGTTTTCGAAGACAGGTGAAAGCTCGTTCGAAGCTGCGCCAGGGGAGCTTTTGCCCGAGCTTGCGATACGGCCAAAATGGAATGTATGGGGAGAGAAGGTATAGGAAAGAGGGTGTCTCTCTCTCTCTCTCTCTCTCTCTCTCTCTCTCTCTCTCTTCTCTCTCTCTCTCTCTCTTTTCTCTCTCTCTCTGTCAGTTAGGCGCAGCTGATTCGAGTGACAGATCAGGTTGGGACAGATTCGCGAATAGTGATAACGCGCTCGTCTCTCCCTCTCGTAGCGGAGCTTTCGTTTCGTAACCGTATATCTGTGCCAGAAGTTGGTTTTGGAAGATCGAACAAATGGGTGGTGGGACAGTTAAATGAACGACTGCTGTAGGCTCGAGCGAGATGGAAAGAATCGAAAAAGAGATTAGTGGGCTGTCGAACAGGCGCTTCGATCCAGGGAAGGATAAGGGTGGGAGTGAAAGAGACGGAGAGAGAGAGAGAGAGAGAAGAAGAAGATAAGGAAGGGTGCTTTGGAAAGCTCTGCCGTCTCTTTCTCTCTCTCTCACTCTCTCGTTCTCATTCTCCTCGCTCGTGTCGCCCTCTTTCTTTCCCCTCTTCCCCCTCAGGTTTCCGTCGCACTTCCCGGTGATCAGTTCTGTCAGTGCCGTTATCAGGAAAGCGAGAAACCTCCTCGATCTTTGCTTTTCGCCTTATCTTCTATCTTCGCGCAACACGGCTCCTCCCTCCGTGTATCTCCATTCTTCCGTTCATTGACACCGTGTGACACCGTGAAAACATGGTAAAGTTTCCAACGCCTATGTTTTCTATGCTTGTACCACTACTGTGCAGACTTTTTCCCCCCGGTTCCATTTTTAGAACCCTAGTGCCTTCCATCGTGCTTCGCTTTTCTTGACAGACGTGACGCGACACTTGGCCCCTTATCTAAATGTCAACGTGCGATCAACGTCGATGTCGTCTCTCCTGTCATGTGCTCCTGTCTAAGCGAACGACGTGTGTGCTTTCGCCGAAGAATCTGTAGGATTAATTGTGAGGAACATTTATCTCAAAGGACGACGTTCGCCGGAAGTGCCCATTCTTGTGGACGTGGAGCATTTGTTGGACATTCCCGACCTCGGCAGCTTCTCGGCGCCGAATATGAATTCGAGGATCGAAGGATTCATCAACGGGATAGAATCGTCCGCGAATTCGCAAGCTCGAGGAAGATCTTGCTCCGAACCGTTGCAGCCGATGCAAATGTAGCGCTTAGTGATTTTCTCGGCGCGCTTCTGCGCAGATTGCTTGGTGAATACGCAAGCTCGGTCGCAAGGTTGTCTCTCTGCGTGGAAAGTCCCAATTTTCCTATCCTGTCTCGTCGGTGAGTCCCACGTATTCGGTTGGTCCCGCCGATAATTGGGGTGGCAACGTGATTTCGGGATGCGCTCGCTCGTTTTATTTATTCTTCTCGCTCGGTTTTTCGAATCGATCAATTACGCGCGTTATTGTCGTCGTCGTTGTCGTGGAAGTAGCGAAAGGATGGATCGACGACGACCGTTTTATTTTTAGAACCGCGCTAAAGTTCAATCGTTGGCGTATGTTGCGTGTAAGCTTCTTGGGAAAAGGTAGAACTGCACACTCGACCCCGACATGGTTGATTATTAGATGAAAATTAGTCCATCTCGTCAACGTTTTGCAGGCTCCAGTGTCTCATTTGATGAATATTTTGCAATAATTTCGAGAGATGCGATCCTCGTCGAATTTAAATTAAAAAACTATACACAATTCAGTTTTTTCATGTTATTCAAACACTACTTGGATGTGTGCAGGAATATAGGATGTATGTGTTTCAGCGCTACATCGTTATGATGTAACAACGTTATCGTTACTAATGAACTTGTGATCGATTTCCAGCATATCGTATAATTCGGAAAAGTGGACTCGTAAAATTTAAGCTTTTCGGCCATTAAATTTCGCGATATAAATCATACTCGAGCTCTGATTTAATTGCTTCCGCTATCTGGGTTCTGGACTCTCCTCGTACTTGACTCGTCATCTTGAATTCTGCGAATGGTCGAAACGAGTACCTAACCTCAAGGATTATTCAAGTGACACGCCCTCAATCAGAAACTCCACCACTTCCGTCGTATTTTTCCCTCGTCTTGCTCTTTGTTAGCAATATTTCGTTCTGCTGGTTTTCTGTTAATTAGTTTATTTATTTGTTTTTGCATATTTATGTTCGGATTGATCGTGGAACGAATGGGATACGTTTAGTGTTAATGTTCCTTGAAAACAAAAAAATGAGAAACATTTTAAAAATCTCATTTAACTTTCAAACATTCTTTAAGAAACATTTGCGTGTCGATGATATCGAAAGAGCTGCCGTTGAGTGCTACTAATAACTTTGCTTAATCACACGTGATAATCTAAGGACTTGGGGACTCTTAAGAGGACATGAATGTCAGAGTGCCAAATGAATGTAAACTCTCTTCTTCTTCTTCTTCTTCTTTCTTTAAATATCTTGGAGATATAACGAAGCTACGCGCGAGGTTGCGACTCCTTAATTGAAAAGGTCGATTCTTTTAAAAGGTCCTTGCCAACGTTTTCCATTCATTGAAATTTCTTCGACCAACTTTCGCCACTCGATTATTCATCATCTTTGTCCTTATTGTCGTACTTCGTGGTCATGTTTAACGTCAAACATTATCGGCATCGATCGTTCAGGTTTCTCGAATTCTCGACCAACTAAAATTTCGCCAACGAATTTGCGTCTCATTAAATTTACGCGATCGAACGATTTAACCTTTGACCCTCTCTACACATTTTTTTAGACCCTCCGTGAGGACCTAAAATTTACGCTTCAAGTGTCTTATGACAGAAAAATCGTTAATTTTATTTTATGAAAAAAACCATTATTTTCTTCTTATATTTCTGTTCAACGTTTTTTCCACATCGAGAAAGCAAGTTCCTAGCAGCTCGTTACGATGAATCTATGTCAAATATCGTACTAATTTGATGCACATACGTGATCTTTATTGACATAACCACATGACGCTAACCTGAATTAAGTCCGCTGCATCTCTCATGTTTGATTTGTACGAATCCGTTTTAAATAATACCTTCCCATATCTTAACCTTGTGATAATGAAAGAATCTCTTATCGCTCTTCCGCAATATCAGACTCATCTACATTTTAAAATTTTCGACGTTATCTATTACGCGAGCGTTCCTGTAACAAGTACGATATATAAATTATATTTTTTCCAAGTTTATCATTAGGCCTATCGTCAGTAATTTAAATGATGTAATACACTTTGCAACATGAAACTACACGATATTACGATACGCGTTTTTTCATAGTATTATAGTGGCTTATAAAACGATATCTCTCGATCATTAATTCTCCGTGAAAGAAGACGTTATAAAAAGCTTATAATTTGATTGAACGAAAGATATAGAGAGAAGTATCGATCATTTGGTCCAATCTAAAGAGTTAATATTTGAGTTGAATGAAAAAGAATTTGCAATCTTTGTTTTTTCTTCTCTGCATTTGTGATCATTTCACCAGTTTCCTTTTTATTTCGCAGCGCGTTATTTCGATCAATCTCGGCATATGAATAAATTTATGCCCTATTTATACCTAAGAATAATTCTGTTTGTGGTTTATTTCAGTGAGTAGTAAAAAGCATACTGAAGTTGGTTTTGAATCGAACCAACCAAAAAAAAGGCCGGATCGAAAACCAACTTTAGGATGATTTTCGATCGTCTACAAGTAAGGATTAGATGTAGATAGGGCATTATAAAGCAAAGCACGACTGCATTTATGTATGTAAAGCCCTCCCTTCCTTTCTCCCTTGCAGCCATTCGCCTGCAGTTCACCTGACATTTCCACCGGCGCGGCGCGATCACGTGCCGGCCGAACTTTTCCTCCGCACTCGACGCGCCACCCCAATTTACCGGTGCCCACCCATCGTCGAAAAGAGAATCGATCGCGCGACGAGGCGATTGTGACGGAGAGGAGCTCGTTTTTCGCGACTACTCGGCCTTGGTCCTCTTCGCCTCGTCGATCGCATAAAACTCGTCCAATCGATCCTCGAATCGTCGACACCAGCTGGTTCCTAACGAACCCGTATCTCGTGGACACGTGGACAAATTTGTCTTTTCGGCGAGTACTTCTCTCTCAACCGTTTCATAATTTGCCGCAATTTGCCTCGATTCAGGAATACCGGCGACGGATCGGCGCTATTTCCGAGTAAGCTCCTCGGAATAGCACGCCAGCTTTCAGCTGGAACGAAACTCGACCGTCAGCTGGATCGATATCCATGGTATATTTAAGGGCTGTCAGTTCAGAGCGCAAGTCCCATCTCTAAATAAAACGCTCGATACTAAATTGGACGGTCTCTTTGATATTTTCCCTCGCTTTCTCTCTCTCTCTCTCTCTCTATCTCTATCTCGTTATATTTATTTTCAGATTAATTACAGTGCTATTTCGGCGGTGAAACATGTCTGCGTGTGTCTGCTCGAATTGTTCCTTTTTAACGAAAACAAATTCGATAGCAAGACAAATTGTATAAGAGAAATTTTCGCTCCGACATGTGGAAATAAAGTATTATAAAACAAGCGGAAAATTGAGTCGGAAGCTTGATATCTCTCGGGGACGTTTCCTCTCTCTTTTTTTTTTTTCAGTTTATCCCGCTAATTCTGAGTCCTTAGTAAGCGGGTATTTTTATCTAATCAATATTTACTGTCCTTGACGCACGAGTTTGTTACTTTTATTCGATTCAGCTTCCAATTCTGTCCATCCTGTTCGCCTTTACATCCTTTTAACGATTCAGACGTCATGTCATGTGCCATTGGCACGCTGTATTCTAATTTAATTAAATGATTTTTTCGGCTAAATACTCTGCGTTTGTTCGCGTAATGAAATGAGCTTTCGTCAAAGAGTATTATGTTTATCGCATTCGCGTTATAAATCACGTTTTATGACGTGGATCAACGCGACGATTCATTTGCGATTCTTTGTTGCAAGTCACACATGTTAATTAATAATTTGGTTTAGAAATTGTTAAATAACTTTTATTCTCCAAATTAATTGCCGATGGATTTCTGCTATTGGTTGATGACCACTCGACTTGACGTTCATTAATAAAACACGATTACCTATATTCTTCTATATGAAATTCTGCGAATCTGTTAATGCCTCTAAAGACTGTTATTATCGATTAGTCTCTGGAAATAAAATTTTTGAGGAAAAGAATGTGGCGAAAAATGTGTGCATATGTGTGTTGATATATTAATAACGATTATCTTAACTTTGATTTTTTAATGTCGAGAAAGAATTCAAGCCGAAGATAGATTAAACTGATCATCCTTTATTCCTTCAAATCCCGCTGTAAATATGATTGTGATCCATCGGATTTAATTGCTTTCTCGAGGACTTTCGTTTAAGATATTTGTACTTCTCAAGCGACTGTAGCCTTTATATTGGGTCAGAAAAAGTAATCAGGAAAATGTGTAGGGACACTTGCAAAGTTGGAAATGCAAGATTCATTCTTTTACTTAAATTAAAAATAACTATGCGAAATTTTATCGGATTTGTGACGTAATGTGCATAACAACACCGATATTAAATCAGCAAACCCGTTTTACAATGGAAACAACAGATTTATTTGTATAAATATATATACACACACACATATATGCATTGTGTTCCTCTAATACTTGATGGTACTAAAAGTGGAACTTGTCAAGCTTATATCGAACTATGAACTTTAACAAGAGCTGGAATGTGGAACACGCGTTCATGCCATGATCGAATCTCTATCGATCTCTCATAAGTATATAAAATAATACTCCACTAGAGAATTATAGATCGGTTTCCCAAGTTTTTCATCGTTTCCAAACTTTTTTTTATATTGCTAGCTCCATGTTGGATAAACATGTTTATAATAATATGGATATGCTTAGATATGTTTTCAATTTGAATAATTATTAAAATAGCTTATTGAATTGATCTCTTTCTCTCTCTCTGTATATACAAAAAATTGTTTCTTCTTATTATTATTTATATTTAGAAGGTAACTTGATCAAATAATTCCTCTTGTAAAGGGAAGTACTTTTGTCGAAAGTATTTCTATTGTCTTCGACGTAAAGCCAAATGGTTTTTAACTTCCTCCATAAAGATATGATATTTTGGAAGAGGTCGATTTTTTTCTGTCATTTTAAACCACGGAATGTCACTTATATGCAGGCGACGAGCAGATACAGCTTTAATCTCGGATGCGTCCTCTTTCTCGATGCTTACTTCGCGTCCACGGAATTATGCGCGATTCTCTCGTCCCCTCTATTTTACCACGAACCTGACTCGATCTCGAAACCAAAATGAACTGGCACGAACCGGTCGCGTACCGGTGTCGTATGGAAAAAGAAAAATAGCGATTGCGCGCATGTTTACGCACACATCAGCACGCCTTCTCCGCTACATGTCGACCTTTTCCTCTGTCCAACGAATGAGTGATTATGTGAATGCAAGTGTATATATATATATATGCGAGAGATGCAAATTTATATTTTTAATTCATTTTTAATAAATTTATATATTAAAAACTTATAGTGTGCAATTTTACTACAAAACTTAATTTAGATTCGATTTTTGTTTCCATTATCAAAGAATTTTAAATAACGACTGCTTTGTTTTGCTACGTGCTTCCTACTTTTATATAACAGGAATTATTAGTAATAATCTTTAAATATATTTAAAAACATATTTTTTCTAAATATATATTTATTTTCGGAATAGGTTTAACTTTGTTGTGCATAGCTTTGGTTTTTCCGACTTTTATTCGATTTGATTCTTTGTTTCGATTCGAGAAATCGGTTTGCACATCTGTAACAGAAATTCTCGCATGCGATGAATGATTTAAGTAAACCGATTGAAAGTTTGCGCATGCATTGCATTTGTATGTCATTTTTTTCGTGCACGTTCTATACCTTCGACATAGATCCACGAGTAGATTCTTCGATTTAGATTGTAGGTTGAATAATTGAATATAGATGTGGGAAAACTCTCTCTAACGATCTTCCATTATATGTGATTGTCCTTGTTTTTGCAAGAAAAAAAATCTGCACACGGAAAAAAAAATTTGAATTAATAAAATTTGCGGTCGAGTACGTGCAAATAAATATCAATGTAATAAGAACTCAATATTTTGTTAAAAACAAAATATTTAGTTCTTATTACATTGATATTTATTTGCACGTATTCGACCGCAGATTTTATTAAGTGCAACGATTTTTTTTTCAGTGCGCGTGCTGCATATTCTCTCCAGTTGAGAATAAAAAAAGAAGAAAAATAAATTAATTGGAAGGAAGAACATTTCCAATCGTAAAATAATTGATGTAAGATATTTTCTTCTTTCAATACGAAAAAGGCTCTTCTTTTCTCTTAATCTCCACCGAGTGTGTGGATTACGATAACAAATTCTCTCGACGCGGACGTTTAAAGTGCCGCAAGAGTGTCAAGGCAAAGAAGAAAAACCGATTCGCATGCTTGCTGATCCCTTGTTAAAACCGCCGCTGTGTCAATAAGCGCGCTAACTCGATCGCGTGTGCCGGTCATTACCGGGAAAATTGTATTGCGCAAACTTCCATGACGGGCCGATACACGCGAGCCGTGTAAATTGCAAAATTTCTCTGTGAAGAAGATATTCCAAAATGCTATTTGCATAACGTATGTACGTATCGTTGCACCCTACATCCGCGTAAATGCATTAGAGAAGATGCACCGAGAAAATGTACACATCTCGTTTCAACGAGTTTATATATGTATTATTAATTATGCGCTCGTACGTTATGCTAATTCTCTTCTCTCCGCAAATTTGTGCGATGATTTTCAAGATAATTGAAGTAATTGAGTTCACATTCTGGAAATAACACAATAAGAATGATTCTTTGTTTTTATTTCCTTTTTTTACAAGACATTTATGTAACAGAAATCACTAGCAGGAATGTTGTTTTAAATATATATTAAATATTATTGCTAATAATTTCTGTTACATAAATGCCTTTAAAAAAAGACATTATTTTCTAATATTACTGTACAAAAAGAATTTTCTCTTTTATAAGAGTTTATCTGATTAATATTTGTCACAATAAAAAATTAATATTTATTGCAAAAAGATATAAAATATATTCGATTACTTTTATTATGTACATCTTTTTATTATGTACATAAAAATTTACATATTAATATTTTTAAGAGAAAATTCTCTCCCTGTAATAGATCCATTTAAGCGATCTCTGTATTTTTTTCTGCTTACGAAGAGTAAAACATCTTCGGCTGAAGTCTAATACTAAAGAAAACATTGCAAAAGTTTTCGCCAAGTTTCGATATTAATAAAAATGAATAAAAAGCCTTTTCGCGCGTAAAGTAAGACAAAAACGCCACGTGGCTTCGACAACACGTTACGTGTACGGAACTTGGTCTTCCCTTTGTTTGGCACGTAATATTTATTGACGAATCGAGCGTGTGTTGTATTATTCGGTCGTTCCGCCTCTGGCGGTGAAAAAGCGCCAGATGATGATGCACGCGCGCGCGCGAAAAAGGATGCAGAAGAGGGAGAGCCTCAACCGGCTATGACATAAATACGTTCAATGTCTGAAAGACTTTCAGGGACGGCCGGACGAGAATAGACGAAAATCCAATTTTAATCACGGAACCCCGACCATCGCGCGTTCGCTCGCCGCGAAATCGAGTATCGATAGATGCGTGTCTTCGTCAAGTTTGTTTGCACTTTCACGGGACGTGATCTTTTCTGTCAAAAATTCTCACTTTCGACCGTAAATATGTAGGCATATTAGGGAAAAAAGGGTGCGCCCTTAGCTCGTCGAGCTGTCTTTCGTGTCGCCGAATCAGCTGACTTCGCGTGTCTGTAATCTCGAAATCTGACGAACGGATTTATTTGAATGTTTGCTATCTTCGATTCGGGGGATGCGCGAATTTCTTGAAAATATTTTTTTTAATATGTCCTTTAATATATATCCGGGCTTTCTGCGCATAATCAGTATCGAATAATCTATTAGTAATTTTTGCCCGACTCGCCAGATGGTAGAATAATGAAATCGCGGTAATCGAAAAAATAAAATTGCAAAGTTTAATCTAGAATGAGATTGAATCTCGAAGAGAGCGAAAATATAGGTTGCGATGACATAAATCTTCGTGTAAATAGGTACCTTTTTTAAATAGGACCGAGATAATTGAAGCGAAAAAGGTCGAAACTTATCAAGAATTGAAAAAATGGGTCATTTCCTTGTAACGCTAATAAATAAATGTGTCTGCAGACGACTCTTTAATTATTGATTCGTCAAAAACATTGAAAATTGTGCGAAAAATTATCTTTTAAATTAATTTATATACAATTGATAAATATCTGATATTAATTAATATACATTTTAACTTTTTTGCACGATAGATTTGCATAAAAAATATTTATACTCTTTGAAACATGCATATAATTATGACTCGTGTCCTTTAGAAATTATTCTTGATTTTAGAAAAAAAAGACTACTTTTTCCTCTGTAATAGACACCACGAATTACGTAAACGATCTGATATTTTTACTTGCACTCGGGTGCATTACGTACATCGAGCTGAATCTCCCAAGGGAGTTTTTATCGGTACGCTTTTTTTAAAGTCCATCAGTTATCATTAGACAGCACCTAATATAAGTATGCTTCGTCCATTTCCTCGAACTTTGTCCCTTTTTAGACTCGAGTCTAACGATTCCGGCTTCTTCCGCGATAATTTAATTTCCAGGCTTCATTCGCGATAAATAATAAGCGAAGGAAAAAAAATTGGAAATTCTAATTACACTCTCGTAACGAGTCCTCGACGCACATGTGAATCGCAAAGACACTCGATCGATAAAACTCGCGCTCTCCGGCGAGTCACGCGATTCAATTTCTTCAAGGTAAACGACGCGAAAACTTTGTGCAAATAGCAATCGGGAGATTAAAACGGGTAATTTATGTTTCTCAGGTGTATCTAATTGGATAACGTTACATAAAATAGAGGTAAAGTGACAGAAATAAAAAATGACACGTTGAAGAGGCGAGGGAGAGAAGAAAAAACCTTTGCGTTTCAAACTTAATTTATTCTCTAAAGCTATTATACTCGAAGAATTGTTTAATTTTTGCGTAACATCAATCGCGTGCCTTCGATTGCCGAGTATATTATTTTAAATTACTCGCTACGCCTTTAATTACGTCGTGGAATTGTTATTCGGCGGAAATATTTAATCTTCGGAGACACGAAGGGTTAGATCGAGAAAAATGGATAAACAGCTGGATTGGATAAATATCTTGACAGATGCTTGAAAAACATTTATTTCTTCCGGGATAATTCCTCGACATGTACGTAGATGTTTGCAGTGAAATTTAATAATAAACGTAAAAAAAATCGAAATTTGACAAAAATATTTAAAATCCAAATACTTTTTCCAATCGTTAAAATAAATTTAATTTGTATGCAGTGTTTCTTAAACTAAGTCAGAGTTTTTAAGGGCGTATTCTAGAAATCAAAATAAGAAAAAAGGTTTCTATAAATATAGATCCAAAAATGTTTTTCCTTCGAGTTATAGCTCCCTTAAAGTTGGGTAAAAAAATCGAAAAATGTATTATAACTCTCGGAGATTTTGAATAGGTTGCGAATACTTCATTTTTATGATTATGATTTCGACAATTAGATGTGATTTTGGGAGGGAAATACAAGGGGTTCGTGGAACTTCTCTTCTTATTTCGACACTTAGAATAGGCCCTTAAAATCTCTGACACAGTTTTAGAAACCCCTTGTATACACTTGCTATATAAAATAAAATTGGTTATTATTGAAAATAAAACATAGACGAAATGTGAAAAAATCCGGAGCATGTTTCTCGCGGAAGTAATAAGGTGCGAGACGAGCAAAAAATGAGTCCGGCCGACAAGGCATGTTCGATATACGCGAGAAACGAAGGGAAGGAGGGTACATGGCGTGCTCGAGTTAAATGACCAATCTCTCCCTCTTGACCCAATTCGTAAAACGTCCTGTGCCACGCACTCCGCGTGACGTCACGCGCGCAGATCTCTCCTCTCGTGGCAGTTGCGAGAGTAGTGAGTAATGCGTGAGGGTGCGTGCAAGGCCAATCAGCCGGCCAGCCAGCCAGTTGCACGTCAACGTGCTAGTGCTGGTGCTGGTATTCGCCTCCTGACTCCTCAAACGACAACGGCCGAATATCGACCGCCTCTGTGACAAATGGCTCATCCGTAATTTCGTATCTATACGGAAAGACGTCCGGCTCGGAGGAGTGCGAACCAAACCCCGAATGAATACTTGATCGCTTCTAGTCGATCTTATAGCCCTTTCGTGTTAGATGTCAAAGAGTCTCCATCGATTATTGCCTTTATTTGGTCGTTCAAAACACGCAACGCACAGTTTATCATATTAACTGCGGCCTTGATCGTATTAACTTGGGGTCTCAAAGGGACCATCTAATGGACTAAGAATTTTGATGCCCGGATATCGCGTCCGAACGCCCTTCTGGCGCGTGCTACAAAACCATCAAAGCACGCTTTACATATACGCGTGTGTGTATGAAAATAGATTAAATCTTCTTACTCTTTTTTTCTCACCTTGGGTGAGGTCTGTGAAATTGACCACATTTGTTTATAGATAATCGTTTTTTCTCCGCCATGCAAGAAAAAAATAGTAAAGAAATTGGAATAAATTTTATATGTTTAAAATAATCGTACTTAGGGATGCTTACGATGAAATTGATCGTTGACTTTTTTATTTATTTTCAATTTTCCATTTTTGCAAGGTGGACGATTATTTATGGTCAAACACAGATAAATGATGAGCAATCGACATACGTACATAATTTTAAAAAATTATTTCGTTTTAATCTCTTTTTGGAAGGTGGACAAAAAGCAATTCGGGATAATCGAATGAATTTTGTGAAAATTCGCATTACGGGGTGCCAATTTCGCAGACCTTTAGGGGGCGATCTCGCGATATTTTCGAGGGATTTAAATTATTCACGATATTGTATATCGCGGCCACGATATATACGCGGGCTGAATAATATCGATCTGCAATAAAGCCCCTCGCGCGCGTGTGTCTCTCTCATAAATAATTTAGTTCTGTCCCGTTTACGAAATTGCCTTTCGCGATTCAATGTCGCGCGATTTAACATTTGTAATATTTTGCAAACGTAATTTCACTTCTGGCCAGGAGAGTTTACCGCGTTCAACTCCTCTGGCGATGAGATCCAA
Source organism: Nylanderia fulva (assembly GCF_048542155.1). Classification (NCBI taxonomy): domain Eukaryota; kingdom Metazoa; phylum Arthropoda; class Insecta; order Hymenoptera; family Formicidae; genus Nylanderia; species Nylanderia fulva. The sequence goes on along the minus strand of NW_028190368.1, from coordinate 431,145 downwards.
CAAGGCGCAAAGTATTTGCCAAGTCCGGCTATTTTTAAATGTACATTTCGCATTATAACCGGAGCTTCTTGATGATCCGGCCTAGAATTATATCGCTTACGTATATATACGTACGATCGATATAATGTATAAAACTTGCGTTTCTTTCTTTTTCTCTTTGTACCATTGTTCTACTATATTTTCCTTTAATCTTTTTTTTTTGCTACATTTTTTAAATATTTTTATAAGATAAAATTCTTTATTCTATATATTGAATTCTCACGCTTTTCTTACACGTGTATTTCTTCCATATACACGTCACGTTTTCAATTTTTCTGTTATAGGATAAAGAAGTATGGATGGGAAATTTTTTGTAATAGACTTTTATAGATTGTAAAAAATGTATTTAAAAAAATTGAGAGATGCATCTCCCTAAATAATCAGTTTCGATCATTTTTCAGATAGGGAGTGAACTAATATCGATTTGTTTTTTTATCGATACGTGACAGAGATGTATTAAATAGTGGCTATATATAGATGAATCTCGATTTGAGAAAAGATTATCTAAATTCTGCGATTCCTGGATTTGGATCATAAATTAGAATTTCAACAGATAGCGCATTCAGGGCAATAAAGTTTATTTGCTGATGCGCGATTACATAACGCACGGCAAACATTGCCAATTATTTATTACTCTCTCTTTTGCATACATACATAAAAAATTATATTTCTCTCAAATTTTCATTAATTTGACAAAGAAGTTCGCCCATTTTTATAGATGTTTTTGGGTCCAAAAGTGGGACATATATCAAATTGTAGGGCATCGTGAGGGGATTGAAAAATAGCTAATGTTCAAAACACCCGCTGGTCAATGTCATGACGTCATCAATGTTGATGTATAAAGTGTTCATTTGGGTCTATGCTTTCCCGCTTGCAATAAACTGATGATTTTTTTATTTTACAGTCGAACACGACGCCCGGAATTCTTATTTTTGTATTCATCCTTTTCTAAAGATTCTTTCTATATCCAAAACCGTCAAGGTGTCTTGGACGTAAACACGAGGTTGTTGTTCCCATATCATGGTTTGGTATCTAATTGTAAGATATGTTAAATATCTTTCAGAAGGTATATAGAAACTTATTTGTTATTTTGGACAGCTCTGACGGTGAGCCACCGACATCTTCAGAACATCAGAACTACTCCTGGTCGGGGTTCAAAGATCCAAAACTATTGTCTTCAAATCCTACCATTATTATCTACAAAATTGTACGCCCGATGACTGGGCCCGACAAACTTCGATCAGTAATCGAGCACATGGATACTCTCTCTCTCTCTCTCTCTCGATATCGATAGTATCGATAGATCGCAACTGAGTGTCTTCGATACGACTACCCGTTATATTTCATTGATGCGGCGCCAAGTGGCAAAGAGAACAATTCCGATTGTCTCTCTCTCTGCCGCGTGCGAGGAGACAACACGGCGCGTTAACGTGCATATATAACGTGCACGTTATTAAGGCGTTCTATGCGAAGACGAGACGAGACTCGAACGAGAAAGGGAAGGAGAGAGAGAGAGAGAGGACAGTAGTCGGTAGTGCCCCAGTTGGGTATTGATCCGTGACAGTCGGGAGGCGCTCGTTAGAGGTGGCTAGGTCGTAGGTCGCATGCGCGTTTCCACCGATGATTCCGTGTCGCCATCATCGACCCGCGGCCCGAGAGAAATAGAGCCGAATCGGTGAGAAACGCCAGAGAGAGAGGGAGAGAGAAAAAGACGACGGGGTCGGGTAGGGAGAAACGGGGAAAGTGGAACGAAAGAGCGAAACGTGGGAACGAAAGAGAGGGAGAGAGGATAGACCATGGAAATTATCATCCGGTTATGGCGCGAATGGTACGGTACCATCGCACTCTGTCTCTGACTCTGGCTCAGCTGGCGAACATAATGGATCGCCCTTTAAATCCCGCCGCGAAGACTCTCGGAAAGTTTAGGCTTTAGTAGCAGGTGCGGGAGATTTAAACACCCAACCCCGTAGTGAAGAGAGAGAGAGAGAGAGAGAGAGAGAGACCGGTTGAGAGGCTTGAAGAGGAAGCTTTTTTGTGTCATCAAATCATCGATTATTTACGTAGCGATTATATAGGAACGAATCGAAGTATAATCAATCCTTCGAAGGAGGGTTCCGATGCGCCCCAGAACCGACCCTGGCGACGACACGCGACGTCGACCCGCATGCGGCGCCGCTATCGCCGCGTCGTCGCGATTGCCGTCGACGCCGACGCCGACGTCGCCGCCGGCGGGCGTCGCGACGCGATCGTTGAAAGTTAATCCTTAATGACTCAAGTCAATGCCTCCCTCGCTCGCCTCGTTGCTTTAAAAGAAATATATCGTGTGCTCCTTTCCCTTCTGAATCAATTTCAATTCTCCACTCCATTTCTGTCTGACTAAAGAAAGACCTAGGAGTGATCTTTTATTTAACTGAATGGTTTTTTTTTTTTTTATATCAAAATGTTACTCTTTAGAATTTATAATTGATTATAATCTACACGGTTTCTGTAAAACTATGTAAGAGATTTTAAGGGTGTTCTAGGGGTTGATATAAGAGAAAAAGTTCTGATAAATGCATATGGGTCCAAAAATGCTTTTCCTCTGAGGTATGGTTCTTTAAAGTTGGGGGAAAGAATTGAAAAATATATTGTAGCTCTGTCGGAGACTTTCTTCACGGATCGTTGAAATTTTGCACAGCGTAATAATTAATCATGACTTTTATTTTTATGCGGTTTTGACAATTTTATTCGATTTTGAGAGGGAGATATGGGGGATGGTAGTTCTCATTTTTGGATCCACGTTTATAGGAACTTTTTTTATTATTTTGATCTCTAGGAGGAGATAGGTCCTTCAAATCTCCTTAATATCTTGGAATATTCAATTTTTTATTTTTAAATTACGTGTGTATATTATAATAATTTTGACGAGAAATGTTATGCTTGCGGAATATTAATATAATTCACCAGATTCTGTACAGACAAAGAACTGTTTTAAGAAAAAGAAGAAATTATACATCGTAATAATTAGAGGTGGATCGAATTGGATTGCGGTACCAAATATAATTTGCGCTTCGAGGAATTATTTTTATAATACGCAATCACCTAGTTACTGTGCTATTCGTTGACTGGCTCGGGGATATCTGAAACCGATGTGCGGTTACGAAGGACCGTAGAACAAACGCGATCCCAGAAAGTGATCTAATCGAGACCAGACGTCGAGCTTTCCGCCGCCAAAGCTCGACCACTTCCGCTTTCAGCGAGCCCGCCGACTCTGTTAACTCGACTCGCGAATGATAGCGACCCGCGCAAATTTGCATAAGGTCGAAATCGCGTTCATCCTGCGGGGGCGTACACGTACGTTTGTACTTTGCGTTACGTGTTGTATAAACTCTAGGAGAGAGGATGTATTTCTCGGTATAATACTTGCACGTCGGTATATCTAAAACACGAGAAAATTAATTTTTTTTTTTTACCAGTCTATTATAAAATATATAGAAAAATATTAAAATTTTCATCAAATTCTCAGGGCAAAAATTTCCCCAGGCCCGATACCAAGTAATTAAAATAAATCCTAATTGGAAATGTTTATTTTAATAATTAATTCTCTCCTAAAAAGCGAGAAAATTAGGCAAGAAATCGCTGTGAAATAAGACTATTAAATTTAAATTATTCTAATTTTCGAGATCAAGATGAGAAAATTCCGTCCATTTATCTCGGATTTCGCGGACGAAAAATTTGCGCCGAAAGGAGGAGGGAGTGCGGACAGGGGGAATTGTACGTATAATCGTATGGACAATCAGGCGAGGTGCGTATATGTGACCAAATTGCATAATCGTGACTTCCTCAATGACGAGGTGAGCGAGCGACGATGGATGGACCAGAGTAATGTAATACCCGTGAAATTGATCGTTTACATATACCTATACGTAAACCGGTGATGACGGACACGTAACGAAGTCCGAGTTTTTTTCTTTTTTTTTCTTTTTTTACGATGATAATCGTCGATTTGACGAATCGTTGGTCTTTTATCTAATCGCCGGCCGTAACGAGCCGCCGTGACAGAATTAACGACCGCGTGCAGCAATTGCACGCGTGTATAAACGCGTCACGAGTCTCGCGTTTCGTCAGTTAATCCATCCGGTACGTATGTGAGAATATTGTCGGTTTTCATGGCCGACGATGGAGGCGTCGAAGGATATCTCTGTACAATAAACTACACGTGTTGCTAATTTGTCGCTTAACATTCTTGGGAAAATATATGTATATGGCCGTGCAAAAGTAACGTATGAACGAGAATCATTCGTGTACATATATTCAATTATCGATTTTTCCTTTTATTTCTTTTTCTACTCTTTCATTTAAATCAGTTGCCTTAGATTTTGATCGATCTCGCAATTTTATTACATTAATTAATACTCTTGGAATTAAACGATTACCCTGATTTTCAGGATAAATTCTAAGAAAAAATTCTTCCAAACGCTCATATAAGAATGTATTCCAAAAAAGGGGGGAAAATGAAAAATTGACATCTTTCCTCCGAGCTTGCGATGTGGAAGAGACTGCATTTGATCTCGGAGTATTTTTTCGTTTATTCGGGAAGCCTGCTATTCCTGCGGAGATGAAAAGACGAAGGTTTCGGCGTTGATCGCGACTGTACAGCACGTCGCGTGGGTCGGCTTTCGTAATCGCGATTACGGGACCCGATTACCATTAAGCATTGAGGCATAGTGGACACGCTGGCGAGCGTGTCTCCATTCAACCTGCACACACTACCGGAAGCGGTCGTTATCCGAACGCGGTCGCGCCGAGGTCGCTCTTGAAAATCGGGCCTCCGCATCGCGAACGTCTCTTTTTCTCTCTCTTTCTCTCTTTCTTTCTATGTCTCTCTCATCGCGACGTCACGTGTCAAATACGCACGTGACCACGTGTCTCTGTCTCTTTCATGAGAAGGTCACAATTGCGACCGCGAGCCGTTGTGGGAAAACTCTGGGTCCATTCGTACCGGAGTAGCAGTCGTCTGCTCGCAAAGTGGCATGTCTGAAATTTCGAATGGAAAGTTTTAGGTGACGTAGGTAATTCGCGTACTTTTGCTTATTCAGCCCTAGAGATGGCCTCTCCTCCGAATGCTCGATTCTCATTTATGCGAGAGACACACACACAGATACACCCGCGCGAGAAGAACTCTTATACATATACATGTTATTATATTCATTTTGTCATATATCTACCATATATACATGTATTTATTTATTTTGACTGTTTGTATTTTGTTGTATCGCCCGCATGATTTATATTTATGATTTTTTTATTCGCCCATTTTTTTCAGCAGCATGGCCGCTCAGACTCGTACAGGGTCGCCACGTTACCCAACATTCGTGACGACAACAAAACCGCAGATGGGATGTATAAGGTATATTCAGAGGTGCAGACTCTACGTCCGCGCACGATTTCTACATAATTTATATATATGTATTTCCGGATCTGGACCTCTCTGCGTTTCTTCTTCTTCTTCTACTTTCGATCATCGGATGGGATAAACGAAAACGTTTCTCTCGCTTTCGTTGTCTTTCATTTTAATCTCTCTTCTCTGTCTTCTCTCTCTTCTCAATCTCTTCTTCTATACTTCTTGCCGCTTTCTTTATTTTATTCTAATGATCTTTGTAATTAAAACATTTCTTCACGAGGTAACACCAACCTCTATTCTAGTTGTAATGCTTTTCTTTATTAACTATGCTTCAACAATAAATCTCTTCGGACAGATTTTTTTTGCTCCTTTACTATCACTTCCGGATCCTTATCACTTATGACGTCGCGCTCTCGTTTTCATATCTGGTAACGCATGTGAAAAGAATTCTGTTTGTTCAGGCTTCGATCGCGCAACGTTTTAATCACGCGTTTTAATTACACGACGAGCAGAAATGTTCTCGCATTCTTTCAAGAAGATGGTTTCGTATTCTTTTCGATGGTTCGATGTAATGAGATAAGATTGCGCTAAATCTATTGTACTTTATGATAAAGGAGAAAAAAATCGCTGAATTTCTCTCTGAACAAGTTACGTGTCTTATCGTAGTTTTGTTTGCTCTGCGAATTTTCATTACTCATTAATTATTTTCGCTGATGTCGCTGATGACATTTGCGCGCGAAATTTCCAAACATTCCAGCGCAATCCTATCTCGTTTTACGGTACATACGGATATCATTACAACTCACGGTTTACTTCGTTCCTTGTTCGATTTTGTCGTTGCAATCGATATCTTCTGTTGCAAGAAGTCCTGTCCTCCTTCGTCGGTGAGTTTCAATCTTGTAATTCGACGTGTGCTTCAATAATCTTCTTCTACTTCAGCACACATTCCGATCGGTGTTGGGCTTTTTTGGGGCTTTGTCTATAATTAATAAATATGTTAATTAAAGGTTGTGGGTCTTAGCGTCGATAAATCGACGCGAATCCGAAATGATCATCGAGACACGTTTCGATAACGCATTTTTTTTCTGTCTGTTCCCGTTAACAGTCGCGGCGGAAGAGCCCAAAGCAGCGGAGGGGGGACAACCTAGATGACCTGAAGCAGGAGTTGGACATTGACTTCCACAAAGTCTCACCCGAGGAACTGTATCAAAGATTTCAGACGCACCCCGAAAACGTAAGTAATGTCAATGGCGCCTGGATCCTCGCCGCGGCCATGTTGGATTATAACGTCAGAGGTGGGAAAGCACACGCTGAAAATTCTGAAATTTCGATGAACACTATTTCAGATAGCTTTAGCACACTTTTAAAATACCTCGAAAATTATTCATTTCCTTTGACTCAATCAACAACTGTAAAAATGATCCTGATATCAGATTTTATCATCCAGACGGATCGGGTCTCATATTACAGTTATTTTACAGCTGTTGATTGATTATAAAAGGAAAAGGATAGAGTTTTCGAGATATTTCAAGAGTGCCCTAAAGTCATCTGGCATCTGACGTTACAATTCTAACTTGGTCGGCCAGGAAGCTTAGGGGGATCCTAAGGCTCTGTAAAAAATCCGAAAATTTATGAGTTTAAGTGCCAATCTTTTGATCGACTACAGATTGATAAATCCTTTTGCACAATTAAAGTATTAATATTAACAAGCAAGATTCATGGTCGAATTCAAATTCGCGCTGCTATCGGTACGACAGAGCCTTGGAATCCCCTTAATACGATATGTAAAAAGAAGAAATTTGTCGCTAATATATGAAAAATGTAACGCAACAGGGCCTCAGCCACGCGAAAGCAAAGGAGAACCTGGAGAGGGATGGGCCGAACGCCCTGACGCCGCCGAAGCAGACCCCGGAATGGGTGAAGTTCTGCAAAAATCTGTTCGGCGGTTTCGCCCTCCTATTGTGGATCGGTGCGATTCTCTGCTTCATCGCGTATTCAATTCAGGCCTCGACCAGCGAGGACCCGAACGACGACAATCTCTACCTGGGCATCGTCCTCGCGGCGGTCGTGATAGTTACGGGTATATTCTCGTACTACCAGGAGAGCAAGTCGAGCAAGATCATGGAGTCGTTCAAGAACATGGTGCCGCAATTCGCCACCGTGATCCGGGAGGGTGAGAAGCTCACCCTACGGGCGGAGGATCTCGTGCTCGGCGACGTCGTCGACGTCAAGTTCGGCGATCGGATACCGGCAGACATTAGGATCATCGAGTCACGCGGATTCAAGGTGGACAACAGTTCGTTGACGGGCGAGTCCGAGCCGCAATCGAGGTCGCCCGAGTTCACGAACGAGAATCCGCTCGAAACGAAGAATCTCGCCTTCTTCTCCACGAATGCGGTGGAAGGCACAGCCAAGGGCGTGGTGATCTGCTGTGGCGATCAAACGGTGATGGGAAGGATTGCAGGGCTCGCGTCCGGCCTGGATACCGGTGAGACGCCGATCGCCAAGGAGATACACCACTTTATACATCTCATTACTGGTGTCGCTGTCTTCCTCGGCGTCACATTCTTCGTCATAGCTTTTATTCTGGGTTACCATTGGCTCGACGCCGTCATCTTCCTAATCGGTATTATCGTCGCGAATGTCCCAGAGGGTCTCCTCGCTACCGTGACCGTGTGCCTCACTCTGACCGCCAAGCGAATGGCCTCGAAGAACTGCCTGGTGAAGAATCTCGAGGCCGTGGAGACCCTGGGTTCAACCTCGACCATCTGCTCGGATAAGACGGGAACTCTCACGCAGAATCGTATGACGGTCGCGCACATGTGGTTCGACAATCAGATTATCGATGCCGATACCACGGAGGATCAGTCTGGCTTGCAATACGATCGTACCAGTCCAGGATTCAAAGCGCTAGCCAAGATTGCGACCTTATGCAATCGAGCCGAGTTTAAGCCGGGTCAGGATGGTGAACCGATTCTGAAACGAGAGGTGAACGGCGACGCCTCCGAGGCTGCGCTGCTCAAGTGCATGGAACTCGCCTTGGGTGATGTTATGGGCATTAGGAAACGTAACAAGAAGGTCTGCGAGATTCCTTTCAATTCCACTAACAAGTATCAGGTGTCTATTCACGAATCGGACGATCCAAACGATACCAGGTATCTCTTGGTGATGAAGGGTGCACCCGAAAGGATTTTGGACAGGTGCTCGACTATATTTATCGGCGGCAAAGAGAAGGTAATTTGTAGTAGATTATGAGTGTTTTTTCAGCAACGTACACACAGATGATACTGTATAACACAGTGTACGATCGAGTGCTTTTCAACTACGACACAATATCGTATATACAGCTAAATTATGGTGTCCGACTGTGTTGGCATTTTGTATCACTTCTGGATATCAACATTTTTATATTTGATACTTTTTTCTAGAGCTATATTCCGGATATATAAGAGATAGTCTTTAAAAAAACTGACAAAACTTGATAAAGCTGTGTAACACTGTCACACTGTGCGATTGTATTCCGTTGCTGGAAAGCACTTTATATCTTTCTATATCTTTCTACATTTATCCATATTGTCGTAGGTTCTTGACGAGGAAATGAAAGAGGCATTCAATAACGCGTACCTGGAATTGGGTGGACTCGGTGAACGAGTACTCGGCTTCTGTGACTTCATACTGCCGTCCGACAAGTTCCCGGTCGGCTTCAAGTTCAACGCCGACGATCCCAACTTCCCGGTCGATGGGCTCCGCTTTGTGGGCCTGATGTCTATGATCGATCCGCCGCGGGCAGCGGTGCCCGATGCGGTCGCCAAGTGCCGTTCCGCCGGCATCAAGGTCATCATGGTTACCGGTGACCATCCGATCACTGCCAAAGCCATTGCCAAATCTGTCGGCATCATCTCTGAAGGTACATTCATTTAACAAGCCGTTCTATCGATACGCTTAACCGCGATAACAGTCAGATGACGTTTGAGATTAGATACCAGCTGTAATATCTCCGAGACCTCGTTCGTCGCTCTCGATTATGATGCTTTTATGAGTTTAATCTCTTAATGAGACGTAATTTCAGATAATAGGCCGCGCTTAAGATTTACGACGATCCTATTTACATATGGAACTTGGGGCAGTTTTATTGGAAGATATGCTGTAAAAAGGATGCGACTCAATAACGTGTCCAGCTATTTAATTGACAACATATATTTTATAACTATTCTGTTTGTCTTTAACGATAACAGTATGATAGCGACGGTGGTTCTTTTTAGCATGATTTACACGAACTTTATCGGTCATTAAAGTGTTAAATTCTGTGCAATATTTTTACAAAAAAAAAAAGAGAAATCGAATCTAATAATTTATTTTTCCAATATTTTTACACAGAAATGATAAAAAACCTAAAGTTCATTGTTTGTCTTTTGTTCAGATTTTATATATATATATAATTGCTGCTTTTGCAAATAATATAATATTATTATTTTTATACCAGGTAATGAGACTGTTGAGGATATTGCGCAACGGTTAAATATCCCAGTATCCGAAGTAAATCCTCGCGAGGCTAAAGCCGCGGTCATCCACGGAACCGAACTCAGGGAACTGAACTCCGACCAATTGGACGAGATTCTCAGGTACCACACCGAAATTGTGTTCGCCCGTACCTCGCCTCAGCAAAAGCTCATCATTGTCGAAGGCTGCCAGCGGATGGGCGCGATTGTCGCTGTAACTGGTAAGTTGTAGACAAAAAATGTTTTACTTTGCAACGCATAACGAAGAAACAATTCGATTAGTGTATTAAAAGATCTTTCATAATAAAATTGACTGATTAATTGTCGTGATATGAGAATTATATAATTGTAATGTAATAATTATGTTCGCGCGCAATGCCGTGTGATTATTCGCAATTGACAGTCTGGCGTTGAAGCATTTACACGTGCAATTCATTCACAGGTGACGGTGTGAATGACTCGCCCGCTCTGAAGAAGGCCGACATTGGTGTCGCTATGGGCATTGCCGGTTCTGACGTCTCCAAGCAAGCGGCCGACATGATCCTACTCGACGACAACTTTGCTTCGATTGTGACAGGCGTGGAAGAGGGTCGCTTGATCTTCGACAACCTGAAGAAATCTATCGCCTACACTTTGACTTCGAACATACCCGAAATCTCGCCTTTCCTGGCATTTATCCTCTGCGATATCCCTCTACCGCTGGGTACCGTCACCATTCTCTGCATCGATCTGGGAACTGACATGGTGAGTCGTACAACACGAAAAACGTCGTATGAAAACGTTGACAGATTGGAGTCGAGTAACGACATTTCGAAGAGATGCTCATGTTTCGCGAAAGCTCTTCCAAAGTCGCTACTCGATCTTCTTTTTATTTGTTAATCGAATTATTTCAGCATTTGTGCGTCGTTCATCATGATGTAATAGTTTATAGTCACGAAGGCACGATACTGTTTCTCAAAGATACCGGTGGTCTTTGACATTTCTAATGATTGATAGGTATCAGCGTGATATACGTGTGGAATACCGAACCTGAAGACTGTGACACAAATCAATAGTTCTTCAAATATACATCCAGCAATATTGTTTTCTTTGTAGATAGCGATGCATTTTTCAAGGCAAGGAACCGGTCAAGGCGGTGCAGCTGATTGATCAAATGGACAACAATCTAGACTCGTCGATTCAATCTTTTTAATAATCTTTATATTTTTATTTCCTTTCTTTTAGATCAATTGCGCTGGTGGAACCATCTCGAGCACATATAATATACGAGTTATTTTACAGGAATTTTAAAATGCGTTGCCTTTGAGGAATCCATTTTTTTACTGGATTTAGGAAATAGAAATTTATCATAACGAAAGAGCGATTCTCTCAAGAAACGTTTCTGTTCAGAAACTTTATCTCTGAAAAAAGCTATATAATACCGCGAATTTCCTCCGAACCCTCTTTATATCTCCTAAAGTCAGTTCCTTAATCGATTTGATTTTATTATTTTTCATTTAATTATCTTCTGTTTATTCTCTATGCTTCATCGTAAACGTAAGAATGCTGTCGATGTCGAATCGATTATTACATATAATATCTCGATTTATGAGGAATTATTTTATATTAATAAGATTCTGTATAAGATTTGTTTATATGGCTAAATTAGATTAATAATTTTATTTTTAATGAGATAATCGAGATGCGTCAGCATTCTTACTTCAACATCATCGGAAGATATACTCGTTATCTAATTGTTGGCGTTGTTACTGAGCTCTTTGATAATGTGACGTCAGGTACCCGCCATTTCGCTAGCCTACGAGGAGGCAGAGAGCGATATTATGAAGCGACAACCACGAAATCCCTTCACTGACAAGCTAGTTAACGAAAGGTAACACATTTACAACATACAACGAAATATTGACAAGCTACGTACAAATTTTCTATAGTACGAAAGAGTGATGATACGCTGTATTCTCAAAGTCTCTTCCATAAATTTATTAAAAATATTAAGAAAACTATTGTCAATTTTTGCAATGTGTATTTTTCACGCAAGAAATTCGTTTAAACACTTTTTTTTAATGGAATAGAACTTCGAGAATTCAAATACACGGCGATTGCTCTCTCATTCTATTGGCTATACACTTCTTTTTTATTTTTCTTTCGGCGATTTTAGTAGTTAGTTGATTCAATCTCTTCTATTGTACGACTTATAAAATACGATGCGAACATTTCGGTTCGCGTCTCTCTTTCTCGGGTTTCGCTCGTCGTTCGATACTCACGTACGACAGGAACTGTGAACTCTGGGTAACGATTCGCGGGCAAATTGATCTCTCGTGTTCCATTCATAATCATTTTTACGCGTTAAACATAATTTCAACGAGCAAGTACTTGTCTCTTTCGAATATTTTCTTTTCAAGTACAAGGAAAAGAAGTTTATGCTTTCTTTTCCCTTTTAAATTATGAACTGTAGTTTGGTCATTGCCGCCAAGGTCACTCGAAAGACTGACGTTCACGCGATGTAGGGATTAATTTGCCAAGCCTATCGCTATCGAGTTGTTGTCGAGTCGGACACGCTAGGACAAAATGCGGATAAGGTAACAATGATGGGAAATGGTGCACGCAGATGCAACACTTCAACGGGTGTTTGGTTGCTGGGACACGCGAGCTTTATTTTCAGTCCGATATTTCTTCTTCTCTCTCTCTCTCTCTATTCATATTATTCTGTACTCGCTCTCTAACAATAAGCTGGATTGAATCTCGTTACACGACACGCTTGCTCGTCCGCGATTTGTCGTTTATTATTTCTTACGGGGCTTGTATCTCTACGAAAAAGAAGTAGTTCGAATTTATTATTCCGTATTATCTTCACGAAAGAGATGATCTTGTGATATACTTGTTGGAACCATATTTTTCCTTTTTTTTTTAATTTGTCGCGAGACGATCGAATTGCGAGACGGGCAATCGCAGATTTTTCCTTGTCGAAAAATTTGCTCTTCCTGTTAAATTAACGGTCACAAGCGCTTCCATCACGATGATCCTTGATCGTATTAGTGTTGTTTCGTTACGCTGAAGGTAAGCCAATCTCTTATTGTAAAGCCTCTCTTTATATATATATATCTATATATATATCTTTTTCTTTTTTTTTTATATATAAGTCTCTACTACTTACTATCTCTAGTTTTATTCTTGTCGAGAGCTCCTCGTCGTTGTTTTATAATTCCTCGCTGCAGTCGTCATCCTGTCGTGAACTGCCACTGGCTTGAGGTGTATATGGGTTGCTGAGACGTCCACAAGAACATATAGACAAGCATCGTTGTGAGAACTCGCATGCGTGATCGTTCCCTTTGGTATTTTATCTGTCGCCTCTTTTTCTTATTCGACAAATTTGGCATTTGTCTCTTTTACCGCCACATCCCTATATCTCTCCACCTTTTCTATATACTACTATTATAATACATCTATATCTCTTCTCATCTATTTTCTGTATTCTTTTTTTCACACCATTCTTCCGCGCCCTATTGCTATCAGTTTTTTTTTCTAGCCTTCCTCTTGAAATCTCTTGAAATCGTGACACATCCTAAAAGCAAGGGGCACTTGTATATTGTGTTGTGAATATTGTGTGGTGTTTATATCGTAAATGTGCAACTCGACTTGTTAATACTTATTACTTTGATCGTTTGTGGACCTGCTTCGCGTCGTCATCGATACCACACGAAGAGATACTCAAGCGACATTGAACGATATAGAGACTCTGAAGACTTTTTATTATACTATTTTAGCTCGGAAGCTCGAAAGTGTTGTAGATTATAAACGGTAGTACTCTCTCTTTCTCTCTCTCTCTCTCTCTCTCTCTCTCTCTCTCTCTCTCTATTTTTTCTCCGTAAATACTTAAGTAGAATAGCATTATACGATAGAATAGAATTGTCATTAATACGTCGGTTTGTGCACACACGAAAAACGTGATATATTTCTTTCTTTTTTTTTCTGTATGTAACTCTGTCTTTCTTTTCTTCATTTTTCTTCTATCTACCTCTGTCTTGTCTATCTATATCTATCTATCTATCTACCTCCATTGTTCCTGGCTGCCTCTATTGCCTCGGGCCAGGTTTTATCGTTGCTGCGCCTCGCTCGGGAAAATGAAATTCTTTTCAACTTGGAATTGGTTCACATTCACATTTCGCTTGGCGAAAATCCATCCGATGGTTCAACATTACAGAATACACATGTAAATGAACAAGGACGAGATTGTTGCGATTGTTCCGAAATTATTATTGCAAATCACCAACTTGAAATTATTGTAGGATATTTTATTTATTTTGCTTTCGTCCAAGACTTTGAAAAGAAACTCTGAAACGCAGCGATACAATTTAATATCAGCTGTGTGATCGATCGAATCGATGGATGCAGAACGGTAAGATTTTGTCGAATGATTCATCACCTGTGCGCGCATTTCATATTTTTCTCATTATTCCCTTTCTTTTTCTCGTGACTTGTTTCTCCCCCCTTTTTCCCCTAGAATTGATCTAGATTTTTCTTAGAGAGAGAAAAGCTATATGCATCAGATTCTGCATCAAGCGATTCACTTTCTTTCTTTCTCAGTCAATCTCGCAATTGAGCAACGATCGTTCTTAGTCATTTTCACAGCGAAAAAAGGCAAGTTTCGTCGACGAAATTGCTTTAGGGAAGGGACGAGGAGGATTTGCTTCGAGCAAAGAAACGCGTTTACGGTGATGGAAATTAACAAATGCTTCGCATTGGAGTCGACGAAGCTTAATCTTAATCAGCTAGTTGAATTCTAATCGATCTTACACGTACATTATATCGCACTCCTGGAAGAACATTACTGCAAATCAAAAAGTAAAAAATCTCACAAAAGCGCGAATCACTTTTATCTATAGTTATAGTTCGACAGCATGTCATATTTTCGTTCAAGTTGACTCGAGTATTTTACGTGCTTGGATAATTTTGAGACTTTATATTATTGTTGGAGACATATTATAGCGTTCCATAATTACAAAGGTGAGAATACAAAATACTCTTTTCGAATTGTAGTAGTCTTCTTGCGGGAGTAGTCTGTATTTACATATAAATAGACATGTGTGTACATATATATATATATATATATATATATGTAAAATATATATATATATATTTACACAAATCTTTGATGCTCAGTAATTATTATCATTATTATTCTTGTCCTGATCTATTATACTAGTCTTATTATTATCATTATTACTATACAACCACAAGCCAGCATCGTTACTTATTATAGTTACTGAATTTTTACTGCCATTACTGTTTTATCTACTATATATCACAGCTGCCGCTGCTACTATTACTACTACTCTATATTACTATTACTATACTTACTACTATTTACTATACCGTTTGTTCTACTTGCCACCATATATCACCGCCAAAAAAAAGAGAGAAAGACACTTTTGTACATTTTTGAGCGTCATGAACTTTTTCTTGCAGTTTTTTATTCTTTACAGTCCTCTCACGTTTTATTCTGTAATGCGCTGCCTACTGCCGCTGCCTACTCTACCCACTCTGCGACTGGCAACTTTCTAATGGGTGCTGAAACGACTGCATACATGTGCAAAAACGACAATTGCTAAACCGGGGGAATCGGGAGATTTTCATTATGCATATATTAATTGGAGAAACGTGGGAAAAATGCTGCGTGGTGGCAGCAGCCCCCTGGTGTTTCCGAGCAAGCGGACAAGCGCGATTCTTTTTACTTTATGGGAATGTTTGGATAATTTGTCATTTTAGTAAACGGAGTCTTTTACAAAGACAAGAATATGCATCAGGGGGTTTCGCCGCCGCGATACTAACGGAAACGATGCTCGAGATCGTATTCAAAGTGTACACGAAAGAGAAGGGAGCTTTCTCAACTGAATCTCAGAAGTGCTCGATATTCGACACATTTCGTTTCATTTATCCCTTAGATTTCTTAGGCTTTTTTATGATACTCAGGCTATAGTTTTGAGAACTAATTTTTTTTTTGAAATTATAGTTCTGTACACATTTTTAGAATTGATTAGAGCACAACTTTTTAGTCCAGTTCTTAGTACGTATAATAAAGTTGTTGCAAAACATTCAAATCACTTTTACTCTTTATCTCTCATATTGTGGAACATCGAGCACCGCTGAAGATACGATTCAGTTGAAAAATACGAGAGGATGACTATTGGAGATTCGCAACACAAGGAGACGTTGAAGCGAAAAACAGAAGGTTCACGTGTGCGCGTGCAATTTTACTTGTGACTTTTCATTTTCACTCGCTTCAGATATGGTACAAATGATTTTTTTTTTAAATTTTTTTTCCGTCGATTGTTCCAGGCCATCTATCTAAACGCAGCGCTAATCCGATGCACAGATACACTGGCTACTGTTCGCAGATTTTCTCTCTCTGCTATACACTTTAATGCAATTTTACGGCACAATTTTCTAACGCAATTTTTTGAACAGCAAAAGTGACTTATTCCTGCAAAATAGGCTGCGTTTAGGACGAAACCGGTCGCGACGATTACCTTGTTCAACAATTACCTTAGAAACATCAATCTTTGAGAATTTTCCATGAGAATCCGTAAGCCGTATATGTTTGACTTGTGCAATCTCCAAATCTCACTCTTTCTTTCTTTTTCGCTCGCACTAGCGCGTACATACGCATTGACCAAGAGAGAGAGTGTATGTGTGCATAAAATATAGTAGTATCATAATGCGGTTTACATATATCTCTCGCATATAACTTCTTTGTAATGCGGGCGGGGGAGGGGGTAATTAGTACACTTTCTAATCAATGGTGGATGGCAGGTGCCGGCCATCTCGCTAGCCTACGAGGCACCGGAGTCGGACATTATGAAACGGCAGCCACGCGATCCTTACAGAGACAATCTTGTCAACCGAAGGTGGGTCTCTCAATTACCCACCTAACCGAAAGAAAAAAAAACAAAAAACCTCTATTGCAAACCTATTGCACTCACACATCCATATCGTATCAAGACTAATTTAAACACACACGTTTTTTATTCACGTTTTTATCGCATCCATCTGTATCACATGTACACGTAACACAAACACGTATACGTTTACCAGTACATCGCACGGACAAATATACCCGTCGGGATGGTCAGACCTGATTAATCCTTTGTCTAGCAAGTAGAGAGACTCGAAATATAACTAAACCGAGGACACAAATTCGACTCCCAGTGCATGAGCGAACGTTAATGTTGCCTGAGACACTTATTTTAACGATTGAGGATAGATTAGAAGAGGTTGACTAATCAGCTAATTAGAGTAATGCTAAACAAAGGATTAATAAGGATTAAGAATTACGTGGTATATTGAAATATTACTTTGTTGAAATGTAACGGTGATGGAAATCAAGTTTGAAATCGATAGCATATGTAACGTTATGTTTTCAACAGCGATTGACTGCTCCGACGAGGCCAAACTTACACGTAATATACACAGCAAATGTATCTTGCGACCAAAGTTAGACGTGATCTCACAATCGCTCGCCCCAGGATTGTGTATACATGTGTACCTACTCGATTCACCTGGTGCACTAATACACGCCATTTCTGGCCCAGTTATTGTGCGATTGCAACTTGGATCGCGATGTTTACACACGACAATACACGCAATAGCAGAGTGTCTGCTGACTTTGATAATCGAGTATCTGTTCTAGTTTCTCTCTTGAAACTTCATTTCTTCGTAACTTTGCATGCATCTCAAAAGGAAAAATCGGTCGAACGACAAAATTATTACATCTTTTAAAATTGATTTATCGATGAAACGATGAAAATCTTGGCATTTTTTCTTCCTAAGGATCTCGAGTCCTAGAATAAATTTAAATTAGTAGACACTCTGCGGAGAAGCAACGCCCGACTCTAGGAATCTAGTTGATTAGCATAGAGCACAGAGCAAGTTTTTGACCTATAGAGAAAAATTATCAGATGTTGAGAATGCCGAATGCTTTTTTTAGAATCTTACACTTAGAATATTTCACCCGAATTAACACATACTTACACGCTGCGATCTAATCGTTTAGCTTTGAACTATCTACGTGTTAATTTTTCTTAGTCGTTGCACTAGGTGTATGCGCGCAAATCGCGAGTGAATTCCAATCAAAACACCGAAAACATCAATATTGTGCTGTCAATAATTGATTATATAATCAGTTATTACACTGATAATATTCGTAATATAGAGTAATAATGAATATCCAAAATAATGGAGAGATGTGGGAAAATTCTATTTCGATATTGACAGCATCAAGTTCTAATCTATCAGTCATGTTATTCGATGGATACACACACTCACACATCTGTTTCTGGAAATTTCATTTTATCCAATAAAGTATCAAAATATTCAATATAAAATAAATATATAAAATAAAGATTAATCGAATTTTATAGAAAAAAAAACTTTTCCAGGAACAGATACGAGTTCGATAGATTTTTATACGGTAGATCGAGAGTGTTAGACATCATCGAAAGCATTCGCCAGAGAAACGGCGAATTCGCGATTGCCTATCGACGATTTTTTCGCAAAATGCACGTTTCATCTCAAGCTGTTTTCTTCTTCGCTGTCTGATCTATTTTT
Organism: Nylanderia fulva; assembly: GCF_048542155.1. Taxonomy (NCBI): domain Eukaryota; kingdom Metazoa; phylum Arthropoda; class Insecta; order Hymenoptera; family Formicidae; genus Nylanderia; species Nylanderia fulva. The sequence goes on along the minus strand of NW_028190368.1, from coordinate 412,623 downwards.
TTAAATATTTCTCATTGAGGAAGAAGAGCACGCAACTCTGGTGTTGATCGCCGAGAGCAGCTTTTGAAAACGAGCGACAAGCACGAAAATGCACAGCTTGAGCGCGCGCAGCCTCTTTCTTTCTTAGCGAACGCGATCTACGGATGTTGGATCGTGATCTACGACCTTGGATATCGATCTTTATCGCGCTGCCGCTCTGCAGCCCTTCTCTCTGACATTTGACATTTCGTATCAGCTGAGCACGCTTGCGCGACCGCTAACTCGCTAAAACTATACAGGCTCTTCTCCGTTTGACTGCGCTTTCCGGACTCGACGAGGACCGGAACCACTAAACCGTCTCAGTTCGACTAACTATGATTGCTGAAGCAGTCGCATGCGATTCGCTTCCAAACTCGACCCTGCGCACAGATATTCTCTCATTGCATGCGTCTTACAATTGCTTTGACGACATTAATCGATTACTCGTAGTAATCTCTCGTAGAGTTTAGTATAACTTTAATTGCAGATATAATAACAGGAACAAACGAAGACTGAAACATGGTTTGATTGTATTGATAATCTGGCTTACAACAGTCGACTTGTAGCTTTCGTGTAATTTTAGTTGTAGCCTAAAGAAAATGAGAAATTTTCATTTCCATCTCTTTTCCATCTTCTTTCTCGTATCCTGTAATCTTATTAGATTATTTAGTAACTATCGATAATATTGCATGAGATGGAAAAATTCTCTGTAGCCAGATTATCGTGAATGAATCGAGACGTTCGAAGCAAGAGCGGATATCTTGTAAGAGTCACATTTACAAAGCCTCGCATATTATTATTGCGGGTCACTTGCTTTGAACTTTTCGATTATGGCATACTAGTATGCCAATTAAATCGCTTTGGTATTAATGCTAACGATCAACGGGCTGGAAACGTGCGCGGGGTAAGCTTTGGTAGCGCGAGGTAACTCTAGGAAATGGGCAGCTTCGATGTTTTAACCGGTGCAGCTTGTCACTGTGAGAACCGACAAGCGACAACTATGTGTGTCTGTCTGTCTGTCTGATTTATCCGTCCGTCTCTGTCCTTATTCGCTCTATGTGGCATGCATCTTATTGTCGAGAACCGATCGTTAACCGTCCGCCTAGTGTGTTGGTAAGTAATCTGCATTTTGCTCCTAACCGGTGACTATGGCTTCCGTTAACTTTAACACAAACTTTGACTTATTAGAAGTAATGCCAAAGTCGGACGATCGATGGCGAATGCGCTTTCGCGGGATGTCGAGGAATCCTGAAAACACGCCGTCTGCTGACTTGAAAAGGTTTCTCTACCGAGAATCCGGGGGAAAAAATTTCGCAAAATGAATGCAGCTTATTCGAAAACCACTTTAAAAGGAGTCTGCACTCAATGTACCCCTTTTTCTCAAAAGCTTGTGGAAATCTTGACCTAAAATTTAATTTTTTCGAGCTTTTGAAGTCGATCGCGAACCATTGAATGCTATATTGATAAAAATCTAGAATTACTTTCGGAGGATGGAAACGTGTTGTAAAATGCATTAAAGTTACGTTACGGCGAAGAATAAAGATTCCTCGAAATCCAACATAAAGCAGCGTCATTGGTCTCCCGAAAGGAGAATGCTCTTCAACGAGTCTATCTGCATCTAGGCTTATTTCGATGGCGTACGGTCAAATCGGTATGATCCAAGCTGCAGCCGGTTTCTTCGTCTACTTTGTCATTATGGCTGAGAATGGATTCCTGCCCTTGTATCTGTTTGGCATCCGAAAGCAATGGGACTCTAAGGCTATCAACGATTTAACTGACAGCTACGGTCAAGAATGGGTAAGCACGATCAATACTGTTTTGTCTATAACTGAAAAAAAGAACATAAATAAAAATTTAATTTGATTTTTAGTCAAACTATTCTAAATTTTTCGTTATATTCATATATATTATTAGAGAGAGTTATAACTGATTGTGCAAATTTATCTTTTTACCAAAACATAAAACAGACCTATAGGGATCGCAAAACGCTGGAGTTCACTTGCCACACAGCTTTCTTCGTATCGATCGTAATTGTGCAATGGGCTGATCTGATCGTCTGCAAAACGCGCCGCAACTCGATTATTCATCAGGGAATGAGAAACTGGGCTCTGAACTTTGGTCTCGTGTTCGAGACCGCCCTTGCTGCGTTCCTAAGTTACACGCCTGGTATGGACAAGGGTCTCCGTATGTTCCCACTCAAGTATGTATTATTCATCTTTGCGCATCAAGATCCAAATTTACATATGTATACAAAAATCTTTAATCATGATTTATTTTATTCATAAATTTCTCTTTCATACATTTAACGCTCTAAACAAATTCAATCTAAACTCGACTTTCAAATTGACAGTGTATAATGCGATACAACTGGAAAATGCAATAACCCATATATGTAACGTTGCAGATTTGTATGGTGGTTACCAGCTCTGCCGTTCATGTTCGCCATCTTCATTTATGACGAAACGAGACGATTCTATCTCCGCCGGAATCCAGGCGGCTGGCTCGAGCAAGAAACTTACTATTAAACGCAAAGAGGATTAAATCACACGCATGCAGAGCGCGCGCGCAAGAGGACGAGTGAACGGACGAGAGAGCGAGAGAAAGAGAGTGAGAGAAAGAGAGAGAGCGAGCGAAAGAGAGAGAATGATGATGAGAGAGAATGAGACGCATACTCACACCTGAAAGATACACCTAATAAAAGAAAAGAAAAATAAATAAATCACTCATATTGAACAGATATATAACACTTTTCACACGAAACGTGCTACTGGGTCTGTCCGAGTCACGTGTCGGGAGAGCAACGGATGGACAACGAAGGATGATTACGCGCAGAGATTCGTGCTTGCTCTCACGACGAGAAAGAGGGCGCGAGACTATTTCTCCGCGACGTGGAGAAGACCCTTTAGCGCTATAGATACAGCGCGAGGTACAAAGAGCACGCTCGTCGTTCTGGCTTTGCTGCCAACAATCGCTTGCACGCTTGCGTGCCGGATTTCATAGTCTCAAAAAAATTGATCCGGTGTTCGAGAGAAAAAAGAAGGATTCGTCGAGGAAATTTCACCAGTCACCATCGTACGAATCATGGGAAGCCAATTGGGAAGTCGCGCCTTCTGCTCTGCGTTCAACAATACAACTACTACGGGGCTTTCCGGTGATGATTGGTGCTGCTGCTGCTGCTGCTACTACTACTACGTCAGATTCTGGACGGGATATATTCCACAAGCGTCGTTCGAAGATGGAACGAAGGAAAGAGAGAAAGAGATAATTGAGAAGAGTCGCTTGGTGACGTCGCGATGCGATTGATGCAATGTGAGTGTCAGGCCTAAAGAAAAAAAAACGCGATGAAAGAATGCCGCAACGGCAACGAGAATGAAAGTCCGGAACGGCAGCGGAAATGGACACACGCTCGAGAGACCGGGGCGTTAAATGCGCGACAGAGAATCACGGAATCACGTGCATTCTTATGTCTTATGCCGGATGCGAATTACTACATTCACGCGACTTCTTATACTATTAGTGGCGTATTATCGTAGCACATCTTTGCGTTACCAAGAAACTTTATAATAATAGGCTTTCGTTGATCGTCGATCAATGCGCGCAAAATAACGGTACGCGAAAGATCGGCATATACACACAACACGCCCTCCATTGAGAAGAATTTTAGGTCGACGACAAGAAGATAGAGACTCGCGGAAAAAACCAAGGGGAGCAGAGCAAACCGAAAAAAGTGCTCAATATAACAGGAGAACCGTTAAAAAAAATTCTTAGGCATCTCGCGTGACACCGAAATATATACTTCGTACGAAAATCTAATTACTTGTTAATTGTAACGATGGACCTGATATGGCAGAGAATATATCGGCACGGTCTATAGTTATACGTCATGATAAAATAACTAAAATAAAGGGAAGAGAGAAAGTGAGAGAGAGAGAGAGAGAGAGAGAGAGAATTATATAAATAACTAAATGAAATAAAAAAAAATAATAAGATATAATTAAATAAAACCGCATTCGCAGTATTTATTATTATTAAATAAACGACATACACATTCGGTTTTGAGTCTTAATCCGTGTAGCTGTCAGGACGAAAACGGCAAAGACGTATCGCGTAGTTTCAGTATAGTTATGACTCTTAGCTCGAAGATAATATCACACTAACACACGGGGAGACAGATAGGATGGAAAAAAAGTGCGCGTTGATCGGGGTAAATTCCAACGGAGAGTGGGGTGGTTCGTCCCATCGTAATCGAGCAGCAGGAGAATGGAAAGAGGTATATAATTAGGCGGTGAGAGAAGCTATATATGTGGACGTATGTAAAATAATTATCAACAGAATCACTACCACAAATTGACGAGGATATACGAACTGATAAACGATATGTTATGTAATTGCACGGGCGGATAGTAAATGTGCGGCGGGTGGTCGCGGCCTGGTTGCCGGCGAACCGGAGAAAAAAAAAGAAAATAAAACCTGCCGCATGCCATTTGAGAGGATAAATGAATTATTATAAAACGTTATTGATTAACGAAAGAGGGAGAGATGATAAGAGAGATAACAAAAAAGTTTAACGAGGCAGGATAGTGGGAAATAATACACGAATGCACTTTGTATTAGAGAAGGGATGCGGGATATAGAACGGGAAAGGAAAGGGAGATCGGAGCAGAGAAAGCGAGTAAAAAAATGTTCTTACTTAGGTAAAAGCTAAATGAAGAATATAAAAAATTCCTTCTCTTAGTTTTTCATAGATTTAAAACGCCAGCGGGACAGCTCGCTATAAATCATTGACCCCCCCGCAACGCGGAACGCTCTGTGTAGCAGCGAAAAAAATGTGTAGGATCTCTCTCGTCAGCCAGCCGGCGAGCGCGCTGTCCGTGTTTTGCTTGCGTATGTGTGTGTATGCTTGCGCGTGTATGTACGTTGTGCATGTAGTATCGAAACAACACACAACGGTGACTTAAAATGCCTGCCACGCGACTTTTTTTTTCTTTTTTTTTCCCTGGCCCGGGACGATCCGAGACTTTTCTCATCGACGCGATCTCGCAACCTATGTACACACACGAATATAATTATATCCTTCCTCCTCTCGTCTCCCCCGTGGGTCTCTCTCTAAGTCGTTGCCCGCGTTCGCTTCGGAATCGCGATCGCGACGTTGATGGTCGATGCGAGAAAAGCCCGCAGGACGAGAAATCGGGGTGCTATTTTTTTTTTTATCCGAGCGAACGAATTTTCCTTTAACGATAAACGATTTATCTGGATACTTTTTTTCGGATGATCAATGAATGAATACGCTCTCTCTCCACTTTTCGAAAATAATTAGAATCGATAATCGCGAAACAGTAGGATTTTAAAACATCGTTTTCAGCTTTGTCGCGTGTATCGTTGAAAGAATTGTATAGAAACGCGATTAATTTAAGGACACCCTCGTATGTATGTCGTGGCGACTCTCCAAATAATTAATCATTCCATTTACTTTCCGAACAATGACGCTTCTTTCGTTTTCGCGCGTCGCGGAATATCCCCAAAATCCAACTCATCGTTTACTTTTACAAAGAGAGAATGGAGCAAATTGCGCGTGGCTATATTGTTACAATTATATCATGTTATATAATGGCCCGCGAAGATGATGATTCTATATTCTGATAATGATGATTGCGTCCTCGTCGATCGATTGTGGCGAACGCGGGAGGACTCGATGAGTGAACATGCGACGCTCGCTCGGCGGCCCAGGCCCAAAAAAACTACCCTAAGTGTTCAATAATCGACGTGTTCTCGAGGTGCCCCGTACAACGCGAAACGTTTCTCCCTTCGCCGGTTTCCTCCGTCCGGTGCCTCGAATCTCGCCGCCAGGACGGGCCCTTAATAAGGCCCGGCGTTTCCCTCGACCTCTCGCGCGAACCGATTTTGCTCTGTTGCGCTTTCGCACGGGAGATGGCGCGAATTGCATTCCGGCGACCTTGGACGGTTTCACGGAAAGGGATGAAAATGCCTGAATGAAAATTCAAACATTCTCAACCCTTATCGTTTCAGGCCGTTCCCGTTCGTCGTCTTTCTCGCGGAGGAGAGAATCGACGAAGCGAAGTGTTGTCACGCACGAGTGTCGGATAAAAAGGCATCGGATAGAGACGGATCGCAGGCGCGAGCTCGTTACATCGGGAACTGGAATTCGAGAATTTTACGTTTCAAAAGTATCCATCGGCCGATCGGTGCATCGCGCGAAAAAGAAGAATCTTTCAAAATTCGGACGCTATCATCCAATTTATCGCGGCGTTTCCGAATCGATCGACGCCGATCAACCAACCAAATTCTCCTCCTCTGTCCGCGTTATATTATATAGGCGAAAAAGAAAAATTGTACTTTTTAGGAAGAGACAGCGATTTTATTAATGTCGCGACACGGCTCTCGCGCCGTAAAAAGATCGATCGCTTCTGTCACAACGAAAATGCGGGGAAATTTCGTAAAAACGTTCTCGTGCGCGATTGTTATTCTTGATGGATTGCCGTTTTTACGGATTGGATGCGAATGAAAAAGTGCAGGATCGAGAGAGAAAGAATGAAAGAGAGAGAATGAGAGAGAACGAAAGAGAGGAACATACTTGCGCGTATGTGTGCGGTGGATATCTTTGAAGCTACGGAGAAGATCCGCGGCGTTGTCGACAGGGTGTTCCGTGCCTGTAGGGGGGCCGTAGGAGCCCAAAAAAAAAAAAATGCTTTGCCGTCGTGCGCCGCCTCTTTACTTTAGGCTAATAATTTAAATATTATTAATAAAATATAATAGTATAATAATATAAATAAATAATAATGATAAATAATAATAATAATAATAATACATGTTACAATAAGATATTATTAGATGTAATTATTATATATGGTTTAGTCTAGATCGTGTTGTTGAAGAAAAAAAACAAAGTACGTATAAGCGAACAAAAAAAAAGATGAGGAACAGAGTAGAAAAGAGTGATGCGACGATGGAGGGAAGACAAAACGAGGGTGGAAACCGAGACACAGGCGGGGGAGAAAGTTTCGGTCTAAGACCACACAATCCTTTTGCGGTGGACTGATGCAGGAAGATGCTGCGCTTTTTACACGCTTACTATAACATTTATTCGTGAGATTTAGAGAAAGAGAGCGAGAGGAGGAATCCCTAGAAGGATATTTCCTGTATATGTATATGCGTATATCTCTGTGGATATTATCTCATTTCGTTTCCCTCTTTTAAAAATAAGCTCTAAGGCATGTAACGTGGCTCTTCGTCATTCTCTTCAAAAACATAAATTCATACATATATGCACTGATAAAAAATAAACGCAGTTTTTCATTTCAAATCCTTTGTGTTCTCTAATACTCTAATTAAAAGGAATCCTCGCAAAAAACAAAATGGCGCCGCGCGCTTGCACAGTCCGCCGCATATCGCGTCGGAATCATTGAACGATTAAAGAGTTTAAAAAAAAGAGCGAGAGAGAGAGGGAGAGAGAAAAAATGTAAGGCGAACGATGTTTTATTAATATTGTATATATATTTTAAATAATTGAATGACGGACAAACAGATCGCACGCGCGAACGACGGCGACCTCGACCGAGAAGCGTTCCTCGTTCGAGGAGAGAGGATCGCTTCTTCGTCTCACGGGTCTATCCGTATATACACTCCTTTTTTTCTGTTTCTTCTTTTTTTTTCTTGCGTTACAAACGCCGCGTATACCACACATCTGTACACGTAATACACCGCGTATAGAGAATGAGAGAACGAGAGCGAGAGAGCGAAAGAAAAAAAGAAAGACAGACAGAGAGAGAGAGAGAGAGGGAGAGAGAGAGAGAGAAACACGGGTTTACACGCTCGGAAAAATGACACGTTACTATTACACCGCTCCACCAGCTATATCTATATTCTGATTGACGATTGACGATTCCCTTTCGCAATTAATTAATTATTATTCGATAAGTTCTGTTTTTACACACGCGACACACATGTGAAAAATACATCGCAACCTCTGAGATACGAATACAACCCAAGTGTCATTACTTTTGATGTTAAATAAAAAATACATAATTAATATATAGAGCGGCCTCCCATTTTCCATTTTTCCTCCATCTTTCCTCTCTTCGACCGACATCGAAAAATTAAATTAAAAAAGGAAAAAAAAAAAGAAACTGCGCGCGCCATTTTTGCGACTGTGTCTAATAGGAGCAAACACGTGACGAGCTCGCTATATTATTATTAATCGTTACTTTTTGTTGTATTTGTAATTATTATATTATCGTATTATTGTTGTTGAGATAAAGATATTCAAGAGTATCAATTAGAAATTTACGATAACTAGAAAGTAACTAATGAACCGTTCAAATATTTTGCAAACGAAACTACAATTCTCGAGGAAATATCTGCGACTTGTAAATGTGTATAAAAATTACGATAAAGATTATATCATATAATGTATTTAAATCTCGGTTCTTTTTAATTTACTGTTGTGAAATATTCATTCATACGATCCTACATCTCTCGCACCAAATTATATTAAATATAATTTATTTATAAATGCCTCCAGAAACTTGAAAATAATATTAAATGTAAATTTTATTATACGAGTTTAAAATTAATTTTCTGTCTGTGAAGAATAAGCATAGCTTCTTATATATTTATATAGATTTTTATTTATATTATATATACAAATAATTTTATTTTCTATTTACAACAAAGCAATATTAATACAAACATTTCCTTTTTCGCTGATTGAATAGAATTTTATAAGGAAACATTTATTCGAATGAATTTTCGATCTTTATAAATAGCTGATCAATTTCTCTAGATTACATATATATATATATATGTGTGTGTGTGTGTGTGTATATATATATATGTGCACTTAACGTCACAAAGGTGTTCGAATCGTTTGATTGATCAATTAGAAGGAAAAAATCTTTGCCTTTTGATTGATCAAACAATTTAAATTCAAATTTGTGTTTTCGATCAATCGATTGACATTCGACCAATCGATTATAACCTCGTTCTACGATTCAGGTCTCATGTTGATATTATTTGAAAATTTAACGGCCAATGATATCTAATAGAAATGTTTTGCCCATTGCTAATGACATGCGCAGCAGATCACGTGACACGAACTCGATAGATTCGTGCCTATTAATGCAATTTCGGGCGCTTTTGATTTTGATCAACGTCTTACTTATTTCGAGCGCTATATTGAACACGCATAATATTAATGTATATACGGAATAATTTATAATAGAATTTATTATTTTCTTAGAAATCTTTTATTCTATTTTCTCTATAAAAAATTGACAATATCATGCTTTTCAATTAAATAGATACGCTACTGAGTCATCTGACTTTTACGCTAATACGCATGCGCGAAAAATTTCATCGCGGTTGTACGTTGTGTGTACATATTCGTAAGGTTGATGTTTAGCGGTTGTAATTTTTAACAGACAAAAACAAATATGGTTCGAGCGATTGACAATGGTATGAAAAATATATTCTGCAAAGTGCAGTATAATAAAATTGATCATCCGCAGTGCGTGAAGCAACTCACGAAATTATATGAGAAAGTAAGTCTAAGTTATGTTCAAGTATTTTCATGTATTTGTTATAATTAGCAGTTTACAATTTATTTTTCGAGATTTACAATAATTTATAATATCTCAAGATGGAATCTTATAATATCTCAAGATTTATAATTTATAATATCTCAAGATTCATTAATTTATAATATCTCAAGATGGATTAATTATATTTGTATAATATTTACTGATTCTTTTATTTTTTCAGAACGATTTTGATATATTCTGGAATTGTTTTATTTCATTTTTAAAAGTACCTCTCACGATGGCACAACAACATCTGCATGTTATGAACACATTAGAGTTTGCTGCCAAATTTGCAGTGAGTTTCTATTCCTCGGAGACAGAAACTGTGGAACCAATGACTCCATTTCTTAACAAGTTATTCAATTTTCTGCTAACGCATCACAGTGCTAAAGATAAAGCAGTGAGATATCGCATATGCCACTTCCTAAACTTACTCTTAAATTCAATGGGCGATGATGCTTTCATCGATGATAATCTGTGCGATCAAATTACAGTCAGTATGATGGATCGATTATTGGATAAGTCGCCTAAAGTTAGAGCGCAGGCTGTTTTAGCTCTTCACAGATTGCAAGATCCAACAGATGAAGAATGTCCTGTAATAAAAATGTATATATTTCATGTATCTAAAGATCCAAGTGCTGAAGTTCGCAGAGCGGTTCTCTCCTCTATGGGCAAAAATCAAAAGACCTTACGAGCTGTACTGATAAAAACACGAGATATCGATGACACTGTGCGCAAACTGGCATTTGAGTTTATAAGTAAGATCACAGTGCGTTCCTTGACTATTGAACAAAGAGAACGTTTGTTGAAGGATGGTCTCAAAGACCGAGCCGAGATTGTCAGAACGTGTGTAAGCAATGTTTTATTGCCAACATGGCTACGATGCTACAATGGAGAGTATATAAGTCTTGTACATGCTCTCGATGCTGGAATAGGAACAGAGACTGCTACCTTAGCTTTACAGATACTATTCAAGTGAGTATATCTTATAAATAATAAGTAAATAAAAAAAAAATATATATATATATAAAAGATATAAATCAATAAGAGAAACCAAATTTTATATCAAATATTCTTTTTACAGAGATGCTAATTTAAAAAATTTATTGGAGCAAGTGCCAATAGATAAAGACACGAGACTAATTCCACTAACAAGCTTATCGAATGAAAATGTTTTATATTGGAAATGTGTAATAAAACATCTTCAGTCTCTTTCATGTACGGAAGAATTAGAATTAATTATTCCAGAATTATCTGGATTTTGTAAATATATACGCGAATTTATGACTCTTATATCTTCCAAGTCATACGAAGTATGGGAAAAAGAGTGCCATAAGTTTATTCTGCTACAACTCTTTGAGATATCTACAACTTATGATCTCGCAGATGAAGTGGGTAGAAAGAATCTGAACGAATTAATAATAGATGCTCTAATGAGCGATTACTGCTGCGATAAAATAATCGAGTGTGTAGTAAGTCATTTGACAGAAGTGATACCAGATGTCAATAATGTATTGGACATAACTGCCAACGTTATCAGCGAGACTAGGCTACCTTCAAATGAAAATGTAAATACTCAACAAGCTACTCAACAAATTACTGTGGAAGAACAACAAGAGAAAAATATGCAAGTAAGTATTAGAATCTAGTATTGTCAATATATTAGAGACAAGAAAAATGTCGGACACAATTTCACTTTCTAGAGTATTTACTTTTACATTAATATCTAGATCCTACTTTTTATATTTTACGCGCATCTCTAATTTCTTATTAATGGATAAATCTACTTTTTTTAACATTTAATTTTAGAAAGCAAGATTAAAAGTTGATATATTAGAACTCGAAGAGGAATTATATCAAGCAGTCAAAGAAGAGAATTTTTTACAAGCCGAAAGTCTAAAAGAGAAAATAAAGATTTTGAAAGAGGAAATGAACCAATTATCTAAGATTCCTGAAGCTGTAATAACCGAAGATATACGCGAGGAAAAAAATGATTCTGCAACTATGATGAAGTGCCTCAACATGTTATACTCTTCGATGCAATTTGTTCGCGTATTAACACCCACACTTAGGAGTTTGATGTCTCTTGTTTTACAAAGTCTTGACGTAAGCATATATGACATTATATACACATATGTGTATATATAATTATAATATTCTACTTCTACAACATTTTTCGTGCAGTCATTTATTATATTATCATATTTTAATTTTATTTTGTTGCAGCATCCCGATGATAATGTACACATATTAGCGCTAAAAATATTAGGTGTTTATTGCATATTGGACAAAGAATTAGCTAAAAAACATATAATGATATTTTTCTATCAATTTTCTTGCGAGCAAGAGAATCAAGAAATTTGGATAATTGCTTTGAAAGGAATATTCGATCTCTTGCTTATATATGGTTTGGAATATTTTGAAAATTTGCAAATTCAGGAAGAAAGCTCCATGCAAAATAGATCTGAAAAGAGTCGTTTACTTTACACACATGAAGACAGTGTCGTTTCTATAAATAAACAGATTGAAATAGAGAAGAGTCCTGGTAATTTCATTAAAATCTTGATGGGATTGCTCAACAACACGGTAAATAGATAACATCTTTTTAAATTTTGTTATAATTGAGTAAAATTTATTGTAACTATATTTGGAAATTTCAGAATCAAGACCTGCGCACTATTGCAGCGGAAGGATTTTGTAAATTGCTGCTCAATCAACGAATTAATAGCAGTAGTCTTATATCGCGTCTGATAATACTGGGCTACAATGAAGCCAATATTGATGATATTGTTCTTCGACAATGCTTAAGTGTTTTTTTCGAGTATTTTATCGTACGTGTACCCGAAGCACAAGAAATGCTAGAAAGCGCATATTTTCCAACACTACGAGCCCTTTGCGATGCACCGGATGTTAGTCCGCTACGGGAGATTGATACATATCACGTTTCCAAATTTATATTGAACCTAACTAGGCGAGGATATCAAAAGACCGGCGGACAAACGTTTCACACGCACAACAACCTTGCATTTGCTATATTGGCAGATATATTAAACCCGGAAAGCAACATAGATAAGGATACTCTTATTAAATCTTTAACGAATTTGTATATTCAAATAGAGGATGCTCTGTCGAAGCAAAATTTGCAAGAAGCCATCGAGAATGTTACGAAAAGTGTACATAAACTCTCTTTGCATTTTTTACTTTTAACTTTAATACAATTGAACGAATAATATGAAATATTAATTGTAAACTTGATGTTTTTCTAGGTAAGGGATTCTGACAAACGGTTACTGAGATATATTGAACAGTTCAAACAAAAATTAGAAACTCCTGCCGAAACAATAGAGAGTGCAGCAGAAAATGATAGTGACAGCGAAGACTAAAATATATGGTACATACACAATTTTTAAAACTGTGGCTTAAATTTTTAAATTAATTTATATATATATATAATTGCTTCACATATAATTGTATACTTTCATAAATAATATGTATTTTTATACTTGTATAATATATGTATATCTTTTATACTTGCTTCATACCTGAAGTTCTAAAAAAATGAACATAATCCATTATAATAATTATTGCTATATATAGATTAAAATAATGATTAAATATTAAAAAAATATAATTTCTTTATTTGAAAAAAACAGAAGAAATATGAACAGAGCTGTGATATTATTGTTTGCAACAATGAGATGACATCATTTATATATATATATATATGTATAATATATTAATTATCACAAAATCAATGATATATTCATGTATGCATAAAAAATAAAAAATTGTCGATTATCTGAATATAAAAAAGTTCGCTCCGATACATATGATTGGTTCCATACGCAGCAGATGACATTTTTCAGTTATGACAGCGACGTTTAGATGGCGTATAAGTTTGTTTATGGTTACAGGAGCAGTTTATGTTCTCTGCCAAGAAAGGGATGAGAACAGACTTTATTTACGATAATTAAAGTTGAAAAGAGTTTCTTCACAGTCATGGACAAACTGGCGAAGCCGCAAATAATTTGTCACATTGAAAAATCAGTGGACTATTCACTATTTGATGTCAAATGGATACCGTGCAGCGCGAAATTTGTGGTTATGGGTTCTCGACCTCGTGGAACCGGCATTATCCAAATCTACGAGGTGTCCAGCGGCGAGTTGAAGCTCGTGAAGGATATAGAGAGATCCAATCAGATGAAGTGTGGAACATTCAAGGCTTCCAATCTTCGGGATAGACATTTAGCTACTGGTGATTTTAAGGTTTCTTTTACTCTAACAGATATCTGTTTAATTCTTATATTTACATCCAATATTTCCTATATGACAGGACTTTATAAAGTAAGCTACATATTATTCATCTGTCTTATAGGGTAAATTGAATATCTACAACTTGGAGGATCCCTCGATACCAATTTACACAGCTAATGCTCACACGCAGATCATAAACGCCATTGATGGGGTAGCAGGTGCTAGTGTAGGATGTGGCGCACCTGAATTGGTAACTGGATCCAGAGATGGAAGTGTTAAAGTCTGGGATCCCAGGCAGAAGGGTCGACCGGTCGCTGTTATGGAGCCTAAGGAAGGAGAGAGTCGACGAGACTGTTGGTCGGTCGCGTTCGGCAATTCTTACAATTCCGAGGAGAGAGTGGTGGCTGCGGGATACGATAACGGTGACGTCAAAATGTTCGATCTGAGAGCAATGACGTTGAAGTGGGAAAGTAATCTGAAAAATGGAGTTTGCGCTCTCGAATTTGACAGGAGAGACATCCCCATGAACAAGCTGGTTGCCACTACGCTAGAATCCAAATTTTATCTCTTCGACTTGAAGACTCAGCATCTCAAGAAGGGCTTTCCATATCTTGTTGAAAAGGTTCATTATTTAGAGAAAATTAGAATTTATATTTTCCAAATATATAAGTTTGTAATCCTGTGTGACTGCTTGATTTTAGGCTCATAAATCGACGATATGGTTGGTCAAGCATTTACCGCAGAATCGTGAATTATTCGCGACTTGTGGAGGTGGAGGGACAATCTGTCTTTGGAAATAGTAAATATATTTATACAGTTTAATAACATTATTACAGTTCTGTGAGAAAAATATGCTTTAAAAATTAATATTTATTATTTTTCAGTAATTATCCAGAGAAAAGAAAAATTACGGACGCCGATGGGATCGAGATGGGTGTCGTGGGCAGCGTTAGCTTGTTGCAAAATAGTACGCTCTCGTCGCAACCCATTAGTTCCTTGGATTGGAGCCCGGACAAACAAGGACTCGGCGTTTGCACGTCGTTTGATCAATGTTTACGCGTTATCATCACTACGAAACTCAACACATATTGATTAAACAGCAGAGAAAACTACTTGTAAATATAAGTGTACTATAGCAGGAGAGAAGTTTCTTTAAGTTTCGTTTTGTACGTTTAAGGTAAGCTATGAATAAAATTCTTTAGTTGCCTCATATGCGACTTTATTGAATACAGTCGGATAATAAAGGAGGGAAGCAAGAGAAATGAGAAAACGCACATCAAATTGGTCATTTATATTAGGCGGCTATCTCGATAGTATTAGTTTGAAATAGAGATATCGATTTCTTGTTCACGAGCGCGTTACGCAACGGCGAGCAGATGAGAGCGAATTATATATTATTGGGCCAATCTATTTAAGATCAGACTCTTCCTAAGCATCAGCCATCTTACGCTTGGTCGCGAGCATTACGCAATATCGCGCGCGCCAAGCTCCGCCATTTGAGACGTATTCGACCCACACGTCGCGTGCATTTAGTGCGAGGGGGCAGCGTTGCAGCCGCACATACATACACACACACACACACATACAAGGTCAGAAATATCTCGACTTTAATTACATTAATTATTATTGCCTGTCTTTGTCGCGATATGCGCTGTCACCCGTTCGCGACTCACTCATTTAATCTATTCTTTTAAAATTTTTTTACAATTTTGGCTACATTAGCATTTAAAATTAAATTTTGATGCAATTTCCAGATGACAAGACGAGAAGAGATGCAGAATTAAAATTTAAAGATTTTTTTTCACACGTTCTACAAAACTTAATTACATAATAACTCTATTTTATTTTGAACGCAAAGAAACTGAAACACAATTGTATCTATATTCTGCTTCTTTTCACATTCTCCATTTTTATTTAGATTTTTTTCTAATATTTTTCTTCTCGACAAAACATTATTGTATTGCAACGTATTAATATTGTTACGCATACTTTTTTCTAAAATAACTTGTTTTTAAATTTATTTTATCCTAAAATATACATAACGCAATTCTCGATTTATGTGTGTCTAACATATATCAATCGAAGCAAAGTGAAGGGATAGACAGTTATCCTGGAAGTGTACCAAGTGTCAGCTGGTTAATTACATAGCGGAGTGTGTATATACGGGAACGAATATACATAACACACGTCGACAGGGCAGGTAGAGAAGTGTGCAATACTCGATTCCTATTTTCGTGTCTCGATGGCGCACTTGGTGATGCACTTCGTGACGACTTGGTCAACATCCAAGAATTGCTCGCGCGCTATAGTTACAATCGTTGCGATTAAATCTCGAATAGTACGATTGATTCTCCCAAAATCCCTGTTTTCCATAAAATATCCATCACAAAGGCTCTCGGTGGAAAATATCGTTATTTGCATTTTCGAGATTGCTAATGAAAAAACACTCATTTCGTTTAGTAAAATTATTCCATTAACCAAGAGTTTTATCACTACTTATATTTGGTAGCTTAGATTGGCCAGCTGAAAATGAGGATCGGTAGATGAGGAGAAATTTCAATATAAAAATTTATTTTTATTCGTTTTTATAAAGTTTTCCTAGATACAAGTATAGTAACAGTGGTTCAGTAATATTATCTGGTAATTTAATAATGTAAAATTATCGAATTTGTAGCGACATCTTTAAATTCTTCAGGCCTTGAAAGTATATAAAAGAAAATTTCATTGTAAATTAATTATTATGAAGGCTATAAATAAGTTAGCAATATTGTCAATATCGCTTGTGTATTTAATTCTATTGTACATTATATAAAATGTAAAATGCACATTTTTCTTCTGATATATTCGTCGAAGAAACTTTCGAATGACGAACGATCCAACAGCCCGCGCGCGATCGGTAGTATTTTAAAATGCAAGTTTCTTCATTAGCAGGTACATGTGTTGATCTATTTCAAAGCCATGCAGATTGTTCGCGTCGCCCTGTAGCCTCATGAGCAGACCTCCGAAAGATACGTAGGCTGATCTGGAAACAAAGAGAAGAAGAGAACAATCAGTTGCAAGTCTTGCATCGTCTTTGATAACGCAGATTTTTTATTTTTTAATAACAGCTTTGTGCGCGACGGGCAATTTTTTCTTTCGTCGCCGATAAAAATAAGCGATCAAGTGTTCAAGAAGGAAAAAAAATATCCGAAATCGAGATCGACGGTTCCTTCTGGCAGGTCTGCGATCGTCATAATTGCAGTGCCGATAGCGGTCGTGTATATAGATCGACCACACAACCAGCTAACCACACTGCCAACACGCCGATCGCTAAAGGAAGTTGTTCCTTTAAACGATTAGGAAAGATGTATTCTGCTCTGTTGAAGATTCTTCAGACTCCGCTCTTCAAGCTCGATTGACGGTCACCTTCTCTTTTAATCGTCATTTTCACGGCACACATACATTGCGAAAGCCAAACTTTTGTAGCAAGAGACTGCTTGTTCCTGATATAATCGTGCAAAGTTATATTCTCAAGATTATATCGCAAACGACTAAGCTTGGCTTAGGATGCACAAACTCGAGATTAAGCGATAAGAATAATAGAATACAATATAGATGTAAAAAAAAGTACAGCAATTGGTGGGAAAAAACTATCATTCATCTTAATTAAAACCACTGAAATTATATGGACGTCTCTCCAGAGCAAAATAGCGGTGCGAGCGTTTCTTCCATCACTTGACAATCAGCTGATTCTACTTACGTAATTACTATAATGTATGGCATCTTGAAACTAAATGGACAGAAAGACAACCAGCGTCATTCTACGAATGCGGTAATGTATACACGCAGATATAAAACATCCGTCATTTCAGCTCCGTGGTATGATCGTGCGGATGACGTAGTTTTTTTTCCCCTAATCGACGTTAAAGGATCGCGTCGATGACGTTGTTTGTAAAAATGCATTCCGCGCAAGATCCAAATTTCGCATGCAAATTCGAGAGCTCGAAAGAGAGGGAAATGCGAATACCGAATACAGGAATACAAAGGCGGCATGCACGTGTGACGTTACGAGGTTTCCCTCCATCGATTGACCTTGCCTCCGACGAATCTCTACCTCTCTAAGAGGCACTTCGCTCTTTATAAGAGCCAATTATTTTTAACCAAGTATTTCGAGCTTCCGCTTATATGTGTGCGCTCTGGCTCCATCTCCCCCTCCTTCGTCTCTTTGCGCCTTTTAATCATCTTACACGTGCCGTACGTCTTTATATTCTACGTGATGTATACAACGCTAAATATATATACACAGCTTTACAAATAAACAGCAAAATCGCGCACACCTAAATTAGACTTGAATTCCGATCCTTGGATGTGCTAGAAAAAAAGTACATTTTCTAATCTACCCCTATAAAAATCAAAGGAATCCGGTCCATGCCTTAAAAATATTCATGCTCAAAAAATATAAATGTCATTTGAGGTGCTATTTCTAATTTTTTTAAATCCTTTTGAATTTATTATTTATATTGAAAATAAAAATTGTTGAGAATTTTGTATCCATAATAAAGATCTGTTTTCAGATAACACACTGCCTGAATATTTTTCTCGAAACAATTGAAAATATTCTTTGCGAATTAATATTATGAGTGGAAACAAAAGAAGTGAAAAAACAAATTGTGTTATTAAATTCCAATTGAACTCTGATCAATGACTGTTCTTAATTATAATTTCTCGAATATTAATTAATGGAAAAACACTCATGGAAATAAAATTCAATGCAATTGTACAACTTCAATACAGCCAACGTCAAACTTTTACAGATATATATATATAATCTCTATTTTCATATCTCTCTATGTATATACATATAAAATTAATCACTACAGTAAAGGCGCTGGTGAAATTAAATGAAGAACGCATTGGATGATTTTTATTGTCATTCGTGATACAATACACCCTAGGATCCTATACGCGGTGTGCATGTATGTATGTATGTATGTGTAGGTATAAAATTGTTATGTAAAGCATGAACCGAATGTAGGCGCTGCAACAAAACGCACGCACTCTTCCGTTAACAAATCCTTCGTCATGGACGATCGAACGCCATTACGCAGCAATTCACAGGGAGTCATCATTGTCGATAATATCGAGGAAAAAAAAAAAAAAAAAAAAAAAACGCAACATGCGCGTTCGGTCGCTTGAATGCACCCCTTTCTCTGCCTCCCACATACGACATGTTTTACAATTGAAAGAGAAGAAAAGGGAGGTAGAGAGCAATTTTTTTCACAGCGGGATTTATTTATTGCGGCACACATACGTACATACTGTTTGTAGAATTTGAAACAGATTTCTCATGTATAGTGTGTGTATAGAATTACTTTCTATTATAGATATCGATGTTTTATACTAATTACGGGAAACTCGAATTGTGTCGATCGTTTGAAGCCCAAATCCACGCAAACGTAAATGTCAAACGTTATTGCCGTAAATTATTGCTTTAAATTTTAAGCCAGTGATCCCGAACGAATATTTCCGACGCAATTATTCCAATTAAAACTTTTGGACGTATAGGAAGATTATAATTTAATTAACATTTGCTTCCAAAGGACCGCTATTAATAATCTAGTTCTTGTAATATTATAGCATTTCGCTGTTTTATTCGTTGTGCATTTAATTATAATTATAATTATAATAATAATTAGAATTGTAACTCGAATAAGAGGAAAGGATAGTGTAATACTTTCTCATGCTCTTTTCTTCTAACGAGTTTGAGAGAGAACTCTGAATATAGATATTATACATATTATTCTCGTTGAAAAGGGGCTAAAAATGTCTTACAATTAGCAGAGATGAAAAATACAATTAGACTGTAAGAAAGCATATTTCAACAGTTCGCCTGAAAATCTTTCAATTTTCGATGTTTTAAAATCGAGTATAATTTTTTTTGATTAAAAACAAAATAATTTTATTTTCAAACAAATGTTCCGCTACTCTAAATACACGACACAGTTCCACCAAAATTTCTTACATCGAAAGAAACGCAGCATTTTTTCGAGTACGTAAAAATTGTATATTATTGCATGGCATGATATATTAATATACGTACACAGCATATGTAAGGATTTCGAAGCTTCAGAAAAGCTTCGCGCTTTTCTCGGCCTCGATATCCCCTCGTGATAAATATATATATGTATACGGATGCCGAATTTTTGCCGCGGTTGGAACTTAATCTACGGCGCTATAAAGTCGTAGTCGGGCGTATCAAACCCGTATGATATCGTCGATGACGGCGACAGAAGAGATGTCGTACCAGATAGTGCATTTACAGTATTCAGGGCCCGTGTAAACGCGCATCTGGCACGAGCCCCAACTGCCCTGCGATCTCGTATTGGCTCGTTTCCGCTCTCGTGCTCTCTTTACTCGGTTAATCTTTGCAGTCGTGCTCTCTCATTTACCCTCGATTCTCGCTCCCTTTCTTTTCGACTTTTCTCTCCCTCGCAACGAACTCGCACAATAATAACGTCAGTGTCTTTTAAACCGCTTCAACGGAGAGAAGCGTCTCGCTGCACGATGATATTTAACTCGCCGCTGATCGCAATTCATTGCGCGCGTGTTAAACAAAAATGTAAACGCTTATGTAACGACGGAACTCGAGTCACGCGATTACTCCTCTCGACGTGTAATTCAAGTTCGAAAAGAGGAAGAAATATTAATATTCATATTTTTACAGCATGTCGTCTATTTTACATCAGCTAACGTTGTAATATTTATATTATAAAAATTGTATAATTAAATTCGTTCAATCAAGCAACGTTAAAAAAACGTCCAATTAATTTGATCGATAAACTTAAAATTATTCGCACGTCCTCTCAGGCTCTCTTAGTTCTTGGTTTATCCTTAATTAATCATTCGCGACTATATAATTATCGGCTACTCCCCGAATTCGCCTCCGAAAAAACGGAAGAGGCGAAAGAATTCTCGGGCGTATCTTCCAGAAGGATGTCAGCTGATGCTATTTTGCCTCTCGAAGCGCGAAATGAGAAGAGGACGACGTCGCTAATAATAGCAGTCACTGTCCCCGGCGACGCTCCGGCGTCGGGACGCGTCGTTTCGTCGTCTTCGTCTTCGTGTTAACGCGCACTGGCGCTTCTCCTTTTTTTTTTCAATGCTCTTAGACAGCTAATCCTTTCATAGACGCCACCGATGCGTCCCGAGAAGCGAGTTACGGATGCTTCATTGCGATAATTCCTTAGATCGGAGAAACATTTTCTTACTTCGTGTTTATTTATCCCCCTCGATCCTCGCGAAATGATTATCGAGATTATTCTCAAGTCATCTCTCTCGCTGACGATCGTAGACTACTGTTCAAGTATCTCTTCGTTATATTTAGATAAAGTGTAAGAAGCTGGAATGATATAAATAGTCACTGCATATCCTCCGCGCGCGCGCGTGTGTATTCATTTATATTTTCATTTCTATTTTTAATATAAAATTAATTTTTAACATAAATAATAATAATACGTGTATATTTTATATATTTCTCTCTCTCTCTTTCTCGTCTGCAGATTTGTTTTTTTACGCATCGCGTAAGTGAACGTAATATTATTAATATTATTTATTAATATTATTTTTGTTTATTTAGATTTTTAGATTTGTTCGATTTATAAACTCGTTTTACATTTCATTGTCCCTTTGGCTTGAATTTTGATTTAGAATAGAAAAGAAGACGAGGTAACGCGATAAACAATCTCAGTCAATTATATCTATGATTCATTATTCTCCAAGTCGATCACGTGCGCTTATCATCATGATTTTACACAAAATCGTTGAAATTATTCGCGATTCTTTCATCGTTTCACGCAAATGTATACGATTTCTTAGTTCGATCCGAGATTCGCGTCGCGATCAATCGCTGTCTCGTTGAGTCACAGACTGTCGTTCAGAGACCCCGGCATGACGTTGATTATATTCGGAATTGAAATGATCAATCTCTCATATTCTCCCGCGGTTGCTCGAATTTTTCGCACAATAATACACCGAGAGAATTTCCTCTTAGAACTTCTCTGATTTAATATTTACCGCAATAAAAAATATTGATACGTACATTATAAAATTAATTAAACATATTTTTTATATCTTTCGTGGTAGATATTAATATCCTTTTCTTAATGAGATTCTTATAAAATCTCTTATAAAAAATACCACTATGTCCGACGATTACCATGATTTTCCGGGGAAATTCTAAGAGAAAATTCTCTGTATTATAGAATTATGTAATATCCCGATCTCACACAAGTTCGCGAAATCGTATGCATTATCCCACTAAATAATGCACGATTTTCGCATATTTTAACTCGGGTGTTACATGTACATGTGTACACACTATAAACCACGATTTCACGTATATAGGAGTGAAAAAAAATGCAGCCCTTGAGAAGGATCGCGCACGCCGACGAAGACCGCCGCAAAGATGGCGCCCGCGAAGATGCAGCAGGGAAGGAAGAAGATGCAGCGCGGCGCGGCGCGGATGCACTTTGAGACGCGATTTCGCGAAAGTCGAGGAAGAGTCGAGCCGCAGTGCAGCAGCAGAGCGGCAGTGTCGACATCGATTATTCAGCGTGATTAAGCGGCGGCTACTGCGGCAACCTCGGTGCAACTGCATCGAGAAACGAGAGCCGGGGGAGAGAAAGAGAGAGAGAGAAGGGGGTCGGCCGCCGAATGCAGTCGATCGTCGGTCGTTTTAGACACACGCGGCCGGGTTGCACAATCGCGCGACCTTGCCTCGATGGCTCCGCAACAGGTGCATCGCGAGGACGCGCGCGTCCAAAATTATCCTGACCGCGCGTGGCCAGGTGACGATTTTTCACCGATCGCAAGTTTATTTATCCGCGACATAATCGGATATATGCATGTCGTAACTTGGAGGATCTCTTAGATAAAACGGAGAAGTATATCGCGGTTGTTTACATCACTGCGAGAAATGCCAGGAATGCGACGACGCGTCCGCGACTTTTCGCGGCTCGCGAGGAGAGAGAGAGAGAGAGAGAGAGAGAAAGAGACGGACAGACAATTGCGTGATTTATTACGCCGACTATACCGATCGCGATCTGCTCCGGAACGGTGACGTTACACAATCGCCGACCTTGGACCGCGCATTGTTGCGAGCGTATCGCGCCGAATAAATAATCTCCTCGCGGAATGGAAATCGATCTCCGGGAAGCGAGACGGCGAACGCTTGGAATATATAATGACGAAGACAAAACGACGAAGAGAAGAATCTTGTCCGGTATATAGATGAGAAGTATGGGAATAATTAGAAATAAATTCAACGAGATAATCTCAACTTCTCACGACGTAATTTGTATATTCGCGTGTTACGCGAACGAGCGAAATCGTTTCCTCGATAATATCGAAGTAATTTGCGATGACGTGCGACAAACAAAGCGAGAGCGATATATGTCTGTTACGTGTATATCACGCGCGTGCGGGCGATTCGCGCGACAGCTGAGCGACGACTAGAGCTGCCTCTGCTCGCGACTAAACTCGGCCTAGAGCAGAAGCTCAGTAGTCCGCGGCAGTAGCGGCAAAAGGCTAGTCCAGCGAAGTAGAAAACGTTGCCAGCCAGCTGAATATGCCACTGTTTCTTCGCTCTCTGTCCAACGGGCGCGTGCCAAAGGAGATTCGATATATCATTCACAAATTTTATGTACATTATTCAAATATTTCAAAGCTTCTACGCTGGTGCCCGATATCTTGCAAAGGAATCTCGGAATTGCTTCAGAATTGAATTGAAACAAGTGCGATTGATCTGGAATGTAAATTTAGACTGCATAATTGCCGCGGAGATTATGAATCATATCTTTATATGTATATCGATCGAATGGGCAAATGCAGAACGAGCGCGCGACGAAATCGTACACGATGAGAGAATATTCGAACGAGCAAACACTTATTGCTTTCACGCGCTATCGCGCACTTAACTCCTTCACAGTGTGGCGAAAATGAGAGTTTTATGGTATACCAGTGCGTGTGAGAACAAGTTTCTTAGATCGCTGAATCCGAATATGGCACCAGAATTTCAAAATTCAAAATGGCGGATCTAAAATTTGATATATATTAATATATTTTTGATAAAGTTTCGATAAATTATTAGTTTTAGGTGACTCTTTTCAGCAAAGTTTGATCTGCCATTTTGGTAATTCAGATATATTTCGATGTAGCGACTTCAAATTTTGAACCGCCATCTTGAAATTCTGATCTATTCGAGAATTCAGCGAAATTTAAAAACCAAAATAGCACATCGAGTTTCATACAAATCTCAAAAGGATAAATCTATTTGTTTTAGGTGTGCATATATATAATATATGTACATTACACACTGGTTGCACTGGTCTTTTTTCTGTGCATATATGCTACATACACTGCGAAGGAGTTAATTAGCTTAACGTTAGAAGGAAAAAAAGCGATGATTCGCGGGTGTCGCGGAAGCTTCTTTACGGTTCTAACGAATTGGAAAGGATTGAAATAGGACGAGAGGGTCGAGGATGCTGGGAGAGAAGGAAGCGAGAAACACAAACCGCGACGATGGGATGCGCACGTGATGGGAAATCCGAGGTGACGCTCTCGCTTCGGCGTAATTGTACCACTTTGCCGTTTAAACGAGCTTAACGATCGATTCTCTGCCGTGCCATCGCGATGCACGTCGTGCCTTCCACGGATCCATCTCGCGAGGTCGTAAATAACGCTAATGACGTTGCACATCACATCTGTTTTTTTCCCTCCCGAGGATTTAGCGATCGAGAAAATACCAAGTAGACCGATCGATTTTTTTAGTTCGCGATATATGAATTGTACCAATTGTTACACAGAATTTTCTCTTAAAATTTACCGGAAAATCATGATAATCGTGATGAGACAATAAGAGTATCTCTGAAGAAATAAAATATGTTCGATTAATTTGACTACGTACATATCGATATTTTTTATCGTGGTAAATATTAATCAGAGAAATTCTTACACGAATAGCATAATTTTCCGGGTAAGTTCTACGAGAAAATTCTCTTCGGGTATCACACGTTTTTAGAGAATGAACAATAAGATACGATTAAAACGAAAATTTCAACTTCCCTCAAGACGCGATTACTGTTCGGGGTTTTAAAGAAGGTTGATCTCTCGCGGCCGCGACATATAAACGATCTCAGGACGAACTTTTGTCGACGCTTTGTTCTCAATGGCACTAGCAACTATAAGTAGCCGAGGGAGCAGAGCTCGAAAAGGTGGAAAAAAAGAAAAGACGCGGCGAGAGAGAGAGAGAAAGAAAGAGAGAGAGACTAGTGCGAGAGGCGAGCTAGACGCGACTAACGTCGGACGCGACACGTTGCGCGCTTACACACGATGGGGCCGCGATTATGCAATCTCCGTGGCCGAAAAAGCCGTGCCAAGCTGCGTGGCGCTGGGCCACACACACATGTACACACACGCAGCCATTCGTCGCTCGTTCTTGTAACCTCGAAACACACCGCCAGAGAATTGTGTGTCCCGCCAGCGGCACCAGGGTTGGTCCCGCTATTCTTTAGCGGGGCTGCGAAAAAGCCCAGGGTTACCACTTGGCTCATCCTAGAAGAATACTCTTCTTCCCCCCAATCCTTTCAAACGTGACCTTTGACTATTGCATCGAGCTGTTATTTTCGATGTCACGCACGGACTCGTGTGATATGACGAATTTCTCGAATTAAGATATTAAGTAATATATCGCGTATATATAATAAATGAATTTATTTTACGAGGGATTCTTCGGATTCTGTACAGTCATTATTTTTATATTTATACTTTTATTTATTTCCAATATTTTTCTTATTGCAATTAATTTTCTCAGAGAAAACGCTTTCAATTTTTCTCCACAATTTATTTACTGTTGTCGAAATAGGTTTTCTATTAGTTTATTTTTCAAAGAAATTAATACTGAAATATAATAAAAGTACTAATTCTGACCGACTTGGAGTATACTTTTTCCGTGCACGACATCGTATATCATTATCTGAAATTATTTCACGGTATAAACCTCCCCGAGAATTAGCGAGAGAAAATTTTTTCGAAGCAGCTGATTAATTGAACGAAACTCGTTATTGAACTCGCCCGATGCAGGGAGTGCAGTTTTATGCGCGAGTCGCGGATAATGCTATATAGAGTTTGATTTGCATTAAAATTAATTCGATTTTATTTTGCATTACAAATGGCACATCTGAATCTCGATCCGTCATAGTCCGATCTGTCATAAATATGTATATAGTTTTGTTTACACTTTCGCACCCTTTTTGTAGAAATTAAACTTGCAAATGAAAAAAATAGCGTAATTTAGTGTCTTTCGTAATTTTAAATCTCGCATATATAACTATTACAATCTACAATCTTAAATCCATCTCCACAAATTCCAAAAAGAGAAAGATATAAAAAAAAAGAAGAATAAATAGCAAAGATTCATTATAATATAATTTCATGAAAGAGTAAATTAAATAATACGTATAAGCTCGAAGACAGAGCTTCAAAGTGCATACATAATAGAGGAAAATCGCGCATTTTAAGGAGGAATTATTGCGACACTTGTAATCAATTTATCGTAAAATATTACAGCACCGCGAGATAAGGTAACTCGACGACAATTATGAAAATAACAGGAAAATAAAACGAAGAGTAAGTCGATTAGTAATGTTACTCGAACGAACGAGACATCGCATCGTCCGTTCCATTTCTTTCGCAGGCATTTCGCGCGCGGGATATGGGTCGCTCTCTCTCTCTCTATCCCGAAAGGCGATCGATTCGCGCGATTCGACTCGCCGTCGACTCGTGGGACACGGACGCGTCCAATAATGAGCTTCACATTCGTCCGCGACCTTCGTCGCGCATATAATTGCCGCTAATTATCGAGCGCATGCCGCCACGCACGCACGTGCACTTTCGCGACTAATCGGCCGCAGCGTGATCGCGATTCGTATATAATAGGTCGATCGTTTCGAGAGTGTGTCGTGACGGGACAATATTCCGTACCGCTTCGTAGTCTAAAGTCGTAATATCTGCCTTTATTATTTACACGTAAAAAAAAGAAAAAAAAGTTCGTCCGGGATCTTCTTATCGTTACTATATACGAGGAAAAGTCGCGAGAATATTCATTTTGTTGTCTTATATATTATTCGGAACATGTCACATTTTTTTGCGCCACAGCAGTTTTTCCAAGATTCATGAAATAGAGAAAGATAGTAAGATAAAGGGAATTTCCTAATTTGAATTACGTTTAATTAAAATTTACTCAATGATGATTTAATATATCACTAATAAGCGGACGAAGAATTTGCATCGAAGGAATCATTGAATTTGAAATGGGCTGCCTCTACGTCAATGCGGCGGAATGTGACGAAGTCTATTCTCGTTCCGCATATCGCAAAAACTAACAATATTACGTCAAGGCGAGGAATATTTCCAGCGTGGCAAAATAAGGAAAAATTCCCATCGAAAGAGATCTTTCTACTCTCGAGTGAGAAACCCGACTACTATATACATTACTTTCGAACAATGAAATGCATGAGAACGACGAGTTTCCGAATTCCTCGTCAAGGCGAAAGAAGGAAGAAACGTTCGAAAGCGGCTGCAAAATGAAGGACAGGATTAAGTAATCGAGCTTCTCAATGTCAAACGCGAGCGATCGCGCTTAGCATAGCTTACGCAAGCAAGCGAGACAAGCACAGCACCAGGTTCTCCTCTGGACCCCGAGAGACAGACAAGACGTCGCATCGGTTACGGACGAAAGAAGAGAGCCGCGACAGGTGGGTGGTCGAGGAACGACACATTTCGAACACGCGTGTCTCTTCCCTTGGCAGGTACCTGGGCCGACTTAATCTTAGACCGCTACCACTACCGCGAGCATCTGTCGTCCCACACTGTCACTTTTACTACTACTACTACTACTACTGTATGCCGCTCCACAGCTTTGGCAGTCATCGTCACTTTCGTCACCACCGAAACCGCGACGCGACACGTCGCCCCGTCCGACACGGTGTAAACGGGCCTTTAAGTTTCGCACCTCGTCTCGCAGCAGACACGGCGGCACACACAATACAACGCAGGAACCAGGGAGCGCACCTGCGCGCGCGCTGCCAGCGTGCACCGTTTTCTCTCTCTCTCTCTCTCTCTCTCGCTCTTCCGTTTCTCTCGATCGGTCGCGGCCTGTTTGTCCCCGTGCTTCTCTCCTCTTCTTCATCCCTCCACCACCCTCTAAACGCGATCGGGTCGGCCCTCCCCACTATCTCGCGTGTCGCGGAGGCACCTTTGGCCTCCCTCTCTTTCGTACTCTCCTTCTCCTTCTGTACCTCTCGTATCCTCCTACGCCACCTACACACGCGCACTCGAGAGAGTCGATTATCGTTGAAAACCGGGAAGCTCTTCTACTATTCGATATATATGTATGAATAGAGAGATAGAGATAGAAAGAAAGAGAGAGGGAGATAAAATGGCGGCCGACCATCAAACGCGAGCACTGATTATGTAAGGAGAGCCTGAGGAAGTGAAGCTTCACGACGTTTGACGTGCTTCTTCGCCGTACTCGAATTTACATATTAGACATTTCTCGGGGCTATTATTAAATAGGCATTTTGAAAAACATGTATGAAATACGTAGTACTTTATATGCGAAAAGAATCTGTCATTTTGGATTGTTCGTACGTTGCACCTGTGAAATTATCTCGCTGTTTAATCTGTCAATTTATCCCGTCACGGTTATTCAATAAAACTCGCCTCTCGCAAAATTTCCTCTTTTTTTTTTTTTTTTTTTTTTAATCGCGACACGATGAGTCTCCGCGATGCGGTAGACGCATAAATAGAGGATAGACGTATTAGTCAGACTAAATATCAATGTTGCGTAATTGAGAGCCGCGTGCACAATACGTTACTTTGGCTACGTCATCCGATGCAGTGCGCATATAATGAAGCCATTCTCGGCTTACGCTTTGAACACGCAGTCGATTGATTGTACGCAGCATTTATTATAATTGCAAGCGCTTTCAAAGGTAGAACGTTAAACGAACGGTAGCGGTTGAAATTTCGTTGACACCGAGAATTTTAGATTTGACATCTTTTTTCTTGGTGACAATTCAATGAAACGGTCTGTCTTGGCGCAACGTACAAAGGCGCGATATTCGAAAACGTTGTTTGGCGAACAGACTAGCCAAACGCGTAATGCGTATATGCGAGAAAAGAACTTAAAAATCAAGTCAAAAATATATATGCTGTATAATAGATAACATAATAACGAAAAAGTTCCCTATAAATATCGAAAAGGCGAATGGAAGATCTCGCTAAATGTATCGCTATTCTATACACAACGTTTCTTTTCAATATATCACACGTATATATCTTTCAGGACAAAAATGCACTACAAAGCACTAATTTACATGGACATAATCCAACGCAAAATATTAACATTATCACAATAAGGATGACATTGACTTTCCACCCCGATCGAAATTTTGATCTCGTTTGAACAATCACGATATATTCTCTACGCACGTCGAGAAGCTCTTTAGAAAGGCAAGTTCCTGGCGAAAACACGCGGCAACTTTTCTACTTGTATGTCGGGCACGCCGCAAATGCGGATAAGGGGGTTGAAGCAACACGTGGCAGTCGGGGCGCGTAGACGCGATTGCTCCACTGTAGAGTCCACAAAGTAGAGTCCGTAATTCGCCCGCTCAATGTCACGAAATTTCGGACCTCAAATGTGCGGGTGCGCGTGCAAAAAAGGGAAAAGAGGATAAAACAATAGTATAATAATATCAACGTGCGACAATAATAAGAGTAACGCAGAAAGAGTTTCTCTTGGAATTTACCCTGAAAATTACGTTAATCGTGGAACAATATTGGTATAAGAATTTTCGAGTTTCTCTGATTAATATTTACCACATTAAAAACTATTAATAATGTATGCACATAGTAAAATGATTATCATGATTATCATGATTTTCAGGGTAAATTGTAAGAGAAAATTCTCTCTCTGTAATAATACAGTATTAGGTAGCTCTAATTTTTGTGTAGGTAAACTGTAATAAGAATAAAGAGAAGTGTGAATAAAACGAATGGACGAAACATGATGACGAGTGGGAGGAATTATATATAATAAAAAATATAAAAGTTAAGTTCATCCTTGTAATTAATGTTATATGACTTTTAGTGGTCAGACATCCCAGCACCGTTGATACTTGGATGATGAACAGAAGATTTCCAATTGTGTTATTTTTTTTTAAATTACCAAGTGATATTCGGAAGAAAAAGATAATATTTTAATATGTATTATCCATTTAAAATTAGAATGCGACGTGAAATTTTACTTCCTCAATCACCGAACTCAATTACGCGCAAATTTGTCAAACTTAACAATGCTAAATGATATAGAGACAGAGAGAATTTTTGCTTAGGAATTATCCTGGAAATCATGGGACAATATGGAATATTTTTGCCACAATAAAAAATATTAGTATCTACCAATAAGATATAAAATATGTTCGATTAATTAGAGAAACTCGCATAAAATTCTTCCCATTACCATGATTTTCAGGTTCATTTAAATTCTCTGCGTGTACAATCAATAATATAATTAATAAGATAGATAATAAGATTAATAAGATAGCGATGAAATTAATGTACAAAAATGCTGACAAAAACTAAAAGTAATAAAATAATTTTCCGAATTACGAAGAAAGTATCTGACGGAAAAGTTTTTCGAGACGTAAAACCTGGCGTAAATGCGTCAGACAGACGACAGATTCAACGAGCTTCGTTGAGGCATCATCTGCGAATGAGGCCTGCTAGTATATCTGATGGAGAGGCACAGCTCGTATAATTCCTCTTAATCGCGCGAGGATTGATATTTGTCACCGTTATATGGCAATCCACTTGACGTATGACGTAGTCGTTTTCCCTCTTCCTCTCTCACGACGATTACTTCTGGAAATTATGCGTGCGGAGAGAAAAAGAGAGATGGAGAACGATCCATCTATAGTCGAGACACGTCGAAATTTTATACCATTCGGCATTATATCCAAAGCGTTCTATTCAAATATTTCATCTATGCTCTATCTGACGGATCTTTCAGAGAATAAATGTCCCGCTGGGTGCGAATCATATTTTTCTAGAGCAAGAAGAGCTGAATTTTCAAGTCTATTGAAAAATCTATCATTCTCTGAAACGTTCAAAGAATAAATCGCGAATGAAATTTCAAAAATGTTTCTTAGCATCGCAACTTTCGAACTGTACACTTATCAGCATAAATCTAAAGAAACAAAAATCACAATTTGAAGGTTTTAAAATTCGAAGGTCGTTTTAAACGACAAGTGGAAAAATGTTTTTTTTTTTTCGCACTAACGAGAGTCTCCTCTCGCTATCTCGAGAATCTCGGTCGGAGCAGGAAGCGAAAATTAGGGGATAGCGAAGGCGGAAAGAGAGGAACGGGACGCCGTATCGATCCGAGGTAATCAGCTTTTACTCTCATCTGTGTGGGCAATAGATATAGACGAGCGCACTCGTGCTCGTCGACCTTGAGCAACATCAAAGGACGAATTTTGCGCGAGAAGGAAGGGCCAAGGACGGCCTTCTGGTCCAATTGTCGGACGATCGTAAGAGGATTTTCGCTACAATGATTCGGTATGCTCGCTGATCCACGCATCTATAAAGTATATCGTCCCGAAATGGGATCGTCCGACTCCGAACGTTGCAGTTAATGCGTTGATAACAGTAATCCAACTTTTTCTTTCAAGCGAGAAAACTTTCCTGTTTCCTCAACTCCAATCAATTTTCTACAACTTTTAAACTATATTCTCGTACTTGGCAAGAATATCATAAAAACTCAAACCCATCATCGCTGAAAAATATGATCCCCGTGTGTCTACAATTACCTCGATCGCTCTTAATCAATTGCCTTAACTAAGGGACGCCTTTCAGAGTAATGACGCGCTCCAAAAATAACTAATTTTTGTCTCTCTTCCGATTGAAGTGACGCCGGAAGCTACGCGTGGAACCTGACCTGAATGCAGCAACGTTGGACTCTTCCGTGTGTCGGGAAAGTGGGGAACGGTCCCCGTCAGGGGTTGACCTAATTCCAGTCACTAGGTTAGCCTCTGACTGTCTGACCTTTTCCCAGGAACCCGGTCCCGGCGAGGATGCGCGTGTGAGCGTTTATCAACAGGCGTATATGTATGTACTCATGCATACATATACGCGTTCTTCGTGCTCTCGAAACCTTGCCACCGGAAGAACAATCAAACGCGCGCGCGTGAGAAGAATATAGACGAGCGAGATGGAAAATTATTAACCCCTTTGTTTCACCCTACATTCTCTTCTCAATTTTCTGTCGCATCAAGTTTCCGAACGTGCAAACATTCGAACGCAATCATTTTTCAAAGTACTGTCTTATATATCCGTCAAATTTTTCTTATAATCCTACTTGCGACTCTGATTCCAGTGAGTCGATCAAAAATCATTCTGAAGTTGGTTTTCAATCGTAAATGTTTTTCAGTTGGAACGCTTGAAGATCAACTTCGGTATATGGTTTTTGCCACAAGTAGGATTATTCTTTGGTGTAGAAAGGGCATACGGTGGTATCATAAAATATTTCTTCGGCGAATAAATACCTTAATAGCGCGACCTCTCTTGGAGAAACCATTTCTCGTTACACACGATAACAAACATTATCGAGCTAACCGATGAAGTAGACACGTGCGAGCGTTGAAATAATATAGAATCGTGAAAATTGTAAATGTTATGTATATAGATCGTGGCAAACAACACACATGCGTAGGTGTGCGACGCGAGAGGGAAGCGTTTGCCAGGCAGGTGTGGGCCGATTCCAAGGGGAAACGAAACTGGGTTACCCCTGGGAACCGGACGGAGCCTGGGGCTCGCATCTGGGTAGGAGAGTGCCTGCGAGGGTGTTGGCGGCGACTCGGTAAAACACCCACATTTGGTATCGGAAAAGGAAATTACCTGCGCACAAGAGGTATCGCTTTCTTGCGATTAATCTGTTGGATTAATCATCCAGTCGACCTTTTTCACGTTTTATAGCGTATATATTTAACTCTCTCGCGGTGTAATCGAGTTCCCTTATGCACATGTAGGTACTAATTTGTTTTCGATTATACTACATTTTTCATGTTTTTTCGTGCGTGCAAAAGTACATATTGTTAAATTATACGTGAAATAAGTTATTTTAATGTGCGCACTCTGGTTTATGCGATTGTAATCGCGCGATTTTCTTTGGAGCGGATTTATTAAAATAAAACTTGATTCCAACCACCCGAGATATTTTAATGTAACGTAATTTAGTAACTCGGCCTGGCTCCCCTTTTACAGCGAATGACGTTGGCATCAGTTTAAACGCTCGTGATTGGACGTAGAGTCGTCGCATCGCTCGCGAATGTTATAACGCAACGTTATTTGATGCTTTGCTAATATTTTTGTAACGCGTCCCGCTGTTCTTAATTAACACAATGCTTTTTAAAATGTTAACATGCAACATAACATGTATGATAATAATAGTGTATCTTTATATAACGTTCATTATCATTTATTTATATTCTACGGGAGAAATTTCTTCGCACAAAATAATATTTATGTAACATACGTTACATAAATATTATTTTCTTATATTTAACAAACAAATCATCCTAGTATTTCATTTTATGCAATTTTAAATTCTTGTGTAAATATAGTGAACCTAATAATATTTCAGATGTCAAGTAAGAATGAAATGAGACACTGCGATTTAAAAAAAATAAACGCGAGTTATTTAATATATTAAACAATCGCGCAATTAGACAAATACATACCGCAATTAAGAGAAATGTCGTTGACAAATTTATCAAGACCCGCACAAAGTCTTTCCTCGAGTCTGATAAATATTCATGAAGCAACGGGAAAGAGAGTTAGTTCGGAACGGGTTTTAAATAGAGCACCCACGAAAATGAAATCAGCTGTTGATAAACACAACAACGCGCGGCGCGATTACGTAATGCACGCGTTACGTGATGATGACTGGCTCTCCCTTCCTCGTTCGTACGTACGTACGCGCGTATTATATATTCGCAACCTCTAAAGTACAAGGCTACAGGAGAGTTCGCGAGGAACGCGCGACCACTGCAGCGCGATGTGCATGTGCATGCATCGCGATGCATTTCACGGGTCA
Organism: Nylanderia fulva; assembly: GCF_048542155.1. Lineage (NCBI taxonomy): Eukaryota > Metazoa > Arthropoda > Insecta > Hymenoptera > Formicidae > Nylanderia > Nylanderia fulva. Next base: position 378,564 of record NW_028190368.1, on the reverse strand, counting down.
GCGCAGCCGCTCGGAGCCTGCAAATATGCTTTAGTGAAAAAAAGCCATCTTCTCGCTTGAATCCATCACGTTGACGTTAAAGAGATTAAAATGAGAAATTTCAGGACGTGTATCGGATGCACAAGAACTTTTACCTCTCAACGTCTCTCGTCAATTTATTATGGCCATCTTCAACAACAATTAGCATAAATTTCTTCGGTTTATATGTGTATTTATGAAATGCTGAATTTTTATAAAATAATTTGTTTCGAATGGAAGATCCTTTTTTTTTCTCCATTTCATAAAGTGTCTTCTTTTATTTGATAATTTCTTAAAATAATTATAAGAATCGTTAGCAAGTATATCGTTAATTTTGGAGTAAAAAATTTAATCACGTAAGATTAATTGATGATTTTGCTAGAAAGGTATATTAAATTACATTTATTATAATATTACACATTTTCATAAAAACTAGCATCAGTATACTAGTTCCAACTGCTATTACGTGCAATTCAGAAATACATTTTTAATTACATTAGCATTCCACAATATTTACATAATTTATGAAAGAGAAAAAATAAAAATGTGACCATAACAAGTTGACGAAGAGTTATACATCGCGACTTTCACATTACACATATGTCATCATTGTAAAAAAAATGTCACGCAGTACGTGCGATCAATAGAGAAATTGAAAGTAATGAATATTTGAACTTTACTTGAATTAAATTTGACTCGCGTATGTGCATACATCTCCGGACACTATAAAATCTCGACATTATTACATAAGCTGTGCATTTGAACGCCGTTTAGCCAAAACGATAAACGTCAACCGAATCGTCGGAAGGCGGCCAAATGAATCGAGATCTCCTGGCACGGATAAACAGAGAGCCGCGAAAGGGTTAAAACCCGGTCGCGCGTTTTGAGGCCGATTGCAACGTCGTTGCTCCGAATATATCGCGGACCAGCGCGAGACTACTCTCGCAGATGTATAATATATACGTGATATCGTTTGGTGCCAATGACGCGCACACGCGCTTCCTCCGAGCGTGTGGACAAAAAGAAGGAAATGTTTTTGCACATCGGACGCCAAAAATGCAATTTCGGCAGGCGGCCTTACGTAACGTCGGGACTTACGCGTGACAGTTTTACCCGTCCGCGCCCGAGTTTTCTCCGCTACGGCGCAACGTCGGATGACGTGGCGGTTAAATTTTCCGTCGACTATCCGGCTGTACATCGATATATGTATATACATATATACGCCGTGGCTCGGTCCTAGTGTGGCTGCCATTCGCGATATTAGGAGGAATTTATAATGTGTATGAACAAAACGGCCGACCGACATGACTCACGAAGAAGAAGAGCCATCAGCTAAAAGCATAATTTGGAAATGACGCGATTGAAATACGCATGATACTTGAAAAATTACGTGTAATTCAAGAGGTAAATCTCGCGTTTGTAACCAGACTGTAATAGATGCAGATTAAAGCTCGTTAATGCTGATGCTACAAAATTGATTTAAAAATTTAAATTCTCTCTAAGTATGATATTTATATTTGATTATAAAGAATTTGCTCTAATCTGAAGAATTGCTTGATCTGGACTCTTGATACATTAGCAATACATTATAATCTTATCGCAAAAATAATGTATTCTAAATTATATGTATGCTGGCCATGTGACAATTGATAAAAGCTTAGTAGCTTTTTCCGATTTTTTTCTAGATCAGAAACTTCAGAAATACGTACATTTATAGTACAGAAAAAGTGTATAAAGAAATCAAGCTTATACATTTAGAGTTTCAGAAAAATATTAATTATAAGACTCTCAATTACACATAAATAATTGACATTAACAAACAAAAAATAACAGAGACTGTCTTCATCGTTAAATTAGGAAATCGAGTTTTCACGTATAAAGGGTAAAAAAAATTGGATAAAAAATGAGATGGCCGTGAGAAGTAGAACTTGGTAAACTCGACGCGGTGCCCGGAGGAGATTCTTCTAAGCTCGAGCGTCAGCTGATTGGTCGTTCCGGCGTCAGCTGATTTTGACAGCCCGGACGACCTTGCGCGTCCTAGTCGAGGTATCGACCAATCGCCAAGCGTTCCCACCGTGCGCACGCGCCTGCACTAATCCTGATCAGCTGACTCTCGCCGAGTCCGCATCCTCTCGACTCATCTACCACAAATTTGCGCTACAGGTCCTCCGCTGACTTATCAACAGTTCGAGTAATCCATTCAGACGAAACCTCCGATAAGATCAAGACTAAATTTCATTTTGACTCTGATCAAATGACGTTAAGCGTGACGTATTTAAAATCAATTTACATTCGCAATTATATATCGTTTGTATTAGATCTTTCAATATTTTGAAAATGATATTAATAGAAGATTACATCACCCAAACGGAACTCTAAACAATGCAAAAATACTACGACTGTCAAAGACTAATCAAAGACTCTCGAAAAGCAATAAGGATGCATTATGACGATTGCATAATGATTTTCTTTAAGGACAAGACGCGATAAAACGATGCGTGTGTATCTGCGCGGGTATACCGACGTCGCCGGGATATTAACTATATTCATTCCGGGGTCTCGAGCTCTGCTCCGATCAATAATTCGTTCCCCAGCTGTCACGCCCCTCGTAGACGAGCCGAATGAACGAGCGAGCGCGGTACCAACGAAAAACTATCAACTCGTGACACGTATAATTATAACGTTGTTTTCGACCGTCGAAACTTTTCGTCGAACATTCATTCGCCAGACAAGTTCTAGCTCAAATTATATCGTTTCCGATAATTATTTGCAAAGGTTAATCCGCGTGCGCGAGATACGGAGAGAACGATCGATGTTTCTATACGACGATAAACGCTTCCTCAATCTGTCAAATCTGTCAAATGTACAATCCCGTTCTTGTACCGATGTCAAGAAATTTGACAGCAAGTGACGGTTTCTTTCAGAGATTGTAGACAACAATATCTTCAATCGGACATTTCTATATCCATGGATGGAATTCTTCAATTTATCTTCGAGTACGAGCTAATTTCGATTTTTCCCCCGATATCTCGACGGGAGATCGATAATGGTAATAGAATTATCCGATAAGGAGATTTTCTGATTCAAGAGCTCGCAGTTTTTGTTCTTTTTTGCTCTCTCTCTCTCGACCTTTGCCAGCCGGATAACGGGTTGCCAACGCCCCCAGAAAACTGAGATACCACCAGCTGTGTTCACCCGCTTCATTACCTACCGAGTGAACGCAGAGTGGCTCCCTGTCCTCCGAAAGCTCGTTCCGCTGGATCTCTACGTGCCTTACCGCTTTTACCGACCAACTAATGGCCGTGTAATCGTCACGCGATGCCCCGGCTCTTCCAACAACGCTTATATCTCAACGCGAAACGTCGTATTGTCTCTCTCCTGTATCGCGCAAACATAATGTCTCCTTATCGATCGAGCTTCTTTTATGTCCCCATCCTTCCCGCATCATACGATACGCCTCTGATTATGCGAGAGATCCCAGGGATCAGTTCTACCACAGAATTAACCAGAGATTAAAAAATGTCCAATTGTTTATTATACCTCTAATGACTTTTTACATCTAAGGATGATACTACTTGTGGCTCATCCGATTGCTTTCGTCCGTCTGCATTGCACAATTATAATGTTGTTACACTGGTATCACTGACTTTAAATCAAATAGTTCAGTAGATCAATCGATTTCCTTTCACGTATATGTTTCTTCCAGCCGACGCGATTTCATCGAAATAATCTTGCATTTGTAAATTCAGATATATCGGAAATGTTTTCAGTGGAGAACCAACTTCGGAATGATTTTGATCATCTAATCACTCGAATAAGCCACAAGTAGGATTACCCTTAGATATAGATCCATAAGGAATACTTATTTCTCCTCCTCTCCCTCATCAATGTGATAATGTTTCTAAAGTAGTTTAGAAAAACAATACATATTCAATATATGTATATGTACAGTTATTATATCTTTAATATGCGAATGTGCGGTAACTTGTTTAATCATTATTTTTCCGCTAAAGAAACTAAACGATCTAGCATATTGACACAACTGCTTATTATATTATATTATATTCCTGTTCAATATCGAAAAAATACCAGCAAAAATAATGACATTAGTCTCTCCGTATCTGCGATCGAACGCTCGTTCGCAAAACATAAGAATAAAGAGGAATAAGAAACTATCGTAGCAATTACCGCGTATCATTAACAAACATTTGATGTGGCGCAGACTCGTTTGATTACGCATGACGTTATTCTACTTGCGCAACCTTGAGCCGAGACATGGCACGGAAGCGACCGAGAAGAATGCGTCTTGAGTCTCTCTGACGCATTCACTTACAGCCTTAAAAATGAAGATCTGGCACGCTAATGTACGATAATTTCGTACCTTTATTCTTTTCTTCTCAGTTATCGAATCGCGAACCGTATACAACATTTTTCGTAAACACGTTCGGCGGAGATTCAATGCCTAAAAGATGAATCAGAATGCGGATTAAATAATATAGCACGGATGAGGTATAGAAAGCGTAAAGGAAATAATAGGATGTCGCAAAAGCAAAATGAAAGAAGGGATTTGTGTGATATACTCACACAATGTGCATCTCTGTTCACTGTTAATATCCGCCAGACGCGAGAATTAATCCTCCTCACCCTACCGCTCCAACTTGCCAGATTAAACATTGTGTATAAAAATGGTCTGTCAACATCCTATATTACATCATACGAGACTCTCAGTCGAGGAAAGCCTTCAGGCTGCGCGAGGAAGGCGAAATGAGATACATAATTAAGTCGTTAACGATTCGAGCGCGACGAGGAGAAGCGTTGACGAAAATGACGTGTCGCGTTCGATAAAAACAGACCACGCGCATTGTCGATTTAAAGTTGAAGCACCGTTTCCGTGGACTCGAGTATACATACACCGTGCGTGCTGCCGTTATCTCTTATCGCGACGTCTACGACGCTGCGTTCTATCGTTTAATAGCGTCAACACAGAGCGAGAGAGAGAAGCACGTTTTGCGCGCACTGCTAGCACAACCTGCGGCGACGCCACGGCCATGTTCCAAGGTCAACGCGATAAGTCGGTCAAAGCGCGGGGTTATCGCGTATTATAATATTCAGCATTTCGCTCGACGCGTTTAAATGCGACAGGCCCAACACTCGCGGAGCCTCAGAGTGTCCAGCAGACTCGATGACAAAATTTCCCTGACTTTTTCCAAGATCAGAAATTCATCCTTTTCCCGCATTTCTTAGTATTATTTTTTGCAAATTTATATAATTTGCATATATCTATGCAATCAATCAATTAAATGTTAATTCATGAAATCCTCGAGATATTTTTGTCAACAACGAAAAGGTTCGGAAGTTAAAACAAACAACAATTTTAATCAATTATACAATCTGCATTATGTACGATAATCGAAACATATGTCACTACAAACTGATTTAATAATCACCGCTGTAGATGAACGACACAAAAAATTAGCATGCTGGGAGTCGAGGAGAAGTTTATATTTATTTAATAAAAAATTTCAAATTATCGAGACAAATGTAGAATAATGTAAAAAAAATCCAGATAAATAGAAAAATTTCCTGACTCTTCACTGACAATTTCAGATTTATAAAATTCCTTGGCAATGCCTGGTTTTCCAGATTTCCCTGACCGCTAGACATTTTTATATTTTATGATTATTTTTTTTACGACAATCTCTGTTTATGTCATTTTATTGAAAATGCATTATTTAAGATGACATATTCGTACTATGTAATATGTATATGCTGTATATTAAGAATTTCAGAATTTTTTTATTAAATAATGCTTTTAGTTGGCAAAATGTACGATTTTTGAGCGTTCGCCAGTGTTTATTTATCGATGGAAATATACAAATCGTCAAACGGTATTGCCCGTTTGAAAAAAATTGTAGGTCCATAGTTCGTGAATGACGAAGCTAAAAATGGCCCACTAGCCCGATGACGCACTATTTCGGCGTACTCGGGCAATCGTGCCAAGGTTCAGACAATTGCGTATCATATAATTTGCGCAACGACCATAACTTTTACATTTTATTTGATCACCATTTCATCTATACTATTTTCTTTAAATCTAAGTTTTTTTTCACTCTTCCCCCAATCTATTATTTTTAATAAAATCAAACACATTGCATATACTATGTTTAAATACCATTTTGATACAAGTAGTATCGTATTCTTACTGATTTATAAAATTATAGGCTAATAAAAAATAAATAATGTTCCTACATTTCGCCAGCGATTAATTATGTAAGAACGAGCATCGTGTCGTAAGCGTATACGTTGATAGGATCGCCTCCGGTCGAGAGACCTTTGTTTAGAGCGATAACCGAACGAGGAGCCAATTTCTTTACGAGCGGCGCAGAAAGTTGTTTTCGGAAGCTCGCGCGGAGAGCAACTCGGAGCAACTTCATTGAGAGCGCTTGGAAACGAGCCAATAGGAAATCACACAGCAGAAAGTCTGTCGCGCGTCGTGTTCGAACGACGTCACACATCGTGACGCGTGTACACACCCGATATATGCCGGGCCACCGTGCTTGTATATTGTACAGGTATGTCCGAGCAGAAACAAGGAGATAAATTCGGCACCAACGCGAAATAGTCTTTGCCCGTTTGAAAATGTCATTTCAAACCATACAAAATGACGCTTCGACATTCATTTGCATACGCAACGCATTTTAATTTCGTATTATAATATACTAGTATCTTGCTTCTGCTCGGACACATGGAACAAGTGGATTCGCATTTACACCGCACAATTTTTAGACACTATGCAACAAGTTTGTGTATACAAATCTATTTTTATTTATTTTGTATAAATAAAAAAATTGTTACTCCAAAAAGTCTATAATGTTATAACTCAAAACATCTTACAATTATATCATTCAAATAAAACTTGAAATATTTTTGCATATTCCAAAATTAAAAACGATGAATAATTTATGTCAAAATTTTCTGTATTATTCAGATCACGTCATGTAAACTATCAGATACCATGACGCCGTAATAAGCTATTTTCTCTTATCGATATAAAACCATCCTCATTTGATTATCATTGCCTATCTTACGCACGTTTTGTAAACCAAAGATAAGAGATTTCGAATCAATATCATAAAATCGCACAGTGCCGAAAATTGTGGTGTGATGTCAACGAATTTTAAATCTCTCCTAAGTCAGTAAAATGAATCAAGATCAATCTAGGTGAACGATTTTTTTTTTTCATTTAATTCTTGTTCTTTATAATTTTAATGTTTCCTTTAATTAATCATAAAGTATGTATGCGCGTTTGCTAATTATTTATACATCGTTAATTTATTTAATTGATTGTGTAATACATCAAATTTATCCAATAGAAGAAAACCATCGATTTCCGAGACTGATCTTTTACGCATTTAATAAAAAGGAGAAAATTACTAAAGGCTACTTACAGTCTGCTGCTGGGCTCATTGCTAGCTTCATCGCCTTCGATCCGATACACCTTGCCGGACATGACGTACTCGAAGCTATCCGCCCTGGAACCACCCTCCTGCTCTATAGGGTTCCATTCGTTACCATCTGGATATCCATCCTCGCGTAATGTCGTCGCCAACACGAGACGGAACTTGTCACCTGAATACACAATAATATTTTGTTACACGCAAGAATTATACCGAGTACGGTCGCTCCTCATTTAAAAATACCCTTTTAATTAAAAAAATATATAATTATATCAAAATATATTTTTAATGTTTGCTGATTTGCATTAATTAGCGTAATAAGTGTCACTTTATTGCAGTGAGATACAAATAAATAGAAATCATATTTTTTCTCATTATATATCTTTTAGATTCAATTCCCGAGAAGGGAAAAAAGATTGCGAGGAAAAATAAAAATCTCTCGTAGCACTCTGAGAAGATCGTCAAATGCGCGAGAGACTCGATGGAGGAAAAATGTGCCGGTTCATTACTTCGCGATAGGATAATACGGCATATTTTATCTACATCGCATAATACATCGACGTACGTTTGAACACGGCGCAATCTCGACGTTCTTCAAACGCAAGAAAAAAAAAGAAATAAAAACGTCGACATGCCATCGCGAAATGACGGAATTGCCAAGTCCAATAATAGCGTTCGCGCGAATGCATCGAAAACCCACATCGCTGCATCAGCGGTTGCATCAGTCGCGCTGCATCTGCTCGGGTGCAGCTGGTTTCTGCAAAACCAGAGATCTGCTCTCTTTTTTTATCCGCGCTTGCGATATTTCTCGATAAAGATTACGCGATATTCGTGAGCGTCTTCGTTAGCAAGTTGCAAAATATAGATTACAAATTGGAACTTGATCAATTAAAACGAAAGAAGCGAGTCTTTTCTCTTTGTTCCAAAATTCTTCAATTGCAATCTTCAAAATGTATAGTCTAATATTGACTTGCGGAAAGAATAAAAGCAGTTGTCGATTAATAAAAACTTGTGTCATTCGTAATTTTGCTCACGCTTATTATATTTGTATGATTTTTATGCATTTATAAGCGAGATGATGCGCAAAAAATTATTACGTGTTTTTCTCCGACTGCGCGACCCAGATTTATTTGAAATTGAGAAAATAAAAGTTTAACACAATCGCGAAATAAGATTTTTATGAAACTTCAAGTGTAAAAATCGGAATCAATCTCAAGATGATTAAATTAATTTCCAGTCTCGAGTTGTGAAATTTTATTCGGATGGCAAAATATTAATGACCGTATTATATATTAAGAAGAGAAACTCAGATTGTTGGTTTAAATTAAATCAATATCGTTAAATCAGATTAAGAGAATCGATAAAAATTACACGTTGTAATTGTCACAGATAGGTCTACTACATCAGATACCTACGCTTTTAATGTGTCAAAATGTAATTTACTTCGTTGACACATGAAATTAAGTTTGTTGCGCGAATTAAACTCTTCCGGGATTGCGATTCGAGATCGATACCGGAAAAAGAGGAAGCGAGACATAAAAGTGAGAGATATACGATGTATAGGGAGAGAGAGAGAGAACAGAAATAGAAGTTGCTAAAAGGAGGTCGCAAGGTACCATTATTAGAGCGAAATTGGAGCAGATAAGGAAATGGAAAATTTTGAAACAAAAGTCCTTGCTTGAAAGAACAAATATAACAGTTTACTTATTTCACGCACATCTTAGAAACTTGCAAGTAATAACAAGTAGACTTAAATTCTGTTTCTCGATAAAAATTCGAGCCCATTAGTTCGATATTGATAAAATAATTTTCCACCTCGCATTTAATAAATTCGTCAATTTAAATACATGGATTTTATTATAGAACGTATAATAAAAATATTAAACAAAATAGAAGATAATTCTCTCTCTCTCTCGCGTTCCATGCAAGAGAACTTTTCAACTCGCTCGGAGGACAAATGACATTTCAACGTAAATACGTGAAATTTTACGCACGGTTAGCGCGACAAGATATCCCTGTCGTTCCCATATATAACCCTGGATCGGAGCGATATGTAAAGAGAGACCCGGGACGCAAGGTCAAGGTTAAGTACGCGTCACGGTAGGTGTAGTGCGGGCTTTAATCGATATTACATTGTCGGCGCCGCCGCCGTCGCGAAGATCGTACATCCAAACACGTCACGAGCAAATATCAAGATATTTGCGTGCGAGAAAAACGCAAACAAAATAAATAATCGACCAGGTCTTCGCTTCTAATTTATTCCTTTTTTTTTATACATACTTCTCTCATATTTTTACTTCAACTTTATCACATTTATTTACGTCGACGTTCACCTTTTGTCACATCATCGCGATGTAAATAAAATAAATAAACTTCCATTCTCCGATGATAAAAAAAAAAAAAAATATGCACGTTCGCTTGAACGCTGAATTTGCGGTTATCAGCGCGAACGGGAGAATCGGGGAAAACCGGCCACGATTGATCTCACCGCTCTCTCACAAAGAGTACACGGGTACGTAAGCCGAGCTTACATCATAATGCTGCCACATCGTAATAGTGCGGCGGCTACTATAGATCATCCAGTCGTGCGTCGCGCGGTAATATCTCGCGCTTAAATTAACCCTCATTCAACCGAAACGCCATGTCCGATGAATGAACACACGAGAAGCCTTGGTATCTCGACGTTAAACTGTCGAAGGTTCATTGTTTTCAAATACGTCGCAATTTTCAGAGAAAAAATAAAAAACGAGAACGAAATATATGCTTTTTTTAGACGGTTCTAAATAAGCAGATAAACCGAATAAAAAAAAAAAAAAAAGAGAGTAAATTACGTATTATCCCGGTCCCAATGACTAATTCGATCAATTAAGGATCGGTTAACGCGGAACCGGGAAGAGAGGACGAGGCGCGCGATTCACGACGATGACCTTGAGAGAATCGCTTTGGTTCTCTCTCTCTCTCTCTGGCGCGAAAGAGGAGGGGAGACCCTCCCACGAAATCGATAACGCGTGACAGGACGGCGCGCGCGATGGATGTATATACGTATATACACGCGCGTTGGGGAGATCCCCCGACACACAACGATGCGGCTTACCTCGGCGCAGCGTCCGTCCGGGTCCTGTCCGAAATCCGCCGCCATCTTGGCCGGTGACGCCGTACCTCGACTCGGCGAGACTCGTATTCGGCGCCGGATATATATGTATATTCGCCACGTACGACCTTGCCTTTTTGCACGCTCGAGAGTAAGGAGAAAGAGATTCACGGGACCACAGATTCATCGGCACTCTCGCTCGCGCACTCGACTATCCTCTCCTCTCCTCCTTTTCGTCCCTTTCGTCGTCGACGCCCCCGCTTCGCCTATCTGTCGTCGTCGAGCGACGAGGAAGAGAAGAGGAGATTCCTCAAAATTTCCACGATTCGACATCGCGCTTGAAAGTGTCCGCTCGTGAAATTTCAGGATGATCCGACAGAACTCTCTCGGCACTCCGCAGCTGTCGCGAAATTCAAAATGTCCGCTCGTCTATTTCGACGAACGACGTCACACGCGTTCGAGCAGAGTTTGCGAACTCTGCGAGACTTTACGACGGCACTTAAACGTCGCGCAGTGCACGAAACTCGGTTCGCTCGCTCGTTGATAAGACGAGAGAGAGAGAGAGAGAGAGGAAGGAGGGAGGGAGGGAGAGAGAGAGAGAGAGTGGAACAACGGACGTTTCACTCTCTCCCGTCGTCGAGGAAGAGACGTAACGTACGCGAGTAAAAAGAGAGACACTCACGATACGGGCACTCACGCCCGCCGCCTTTCCTTCCTCCTTGAGGACGGACGAGTATCGCGCGCGCTCGCGGCGCGACCGACACGGCTACGAGTCGTGGCCGCTTTGACCTTGGCATTGAACTTGTGGGCGCTTTACGCGGGGCGAGACGCGCGCGCGGACGGACAAACCTGCGCCTGCGGAAGGGAGTGCCGGAGTGGGGCGCGCAGCTGAGCTGGCGGAACGTGTGGCTCGCGGAAGGGTGGGGAGGGGGGAGGAAGAGGACGGGCGGACTGTGCGCGCGCGCGCGCGCGCAACTGTGTGTGCGCGTGATATTATGGGAGAAGGGAGATTGCGTCATCTCGCGCAAGCCTGAACGCCGCGCGTCAATACAGCGGAGAGACTCGCCTGCCTGGCCCTTATAGCCAACTTTCCCGCACATATGTATATGCATGTACATACTTGTATGTATTACAATACATGTACAATTGCCCCTATCTATTTATCTTTCTATATGTCAAACGCGCGTTGTAAATATATACATGGAAAAGCGCGCGCGCGCGCGATTTTGTCCAAGAATGCGTGATGTGATATGAATACGATACCTTCTTTTGTACAATTTATCATTCATCGCAACGTATTCTATTTCGATTGATTTTTCACGTTCCGACTTTGATTAAATATGTATAAGAGATGCACTATAAATGGTATGTTAAATCGCGGAAATAACAGGTGTAAAATTGCACGATGAACAATGAAAATATCTACATTTTGTGTAATTTTGTGCATATTTTTTTGCAGAGTGGGGGTACAATGTAACATGTTTCGAAATTCATGACGGATATGTCAGACTCGATTTGAAATTCCATCATTAGTTATATAAATTGCAGACTGTACGAGACAGAAATGCGGATTATTCGTCATGAATATTCAATTAATACGCTCTCGAATCTCTATTATAGACTCGATTCCGTTTCCGTTTCGAGTCCACTCTGGGGAACGGAATAACACACTTTTCTCGCGAACGGCGAGGCTGAGATGAGTAGTTTGAGCGAAATAAGACGATGCCGCCCTTAGTTCGGCCAAACTTCACCAATCACCGCGGTCGCATCGGTAATCCAGAGGCGGAGTCAAGACGCGAGTCTCGAAGTCGGTCTCGGTCAGTCCGACTTCCCATTGGTGAAGTTTAGAGACGAGGCAGCGTTAATCGCTGTTCACCGGCGAGACGCAACGTGCTCGGTGAGGCAAGATGGCTAGCCAGCCCGACGATAAATCGCGCGTCATCGTGTTTTCGATACGAACCGAACGAGCGAAAAGATGGTGGCTTCGGACAAAAAAATCGCTAAAGGTTCACACCGTTTCTCCAAGGACAAAAGTATGAATCAGCATCGGGGGTGAATTGAAAGGGAGAGAGGAAACGAGAAAAATCTATTGCTTTCACTTTACACAATATTTGTCAATTTCATTTCGAGAAAGGAAAAGGATCATTTCTTATAAATATATAATAAAAAGCAATCGATATAGAATTTCTCGACGATATTAAATGGTATTAAATTGGTAATTGCATTAGATGGATTTCATTTTATGTAATAAGGAACAAATTTTATATAAATAAAAAGTGATGTGAATAATTGAATAATTGTAATGTCAATTATAATTAAAATTAAAATATGTAAAAATATTAAATATAAATATGACAAATTATATGCACACACTTTCCAAGATTTATAAAGTATAATCACAACGATGAAACTTCTGACAATTTTATTTAAACTTTTCGGAGAAAAAATGGCTACTTGGTCGTGAGTAGAGCTTGAAGATGAAATCATAATATGTCCTTCATATAAGTAAGGAGATATTGGAAGGGTTGCCGATGCAACCGCAACCTTTATTTAATCTTGGCCAACGTATTTGCAGTCTCCAGCGTGTAAACAATATATTGTTGCAAACCTCACAAACTTTCAAGCATTTCGCAATTTTGTCGGAGATAGTTTAGAAGATAAACATGGAAGATTGCGTTAGCGAAATACGGTCAGAGCAAAAAATAACGAATAATAAGAGAAACGTCAACCGGGTTCCACATATCTTTTGCCAAAAATTTAGAAAATGCACATTACTTTTATTCAAGGTAAGAGAAAGGTCAATTTGAATGTCTCCATTGTCGGAATATGTGGTTGACAAATTGTCTGTACTAATAAAAGAGAGAGAACTTGACTATATGTATGTATATTAGTCTTTCAAAATACCAAATACTTTATTATGTATAAATATAAATGATATTTATTCACATATATGTATTTAATATCGAAATCTTTTCTAAATCTTCAACTAAAAAAATCGATTTCATTTGAAGACGATTTATTTTAAAAAATTTTTCCTCGTAGATTTTACATAGATTATTATTAACATAAAATTTCAACATTCAAGAAACAGACCGGAAACAAAGTTTTTGAAACATCCGCTTGTAAACCCCAAATTGCAATTGCATTTATAAATCTGAAATCTGAGAATCCTTTGCGCATCTTCGATTATCGAAAAAAGTCGGACCTATTTTAAAAATTTAGCAGTAATAGCTATATGAAAAAATGTAATCGCGCGGACCGTGCCAAAATTGTTTTAAATTGATCAAGTTTCAAAAGGCTTGCGATTAATTAAATATTCAATTATATAAATTACGATTAATTTTTTTTACGATCCGAATACACTTTTGTCGATTTATTTGTTAAATCTAATAAATATGCGTTTCATGTAGAATCATTTGAATGGCAAAAAATTTAATTATGATAAAAAATAATGTAAATTTTTTTCTATTCTACTTCATAAATGCATGAGAAAAGTCACAAAGTCTTTTTTCTCTTCAGCAAGGATAATTCTAACAATGGAACTTAACAATGGTTTTCATATCTAACTTTTTGCTTCATATATATAACTTTTATTTTACTGTCACTTCTCGAAGTCACTTGTAATAAAAAGTAGAGCTTTGATTTTTTAATATACTTTTCGTTACAATAAAAATTAAAAAATGAAATGAGAGATCAAGAGAAAGAAATGCGCTTTTGTGTTTCAGGGAAATGACAAATACACAGGCGACCCGATCGGAAATTACAACCTTACGCACATTTGTAACACAAAAGAAAGGAACTGCGTAACTTTTCTATTTCCCCGTCGAATAGATTTCCGAGCAAAATATAGTTTGAGATAATAACGTGTCATCGCAGCGAAAACATAGATAGAACACACAATGTGTCGTATAATCTCTTACACTGTTGAATAATTGTCAAATTTTACTAGTTTATGACATTGAATAATTGAATTACTTTGCACATATTATAGTTGCAGCAACGTTGTAATATATAGGTAAATATGTATAAATTATGTATACGTAACTTTAAACAATATATTCAAGTCTCTTCATACATTTTTCATTAATCATATATTTTCTGTGGAATACGAGTTTTTTTTTACAAAATTGCAAGAAACCATTTCTTCTCAAGAAATTTGTTATCCCTTCTCGGAATTTTTTAAAATTATATTATATGGATATAATGCCATGTCATATTTGATATGTATTTGAATTTGTTGTCGCAAGAGCAATATTGTAACATATAATATGATACTGCAATTTTTATATCGGTCGTTCGTAGCCGGAAACAGTTAGTTTGATAATAATTTATTTATGTATTTATTTATATAAAGGAGAAAAATGTTCTTCTAGTTATATGCAAAAAAGAATTTAACATACAATGAATATTCACAATAGAAAAAAAAAAATAAAAAACATAATTAAAGAGGACAATGTAGAGAGAATGAAAGATATATAAAACGGTGGAACAAATGTGAAATTAAAAGCATATTGAAAATAAAAAAATGATCGATATATGGCGCGGTTATGGAAAGTAATATTGTATAATGCCCGTTTGAATTGGATCTGTAAGAAAAACTTATATAATGAAAGACTCACCTAAATCCATAGGATACAACCAACTGTTGATGTCCAAAATAAGATCCATCTTGAAGGACTCGGACTCGCAGTGCAGTCTGCTCACTGAAAATCACAAAAAAAGCGTATATCGTTAAAAATAATCCACCGTTACAATTGAGCGGATTAATTATACGACCACGAGGATTACGAGATGACTCGTAAATTCATTTTCTCGCAGACGCGCTTTCAATTCGCAATATTATCGGTGAACGCGTACACGAAAATGTATATCTTTTACCTATGATGCTGCCAAATCTCTCTTTCTCTCTCGTATCAACTGCCAAACGCTTTTGATATTCGTTCGAGACGAAAAAGCAGTTGGACTCGCCTATTGCCATATCGCTGCTCGTTGGAGCGATAATAGTGTCGAGTTAATTCCGAACTCGATAATGAAGAATTTTTGTCGACGCCGAGTCGTCGACTAAGATCGCGTATAAGCGCGGCTACAGACAAAAGTGTTTACACACAGCAAAATGCCGCAATAACTATGCAATTCAATCGAGTTAATAAATTATTACATTTGACATTTTTATTTCAGTCATTTTTACCTCTTCATCGTTGTATAGAAATTTGCTAGTTAAATCAATCATCATATTTCTAACGTTTTATTCAAACATTAAATGGTAATTAGTCGCTTTTGTCAATTTTGCATTCGTTTTGTTCTTCAGAGATCCTTTCCCCAACCTCTTCAACGTCTTCAAAAAATAAAATTAATATAAAATAAGATTTTATTAATAAAAAATAATGATAATTAGAAAAACACGTTAATGATTCTCTGGTTTTTTCTTATTTTCTTCCGTCAATTTTTGAAATTTATTTTGCAGCTTATATACACGTTATCACGACGCGAAAATTATATACATTATTATATACATTATCACCATGTAAGAGGAAAACTATGCTAGGGTGAAAACCTGAAGAAAAAAACTTCATAATAAACTGCAACCGTAATATATGAAAAATGCAGAAATAAGAGCTGAGAAAAATTGCAACGTTCAATATTTAAAACAGCAGAAACGCGCCATATTTCAAAGAAACTGCCGATGTGTAGGCATTAGAGCAGATAAGAATGTCATCGGTGAGAGGATAAGAATACATCGGGAGCCGTATGATAAATTTGCAAATGCAGTTGTTTCGCGTCACGAATCGTATCGAAACTTCTCGCACGCAAGGAACAAAGGCATTGCATTTTTTTCCGCTTATGTTACCCGTAAGATAAATCTTTTTTTAGGTTGGTAGCTTACGTAATTAATTTTAAAATTAGCCTCGCGTAAATATCTCTCGACACGCTTCAAATAACACATTGCGCTTTAAATAACGCTATATCACTTTGTTCGAAAAATTCGAAATTCGAACCCGGTAGAAAAAGCGCACGCGTCGCCAGAGAGCTTTCACTTTTTTTTTTTAATTTTAACAGCGTAAAGCGCAATATTCTTCATATACGGGGGAGGTATCCTCTTTCAGCGATCAATTCGTTTGTGCGTGACACAAATAATTGGATGATTGGATTGCGAGAGTTACACGTGTCGCGGGCCTCGATGTCCCTATTACGCATATCCTTGAACGATCCAAGGTTCGTATCCGATATTGATTTGTGTCGATGTGTGCGATACCGCCCGCCCGATAATCTAATATCGATGTCGTTCTGACGCGCCACGAGTGATCCCGACCGGTCGTGGAGCGAATTATCAGCACCGTAAATCGAAAATCAGGGGCGAGAGCGATCGAGAGGAGAAATATATTTGTTCGACGGCACATTTTCATATATACAATACAAATCCAATGTAAACAAGTTTGTTTTATCATATAAATTGATGTAATTTCTTATTCGTGCTCCAAAAATTCATTCAATTATGTAATATTTTTCCTATAAACATTTTTTGAAATTTATCATTTTCACTAAATTCGCTAATCTTTCTTTCTTTTACATTTTATTTCATTAAGTTTCTTAAAAATATCTTTTAAAAAGATGTTTTAAAAAATATCAATAAAAAAATTATTGTTGCATATTTAATGTAAAAAAATTAAAAAAAAAATTTGAATCATGTTCCTAAAAAATCCCGCGAACGTCCAGGATGGTTGCGAAAAATTTCGACCGCGTCTTCTTTTCGTGCTCCAAAAATTCATCCAATTATGTAATATTATAAGAGTCCATTTTTCCTATAAACATTTTTTGAAATTTATCATTTTCACTAAATTCGCTAATCTTTCTTTCTTTTATACTTTATTTCATTAACAGGAGAGCTGACTGACAAATATTCTTATTAATGTTTATTTCATTAAGTTTCTTAAAAATATCTTTTAAAAAGATGATTTAAAAAATATCAATAAAAAAATTATTGTTGCATATTTAATGTAAAAAAATTAATAAAAATTAAAAAAAAAATTTGAATCATGCTCCTAAAAAATCCTGCGGACGTTCAGGATGGTTGTGCGAAAAATGTCGACCGCGTCTTCTTTTGGGAAATAGATGCGTTCTAAAAACGCGTCGTTGCTCTCTACTATTTCCCGGGAATATATACATATATATCGCCGTGATGAGAAATGATTTCCAGAGCTACTCACACGAGTAATCCGCTTTCCATCGCTCGTTCATCTAGGGATCCCCGGAGAAGAACGGAAGCAGGAAGAGTATATATACGCACTGACACGACGCACCTCCTTTCTTTTCGCCCACGCATTATTCTCCACACTTCTCCCCAGCTGATTCCGCCCTCTTTGTCTCGCATCTTCCCTCCCTTTTCTATCTTTGCCTCCTTCCGCTTTTAATCTCTCTTTGTTCCATTATTTCAAATTTCTACAATTGCACTACAACTATATAAATACTCCGCCATTGAAAACTATTACTTCATCCCCCACCTCTTCTTTCTCCAGAAGAGTCCATGACAGTGGAGAAAGCACGTAGCTAACCCTGAATCGCACTAGGATCTGCTCCCGTTGCTGACGTTGCTCTCAGCTGGCAACCCTTGCGGAGAAGAGAGCAAACGAACGATGATGGCGCCTAAGAGGAGAAACATCAGCAACGGCGACCTTTACGGTCCCATCCATTGCCGGCGTAAATTTTCCAACGAACCGCTTCCCCTCTTTTCGGGAAAGGGCGACCGCCCTCCGAGCGGCTCGTGCCACCCCCGAGTGCGGAGAGAGTGGAGGATGCATCCTCCCTCTCGCCGTCGGTTCACCAACACCTCCGCCTCGTTCTCCACCTACTTGGAGGATGAATTCATGTTGATGTTGCGTCCAACGGGAGGCGGATGAAAACAGACATAAAAGCGAGCTTTTTTTATTATATCGACAGTCTGCGTTAACTTGGTCTAGATTATCGATTTTCCGTCTCTCTCCTCATTAATATATTAATAGGGAAAATTGATAACCACGGGGGCTCGAGTGGGCATCGACAACTTTGACAGCTTGAAAACTCGAATATATTCAGAAGAGAGAGAGAGAGAAATATTTTTTAGCGAAAAAATGTTGGAGACGGCTGAGCTTTTTCTACCTGGATATATTAAAAGATAGATCCAGGATTAGGTTTTATTTTAATTTTTCCAAGATTAAATGAAATGCAAACAAATCAGATTAACGCGAGTTAATTAGCGATTGAAAGTTAAAACTCAATACGTCTTCTTAAAATCGTCGTAGATTTATCTACATCAGTCAGTTAAGAAAATCCTTGAATTGTATATCGCTTGTTAGATTTGGTGATGGATCCCCGGTTGCACGAGAATGCGAGAGAAATCGATCTAATCTCAAGGTGAATTCCATTTTAATCGCTGCGGATACACGGAGAGTAGATCAACGCTAGAAATATAATTTCATAATCATAAATCGAAATTTGGTCTAAGCGATTTTGCGATCTCCCTCAAAACGCGAAAGAAATCTATGTTAATTCTTATATTCTCGTAAAAATATGAAAGTTGAAAAATATAAACAACTAACTATTTTCTCCGTTGTGTGGTCGTCTCTCCGAGAGATAAAAATCATTCGTTATTGTAACCTCGAGCAATCAACATCCGAAAGCCTTCACGTCACAATATAATATCTTACTCGATTTAATTGTAAGTCTATTTTTCTTAATTTACTTGTCTTTCAATATTAATTTTTCGTAAAAAACCACTCCTCAATGTTTAAAGTCGACCAGACTGGCAATAATTTATTATAAATAATTATTTGAAATACAACAACAACGTTTCGGCTGTCATTGCAGCCCTTTTCAAGTACATCAAATTTAAAACAGTAAATCAACTTCTATGCAAACTACCGACAATGTTAACGCTTGTTTTGATGAACAATGCAAGACTGACAGAAGTAAGCACATATTAAATAGATGTTAACTCAATTAATTTTTCGTATACAATGATTTTATAGACATATTAATTGCTGTTGTCGAGATTCGCAACCGAACAATTAGCGAGAGATCTGTTTCGCGACAATTGCATAGAATGACGATTCGAGGAATAGAATATATAAAAATGCTCATGCTTTAAAAATGCGTTAATTTCGTTTTTAAAAAAAATAGCTTGACGTAGTTTTATACGAATAACTGTGTTTCTGTATAGTTTTATTATATTGACAGTTATGAATAATTGATTATTAATTTCTATTAATCTTTAATTTTAAATGATGCGCCGAAGAAGATTGAAACAGGCAACCGAAACGTTCGAATTTATTTCTGTCTAATATTTTATGTTATAAATCTTTTTCCACAAATAAATATTAATGAAAAAACTTAATTATATAGCTCTTATTGCCTTTTATATGTATATTAATTTTTAAGGAGTTGTTACAAATTAAGGGGAGAGAAAAGAGAGAGCATAGTCGGTCATCCCCGCAATGCACAGGACGAAAGGGATGGCAATGCACTTATCCCCCATACTACACCGCCGTCGACATACCTACTACTCCGCCTACTCCGAGTCCTTTTTCCCACCCTAGTCGTCCTATCTTATCCTCCCCTTCTTTCAGCTACCGTTCGACGAAAGAATTTTATTCTTTCGCCCTGTTCTCGCTCTCGTCTGCGGTTACCTTGCTCGGCTAGCTATTCATTTTTTGTCCTTCTTCTTCTTTCCGTGCTCCATTCTTTCCCACCCTCGTAACCTTTCTGGTTTGTTGTAGAGCGTTCGCGTGAAAACGCGATTCGAGTTCCAATCCGGCGATATCGTCGATTGGGGTTGAATGTCGCTTTTTAAATTTCAACATTTGCTTCCTCTCGACTTTCTTCAGGGTGCCGTCGCATGACAGTCGGAATTTCGGAAAACGGAATCTCGGAAAAGTACGAGAATACGATTATATAAGATCAACCCCAGAGTTATTTGGAGAAATTTTTAATTAACGTTTAATGAAATTAACCGGGATTGAATTTTTATCGATTGTTAATATAAAAATAATTGCTCGGTAAGTTCTTATTAATATGCATATAAATATTCAATCAAAATATTTTATCACATAAAATAGTTATCATATTGTCAAGAAAAGATGCGTATTTGTCGGTCCGGGTTTTTGTGATTGGGCTCACCATGGACTAATATTTCGGAGCATTTCGGAAATTAGTAAAAATAGACAAATTTATTTTGATATTTTTCCGACAAAAAAATTATTAATACAATAGAAAGATATATTAAAAATGAAATTTGTAAGTTTTTTTTTTGCAGAAAATAAAGAAATTTTCTAAATTGAAAAACAATTCGAGATTAGAATAGCATTGCGTTTTCCGTAAAAATCTACTTTTTTATCTTTTTATCCCCAGAATTCACCAGAATTTTTTATCTTTGCGTCGGTAAGTTTCTCCCTATAAAAAGCTAAAGTTATATAAAGGGACAAAATGGCAGCTTACATTTGAGCGCAAACAAAAACGTGCCGACAAGAAATTTAATTCTCATTAGATTTTCCTTTTTCACGTCGCGTTTAAACTCCGATATTTAGTAACTTTCTCTCCGTGTCTTATTTATTTTGAAAGTAAATAGCGCCCGAAATATGCCCTTCTTTTGCGCGATTGTTCTCACAGCAGAATATATGAAATATTATAGATTTTACAATAGGTATTATTTTGTCCGCGTTTAATTGCTGTTGGTAAAATCAGCATCGTCAATCGAGATGAGTAAAGGTACAGAAATGTTATTTTCAGCCATAAACAAATCGAGAAAAAATATCGTAAAGTATGCGTCGCTCATTACTTTTCAAATTTAATCGCATATGTTATGCATTACATACATATTAATACCATTTAATAAAATCATGTTTCAAAACAATGCTATTCTCGAGATGCGTCAAATATTGAAAAAAATCTCTATCTTTGAAATTATTACTGAGATATATTTAAAATTTTAATTAAAAATGCCTATGACATTTCTGATGACGTATAAGTAATCTACACAATCGATTTAATAATCCAAAGCAATATTATCGCTTTTCAGTAGATAAAAAATGAATTTTATTTATTTTTTTTGTTCCTATGTAAAGTAGCAAATTATTTATTTACATAAAAAAAATAAATAAAATAATTTTCTATAGTTTATCTGTCGCACACATCTGATACATATCTGATTCTTTGGTCAATTTGGGAATGATTTTTCCTCAGCGAAAATGTCGAAAAAGGTCATCATTTTTTACAACTTTCCAATATTTGTCATTATGTATTTTTATAACTAAGCCTTAAATTAAAATTTTATTACAGTAAACTCTACCTGAAATTAATTGAAGAATGTAATTATGTTAGACTTTTAACTCCAAAACGTTTAGTTTTCAAAAAAACCTATTTGTTTCAATCGCTTATAACTCGAAAATTATTGACTTCTCAACATTTTTGCTAAGGAAAAATCGTCTCCAAATTGGCCAGAGAATCCGCCCTTAATCATTGGTCCGTTAGTTACCGGACACCTTGTATATTTCCATAGTTTTTTCAATCAAATTGAAATTGTAAAACTTTTATAAATCTAATGGCGGACTCAGTGATGAGTCAACTCGGATCGTTATTAGCAGTTTTTGTTCTGGATAATCGATCGCGGTTTTAATTTAACACCCTTAGCCACGCCATTCGGTCGTTTTCCGAGCTCCATTAAAGCGCTCCATGAATTGCATCGAAAATACACCTAAGGCTGCTATACTTAGGGCTGAGTAGAACAAGCAATGTTGTCAAGCAACGAGTGAGCCCGTGAATTATTCAAGAAAAGTGGATGGAGGGTGTGTGAGTATAGGTACATGTAAAGCGTGTGAAGAAAGTCATTAGAGAGTTTTTGCATTATTGGACACTTTGAAAACAATAAACTCGCCGTTTGATAACGCGAAAGTATGCTATTATCGGTTCATCCGAGTTTGACAACCAATGGTTAATGGTGTCCGACGACGCATGAAGCATAATTTCGTTATCGATCAGGTTCGACGTTGTTTGCGTTGAGAAAATTGTTTTTAAGCGTCTTACACGGTTAAAGTATATAACGCTTTTATATACAGTAAGAGCTTTAGTTCATCGCTTTGATTTAATAAAAAAATACCCCTGTTCCGAGAGCAAAAGAAGGATGATAAGTTGCTTAAAAAATTATTGGAAGATTATATTTAAAATTTCAGGATCGGAGCTAAAAATGCACACACGTGTCCAAATATATTCAAGAATGTCTGAAAGTGTTCCAAATATTCAACAAAGGCAAGATACGAATGGAAAAAAAAGAAAAGAAAAGACTACAATACAATAGAAATTATATTTTTCCTTCGGGATCTCTCGATATTTTCTGCGGGACAAAATTAAATCGAAATTAAATCAAAGAATTCGCGAATTGGAAAGTAATGCTGATCCGAAATATGTACATATAATATTTGAAAGTAGTGGGACGTTACAAAAGATATATAAAGCAAATTGTTAACGTTAAAACAAGACATAAATAAAGGGTCCTGAGAAAAGGCAAAATCATAGGGAGGATAGACAACGGATAATTAAACGTTTACGTATCGCAAGGCAAAAATTAAATTGAAGCCGTTAATAAAGAGACGAGAAGAGAGAGAGAGAGAGAGGGATGAATCTCTCCCGAGGCGGGCAAGGGAAGGAAGGACCGAGCTAAAGCGAAAGGGGTTGGGGTGGAGGGTGACATGCGTGGGCTGGCTTCGACGCGAGGGTTTCCCAACTGCGCAGTATCGCTATCCGTTATCGACCGGTTCGCAAGCGCTATAAATACTGGGCACCACACAGGCTCTTACTACCCCCTATATAGCCCTTCCCTTCCACCCTCGTTCGACCACCCACGTTCCTTACAACCCCCCCCCCTTCATCCCCCTCTCTTGTCACTAAACCACCCTCCACTGTTTATCATAGTTCTCTCTGTCTCTCTCATCCCTCCCAGCAGCCTTTCCCACCCGTTCGCTCTCCCTCTCGACCAGCGAGGGGTGGAAAACCTTGACCTTCAAAAGAGCGTCAGAGGGCGAACATGGCGCTCTTTCCAGCACCCTCTTCTCTCCCCTTCCTCTTCCACCCCTTCGTCGCCGCCCCGGCTTTTTTACTGCCACTTTCAAACTATGACGGTGGTCTGGTCTCTTTGTCTCTTTCTCTCTCGTTTTCTGCACCAAGTCAAATTACGAGTGTCTACCGCCATTTCGATTGTATTATACATTGTACTGTATCGTGTATTAGAAGAATTCTTCCGGTTTAATTAGTGCACTCGAGAGATGAGCGCGAAACACCTTCGGAATTTATATAGTAAATAATACTTATTTTTGTCTCCAGTAATGGTTCACAAATTTTCATCGTGTGTTTCTTTCTTCTCGCGTTTCCCAAGTTTTTACACACGAGTACAGTGTTCTAAATTCATGAATCGCGCGCTAAACGTAACCCGATTATTTGCGAGTCTTCAGGATCTCAAATATTGAAACGATTGAATAAATTATACCGTAATTATGTTGGAGAATAGGATAAGAAAAATACTTGATTTTACTCGACAAAAGTGACTCGTTCTCTTGGCGAAATGAAAATTTACGATCGGCCTCGTGACCCAATCGCACGTGCCTTTTTGGTGGTAAAGAGGAGTTATACGTCTGTCGAGTCGTAAAATACCGCAGGCAATTCCTTTGAGAGAAACCGAGTCCTCCATTCGCGTTGTATCACGAGGATGGATTTTTCGTTTGACGATCGTTGATAAGACACTATGGCTCATCGCACATGGACGATTCGGCAAGAATATCAATGACTTGGGAACCGCGAAGAATGTCAAAGCAGATGATGCCGCGTGAATTTGTTAGAACAAATGTACAATGTTGTGAGAAAACAGATCGGAGAGATTATAAGATATATGGTAAATAATTTATAAATCTATATAATTGAAAATTCTCTATACGAGTATATAATGGCATCTCGTAAAATTTTGATCGAAAAATTAAATTTAAGATACACTATTCCGATCAAATATTTGGACTACACATTCCATTAATAACAATAAAAAAAAGTTGAAAAATTAAAGATGGAGATTTTGTGCGTTTCTTCTAGTTTGACACGTAAAATACATTAGAATCGACAAAGTATGAATTTTTTTAGCGGAGACAAAGAAACGGTCCGAGGATCTGAAAATGACGATATTTCGAGGCGTTGCGCAATCCTCTTCCTTCTTTTCCTCCTCCTCCTCCTCCTTCGTCTTCCTCGGTTTGTCAGCTGGTCTCAAGGTCGACCGCCCGAGGGAACGATCTCGAACACGGTGGGGACCGGTCTTTCGAATCGCGCCACGTGCAGAGAAAAAATGTAGCTGAAACGACGCTCGCGATTATGTCATGTCTTCGACGGTTTAGCTCGGTCGCTTCGACCGATCGAAGTCAACAGGATGATCATTCGCGACGGTATTTTTACGCGTTTCTCGTTTCGTTAATCGATATAATTATCGTTTAACGTAAGCTTGGAGATTTATCGATCGAAAGTTTCGAGATTTAAATAGAATTCCCTAGAAATTCATTTTTATTATTTGCAAGTTCTGAAAAAAAATTAAAAAAAAATATATGTGGACGTATCTACAGAAGAATGATCGATCTAATTTCTCTTTTGATAAGTCTTCATTCTTGGTTCTAGTTTAGTGCTTGTAAGCGACTCATGTATATTACGAATTTAGCTTGATAAGGGGCTCAAGTATATTAGCCGCTCATAAAGCCTCATTTATTTTAAATATATAATGCGTCGTGTAAGTTTCAGCAATTAAAAGCTCGTTCATTTGCCAATATTTCGAAGTGTATAGATGCTTGACGTCATGGAAAATTACAATATATAAAAATTGCGGCTACATTTGCCGTTTCTATATTGGGGGGACATTTTAATTGTTTTAATTGAAAACAAAGAGTTAGCAGAGTTTAAAAAAAAAAAAAGGATTTCCTTTGATCCTCGTAATATATCGAGTCTTGAGAAAAGCGACGCGCGACGATCGCGATTTAATCGGCGACCCTTCGACCTTTCCCGGCGCGAATCCGTAAAAGATAGGCGCAGCGGGACTATTAAGCGGCACATCCGCCGATATTCTGTTATCGACATACATACATACACCCTCGCGAGATGAACGAGCCCGGCCACCTGATTGGCATCCGTAGAAATCGCGCCACACCGTTAATCAATACATGCTCGCGAGCCGCATAGAATTTATGCCGGAATTTAATTGCGTATTAAAATTTTATACATTCGCAGAATTTGCTCCGAATCTCCCACCTCTCACCTTACTCTCGCGACTCTCTCTTCAACAAACTTAACGTTTGTAAAAATATAATTCGATTGAAAATAGAAACGAGATCATTTTTTGTGCTTATGATCAATAATAACAAATAATTGATTAATTTTTTTACTCGTATATAATCTTATATATTTTCTACTTTAGAGTGATATTTAAATTAGCTGAAAACGATTAAATTTTTAGAAAGTTATGTATATGTGCTTGAAATACAAAATTTTGTATAAATAAATTAACTTTTTGGCAGCTTCTACACTATACATATATATATAATATACGTGTGTAATGCTAAATAAAGCCATAAAATTACGTAGAAGCAGATTTGTTTAATGCAAATTTCTGCGTTTTGCGATTTTATAATATTACGATATTATAATATTATACATATAATATTGCATAACAAAATAAATTATAGATATAATTATAGTATATATGGGGTGTCTCTCTCTCTTTCTCTCTCGTAAATATATCTAAATTTTTTTTGCGAAAGATACATTTGCCATTTGTTGAAATTACGTCGCAAGAAAGAACTCTGGCATTTTTCGTTCAGTATTACGTCCGTATAAATAATGTCAAGTGCGCGTCGGCGGATCGCGTGAATAGATAACCGGCAGACACGCGTGTGACTCAGAAACGCAAATAAGGAAGAAAACATTCTCGTCCGACTACCATCATCACAACCGCGAACTGTCTCGCAAGAAAAACAACAACCTTTACCGATAGTCCGTATCTGTTTCGTAATACTCAAACTTTATTTAGAAGCGTGAAACAAGTAAATGCTCCGCATCGCTCCTTCAGAGAAAAATAATTCCACAAATATATGCATATACATACATATATTTTGATTGTCATGGAAAATTTATAACATTTTTAATAATTCGCAATGAAAGTAATTAATATTGTTTCGTACCTCAAAAAAAAAAAAAAAGAAAAAATATATATATATATATATATTTTTCTTTTTATATTCTTATATATTTATATATGTATATATAAAGAAAATATTAATATATTAAATAAAATATTTCTATAGGTCTTTTATTTCGAAATAACGAAATAATCATGTATCAAATACTCTCTGCTATGGAACTTATTGCACTAAAAATAAAGTCTCGAACGCTGTACTGATATATTTTCGTTAATATAAGATTCGATTCGCACAGCTTTTTAAGACCATATCCAATCTGCGCGCGCGCGCGCGTATCATGATGTTTCTATTCACATAACTGCGTAGCTCCGCCTATTCAGCGTATTTATGATTCAAAAGAACGTGGCATTCGAGCTCTTAGATTATCGAGGATATATATCGTTACCAAATTCGTCAGATATAAAATGTTCAATTTTTTTCCTCAAGTATTTGCATTTGTATATGCGTATATATTTTTTTACTCCAATTTTCTATTATTTTATAAAGTTTAACAAAAAAAAACTTGATGAAGAAAGGTCATTTTAAACCTTCCTTATTTATTTTAATCATGTATACGGAATGTAAGGTGTGACTCTACATGCAATGCATTATCAAATCCATCATAACTTGACACGCTCCATATTTCATCGTGTCACTATTAATGAGAATACTTCCCCGCTTTTTTTAACTGTTTTTACATCCTTAATATCTGACTCATAATAAATGCAAATTTGTGTAAAATTAATACGGAATATTTTTTCACTATTACTATATATAACTCTGTATAAAACACTTTCTTACATTACAATTAAAATTAAGCAGAAAGTGCTCGTGTACATGAACTGATTATCAACCGTTATATACACACATATACATATAACAATTTAACCATGATTAATCGAGAAACAAAGATACACCGCAATAACTGATTAAAAAAAAAAATTGAATCAATTTTCCCGACAATTATGCAGAATAATATACGTAAATAAGCAATCGCAGTTGATCGAAGACTCACGGAAATAGAACGAATAT
The DNA here is from genome assembly GCF_048542155.1 of Nylanderia fulva. Lineage (NCBI taxonomy): Eukaryota > Metazoa > Arthropoda > Insecta > Hymenoptera > Formicidae > Nylanderia > Nylanderia fulva. Next base: position 350,746 of record NW_028190368.1, on the reverse strand, counting down.
ATTACATTAAATTTTAATAGACGAATAAATAAAGTAAAAAAAAAAAAATAAAAAAAAAACGGAAAAAATACTCACGATATATGCGTTAGCCGGAGACCATCGCGTAGATCGTTGATGGATGAGACGCGCGTCGTATATCCGCCGCAAGGCATCCCGTGATTCTCTCCACACGCTCCGCTCTTTTTCGCACGCACACACGCACGCAGACGCGACCGGAGAGGCAGTGCCGGTTGTATTTGGCGGCCAGGCGCCGCTCGCTCACGCACGCGGGGAGGGAACGTTCTCGAAAAACGCATCTTGGATGATGATGCTGGAGAAACGGAGACAGCGGAGGAAAAAGAAAACGAAGGCGAAAGAGAGAGAGAGAGAGAGAGAAAGTCGCGAGGAATAACGGAGACGAGATTATATTCGGGGCGAGAAAGCTTGGCTCGCGATCGAGAGAAGGTTGCCGGCTGCCGCCTTGGCACTGACAGTGGCCCTCGCGCCTAGCAACACCGAACGCCAAACTGAAGGCACAGCCGGCTACCCTCTCCCCCATTCGTCCTACTCACCGATCCGCGAGCGTCCTCCACCGCGCGCGCTTAACTCTCGCGCGCGCTCTCTCCCTCGCTATTGTCGTGCGAACTTGACGGCTCTTTATCTGACTTACCGCGCTCAATCCTGGCTCCGTGTTCCGGAGCAACGACGTGCGCTTCCTCCCTTCGGCGACTCCCACGACGCGCGTTCGCATTCCCGATTTACGCGTCATTAGTTTACAATATTGCGCGATACGTACGTACATATATCTATCGGTCAGTTTTTCTCGCCGCGATTCGCGCGTTACCTCGACACTGGCGACGACGAGGCTCGACCGCGGTGCCGGCTATGCGCGCGCTATGTGGCTCGCGGCCGCGAGCGCTGATTGGTCGCGCCGGCCCGGCGCGGCCAATCGCGACCTCGCGTATTATTCACCTACTCTCGACGAGCGCACCCGCCGCTCGCTTCACACCGCTGCGGGCTGCTGCTGCTACGGTGATGAAAAAAAAAAAAAAAAAAGAAAAAAAAATTTGGTTCGCCGCCTGGCGCGATCGCGACGATGCTGCGGAGGTCCCGAGACCGCGAATCCTATATACCCTTCGTACGATAAGATTTCCTCTGGTCCTCCGACGCGCGATTGTAAGAAAACTATTCGCCATCTCAGTGACGTGTTTAGGATTTTGTTTCGGGGAGCGATTGTTCCTTTTATTTGCTTAATAAGGACGAAAATGCTGACAACTCGATCGATTATTATCTCCAGGGTTGGGAAAGTTACTTTGTAAAAGTAACTAGTTACAGTTACAGTTATTTCATTGAAAAAGTAACTAATTACAGTTACAAGTTACCGATTTTAAAAAATAACTCGTTACTTTAATATAAGGAGCTTACATTTTATGCACAATTACAGTCAAGTATTTAAAAAAAATTCTTGAATGTAATATTGATCGATTTGCTTGCGACTTTGCAATTAACATCAATGTATGAATGACCTTTATATACAACAGTAAAAATAGTTATAGTAAGTTACTAAATGGTAATCGCAAAGTCGCAAGCAAATCGATCAATTATTACCTTAAAGAATTTTTTTAAATATTTGACTGTGATTGGTCGATCTTAATTATGTGTTATATTATTTTATGTACGCAAAATGAAAATTTTAGGTAAAAGATTAAATCATATGAAGATCCATATGCTACTGTTATCAAAATTTAATTTAATAATATAACGGCTACCATACTTAAACAATTTTAGCGCATGTTTCCAAAAAAAGTAACTAATAAAGTAACTATTAAAATAGTTACTAGTTACTAAAAAAATGTAACTAAGTTACAGTTACAGTTACAGATGGAGAAAAGTAACGAAGTTAAGTTATAGTTACCGAAAAAAAGTAATTGTAACTGTAACTTCGTTACAAGTAACTCGTTACTTCCCAACCCTGAATATTTCGAATTTGAGATTGCCCTCTCTCCACAAATATAAGTCACCGTTCGCGAATTAATTATCAATTGAAAATTATGATCGTGCTGTCGTGAATTGCTCGGATGATATATGGTATTAATCAAATAAACGCAGCATATTTCATCCTACGCGTATTCTCGCATCGGGTTAGAATGGTTAGATTATAGAGGTGATACCCCGGCGATAGAAATCCACATTCAAGTACGCGGAAGCGATCGATTCGCATTTCGGGATAATAACGTTGTCTCTTAAACGTTAATAACGATTCCGTGATTCCGCGTTGCGTTGCATTTTATCGCGCATAAACGTCCGGCTAATCTCCATACGGTTACTGCCTCGTTTCATGCCGTTACTTCGATAACGGCATCGATTCGGCTCGCCATCGAGTCCGATCTTGTTAAGCCGATCGCGCGCGCAAAGTTACATAAAAGTGTATATAATATAAGCGTCCCGATCAATAAGACACGGGGCGTAAGAGTCCCGCTCTGGATATTACGTTAGCCCTCTGTGCATGTGTTCGTATATGGGATTACATCGACTTATTTTGCCGTGCGTCCCTATTCCAATTTCGATGACCTTTAACAAGACGGAAAGTTACATTTCATTAGCGAGAATGTCGAGATATTAATATTTATGAGCCGTGTTGTAAAGGAAATGCTCTTCGCGAATGAACTTTTCAGGCAAAAATAATTACTCGGCGTTTCAATTTGACGCTAATTTCCAGAGAAATTTAATTTAAAGTTTAATCATTAAGATCGACATCAGCATTATACCTAATCTTTTTTTTTCTTCACTCGAGGAAAAATGTAACGCTAGAAATATCTATTTTTCATTCCTGCTCGAGACACATATATTGTATTTCTCCAAAATTTGAAAAAGAACGTTTACATAAGATTATGTAAGACGCAGGTAAATAAGGGACACAGGAAAAACTCGAAACGGACACAACGGGACATTATATCCGTTTAATCTGATAAATGACGGCGAGAGCTAAATAAACCGCCGAATAAACGCGAAGAAGCCGAGTCTTCGTCTTTGGTACACACAATCTCGCTTCCTTTCCTCCTTTTTCCCGTCACCCTGACCCACTTGCATATACGTCATCGCCGGGACAAGGAGAAAAGGAGGCAGGAACGCGAAGGAACACGAGTCGAATGAAATGAAGAATGAACGCGGAACAAATGGCGACACACGTACACAGAAAGAATTTTCTCTTAGCATTTACCCTGAAGATATCACGGTAATCGTAGGACAATATATGGTATTGGAAGAATTTTATTAGTTTCTCTGATTAATATTTTTACCGCAATAAAAAATATTAATATGGACACAGTAAAATTAATCGAACAAATTTTATATCTTCCTATTATACGGTATATTATAAATATTTTTTATTGTGGGAAAAATATTAATCTTGTATATTCGTAATTAAGAATAAGCCTTCAATTAAAGTTCCATCAAAGTAAACTCTACCTGGAATTAACTGAAGAAAATGTGATTTTGCACAGAGAATTTTCTTCTCTTAAAATTTACCCTGAAAATCATGGTAATCATGGTGAGACAATATGGTATTTTTATAAAAGATTTTATAAGTTTCTTTGATTAATATTTAACACGATAAAAAAATATTAATATCTACCACAATAAGATATAAAATATGTTCGATTAATTTTAGATTTTACATAGTTAGAATTTTGTACATATAATAGTAAAATTCTACAATACTATGTAAAATCTAAAATCTACTATGTAAAATTCTATTATGTATACATAATAAAATTTATCATGTACATACATATCAATATTTTTTATCGTGATAAATATTAAAATATTAATATCAGAGAAACTCTTATAAAATTCTTCCATATTGTCCGACGATTACTATAATTTTTTTCAGAATAAATTAAGAGAAAATTTTCTATGTATATGTGAATTAATACACATTGAAACTCTGCTTCCTTTTTCGTCGATATTTTCTCGAAATGAAATGAAAGATAGCGCGCACAATCTTCTGAATATTTTTTCCGATATAATATGAAAGAAATCTTATATAAGATATGCATTAAAATGCGTTACAAAATGGGCACGTATTTTATGTATATGTTACTTATGAAACTTGAAATCAATCTCCTTTAGGAATGTCTTTTTATTTGATTTGTGTCTTTATTTTTTTATATCGAAAGTGAAAGTGCAACGCAATGGCGATACATTGACGGCTGATCGGGGTGCTATTGTTAGTTAATTTATGCAAAAAAAAATAAGCTGAGGTGTAATGATAAAAATAATGCTGGGGATAAAGCTTCATATATAAGCGCCTGGAAAATGTGATCCTCTGGAGATAATTCCTTTATGCATTTTATTATATATATTACAATATAAGCTCCGGGCTGCGGAGATTCATTCGTTTAATTATTTAGCGGCACTTATACGTTTAATTGGGTCGTTAAAGAAACTATTAGACGCGCGGTTAAATCGCCGCCTCGGCGCGAGATTTCAAGCATCCCCTCGAAATGAATTTCCAAGATGTCTACGTCTATATAATAGCTATTGTGATACTTGGACATCTTCAACACGAGAATATTGAGAGAGAGAGAGAGAGAGAGAGAGAGACAGAGAGACGATATTTTATCTTCGGTATTAATTAGACTCGGTATATATATACATATATTTGGAAAGCCCGATCGATTTGAAAGCTCTCTAAATTGAATAGAATATCGAATATATCGCGATATAACGAGTATATATAATTATATACATTAAATAATTTTATATTATACTAATATTCCGTTTAGATTTCATCGTTTCAATTTTAAGTTCTTATATAATTCATTTGGGGGAGAAATAACATGGAGGTTAAAGCAATGGATTGATTTAAATTATCAAATAATCAAAGCTAGATCAAAGTTGAATTTTTTAAAACATTGTAAAAATTTTGATGTCTTACCTAACCACTTGACGTCGTATTGTAGGAATCAATTTTGTTTGCATCACTTTAGATCGAAAAAAAGGCTTGATAGCTTGCTGTACAGATTCAAAAAACAAATTTTAAATATTGAAATCAGAGATTGATATAGATTAATTAATTTATTACATGGTAAACTTTACAATATTTCAAGATATGTGGCTAACAAACTGCCAGTACACATATGGAACGAAATTTTAAGACATCATTTCATCTCATTTGACATGTTTCATAACAGACTACATAACAAACATAATAACAAATTTAATTGGCTAATTAAAAAGAAACAAGACGAATATCTGAGAAATATCAAACCGATTAAACTTAGTTATTCCATCAACAAAATAGACATTCCACAATCAACAATTTCAGTAAACAATAATATAAACAAAGACATTGTCATATATCCTAATAAATTCAGAGACAAACATATTAATCCTCTAACCAGTACTAACGAAAAATGGTTTATTAATTTGACTGACACAATAATTCCTACCAATGTCACTAATCTATTACAATTTGGAAGTAAATTCGGCCTGCCGTTTAAGAATGACAAAAAGTTGGCCATACACGAGTTTATCAAAGATATAGAAGGGAATTCCACTAGTTCTAACATGAAAAATTTAAATACATTACGTAACAATCTGGTTCCACAACTTTCCTATTTTTTACACGGCAAAACTAAGTTTAATTCAACTCATGAAGATTTGATTAGTATGTATAAATATACAAGGAGGTTTTGCCATGATAATCCGGATATTCTTTTTACAAGGGCTGATAAGGGCAACGTAACAGTCGCGATGACAAAAGAATATTACACGAATAAGATGGAAGGTTTACTTGAAGACAATAGCACCTATTCTATCATAAAAAAGAACCCATCCTCCAAAATAGAAAAGGAACTAAACGATATTCTTAAGAAATGGCAAAAAAAAGGGTACATTTCTAATAAAGAATATTACTCACTACGTTCCAGCGACTCCCTTCTTCCAAAATGTTATGGTCTCCCAAAAATACACAAGGAGAATACTCCATTTAGAGTAATTGTGTCATCGATTAATACCACGCTTTACTCGATAGCCACATTTTTACATAAAATCATTTCAAATAGTATTCCTACGGGAAAAAGTAATGTAAATAATAGTTTTGAACTTTACAGCAAGCTAGCGGGTAAGAAAATTGGTGCGGAAGATATTCTAATATCATTAGACGTGGTTTCACTATTCACTAACATTCCGATAGATCTTGCAATAGAAAGTGTGAGTAATAGATGGAATTATATCAATACACATACATTAATTCCAAAAAATGAATTCATTTCCATGGTTAAATTTATATTGTCGTCAACATACTTCACATTCAATGACATTGTATACAAGCAAGTTTATGGCACACCTATGGGTTCCCCGTTATCGCCAATAATTGCTAATATTGTTATGCAAGATCTTGAAGAATCAATAATTAATGAATTGGACATCGGTATTGGAATATATTATAGATATGTAGACGACATTATTATGGTGGCACCAAAGAATAAAATTGATAGCGTATTGAATAAGTTTAATAGTTACAATCAACGACTACAATTTACGATTGAATACGAAATTAATAGAAGCATAAATTTTCTAGATTTAAACATTAAAATAATAGACAACATCATACACTTAGATTGGTTTCAAAAAAAGACATGTTCAGGTAGAGTACTATCTTTTTTATCGAGTCACCCTATGTGCCATAAAATAGGAGTAATTTATAATCTTATTAATAGGGCATTGTTATTATCTCATCCCATATATCATAAGAAAAATTTAGAATTGTGTATTAAAATATTATTGGACAACGGTTACCCTATTCATTTAATCTTTAAAGAAATAAATAAGAGAATAAGAGTTTTAAACAATGGTCAGTTTAACAACAATAGAAAAAAAGAAATTGCAGAAGATAATAGCAAGAAAAAATTTTTCGTCATTCCATACATTAATAACATTTCTGAGACAATAGCATCGACAATAAAAAAATCAGATTTCAGAGTAGGATACCGTTGTCTAAATAATCTTAACAAATTAATTAAAGTCCACAAGGACAAAAACGTGCATAACAATAATAATAATGTTGTCTACAAAGTTAATTGTAAGGATTGTGAAGCTTCGTATGTTGGGCAAACCAAAAGAAAATTACGCACTAGACTAAAAGAGCATATGAATAATATTAAATTTGATTCCTCCAAGCATTCTGTGGTCTCTGAACATATTATGGATAAAAAACATGCTTTTGATTGGGATAACGTTAAAATACTTGATATTGAATCTAATTATTATAAAAGACTTATCTCGGAAATGATACACATCAAGGAACAAAGGCATGGTATAAATAATAACACAGACACCGAATTGCTTAACAACGCGTATTTCGACATTCTAGAAGAAATATCGAATTTTTAGACTTATGTAAATGTTTATTTTGTGAGATCTGACACCTATTTATTCGACTTTTTAAAAGACTAGACAACAGTCAAGTACTAACAATAAGACCAACAACAATTAGAAGCATCGTCATCTCAAGTTATTCGGAACAATTTGTAAGCATAAAGGTTCAATATTTTAGTAGTTAGTTTAATTTATAATTTTTAATCTTTTTTTCACATACACATTAGTGGAATCCTATTTTACAATTGAATAAATTCTTTAAATTCAGTTAACAAATATCAAATAATTTGGAGAGGATGAACATAATCATTGCCAGATCGAGGGACTTTCGTCAAATAACGATAAGTGGTTCATTTGGAGTAATGTATAAGTGTCACTCCAAGTTTTTATTAATAATTCTAATATATTTTATGAATAACCGGACGAATCATTCTGCTTCTAATTGGGTTCTTACTTTGTTGAACTATTTTAATGGTCTCAATTCATTGTAAATATATTTTGCGTTTTAACTATGACTCAACTATATAACTTATATTGACTATGTATTGCGGATTTTTTATTAGAATTTTATGTATTTATTTATTATCGTTATTTATTATCACTATCTTTTGCGCACTGAAGAGGAGCAAGTAGAGCTCGAAACGTTTGTATAATTATTATTTCAAATTAAGAATTTTCTTCTCAATAATAAAATAATATCGTATTGCTCGTTACACATGGCCTTAATTTAATAATTTATCATTGAATTTATATATATATATATATATATAATATAATATATATATATATATATATATATATTATATTTTCTTATATAAGATGGGAAATATTATTCCGAGGAATATTATTAAAAACATTCTATGTTAAATAGAGACCTGACGAACCTGTAATTTGAATATATGTATATATTCAAAATAACTTTTAACTATTATTTGCATCTGCTTGCACAATATTTTGTAACCTAGCGAAATATAATATAACTGAATATATTATATTCATTGTATGGCAGTACATTGTACGCGTTTATGACAACGAGATCGCAGATACATAAGAAATGTAGTTTCACTGTCTCAGTCGTAAAAAAATTAAAGGTTTCCGCTTCTTTGACTTCTTAGAATAGCGTGTATTTTTTTTTTTTCGTTACTCGATAATAATTTCGTCGAATCTCATTCAGATTTCATCGCTTAGCTTTATATAGACTCGCTCGCTTCTTCCGTCTTTCATAAGACAGTCGTCCTATTTTATATTTTACGTCGACCATTTTTCTTTTTAACAAAAAAATTCCTTTACAGAAGATTCTTTTTTTTTTTTTTACGTTTTTGCATCGCTTTTTTCAATGACGAAAATTCGCGAAATAACATGAGTTTAATAACTGCATATTTCATAAACGGCCAACACATACCTGAAGATTAATATTTGCGTCGATACAGCAATCTCTCTCGTTGCGCAATTGCACCTCCGGCAAATGCAAACATATATAACGCGTAGATAAAATGTACAACAATTAAACGTCTTTGATATATTTTTAGACACACATTTGATCACTACTTTATAGCTTTAATAATGCGGTGGACAAATATAGAAACTCTCCTTGTTTCGACGCATGAAAAATCAAATAAATAAATGTATATACAGAGTGTCTGGTAACTAACGGTAACCAATGATTAAAGGCGGATTCTCTGGTCAATTTGGAGACGATTTTTCCTTAGCAAAAATGTTGAGAAGTCAATAATTTCCGAGTTATAAGCGATTGAAAAAAATGGGTTTTTTGAAAACTAAACGTTTTGGAGTTAAAAGTCTAACATAATTACATTCTTCAATTAATTTCAGGTAGAGTTTACTATAATAAAATTTTAATTTGAGGCTTAGTTATAAAGATACATAATGACAAATATTGGAAAGTTGTAAAAAATGATGACCTTTTTCGACATTTTTGCTGAGGAAAAATCGTTCCCAAATTGACCAAAGAATCCACTTGTAATCGTTGGTCCGTTAGTTACCGGACACTCTGTATGTAATAATTGTTTTTTTTTTCGAGGCATTAATGCAAGCAAGATTTTTAATAATTTTATGTATTAATTAAAAGTGTTGGAACTTAAAAAACTGCGATCTTTGTAGATTTGTTCGTATAGAATTCGGTTGCGTTGTGCGTGCACGTGACGAATTTCTCGATCTAAAAATAACGTTGAGAAACGTATGTCGGGAGCACACGTTTCTTGAAGAAGAACGAGGAAATTATTATCGTCTGCCAACGATTTGCTTCAACTTCCTGAGCAAATTATTCTATCGTTAACAATCAAAACAGAAAAGACGATGATTTAACACGAGATCTATCTGTGTAATAACTCTCTAAATTTCTTGGAGTAAAAACTGAACAATCTCATTCCAAAAGAGTGGAATCTCACTCTTTTGGAGTAAAATTCCATTCTTTTGGAATGAGATCGTTAAAATTACTTTGAAAATACATATGCTCAAGTTTGACAATTAATTATACGAGTTGAGTAATCGTTAAATGAATAAATGTGACAAACATTAGGTATATACTCTCTAAATTTCTTGGAGTGAAAACCGAACAATCTCATTCCAAAAGAGTGGAATCTTACTCTTTTGGAGTAAAATTCTACTCTTTTGGAATGAGATTGTTCGGTTTTCACTCCAAGAAATTTAGAGAGCATATACCTAATGTTTGTCACATTTATTCATTTAACGATTACTCAACTCGTATAATCAATTGTCAAACTTGAGCCTATGTATTTTCAAAGTAATTTCAATATTTTACCGCAAATTAATCGCGCGATTTAGCCCGGTTATCCGATATTTTGTCTGACCGATCGCTGTAAGATGTTTCGTGCAAGATGACTGATAGTCATCGTTTATTCATTCGCCAATTATAAAAATTAGATGCGATAAGTCCAATTGGTATAAATATATGTGGGAATCGTTCGCTCTAACGATCACTTCGAGGTAGAATTCGAGCGAAAAAGGATAATCGGCAAAGCCAAGGACCTGATTACACCTTGGGATCTTTCTCCACGTGGACTCCTCCTCTATAGACAATAAAATTTAAAAACCAACACACAGCCTGAACCTATTGCACGAGCTTGTTGTAGCCTCAAGATGCAGAATGTAAATGAGATCTTTCTGTCTTATCTTTTGATCGAGTAATTAGAAATTTTAAATATACGTATATATTTAAAGCAGAGAGAGAAAAGGATGACGTTTCACCGATTATTATTGCGAGTAAGAAGCTGCTTGAAACAATATTAACAATGATAATTAAAATGCTGTAAAACTTCTTTCAAGCGATATTTATACAGTGTTTATTTAAAATAATGTTGAAACAATATTTATTTTAATAAGACTGGAGGCAAAGACTCAAAGAGAGAACGTTAACAGCTTCCTTATCTCGTTTAATATTTTTCATTCAATATTAATACGTCAAGCTAATTGCTCCTCGCCTTTCTAGAACCGCGAAACGGAGTCAGTCGCGAGAAAAGCTCTCCCGAGAGATGAAGAAATAAAGATGCTTCCCTCCACGTCATGCAGCCGGCGGATGGACGAGTCCAAGCGCTAACGCGCATACGAGAAAAGAATAATAAAAGATGGAAGAGAGACGGAACGAGAGAGAGAGAAAACTGCTCGTCCTCGCTTTACGACTCGATCCGAAAGCGAGGCCGGGAACAAAACGCGGTAGATAGACACAAGGTATATAGCCGGAGGGAGAAAGAGAGAGGCGCTCCCTTCTGAGATGACATCCCCTCGCGACCTTAGAACCGAGGCTGACCTTGACCGTGTCAATCCCCACCACAGGACGCCTCTTACGCGTCCCGGCTGCTCCACAGCTTTCCGCGCGCGCAGCCCCATCCCTCCCCCTCCACTAACCCCCTTGCCACCTTACTCCAGGAACACACAGACGCGTCATATTACGCGAATGCCGTGTTGCTCGGCGCTGCTGCTGCGGCTGCGGGCATCCTTGCTGCATCGACCGGTCGCGAGCGAGCACCCGGTTCCATCCCTCTCTTTCGAAAAGGGGAGACGGAGAGACTACTCCCTTCTCTCTCTCCATCCCCTTTTACTCGCGGCATTCTCGTTTTGCGACGCTCGCTCGTCAGCCAACGATTGGGCACTACCCAATTTATCGAGTCCGAAATTCACAATCGCGGGAGCGCGCTCTCGCCGCTCGATATATATACGGTGTATGTATCGTGATAACGTATTTTATCACGAACGCGAGATGAAAGCTGACGCGAAGAGAGAGAGAGAGAGAGAGAGAGGATGGAGCGAAAGGAGCACCCCTGGACTCTCCAACAGACTTATCGCTCTGATAATCTGGGTTATCTAAATCGGAAATACAATCCTCGATTCGTATCGTGTTTCGAGTTCTATCTTTAATATAATATAATGTACACAGGAGAGATTTTGATTGTACGAGAATTTATGTACTTAGTGCTTTTCAATAAAGGAATAACTGTCAGACGCAAAACTGAACACAATTTTTCTCTCTCGATTAATTATTCGCATTGAAAAATAATAATTCGTTTCTTCCGACTGAAAGTCTATTTGTAATGTAGATATTTACATTTCATTTTTTATCGTAATATCAATGTAGAGATCAGTTTGCTGTTATCTAAATAAAATTATAAAATGATCATCTAGATACAATTTTAACGTTATCTTTATATATAGATAATAAAAATATGTATTGTCTATATCTGCATCTTAGATAAAAAAAGTGTTATTTTTATTAAATTATCTAGAATAATATTCAGATAATTTAATTTAAAATCATAAGACATATCAAAACGCTTAAATAGAGAACTTGAGCAGTAAGCGATAAAAACTTACAAATAAAAATGTAAGTATATTTTTTATATCCTTTTAATAATTTATATTTTTTTATAACTGTATTTACATAAGTACTTTTGAAAATAATATTATCTAAAAGTTATCTAGATATATTTAAAATAAAATTACCTCCATCTAAGAGAAATTTACGAATTTTTATCTCATCTTTATCTGGCTAATTTTTAAATCATCTACACTGGCAGAGATGATCACGAATACTCGAGTTTCGAAAAGAGATGATAAAAAATATAATGGACATTATACATATCACAAAATGTCATACGTCTCTTTCTCTCTCTCTCTCTATCTCTTTCACATGAGAGATACATATATCATTTTGCTAAACTGGGTATTATGAACCTGTTCGGAAAGATTTTCGATCGGAATAATTTTGTCTTTCCTTTGAAAATAACAAGAATTACATAAACATTTAACATTTAACTGAATATTTGAATTTCATGCGATCTTGTATCAGATGAGGCAACGTTCCTTCCGATCAATGCACATCCTCTACTGGGTCACTCTAAATACATGTATCCGTTAGAGAAAAAGCGGCTGGTAGTACGTCGATAATCTTTGTGCGGCAAGGTTGAAAGGGGCGCGGTACACACAGCGAAGATCCAATATATTCCGGCAGGGAATTCGGTCACGGTCGACTCCTTCGATCTACGTCGTTCTGCGAATTCCGCTCTCCCGTGGTCCATGAGCGGGCGAGATACGTCAAACGGAAAAAGGTCGCGGGCACCGAGGCTGCGAGGTCGTTCCAGGACGCGAGAGATATCGACACCTGTCGCGTACGCAGATTTACTCATTCTTTTCCGGAGCGAGGGAAGAAAGAGAGAGAAAGGCGCGCGAATCTCAAAATCAAGTCTGCTTCCACAGAATACACGATCTAGAAATTGTTCTTTATATTTGTTAATTGTTATTAAGATGCTCAAAACCAGAGTGTAAAAAAAATTGTATGCGTTCTTTTTCACGCGACTGTCATCAGAATCGAGAGAGAGAGAAAGACATCGAAATTCACCGAAATTACATATATATGTAAATTTCATTTTTGTTTACACAACCACAAACTTGATGAGAGAATAAATTCAAAATCTATACACCTCACATTTATATCCCACAATTACGAAGTATGGCTTATGGAGATTATAGTAGACGAATATAAATTTTAACGAGATAGAATCAGACGCGAAAGACAAAATACATTAGTTTCAAGAGAAATTAATTTTTCATTGAAACTAATTAATACAGAACACAAATTCTTAGTGAGTTAGGTTAAGTTAGGTTATGTTAACATAATACGATACATGTTATATTTTAATGTTTCCTATTAAAGAAATAAAATGGCAAACTGCAATTTTTCGTCGAGAATCAATAATTTCATTAGCTGCCCGATTATTTTGGCGCTTTCTGAATTAATTTCGCTTTTGATTGATACGATCTCGATGCCGGTTCGACGAACGCATCGATTGACATAACGCACGAACAATTTGGTTGAATCTATCGATATCGACCAAAGGACCGCTTGTCTCGTCGACTTGAGAGCAAGAACTGTCGTACTATCGTGTTGTCATGTGCCATGTGCTTTGTGCCGGCACTATCGGCAAGGTCAAGTAGCGAGATGCTGCCATTTTGACAGTGACAATGATGCGCGCGCCGTCACGACGAGACGACGTTCGAACACGTTGGGATATAAACTTTGATACGGACTCACCCCTGTCGAATTTTTTTCCCTCCGGATCGATGTCTTTCACGTTGAAAATATCCTCGAACAGCACACCCGCCATGTTCCTAGCACTATCAAGTCCAAACTTCCCTCGTGAAAAGGTTGGGTTGGCGTGAGGGGGAAGTTAGTTGTCGCAACGACATCTGTTTGCGAGTCCGAACGTCAGCGAACTAGAATTCAATCACGTGACTAATAGCGAGAAGTTGCGCGAAATTTAAATCTATGAATATCGCTCGTGTTTAAATATATGCAAATGCCAATTTATTATTAGTTGCTACTTTAATGTTATATTATTCTAATGTTGTTAATACTTATTTTACAAGTTAATAATGTATATTATATACATATATAATTATGTATATATGTTAATATTATGTATATATTAATATTTATTTTTGCAAATCTTATATATTATATAATATGATTTATAACTCACATATTACGAGTTTTATTTCCAATTGACTGCTCATGATTTATTGTATGTAGTTTTATGAGACCTATCAGGATCTTGGCCCTAAAATTTAAAAAAATTAATATAGTTATTGAACGTAATATTAGCTGTAAAAATCATTGTGCCAGTCTTTAAAAAAACAAATGTAATTTTATTTTTATAGTGTTACGAAAGTCGATAAATCAATAAATTATGGAGAGTTATTTTTTAAATATGTTTTTAAAATAATGTACTGATGTTTAAATCAATTCTTTATTCTATAATTTTTTTCTGTAAAAATTCTATTCGTCAAGTTTATTGATTTTAGAATTATATTCGTATTTCGTATCTGTTTCGCGTTATTACATTTCTGTGAATCGTGTCTAATTTTATTCTGCATTAGTCATCCTCATCAAAAGCTAGAGAAAAGCGTTATATTAATGATACAAGTTGTTACGACAATAATATAAATTTAGAAAAAACTATAGTTCCAGATAAATTCACGAAATAAATTTTATTTAATAAAAAACATTTTTTTGTTATTTGTCTTGCACATATCAAGACATATATATAAGAAATGCATATTTTATATACTTCGATAAATTTGATATAATTTATACTTTGCCTAAAATCCGTATCAAATACGCATTAAAAATTAAAATTTCGAGATTGAAACTAACTTTGACTAATCGGAACATAAAATAAAATTTTTTTTCCTAATTAGTTGAACATCAATCTCAATTTTAATTTTCAATGCATATAGTCTCTGATACGAGCTTTTCAGGCATTAATTCCTGTCCCCATCTATACATACACTATATTACATAATTGTGACGTGGGATTTGTCATGTCGTGTTCATACGCATATATGTATAGTTTTCGACACGCAATTTCAAGAATAAAAAAAGCTCGTTCGAGCTCATTTTCGGGAGATTATCAAAGACACAATGAGAATCGGTTGCGCTCGAAAAAGCAATTTGAAAGCTGAAGATATCAATGCAATCAGGAATTAACAATAATATTTATTGGATTATTCGGACGACCTTGGCGGTCGCGAGCGCACCAATAGAGCGAGCTACCGAGTAGACGTCGGTTTTTACGCAGTACCATAATCCGTACATAATCCGCATTCGCGAATGTTTACTCCTTTACGAGCGTTTGGTCGTAAAAGGGCATATTGTATATCTCGATATAATGACACGTATTTGCGCTGCGCATTGCGTAAAATTAGATATTTCGTAATCTTGCGCAATGCGGAATAAATACGCGCAACGAATAAGATATATATTTCACAGAACTCTCATCGATCCTCGAATAATTCCGATGTCCAATATATCGCTAATAATTCATTATTGTTTATTTCTAAAAATTTCATTAGAAAAATTATATCATGTTTTATGTTCAAATTAATATAACACATATATGATTAATATGTTATTTTACAAATTATGGAGACAATAATTTATAGATATGTATATATATATATATATATAATTATAAATTATTAGATCGATATGTTGAATTTAATGTATCGTATGAATAATGTATCGTGTTATACTGATGGACTATTACTATTGAAAAATTCTTAGAACCCTAAAAATTTTCTACAAGACAATCAATTTGTCATGTTCGATAAATTCGTGATAGGTTACGTGAAATATTGAGCTAAATTCTTACAACAAATTTTTGTCTCACAAGTATAAACTGTAATAGGATTTGAATAAATTTTTGAGCCAGAGAAAAACGGAAAAATATTATAAATATTTCAAAAAACTTTTACCCCTGATATTTCTCATTATAGCGGGACTGTCGCAGCAATCTGATACGTGCAAACACGGTTCCGTAAACGAAGCTCGTCGAACATGCGAATGCATGAATGCAATTGCGCGCGCCATCACGTGATTTGCTCATTAGGGCCGATCCAGAGAGATTTGAATTGAAAATGCATCTACACGTAATGCATAGTATAAAGAAATTAATCAAATGTCTAATATACAGGGTGTCATATTATTATCTTCTTCTAGACGAATAATTGATTTTTTATGAAAATACATTATGCAATCAATGTTCCATCTATGTATTTTATATGTTTAATGCCGCGAAAGTTTTGAAGAGTTTGACTGACCAATCGGAATAAAGAAATCTTTCGATTGGTTAATCAAACCCATCACTTGTTGCGTCATGAACACAGTTTATGATAGAACCGACACTCGTTTTTCTTCTGCACTCTCAATTTTCAGATTTTCGTCTTTTCTTCTTTAGTATTTAAATTTATATTTGTGTCAAGATCAAGAAACTTTTGGAAATTACAAGCAAAAGTCCAAATAGAAAATCGTATCGAATGCTACTATACACAAATAAATTGTAATCCTAACCTAAATATTTCATAATATAAAATTCAACATGAGTGATGATGTAGAATCTTTACTTGCAGAGAATAAAAATCATGTAAGATATTTTTCTTATTTAACTTAACTTTATAACTATTATTTTTATTAAAAATTTTTTATTAAAATATATACTGTTTATATATATATATATATATATGTAGTAATACATTTTCTATTTGCATTTTAGGGGCAAATACGAGAGGAACTGAAAGATATGAGTTTCGAAGAATTGCTAAAATTAAAGGAGAAACTGGGAACCAAGGTATATAATAAAGCAGTATTTGGAAACAAAAACAAGAAAAAGACAGAATTTAAACGGGAAAATAAGAACAGACCACGTGAAATGTCTTCTAAGAAACCAGTTTTTACATTTAGAGAGATAGTTCCGGTGAAAAAAGTTGCAGCCCGAGATCCCAGATTTGATAGTTTATGTGGTACATTTAATGAGAAAGCTTTCAAACATTCTTATGCATTTATTAATGATTTAAAGAAGAATGATCTCAAAACCTTGCAAAATGAGCTAAAAGAGGCTACTGATCCAAAAACTGTAAGAAAGATAAAATATCTCATTCAAAGGCTTGAAAATCAATTGAGGGAAGAAAATAGGCGCAAGGAGAAAGAAGAGAAGAAGCAGGAAGAGAAAAAGAAACTGCTAGAATCAATAAAACAAGGAGAGAAACCTGTCTTTAAGAAAAAATGTAAGTTAACGAAATAGTTGACAATTCTTACTTATCTTGCAACTGTTATCTCTCATTTTGTTTGTTTTTTTGCAGCTGAGACAAAAATACTGAATTTAGTCTCGCAGTATGAAGAATTAAAAAGTAAGGGTAAATTAAAGAAGCATATTGAGCGATTGCGAAAGAAAAATAAGCATAAAGACAGAGTAAAATTGAAAACTCAGATGGAATAAAATGTGTATATATTGCGTACTTACATATATAAGTGCATACCAGAATTGTGCAAAAAGATAGGAAAAGGTTAAATATAAAATTATTGACACTTTGCGCGGTTGCGACTTTATTATTACGTATGTTTTCTAATAAAAGAGGTTGAATGAAATAAATGGTGAATTTAGATCTGTCCGATCGTCGGTAACATCGCGATAAGTAAAATAACGTACACACACTAATATAAGAGTATATGTCATACATAATTCGTAACTCTCGCTGCTAGATGACACTGTATATTTTAATCCTGACGGCGGAGAGGTTTGTTCACTGGTGATCAACTGTACTTAATTGTATGAAGTAAACAATTATTTGGAGTATCCTCGGATATTTGAATGATTCAAATAATGAATGATTATTATTTAATAAATGATTGAATCTGTCAAGTTATTTCTTGGTTTGTCAGTTTCCATGATTTTTGAAAGCTTATGTATTTATATAATTTTAGTGTAATTTATTAATAAATATAAACAAATAAGAAACTACCAACTCGACATAGCGAAAATGAATGAATCAACAGAGGTAATTGTCATTAAGTATCAAGTTTATGACTTTATAGTGGTTTTATGTATTTGAATGTTGGTTGTTTTACAGTTACTCATTGAGCCCCCGCCAATTTGGCCTGACATTAAATTAGAATTACGAGAATACATTGAATGTCCTGAACGATTACCTATACATCAGTTGGACAATGCTCAATGTTACTGGCCACGCAAACCTAATGTTTGTTCATTATTGGAGTTCGATTTGGCTCCGATTAATACTACGTTGAAGTATGATCGCGATCCAATAACAGGCAAGATTGGTGAGATGCAGGAGATTCTCTTGCAAGGTGCAGGAGAAACGGCAAGGAATTCTATGTCTATGACTCGTGCACCTGGACCACTTATGGATGGAGTTCGAGGTGCTCTGCAATTTTATTATTATATTTATATATACATATATATTTCTCTTGATCAAAATTTTAACAAATATAAATTAAAATGTAATAAAAATAATACTGCATTATATTTTTTATAGGTAATTCTAGTAATATTCCTTTTTGGCCTGGTGGATTTGAAGAACCTAAATTGCCTGAAAATGAATTCCTAAATGATATTGATTTTGAAAAGGATTTGAGGACATTAGCCAAAGGATTTAGCTCGGGTATAGAATTTAAAAGCGACAATTGCACACCGATTAATTGCACAACGAATGAAACAGAAATGGAAATTAAAAAGTCTGAAGAATTAAAAATCAATGATAATATCAATTTAATGGCTGTTATACACGAGGAGGGAAATTCACTTGGTGTATGGTCTTTGGAGTCGAAAAAGGAGAACGTTCAAATTTCGGACAACAATATTCCACTTATAGAGATTCCCGTTTTGCCTGAAGAGATGAATATACCTGTTTTGAAAATATCAGAAAAACAAACAGAATTTGCAAAGACAGAATGGGCAGAACAGTTGGATGTGTCTGCACCGATAACTGATTTTGATAAGAGAGTACCTGATCCAGCAATTAAATTTGATTATGAATTAGACACTTTTCAGAAGCAAGCTGTTCTCAAGTTGGAGGAAAATTGCAATGTCTTTGTTGCTGCACATACATCAGCAGGAAAGACTACTGTTGCTGAATATGCCATTGCATTAAGTCAAAAACATATGACAAGGTAAATCTGCAAAGTTGATGCAGACTTAATATTGCTATTGTATAAATAATTGATTAGTTTTCTGATTGTTACATCTTATTTCAGAGTGATTTATACATCGCCTATAAAAGCGTTATCAAATCAGAAATATCGCGATTTTAAGAGAAAATTTGAAAGTGTTGGATTAATAACGGGTGATTTGCAAATAAATCAAACTGCTTCATGCTTAATCATGACAACAGAGATCCTACAATCAATGTTGTATTGCGCATCCGATGTTTTACGAGACTTAGAATTTGTCATCTTTGATGAAGTGCATTATATAAATAATGAAGATGTGAGAAATACTGATTATACTAATTATAAGAACGATATTTTTACGATACAGTAATTTATATTATTTTTTTCATTTTTAGAGAGGTCATGTATGGGAGGAAATTGTCATTCTTTTACCTCAAACTATCAATATAGTAATGTTATCTGCGACTGTACCAAATCCTATAATATTTGCGGATTGGGTCGGTCGTATCAAAAAGCGAAAGATGTACGTGATTAGCACTTTGAAAAGGCCAATACCTCTTCTGCATTACTTATACACTGGTACTGATGGTAAAACTAAAGATGATAAGTTTCTAGTCCTTGATGGCAACAGTCAATTTTTATTGGATGGGTAAATAATTTCTCTTCCTGCTTTCACATATATATTCGCGAGCAAAACAAGTACATAGTGTAATAATATTTTGATAATTTATAGGTGGTATAAAGCGACTAATTCATCTGCTCCAAAAAAGGATAAAAATCCAAAGGATTATAGGAGAAGAAATCAGATGACTCCGAGACAAGAAGAAGTATTGTGGAGAGCATTTATAAGTCATCTCCAAAAAAATGTACAATCAATAATCTCATGCTGCTTTTGCAAAGAATTTTATAGTTATATATTATTTTTATGCATACAATAATATGACACATTATCACACATTTTATAGGATATGTTACCTGTCGTTGTATTTACTCTGTCGAGAAAACGCTGTGATATGAATGCTGCCACGTTGAGAAATCTCGATTTAACAACCGCGAGGGAGAAGCATCAAGTGCATGCATTTTTTCAATCTAATATAAAAAACCTAAAGGGTAGCGATAGAGAATTACCGCAAGTACTTATGATGCAAGAACTTCTGGAGAAAGGCGTGGGTGTACATCATAGCGGGATATTGCCAATTTTAAGAGAAATTGTAGAAATGTTATTCCAAAGTGGAGTTGTAAAGGTAATTTTGCAAAAACAAAAAATTCTTTACTTAGACTGAAAATATCTAAAGAATTTAAAGCTTAGAAACAATATATATAACAGAATTATTTTACCGCATTTCAGTTACTCTTTGCGACAGAAACTTTCGCCATGGGAGTCAATATGCCGGCTCGCACGGTGGTGTTTGATTCCATACGAAAGTTCGACGGGAACAACTTTCGTATCCTCTACCCAACCGAATACATACAAATGGCTGGTAGAGCCGGACGGCGAGGTCACGACACAACGGGAACAGTTATAGTGATGTGCAGATACGACGTACCGCATTTTAACGACCTGAAACCTATGATGTGCGGCGAGCCGCAGACGTTGGAGTCGAAATTCAAAGTCACGTATTCCATGCTCTTAAATTTGAGAAGGGTGAACGAATCCGTCACCGTTGAAGCGATGATGCGCAAGTCTTTCAAGGAATCACCGCTGGCTTCGCAGGAAGCGACATATAGCAACGAATTACGAAAACTCGAGCGAGAGTTATCGAATCTGCCGCCTTTGACTGAGATGCAGAAGAAGCTGTGTACGTTTTATCAAGTGGCAGTCGATTATTTAGAGGACGTAAAATTCTTAAATCCCTATTTGTTCGAATGCAAAAAGTCTGGAAAAGCTTTGACGGAAGGCAGAATCTTGTTAATATCGTATGCGAATCATTACAACAAATTAGGCCTATTACTGCAAGTCTTGCGTCATAAAAGTTCCATCCAATACAGAGTATTGATACTCAAGGACGCGGACGCATCCAATTCCGAGGCTGCTGAATTCAAGAGTCCTCAGATATACGAAAAATGGTGCGAAATTATTAGTCTCACGAAAAAAAAGATATTCGTCCCGAGCTCCAATGCATCGCACGAAGTTGTGACTTTGTACCCGTGGCATATACTGAAGATAACAAAGTGTCAGATAAAAGTCGATTGCTCTTTAATACTGAATGATTGGGAAAAGAGGCAAATCTCACGATTCAAGTAAGAAGTAATATAACAATATAACAAAGTAGTGCAAATTCTCAGAATATCTTATTCATTTTGCTATTTCTTTTCTCTAGAAACGATCCACCAGGACAGACGTGTCAGACGGCGGTTCAAGAATTAACTTCTCTATCATTTAACGCTGCCGCAAATGCTGAAGTTTTATGTCCGTATATCGAAGAGACCTCTCTGAGGAGATACGATGTTCAATTGCAGCATAGAAACAAATTGAAAAATAAACTTACCGACATGAAATGCATGGAAATACCAAATTTCGAAGAACAGTTTAAATCTGTATTTGAACGAAATCAACGCGAGGATAAAAAGCGACAGCTCCAACTCAAACTTAGTGACGAAGGAATGGCACTGTATCCGGATTATCTGAATATGGTGGCGTTGCTCAAACATTTGAGATATATAGATAGCGATGAAAGAGGTTTGTTTATTACAATAAAAGTACTGCCAATGTACAATAGCAGCTGCGTGCGAATAAAATTTCTTTATAGCACAATTAATATTGTATTCCAGTTGGTTTAAAAGGAAGGGTCGCACTGCAAATGGGTAGCAACGAATTGCTGATAACGGAGTTGATTCTCAAGAATGTGTTAACAGTTTTACAACCGGCAGAAATAGTAGCTTTGCTGTCAGCGCTGATCTTTCAGCAACGCACAGATTCGGAACCTAAGCTCACCCCGAATCTCGCTAATGTATGTGTTAATTTGTCCTTTTTTTTTACGAATAATTAGTAAAGTTTAAAGAAACTTACTTATATCAAATAATTTCGGGATGCTTTTTTTCAGGGTTGCAAGATAATGAATGAGGTGCATGCGGATCTGGAACGTTTAGAGCAACAGTATCAATTATCAACGATTCCACCGTTGAATATCGGTTTGGTGGAAGTTGTTTACGAATGGGCACAGGCTAAATCCTTTGCGGAGATTATGAAAATGACTGACATCCAAGAGGGAATTATAGTTCGATGCATACAGCAACTCGGCGAAACCTTGCGAGATGTCAAAAACGCGGCTGTGACCATAGGTGATCCCATTTTGAAAGAAAAGATGGAGGAAGCTTCGACTGCAATAAAACGCGACATAGTTTTCGCCGCATCTTTATACACTCAAGATTAGTGAGTCATAAAATATAAAATAATTAATATAAATCATTTATATAACTGCTAGAAAAATGTATTTCTTTTATATAAAAATAATAAACCGATTATACATTGTTGAAAATGTAATCTATTTGTAAAAAATATTTTGTCGCAATATATATTTCAAAATATCAATAATTTTTCAATAATAATTATATATTAAAATGTATCTTTATTCTAATTGCAACTAAACAACATTATATTATATTTTGGATGAATGTATGTGGATATTAAAATACTAGTAGCAAAGAAGTCTCGTAATAACTCTGTAATCTGCTTAGATAAACTTAAATTTCAAAACAAATGTGTTAATTTACAATACTTATTTATATAAAATGTCATATTTTACATTTCTATTAACGACATTACAATGCGCGTTGATCTGGATTGTTAAGATTTCCTTGATCTTTATTCAATTCCGAGATACACGCCCACTGTCCCTCGGAATTTTCACGCCAGAGAGAGACTTTGTTGTCTCCGCCACTAATCGCTAAGATACCGCCAGTTAACGACCAGCCAATATTCCAAATTACATCGTCGAAGACATTAAGAACGTTTGGTGTCCAACTAGCGTAATCGTTAGAGGTCCACACAACCACGCGGCGATCTTGCGAGCAAGAGGCCAAAGTGGCTCTGGATGGTCCGACCGCTGGTGCCCAGGCGACGTCTCGAACCTGTTTGATAAATTACACATAAATTCTTACAATGAATCTCCCAACATATTTTCATCGGAATATTAAATCATACCCAATCACTATGTGCTTCTAGTTTATTCTCTTCTATCCATCTGTCCCCTTCCTCTTTCCATATTTTTACTAGATTGTCACAGCCACCTGTGGCTAATCTCTTAACAGGACCACTCCTCTGTTGAGTCGCACTGACCGAGTCAACTGAGCCTGAATCGACTGCCGGACCCCAACCAACCGCGTTGCAGCCGATTGTATGAGCGTTTGTTATTTTCTGAATTTGCCAGGTATCTCCGGTATTTGTGAGGATAGAGATTGACCCATCCGAGCTTCCGCAAGCCAAAATCAAACCGAACTCGTGGGGCGCCCAGGCGACTGAATTGACAGACGAATCGTGACCCGCGTGCTCGTATATCTTTGTCCATTCTCCAAGCTCCTTCCAGATGATCACTTTTCTGCGTAACATTTGTACATATGTCAAATTGTTGGATATTTTACCTTTATCTTTCATTAAATTATTAAGTACCTTAAAATTAAGTTAACAAGTGTATATACTCAAAAAAGGATTTTAAATAACATTAAAAAAAATGGATTTAACATTCTAAAAAAAAAAATCAAGCATCAATCCAACACTGTACATACCTGTCGTAGCTGCAAGATGCTAAAAGATTGCCAAACTTGGGATGCGCCCATGCGATCTGCCAAACGGGTCCGTTGTGTCCCTTGAGAACGGAAACTAGACTCTGAGTGCCGTTCTTTAAATCGAATATCTTGACCGAGTGATCGCTCGAGCACGTAGCTAACCTCAAACCGTAGTAATCCATCTGAGCGTCGTGTATCATATCCTCGTGAGCGGTATCGACGGTATTCAAAACGGACACCATTTTGACCGATTAATTCACGAACTCTCGACCCTATATGTGTGTAGCGAGAAGGTTTAAATACACGAAAAAAACATCTAATTGGAAGGTAAAGACGGTGACACGTCCAAGTACAGGTTATGTTGACGTAGCGCTTGTCATTTACGTGGAGCATGCGCAGGAGTCCACTGCGCATCTGTTGCGCGCGCATCCCGCGCATCTGTTGCGCGCGCATTCGCGCATCCCGCGCATTTATCTTGCGTTTCGCGCTAAAATGTGCGCGCACGTAGTGCGCGAATTTCCGCTTTCGTCTGGTTTATTTCAAGATCGTACGTGCAAAATATCTCCGTATAATACATAAAAGTGGTCCGAGTTTGATTTATCTCATACGAAAATGGTATCCAGTATTAAATCGCGAGTATTAAATGTGAGTATATCAATTTGCCATATTTGAGGCTAGGTTGATTCTGTACGAGTTTCTTTTTATCGATATCTGTGTAGCAAGGTCATCATTGGAATTAAATTCAAGAATAGAGAGAATTAATGAAAGTTTGATTTTTTTCAGAAACTTTATTGGAAAACTTCTAAAAGAAGATATATATATATATATATAACATCTGCTTCGTTTTTTCGTCAAAATAAAAATGAATAACAATAAGGTAAGTCCCGCGCGCATAAAAAAAAGTAATAATTTATTATATTGCACTTTAAAGCAGCTACTTTTTCCGACTAATGATACAGTCATGTGGTGCGAAAATATTTTTTTACATAATTAAAGTATTCGTGCCGAATACATAGTCCCAATATCGGAGCAAAATTCATGTATCGAGTCATTCATTCCGACTCCACATGTGTGTAATATCTACAATAGGCGTGTATACATATACATACATCATATATATGTATACATGGACAATCGCCGGGGCGACTATAAAATTTTCAATATGCCGTACGGTCGAGTGGCAATCGCAATTAACGGTAATTACGTTTGCACGGCCTGGGTCGCGGCGGATGCGAAATCACGGCGCGGAATTGTTTATCGATCGCGAGAAGCCGGCACGATGTGATGACGAGAGATCTGGAATCTGGACGCATCGCGATGACGCGCTTCGAGCTGCAGGTGCACAAACGTATGTAAGTTATGCACGCGTAGCGACAAAACGTTAATAGAAGCGGAAATGAGCGATGCGCCACGCTTCGCTTATCCCGTCCCTCGAGGCTTTCTATACGGATCGACGCGATGACGTAAGGTCTGAAGTCGTACGCGTATCACTTAGCGGAATTGTAATTGTGTTTGCAATTGAATTTGCGCGGGATCCGTATTGTTGTTAATGGAACTCCGTCGTCGGCGTTAATGCGTTTGCGGATTGTTGCGTTAACGCAACGACTTTGCGGCCAGAAATTACGATTAAATTAAAATACGAATAATAATCGCGATAATCATCAGTGGAAAGGAGCATTATCAAGGAAAAATTAATATATAGATATGGAGATTAATCGCAGAAATTCGAAGTCTTATATAAATCGAATTAACTTTACCGTTATATTTGGAATTATTTGTTTGAATGTTAATAATATAATAACTGTAAATAATAATAATTTGCTAAATAATGTATATTAATAATGTTTATACGTATACATGCAAGCATTTCATTTTGTATAAAAAAAATTCTTTATTTTACTGTTATTATATAATATACTATTATATTGTATTATTACATATTATTCTATATATAATAGTATATTATTATATATATTATTATTATATATTATTATATATACTATTATATGTGTATATATATATATATTATACTATTACTATATATGTATTATTTTACATTGTCAGTTGAAATATTGTGTATTCACGCGTGAAAATATTTTGTTCTCTTAGATATCGGGAACGAGATTTCGCTCGTGACGTTCTCGAGTGATTCTCCTTCATTCAAGCGGAAATTCAGGGCGATGAGTCCGCAGGTTCCGGCTGCTCGCGATGTTCGGGTCGTCGGTGCGTAAACGATCGCAGTGTCGCCGCGAGATCCGGTCGGAGGAGGATCGAAGGAAGGAGTACGTGGATCAGGAGAAAGGGGAATGTCGGTCACTGGGCCTCTCCTCTCGACAACGACGATGACGACGACGATGACTACTACTTGGAGGTGCCCCGAGGCCACCTAGGAAGGGCATCGTTCGTATGGAGATTTCCCTACCTCTCGTCACAATGCTTCATCTCTCTTTCTCTCTACATTCCTTCTCTAATATTCCTCGCCTTTCTTCGCGAATGCAATCGTCCAGGTCAATGCGCGCCACTAACGACGAGAATTGAAGAGCTCTTCTTCTTTCACATCATCGAGTGTACTATTCTCTCTTTTTACATAAATTCTTCTGACAAAACGAAATGCGAATGTAATGTTCCGCGTATAGCTTCTAAAATGTATTGATCATATTATTTTTAATCACACGGAAAGAATTTTCTCTTAAAGTTTACCCTGAAAATCATGGTAATCGTGGGAGAATTTACCTTGATCTCTGATTAATACATAGTAACATTAATCGAACGTATTTTACATCTTATTGTGGTAAATTATTAATATTCTTATTAATATTTTATGTATGATTACTATGATTTTTAAGGTAATTCTGATTTCTAAGAGAAAATTCTCTCTGTGCACAATTTCCTCGATTAATATAGATTTCCTTCTAAATGTTGCGATAGCGATAATAACTTCTAAATCGTAAACGACGAGAAATAACTTTCCTCCTAAGGAAAAATCTATATAAATTATCATCTATTTATACGCGCGTACAAATATAGTAGATATTATCGGAACCACGTTCGCGGTGTATCGACAGTTTCGTGACATTAATATTTAGCGTTGTAAATAAGCGGTATAAAAAGATGTATTTTCGATCGAGTATAAATATAAGGATCACGATGTGTTTTCCGTAATGTTTCGAGGAAATTCCAAAAATATACGGGACAGAGAAGCGTCGTAAAAGCGCGCGTTTGCGTATATCGTCGCGCGAGTTTCCACGCCGGCGCGACGAGGCCGAGTACCGCGAGTCGCGAGTACCGTAAAGGTGAATAAGCGGGTCGCACGAGGATCGGGATTCCTCGCCTACCAGAAACCTCGGACTGCATTAAATTTCAACACGCGTACTGTGTGTTGGAATTGCACGGATCGACGATTGATTCGCTTGACGAGAGGAGAGGATTAGCGAGAAAGAGAGAGACGTGAATAATCCGCGTCGTGGGAGGAAACGAGGAAAAAAAGGTATTTATACACTTTTTTTTTTCATAAAATATACAGTATCGACAGGATGTCGATACCTTCGATAATTGACACGTTGATTGTCAGGTGCGTAATATAGACACGCATTAAATTAGCGAAATCTGACAAAACTACACAGAGAGAATTTTCTCTTAAAATTTATCCGGAAAATCATGGTAATCGTGGGACAATATGGTATTGAATTAGAATTTTATAAAAGATTTCTCTGATTAATTTGTACCGCAAATAAAATATTAATATCTGCTACTACAATATAAAATACGTTCGATTAATCTTACTATACATGTATTAATATTTTTTATTGTGGTAAATATGAATCAGAGGAACGTATAGTATACGTACGATTACTATGATTTCAGGGTAAATGTAAATGTAAAAATGTATAAGAGAGAGAAATAATGTATTATAATAACCACATGTGTATATACATACTCACGCTTCAATAATTCTTTTTGAACATCAATGAGATAAAAAGTATCAATTAGAAATTTTTAATGAAACGTAAAAATATTTTTTACTAAAAGAGAATCTAGAAAGGCATGTCAAAGCATTGATAGGCAATGAATTGAAATTCTCTCGAAGCGAAATCTACTTGAAATAAAATTTTTACATTTTTTTACGGGACTCTACGATCAAATCTTGTTGCAATAATATTTTTATTGGAATTGAATTTCTACAACTATAGTCGCGGATTCTATATATTCGAGTTGACAATAAGTTCCGGAATTGAATGCATCCCGGTCGTTCAGGAATTTTCCCGCTTTTTTTGCTGACTCGGTGACAAATTCCTCGATGGAGAGGTCCAGCCGGATGCTACAGGAGAGCATCTTCCTCGATGTATGATGTATCTCGTCGGGGTAATCGTGGGTGCTTTTGGGTCATTCGTTTCGATCGATTGGTCTGCCTCATTATTGATACGACCAGTCGCGTCGCGGTCATGACATCGATGCATTCCGATGTTTGTGCAATCTAGCAATCTAGCTGGCTAATAAGCGCCTCGTTATGCAGTGATATCATTATAGCGGAAATTCATCTCCGATAATGGTTTCGAATCGCATTTCAAAATCACAAGATAATAGATGTATTTGATTAATGGGAAAATATTGAGGATGAATATTTTTTATTTTAAAATGGTAATGGAAAGTATGCTAAATAATTGATGTCTTTTATTCCTTTATCTTTCATTTTTGCGATTTCAAACGTGTATGTGTACGTGCGTTCCTCGATTGGAGGAAATCAAATTATTACTTATTCTTGTAAACCAGGACGACGCCTTGATCTCCGCTCGGCTTAATCGTTCAATATCCGTTTGCCGATCGATATCGTGAGTATATATTCCTGGAGGAATCGACGAGAAAACGGGGATAACGCGATTAATGTGGTGAACCGGCAATATAATGGGGATACACAATATTATCGGAATTATTATCCTTAAAAGGTCGCGCTAATTCTCTGTATCGGTATCGCAGACGATGTAATCTACAAAGGAATAATCGAGAGAGAGAGAGATAATTGCTAAGCCGAGCTTGCAAACGGTTTGGCCTCATCAACTCGCGCGGATAATAATTGTTCGTCGTCTCCTCTTCTCGATAATATATAGGAATTTCATTTCGAATCGATTTCGATTCCGCGTAACGTCGGCAGTGATGGGTAAGATATACATTTAGACGCAGTATCTAGGTACAAATACACAAATTACAATGTATTTAGATACAGATATTCAGATACTTAAAAAGTATCTGACGTAAAATATACTGAATAAATCTTTTCTTTGTTAATACTTTGTGTTTACATTACGACTCTTTATTCGTTAGTCTTAATAACATTTGACCACCATAATGCTAAATAATCGCTCAACCGATGATGACAATATATATAATCGTGTTGAATTATAAAAACAAATGTTTGATATGAAGAAAACGTGTATACATTTATGCGATATTTTTTTGCTTGTCTGACAAATAAGAGAAAACTTCATGCAACAGCATTGTCAGTTGTTTCTGCTGTAGTCTTGTTCTTTTAAAAATTTAAAGAATATTTTGTATCTAGATACATAGATACGTATATACTTCAATTCAAATGTATCTCAGATATACCGAAAAATTTATTTTCTTAAAATGTATACTTTTTAAGTTTTCTTAATAGATATATTCTTAATAAGGATATTTTCTTTTTTACATGATGCTTTTTGGAATATCCTCTTAAATTAAGAAGCTATTTTTAATCTTTTTTGCAACTTTAATTTCGCAATAAATAAATATAATAAAATAATATTATTGGAATTATTTAAATGTATAATAAATTGATAAGTTATTAATTAATACTAAAAATAATATAATATAAAAATGTATTTAATTATGTCGATATATACATAAAATATTCAATTATACGTTCAATATTTAAATATCTATGTAATAAATAATAAATGTCCATTTGAAAGATTATTTTTGTTATCACGATTAATAATTTTAAAGAATACATTCAATCAAGTATATATTCTTGCATATTATAAGCATCTCTAATGGGAATATCTAATAAGAATATCATTTAGAGAGTTTTGCTCTTAAATTAAAAAGATCCTTTTGGCGCCTATATAAGTGGCACATACTATAAAGATGAGAACAGAATTTTGTTCGGTGTACAGGCTCAGATCCACAACTAATGTACCTGGATACTGTATTCAGATACATGATACCACTCAACACTGGTGACCGCACCACGTCCGACACGTCGGCGACGTCAGTAGGGCCGTAGAATTCTAGAAGGGGGTCATCACACGAGGACGAGTCCGCGGCACCGAACGCGGCGCGAGCCAGTGCACGAGCGTCGTCCGGCGCGAAAGGACCGAGCGAGAGAGGAGAGTTCCGCGCGTCTCGGAGGAACTTCACGAGGAAGCAGCGTCGCCGTCGTAAATATACCAGTGTGCTTACCGCGCGATTTTTTACACGTTTCGTGCCAAGGGGCTTTGTTATATCGGAGTAAGGCTTTCTTGCATAACGAAGGGATATATTGTGCGCAAGTTCCGGTTGGGTCTCTTCTCCTTCGCGACATCGGTGAATTTAAACCGTGTCACATCCTCGGGAATTGATACTTACGATCGAGGTGAGTTCCGGCCTCTACGGTGTATGTGTGTGTGTGTGTGTGTGTGTATGTGTAACTGTGTGTGCTACTTTTTGAAAATAAGTATAACCGCGAGATGATATATCCGAGAATTATTTTTATAATCCTACAATATGCTATTGTATCCGCTAATTTTGGCGTAATATTTTTAAACTTTTCTCTTTATTTTTCATCTCCCTATATGTATTGTTTTTATTCCACAATGTTGTTACGAGTTTAATGTAATTTCGATTATCTATTATATTTGTTTTTTAAGGTAAATTGGGTAACGAATTAAATAATAATCATATTTTCTGTGTTAAATGTAAAATTTTTACGCTCGGATAATAATATATATTGTTGAGAGAGACGCGATATTGTGGAATATTGTTAATCGAAACAATAGTCAAACAATCTGCGAAAAAAAATGGAAAAAATGGATTGAATGAATTACCGATAGGTTGTGGGTAAAACCGCAGTTTTATTTTCTCCCGAAAGAAAAATTCATACGGTCGGGCCATTGTTGCGCCGAGCGCTTCGATTGTTGGATATATGTTTTGCTGAGCCACAGAGAACGAGTCGTTTTTTTTTCACGAAAAATTACGAAGTAATACGCGTAGCTTTCTAGCGCGGGGTGGATTTATTTCCAACAATGTAAAAAAATTTTTTTCTCTCATCGCGAGATGCTCGTTGATTTATTTATGAGCGCGAAGAGAAATTCTTTTTTTTTCCTTTATTTTTTTTTATTCTCGAGAGGGGATACTCTTTCCAGGCCACGATTAGAATGAGGCTTAAGCGGATCCATATTCCTCAGGAAGAGGATGGTACTATGGAAATTCTGTAAAAGAAACTTTATCCTTCTTAAATGGCTTACATTAAATCATGCTTCTGGAGTAAAGCCTCGATATTCAACTTGACGCGCTTTCGTGAAAGTTTGCGTTACGAATAATCATATTTCCAAGTTACACGAATTTGTTGCCTAAATCGTTGCCTCAACTCTTCCGCATCCTTTTTTTAAACTTGTTAAAATGGAGCGAGGTTAAACCTGCATTTAAAACGATCTCTATCGGTTATATTCTCGCAGTAACGCTCGAATAGAAAGTGAGGGAAAAGAAACTTTATGGCTCTTATGTGTTACTGGTACATCGTAATCGGCCATATTATTTCCTGTATTTTTACACGATAAAAACTTTGTAATATATAAATCGGGAAAAGAAAGCTGCGCCTTACACGCTCTTTGCTTCGAGAAATTGTCAAAATTCTAAATTTACATGTAAAAATTCTAAATATACATAGTAACTTTTACTATGTATTATATATAGTAAAATTAATTGAACATATTTTATATGTTATTGTGATTGATATTAATATTTTTTATTATGATAAATATATTAATCACACAAAGATACTCTTGTAAAATTTCTTATAAAAATATATACCATATTGTCTCACGATTACCATGATTTTCACGGTAAATTTTAAGAGAAAATTCTCTGTGTATAAACGCGTACAATATGCCTTGTTGCTGAAAAATTTAAAATATTTATAGTTTCTCGAAGGAAATGTATGCGCGAGGTTTTTTTCTTTTTTAATACTCTGAAAAAAATTATTGATTTAATAAATATTTATTTCAACACTGCCTAATAAATCATTTATTTGAAACAAATAAATATTTTTTACATCAAATCAATATTATTATAATTTCGAATAAATGATTTATTAGGCAGTATCGAAATAAATATTTATTCGAATTCAATAAATGTTTTTGCAGTGTACAGCTATTACATAAATGATACGTCAACATGTTGATTTTACAATGCCTATTATGGAATACAATTATTTGTAAATCGCGTAAAAGATTGAGGTGCGTAGAATCACATTCGCGTGTTTGGTTAAGAAACAAAAAAAAAAAAGAAAAAATTGGAGAGCGTGGATTTTATTTCTAATTTTAATTGCGCGTTGGGTCATCCTGGGTATTATATTTTTCTTCCTTCTCGGCCCCGTTTCTGCACAAATGTACTTGCGCAAGTCCTCCACCAGCGCATCGGGCAGAGAGTTAACCAATTCCTCGCGAAACCTATCCGCGTGTATACTTTCTAAACGGCCGCAAGAATGTACGATTCTCTCATTGCGCATATATATATATATGTGTATATATGTATATAAATGTACATATATGTATAGGTAAAGCGCGCGAGAGAATTTTCCCGAACCGCGCCTCGCGTGCATTTACGCAGGATGCACCGCTAAGAATTTTCGAACACGCGTAGCGGAATTCTCGTCTCGAATCTTTAGCGGTATGTACCGCATTGTATAACTATTTTCTATTTGTGCGATATCCTCGGAGTGCGGACGTGAAAGCAGTTTCTTTTTTCTTCACGCGTGCCCGTTCCACGCCGCTCGACGAAACTTTCGACCGAGTAAAATTCACGCACATACAGCTCGATCGTAACGTTAATATGTTTCGCGATATTTAAGGTGAATTCAATTTTACGCGAATGTCGGAACATTCACGTATTATAATTATGCAATGTATTGTATATTCCGCGGTCGCTCGAGCGTAGAAACGGATTTTTTTCCTCCACGTATTTCGGAGCAATTTTGGCCTGATTTTTGTATTTCAACAATTTGGTTTGTGCGCGCAATGTTTGTAAATGCGAATTGTCGGGGGTAAAAAAAAAAAAAAAAGAGAAATATTCCCGTCCGGTAGACCGCTCAAAGGGAGTAACGAGATGCTCCGTTCGACGAAGCATCGAAATTTTCGACGGCGAGGCGGTCTTTTTGGCAAGCGGAGAATTTTTCGACGCCCCACGTCTCCGAGCTCCGGCAAATCTGCAATACTTTGTAGTCGTCTAGCTGACAACGCCCGTCGCGTGCTGCTTTCAGGAGCATACAAAGAATTTCCAATAGCGTTTCCCGAGGAAAACAGCGGCGCACTCCCGTAACTTCCGACAGAAGAGACGGGCTCGCTCTTTCTCTCTCTCTCTCTCTCTCTCTGTTATCTGTCTCTCTTTTTATTCCCGAGCTATATAGCTCACGCGAGCTTTAATATCAAATTTTAATACGATTTGTTCCGCTTCTAAATTTCTCATCTGTGCTTTCATTACGAAATTAAAGCAGGGAATTGTCTTTCTCCATGTACATATATTTCATACAACCGTTTCGTGCAATCTCGCATGCGAGTATTAAAAATATGAAATGAATATCATATTTTACGTCGCGGATTGCGATATATATATATAGGGAAAATGCACAGTGTTATTTTCATTCCTTTCAACTAATAGGTCACGTCGACGTGTTCATATGCGCGCTTCGGTTGCGACGTATATATAGATATGATAAAGAAAGAGGGAAAAACTTTTTCAACGCTTTGATGATTCAGATTTAAACAAGTTCTTTTTTTTCATTCTCCCTTTATCCGTGCAAAATTTCGTTGACCCCGGGCATCGTATCTAGCGGGGTGTCTAATGTAAAAATCTGGTACTATGCGCGCGCGCACACACACACACACACACGTGCGCATACACGGTTTAAAACAGCCGAAACTGTCGATTTTTCGAGTTGTTCGTATAGAGGGACGCGATGTTGCAGAACACGGCTTCGTGATATGTTTTTCCACGATGTTTTTCGGAAAAAGGGAAAAAGACCGGAGTGCGCGAACCAGAGAGAGAGAATTTCCCTGGCGCTTTTCGTCTCGCCAGGGAAGAGGAAGTCCACCCCCTGTAGACGGAAATCCACGGATCGTCGGTTTCGAAGCAACGCCGAAAGCACCGAACCAACGCCAGTGATTTTTACCTCATAGCGAAAAGGTTTTCACTTTGCCCGCGCGTTAACTCGCTAGCTCCTCTCATCATCTCCCGATTTTGTATTCGCTTTAACTTCCGTCACAAAGATTTTATCTGACCCGACGAGCTAGATAACTCTAGGCAGTTCGTATATATATATGCTCTTTGGGATAACGAAGATTGCATCCGATGATGTTTGAAGCTTGCAATTTTGATTTCGAAAAGCGTATGAAATAAGCGCGCTTAATAATTTTCACGACTGCTTATACGTAAACACAGATTATAAAAGAAATGTAAATTATAAAAGGGTTATAAAAATATATGCATTCATATTTTTAATATGACTCTAAACCAAAATGATCTGAAAATTATTCAAGATAATACTTTTTTTCATCCGAGATGCAGATATAGATAATACATATTTTTATTATAAAGATCGATAATATGACGCCAAAGTCTCATCTAGATGGTCATCTGTATAATTTAATTTAGGTAACACAGCAAACAGATTTTTCATCGAAAAGTTGTATCATTTTTTCTGTTATTCATGAAAAAAAGTCTTTCTCGTGTACGAAGCCCCTAATGGAAGATCCGGCTTCGATAAGCGGATATTCGGTTTTATGTACAGTTTAGCTATGGCAACCAGATGG
Source organism: Nylanderia fulva (assembly GCF_048542155.1). NCBI lineage: Eukaryota > Metazoa > Arthropoda > Insecta > Hymenoptera > Formicidae > Nylanderia > Nylanderia fulva. The sequence goes on along the minus strand of NW_028190368.1, from coordinate 315,625 downwards.
CACACTTCCGCGTGCGATTCCATTTAAATAATTCTGCGGTAAAAAACGAATCCGTCCATCAGAGCGTTCAATCGCGCGTCTATATACTCTTCTGGTCGTCTGCTATTCGAGAGAGAGAGAGAGAGAGAGAGAGAGATGTGCGCGATCTGGAACACGTAATATTATCTACCAAGGTATCCGTGTATAATCTACCCTACCTATCCGTTGTAGGAAATTGAATGTTATATCAGCGCGCTAATCAGATTGGAACGATGCGCGATATGCGGCCTACAACCTGCGCAACGGCTTCTTACTATTACGCCGATTTTCATATCGATGGATCTGCCATTACGACGTGTCCCAGAAACTGTGTATATTACTCCTTTCAACCGCATCATTTCGATCGCTTCCTCGTATAATTAAGCTTGGCGAGTTAAGGGGATGCTGACTGATTTAACTGTTTATTCGCTACGCGGAATGAAAAATCCTTTACTAGAATTAAAGTGTTCATAGCACGGTCTTATATACGATACAGGTCAGGACACTTCTATATCGACTACGTGCTGTCAAGCGTATAACAAAATCTAACTAATATGCTTGCCAACTCAGGCCGATTTATTCAATCCAGCGCAGATTTTTTTTATTTTGACAGTTTTTTGACAGTTGTGTTAGATCTTGTGCACAATTGAAAAAATGTTAAAAATAAACTCGGTTAAAAAACCGTCGGAATAAATATTAAAAATAGTTTCTATTAAACTACTTAAAAATAGTGAAATATATTATAATAAATATATTATTATTCAAAGCCTGAGTTGGTCGCCATATTGGTTACATTTTTTACACACTTCATTTTAATGAGTGTCCTGACTTGTATATAAGACCGTAGTTTATAGTAATTAATCTGGGTTATATTATATATGTATATAAAAAAAAGAAAGCTAAATAATTACAGTTTTCTTATCGATCTTTTTGCATTGGGCGATAAGAAATCTGTAATTATATAACTTAGCCTAGATTTGTTTATCATGAATACTTTGATTCTAGTAAAGGATTTTTCATTCTGTATAGCCAATAAATAGTTAAATGAGAATAATATTTATCGAAAACAGACACAGTCAACATCCCTTTAAAATTCTATTTATATTCTAATTTATACTTTTATTACAAAACCGTCGGTGTTGTTTTATACATCATGCGTTTTTCGTTTCTTGATCTTATATCGTTTCATCTTTAATCGCACTTTTCAGAGACATAAGGCAAAAATGTGGATAAAGACACGCTTGAAATCACGTAATATATCTTCCTAAAATCTCCTAATATCTCTCCATAAGTTTCCTTTTAGAAATGATTAATTATTCGAAAGCTCGACGATTAGATATGTAGATGTCTTGACGTTTTCATCTCTACAGGAACAATCGATTTTAAATCAGCTGAAAAAGGACATCCTCGACTGAAAAGGACATTCGGTCGGTCGATCTTGTGACATTCTATGTATGATGTTCGTAATATACATATGCATATATATATACATATGTATATATACAGTTGTCCTGGTCGAGAGACTCGAGTTGCATTATATATCATGACGTTCTCCCTTATCGATTAGATTTTCCATATACCAACGGCAGACATTGATCATAAATTTATGGCGCTTATTTATTCGGGTGAGACAAGGATGAGGCGACCTGTCTCTGAAGCCTGGATCGTTATTTTGGATCGTCGTTGCGATATACAGTACTTATTCGCTGTTATCGAAATAAAATTATATAGATGATCATCTAGATGAAACTTTGGCGTCATCTTCTCTTTATATAGATAATAAAATTTGTATTATCTATATCTGCATCTTAGAAAAAAAATATATTATCTTTACTACATTATTTAGAATAATTTTTAGATAATTTTGGTTTAGAATCATAGCACATAAAAATACTTAAATAGTAGAATTTAAGTAATAAAGCGATACAAATTTGTCAATAAAAATATGAATGCACATATTTTTATATTCCTTTTATAATTTACACTTTTTTATAACTACGTTTACATAAGCAGCCTTAAAAATTATTATCTAGAAAATTATCTAGATGAATTGCCATATAATTTTATCTTTTATCTAAATATATTTAAACCAAATTCATTTTTATCTTATCTAAGATGACTTTACATATGTTTATCTCATCTTTATCTAGTTAATTTAAAAGTGATCTAAGCACAACACTGGCGATATGTAGCGCGTGCAGCTCAACTAATACCGAATACCGGTCGTGCAATTAAAAAAGATGAATCGTTATTCGGCGGCTGCCTCCCTTATTAAGTATGCGACGTACGCTCCTCCATTTTTTCTTGTTTCGTGCAAGATTTAATAGCAGGGTCCGAGCATAGATTCTTACAATTATGAATGCGAGAGAGCGAGTCTGTCTCGTTTTTCGTAGCTGTAATAAATATCGCAACTTTCGGAAATTACGGGAAGGAGAATATCGCATATACATATATACGAGCAAAACTATGCGTTCGTTCCACCCTGATGGTATTTATGCGCGTTGTATTATTATTATTATTATATATCTAAATGTAATTGCAAATTATTCTCCGTAATATTTTTGACATGCATACGCGTATCATATTCCCAGAATAATTGTATTCTCCGCATAAACTAAGAATACATTCGGGAGATGCTTAGGATTTCGTGACCTGTGCAAGTTTGAGAAACGTAGCTCTATCCTATTCCCATTTGTCAGACGTGAATATTGCAGATGCTTGAGGTTCACGTTCTAGTATAACCAGCGAACGTGTGTAGATTTAACATTTTCAGAGATGTATACAAAGAGTTTAGTATAAAGAGGGAAAGAAAGAAAGACGAGAGTGTAATAAAAAAAACTTTTTCTGTTAAAAAACAGCAGATATAATCTTAATAACATAAAGTAAGCTTTGCAAAAGATGCTCACGATTATATAAACTGCAAGGATTCGTATGATGCTTCAATAGAATCTAGGAACCAATATCATTAAGAAGACAAAGGAAGTTCGGGATAACTTTCGTAACGCGCGTATAACTGTTTCCGAGTTTCTGTGCAACCAAATGCATCGGCCAAATGCACTTTGTGCTCGAATGCGCAATTTCCGATGCAAAAAGTCAAAATTATTATCATCCAAATGGAATTGCAGGGATTACGTAACGTAGATACTAATCTCGACAGACTCGGCAAACTTTTTCAAATTAAACGTAAAATTAGACGTGCTAAAAATTTCAACATCTCTCTCAAAGTTTATATATACAAATATAGAAATAGACTCTAATTTTATTTTGTATTATACAATTTTATGATTTATCAAGGTATGTATGAAAATATACTCGAAAACCACAAATTGCGATGATATATTAAAATATGTCAGAATTAATTCCGTAAATTAATTACAACTTTTCAATTTTAAACACAAAATTAGTTTTTTGAGTTGAAGTATAGTTTTATTACAGCTTCTATTTTTAATTTAATATTCTTGAGTATTGATTATGATATGTTTGATCTGACTGTGCAATATACGTACTTGCATGGAATATTATAATGTAAAATAATAATGTTAATAAATAATATATCACAAAGTATAGGATAATTTGTATTTTAAAACGCATATTTAAATTGTGAAGCGTATATTATAAATGCAAATTATAATTACATACAATACAGCAGCCGTATCGTATATAATCAATACTTTAGAGATATTAAATTGCTAAGGAATCTAACCATTATTGCGATTAATATCAAAGAATGTCGTTTGAATTTATAATATTGTAATATTGGAATCGCAAATTAAAAATAGACATATACAGTAAAATAAATTCCAAGGCCTTGCTATTACTAAATTAGCTATACATAAAATCTCAATATTATAGATATATTAATAATTATGTATCTCAAATTTTTACATCTTATTTTGACATTAAATTCGTTTTCACGCGATTTACAATTAAAATTTACGAGGAATTTTCTTTCAAATTTTTTTCTACACAGTATTAAATATTGTACGAATTAATACGAGTCTGAGTCACGCGTTGATTATAAATTGATGATGTACAACCAATTATTTGGCTAATTGCACATCGATCTCGTCTCTGACAATGAGTGGCTAATTTTTCAATAATGCATTTAATAACTTGTATAATTTGTCTAAAATTCTTCAACTTGTTGCATTCTTATTTGGAACGCAAGTCTAGATATTTATGTACTTGCTGAATGTTTCGCTAATCTTTTTAAAGAGAGACTGTCGGACGTATATTTGGAAAAAGGCCAACGAACCGGAATCGTACACTCGAGGCCCGGAAGTTGTAGAATATCCGGTACGTTTGAATAATAAAACTCGCTCCTGGAGTGCATGGCATGTAATAATAATATCACACACAAGCGTGCATGTGCGAGAGCGGCAGTTATTTGCTGCTCGTGCGGGCACTAATATCGTCGCCATAAAAGCCGCACCGTAGCGCTTATTATACGACCGTGCCACTTATTTTGCTCGCGAAGAATGTAAGAGAGGATACGAGATCCTTTTTTTTCCCTTCTTTCTTTCTTTCTTTTTATGCCGGGACGGCCCACTCTTCTCTTCTCGATTGCCGGTACATCCGGCGCGATTTCAACTTCTGTTTCTCATTCACGATTCCCGGGCCCGACCCGAGTCAAGATTCCTTCCTTCGGAAGAGAGAAGATGGTCCTCGGGGTTGGACAGATATGTTCTTAAAGTATCTGAGATACGTATTTAAATATGAATTTTATTTAAATACCAAATAATCAAGCTTTGAATTTTCTAATTAATTATTTAATTTAAATGTATCTTGTATTTAAATGTATTTATGTAATTACATACATATATAATATAATATATGTTTATTTTAATTATTATTATTTTATAAAGTTTAAAGTTCAAATAAATAATAACTTATCTTTGAAAGTGTTGAAATTAAATTTTGATATAATATTATTTTCATATAATTCTACCGTCAGACTATATTATACTTGATATTAAAGTAATTACAATAAAATTATCTACTATTACTGTTATTTGAAAAATGTCATTTTTTAAATAATAGTAGATAATCTTTTTGTAATTGCTTTAATATTAAGTATACAGTATGTAATAAAAAAATTTTAAAAATAATTGTATTTAAAAGTATTTATAAATGTATTTAAATACAATTGGTATTTATAAATATATTTCAAAATCCAAGTATTTCAATAATATTTCAATGTATGTCAGTATCTTGCATCTTGCATTTAAATATTTTGTTTTGAAGTATCTGCCCAACCTTGATGGTCCTCGATCGCTCTCATCTGGTCTTCCCTCCACCATAAGCGGTTCTTCTTTTTTTATTTATTCGTCACACGAAAGTGTACCGACGCGCGAGCGATGACGTATTCGGGAATTCACGACTCGACGCGCCGCTACAATAGAAAGTTAAAGGCTGAGACCCGGAAGGAAGACTCCGATGACGCGACGAGTGACCCACATCCGGTGAATCAACCGCGAGAGAGTAAAACGGTTTATGTGCCGCGGAACATTCCGTACAGGATCGAGTAACTTGGGTACTTGGTACTCTGAGCTATCAGTGATGGGTAAGATACATTTAAAGTGTATCTAGATACAAATACACAAATTAAAATGTATATAGATACAGATACTGAGATACTTGAAAAGTATGTCAAATACATGTCAGATACTTTTAAATTAGATTTTATCATAATAATGGTAATATGCATAAAATGTACTTCATAAATTTTTTATCTTTATTAATATTTTTTGTATACTACGTTATTCGTTAGTCTTAACACATAAAAAATATCTTAAAGATATATAAATTTGACCACCAAAGCTAAATAATCGCCCAATCGGTGTTGATGACGATATAACTTTCTACTCGTCTTGATCTTTTAAAAATTTGAAGAATTATGTGAAAATGCATCTGAGAAAAGCAGTTCAGATACTATGTTTTGTATCTAGATACAGAAACTTCAATTCAAATGTATCTCAGATACACAAAATGTATCTAGATACTACCACTGAGAGCTATATATGAAGTCGCGCGCACGTTTTATGTGTGACATCGATTTAAAAATGATCGAAAAAACAGTTTCCGAACGTGTAATGAAGTTTGGAAGGGGTAATGTTTGTCGGCGCTCGATTGCACGCTTGATTTGACATCGATTATCCCCCCATGCGGCGATTAATATTCGAGATTAATTATATAGATTATTCGAGAGACCTATTATATCATTTCGATATTTCAATCTCTCAATTATTGGCGTTGTATAATTTATTTGATAATATCATATAATTTATTTAATCATATCGCATGTAATTTATTCAAAACACATGCAAATATGGTAAAGTTATTTTTTTTTTTTTTACATCGAGTGATTAAAGTTTCGATCGAAACTCGTTCTACTTTTCGTCGCTAAAAGACTCTGCCACAGCTAATAGATGACTAAAAAACTCAATTCAACAACGCGTTTAACTTAAACTTTTAGAAGCTTGATAAAATTAATCTCTCAAAGTTAGAGAAAATTAATATTCATTTTCTCGGTTTTGTAAAAAGCAAAGTCGACTATTGCATTTAACTCTTCAATTAGAACGCAATCGTTATATTCTACAAACTGAAACACACAGTTTATCGTATTTTAATCGGATTTACCTTTCGACCTCGTGTGCACCATTTCTATATTTACTCTCACTCATGGTCGATTAACGGGCTTAAATAAAGCTGTATGCCTTAAATAAAGCGCGGACGAATACTTGTCAGTGAAAACTTTTCCGCGTCAAATCGAGTTAATGTTACTTTGTTCGGGTCAGCGACTCGAGCAAACGTGATATTTTTACAGAGATAAGATAGAAATAATTATTTAGCTCTTTATTCTTATCTTATAAATATTATTTCGCGCAATTGCAAAAAGTATTTATGTATGTTATACAGAGTGTCTCGTACTCAGTGAATCATTTACAGTAGATTCTTGATGATTTTTCCTCATAGCGAAATGTCGAGGCATCAATAATTTTTCCAAATTATAAGTGATTTAAAATAAAAGATGGTATTGGAAGAATTTTATACAACTTTCTGTGATATTTACCACAAATTAAATAATATTAAATATGTACCAGAAATAAAAAATATTAAATATGTAGATACATACATAGTAAAATTTATCGAACATATTTTATTGTGGATATTAATATTTTTTATCGTGGTAAAAATTAATCAGAGAAACTCTAATAAATTCTTCCAATACCATATTGTCCCGCTACGGTTTTCTGAATAAATTCTGAAAATTCTCTCGGTGCAAAATCACATTTTTCAATTAATTTCAGTTTAGAGTTTACTTTGATAAAATTTTAATTTAAGATTTATTGTTAGTTACAAATATACACGATGATAAAAAATAGAACATGTAAAAAAGATTTTGCTGAGGAGAAATCGTCCCCAAATGACGTCGGGAATCTATAATTATGAATGATTCAGTACGGGGCATTCTGTATAGATTGAACTAATACACTGATAGAGATAGAATCGAACGCTATCTCTCGGGTTCACAGGCCTCTATAGGGAACGTTCTCTCTGTGGAGGGAACGTTGGGGTTTCCGAGATAGAGAAATCTGTCAGAACCGCATCGCGTTACGTAGAAATCACGTCTCGGCCGACAGCCGACAACAGGCTAATGCCAATAAGCGTAATCTCGACGCGATTGCTCTGTGTAATTACCATCATGCACCGACGTGGCATGACTGCTCTACCATCCTTGCATTATTCATGTCGTCAGGCTACACCCTAAATTCGAAGGTTTCCCAAAGGATGTAACCGCCGCATCGCGCCGGTAATTTCACTGTCGAACAGCTTCGCCTGCCATCGCCGTATGAATCACGTAGTAAGGTGCATTAAAGAGGGAGGATCCATGGGGAGGTGAGAGAGAGAGAGAGAGAGAGAGAGAGAGATTTTAGGGCTTCACTTTAAACGATCTATAACCCGCGACAAAATTCCAAATATAATTTTGTATAATTCTATTCTGTCTCGTGTAATACGAAAGAAATGTTGAATAAGTAAAACAAACATTTATGTACATATTTAAAATTACAAATCTAGATTTCTGTTCTCTTGAATTTTTCACTCGCAAGTGGATTACCGAAAATGAAACACTTAAGATGTGTCAAAATTAAATGTTTGAATGATTTATTTGCCAAAGATATATTTTATCTGACACCATTAATTGTATAAATAATATACATATTTTTTTTTATAAAGATTTGAATCTTATTTCTTAAAATAATTATTTCTTAATCTCGTGAAAATATTCTTACCAGTGACATATATTTTTTTAAATCGATGCAATTATAATTTGTATCAGTCAATATGCTCTGGCAGTGCAACTGCATTAATTCCAGTAATACCATCGATAAAATGCCGATCATTATAATATAATCGTGTCTTCTTTTCCTTTTCTTTTTTTTTATTCCTAATTACGAACTCTCCCGAGAAACATCTCGAGATGATTACAATGGGCGCGGCCGGATAATCGCGGCGATGAAAAGAAGCGGGTACATCGCAGCCGAGCTTGTAACGAGACGTAAAAAGAATAAGAAGAAGAAGGGTAGGGAAGAAGAGAAAGAACGAAAACGGTCTGACAATTCGTAGATCTAAAGTCGACTTTGGCTCATGAATAACGTAGGAGAGAGCGCATTAGAATATTCCCCGCGGCATAACGAATAAGGAGACATAACTCCCATTGTTATTCCTGCGGCTTAAAGGAGAGAGCACTGACTCGCGATGAGACTGCGAAAGAAGCGACTTTACACTCGATACTAGCAGGGAGGAGGACAGGGAAAATGGTGCACTCGGGAAGAAAAGTCGACGGACTTTATCTTTATCCGGCCGGTTTATTAAGGACCCTGGCGTCCTATGTCAAAGCACGAGTTCCTGATCCTTCATAATAATGCGGGTCTTATGCCCTATCTACACCTAAGGATAATCCTACTTGTAACTTATTTCAGGGAGTACTGTAAACGATCAAAAACCCTACTGAAGTTGGTTTTTAATCGGGCCAATGAAAAAAAATTTACGATTGAAAACCAACTTCAGAATGGTTTTTGATCATTTATACTACTCCCTGGAATAAGCAACAAGTAGGATTATAGGTGTAGCTAGGGTATAATGAATGACGATAAACGATTAAAAACCAACTTCAGTATGGTTTTTGATCCTTTAGACTATACTCACTGGAAAGCCACAAGTTGGATTATCCTTAAGTGTAGATAGGGCATAATGAATGACGATAAACGATCAAAAACCATACTGAAGATGATTTTCAATCGTTCCAATCGAACAAATTTACGATTAAAAACCAACTTCAGGATGATTTTTGATCCTTTAGACTATACTCACTGGAAAGCCACAAGTTGGATTATCCTTACCCATACAGCACAGATTATTGCAATTATATTGCAGCAACGTTGCAATGTTGCAAGTTGCAATGCAACATTATAAAGACATTGCAGAGATATAAGTGCACAAAATTCCAGCACTCTTGTAGCAACATGACATTAATATTTCGGAAATATTGCATGTAATCCAAATTCTATAATTTATATATTGTAATATATATAAATTAACTACAACGTATTTTCATTAATGATTTATTTACATTTATATATGTGCAATGTGCCTGTATATGCAACATTAGTTTATGGTTGCAATAACAAGCATTATTGCAAACTCATAACATATTGCAATATTGTTGTAATATTTTGTTGCAATCTTCCAAAAAGCGGACATTTTAACATTGCTGCAATTCAACAGCAATGATGTAGCAACATTTTGCAGTGAATTTGCAATATTGCAATGTGTAGATAGGGCATAATGAATGACGATAAACGATGAAAAACCATACTGAAGATGATTTTCAATCGTTCCAATCGAACAAATTTACGATTAAAAACCAACTTCAGGATGATTTTTGATCGTTTATACTACTTTCTGAAATATACGCCACAAGTAGGATTATTCTTAAGTGTAAATGGGGCATTAGCCTCGTTCGTAATTAGCGTTCTCATCGATTATTCGCGACCCTCGTTTTAATCAGGACTTTGCGCAACTTGTGTTGTTGCAGATATAGCGGCTGGCTCAAAAATTACTTGATGCGCTGAGGATGCGCCGTGATTTCTGCAACGGTGGGCTTGCCTGCGCCGTTGTGTGGGTGTCGTCGACCTGCCTTCTGCTCGTTCTCTCCCTGTCGTCATCGATCACCGTAGCAGGTACGTTCTCTGTCTTCTAGCTTTTTTTCTCTTTTTTCGGCGTTTCATTATTTACCGCTCGGCGGTTTGACGTCTCCGCGAGCGCTAACGGACGGATCTCTAATATCATATTTAAAAAAGAACTCGAGTAATCTTCTCCGATGCAGTGTCTTACGAGAATGGATCGACATTTCCATTTCTTTGACTCTGTTTGAGAAGAAGGAAGGTTTACGGATAAAAAGTAATAGTTTGATAATCCCGGAAAATTTCTTTTTCCTTTTCGATTTTGTCAAGATGTAATCCTGTCATCATTATTATTTTTTTCCCGATCATGATTATGTGAATTACTGTGCTGCGATAAAATTTTGATTGCAAGTTGGAGTTATTGTTTTACGTATTTGGAAGTGTCATAACACAAAATCAATAACGAAAGACTCGAAAGAGCGAAACATCAGTAAAATTATATCAAACTCTAATTTTTTATGGACATTCTCTTTCCCGGTTTAATCAGACGCATTTGGACAGCACGTAATATATTCCTTCCTGTTTAAGCCAGCAATTTATGTCGCGCCAGCTATTTTTTTTTTTTAGGTTTAGCGATTTCATTATTTTTTGCCCAGCACACCATTCATATATCATTCTCGGCGTCGTGCAAAATCTCTGCAAAACCGGAGTCAGCAGCGGGTTGTCTTGCATGCATATTCGACACCGACTATGATAGAAGGCCAGGTCGAAGATTCGAAAAAGCGCGGCGAGAAAGAAAAACTCCCTCTTTCTCGAACGTGCATTTGCATGTAATGCGCCATGGATAGACGTGAGCGGATTTCGGAAGCCGAACAGTCGTGATTCGTACTTGATGTTGCGCGAACCAACCAACCAACCGCTCCGTCGCGCACACATTCGCGACATATGTTCCTCTAGGGGAATTGGCGGATTCTGTTTGAGATCGCTCTCGACGGCAAATTTCCTCTCTCCTTCTCTATCCTCGCAATTCCTCCCGCTTACCGAAGCGAACCGGAAAACGACCCTTCATAAATGACCGTTTGCTCGAAAAGCATTGGATGCAAAATTAGATATTGCGCGAGAGAGATAGGAGCGACGATCTCTGCGGTCTGTACTCACGTTTCACGTTGAATATATTATATATCTATATATCATTCCTATTCTGAGTTTAATCCCTTTGAACTTGATCCCGTACAACCCCTTTACGCGCAAGATGCGTAACTATCTCTCTTTTCTATAATATAAAGACGAGGGTGTTTCACGGAGTAACAGCAATTAAATATTTGGAGATGTGTAATTCGATTAGAGATACAAATGATATGTCGTTTTTCTACATAATTATTCTACTTTTCATCCTTCAGCCAATAATGCACCGCTTTTTTCCGCTTCGTCATCATTTCTAAATTTTCGTCCTGTCAAAGCGTTCTTCAGAGGTTCAAAAACGCGTATAATAATCAGAGGGAGCAAGGTCAGGGCTATATGGGAGATGCTGGAAGATCAAAGACATGGTACATTCTTGGCACGATCAAAAATTTTTCTCTAATGGAATAATAAAATTGGTGCATAACGAGGTAAGAAATATATCGAAAAGGAGAATGATTAAAAAATGACATATCATTTGTGTCTTTAATTGAATTACGTATCTCAACAAATTTAATTTGCTATTACTTTCTCAAACACCCTCGTAATAATTAACCTGGGATTTTTTATTTATGTATAGATTTGTGTTTGCGAGATAAACAATTAAATGCCCGAAACGAGATGAAATTAATTTTCCATTATGTCGTTTACGTTGTGAAATGGGGAGGATATACCAGTGCAGAGAGTCTAGGTGCGATATGCGAAATTATACCGTATATGAATTGCGCGTAAACGCATCGTCGAGTAATCGATAACGAATTGAACTCGACTCTGTTCATTGATCTATATCGCGCGATCGGCGAATTAAATAGCATACCTAACGAGACGGTAATCGCGGAACGAAATTGCTGGTTAGGCTCCTCTGGTCCCCTTCTGCATTCCGGCAATCGATCCCATCCCGATGTGTTACAGCAGGATGCAGGCCTTTTCAAATATCGAGGGCAGCCCGATTTGCATGCCACAGGCAATAACAAATTGAATTTCTCCCGCGCCGTAAAGGCATCCCCTGGTCTTTCCTTCTCGTTCTTCCTCGAATGTCTCATCTCGCTTATCTTTTTCCTTCTCCCTTTTCATATCTTTTTTTTCTCTTTTTTTTTTCAACAGAGAGGAATGAGAGAATCGAAGGTATATGTGTATACAGAGGAAAAAACACTGCCTCGACTGCGAGGCACATAATAATTCCATTTATACACTTTTCGAAATTTCGAAAGAATAAGAGACAAAACGCAATTCGCGAAAGTGCAGGATTCAATTATACGCGCTTGTGCGAATCGCAGGTAAAAGCTTTGGAGAGGAACCAAAATAAAGAAATTCTCCAACGCGACAGTTTCGGATGACATCTCGGAGTCTCTCGCCTATTTTTTGCGACTATATTTTCACTCGACTTGATTTTTTCTTTATTCTTACGAAACGTTGTTCCAAGCCACGCTTCATTGTGAAAAGGCGCGGCAAACGACCGCTTGACACGCGACCTGCACGTATACATATACGTATATAGAGGAAAAGGTACACCTCGTGACTGCGTATATGCATACCTATCTGCCTCGGGGACTTTCGCCAGGTGCGCCTAAACGGAATATCCGCTCGAGCGGATTTTCTTTTCGTGTACCCGGACCCGGGCACTTTCTTCATTTGTCATGCGAACGTGCATCACCGCGTATACTCTCTGCGTATACATTAATATGTGCCACGTAACGGAACGCGGTAAACTCCCACCGAGTCGGGCATAAATTAACGCAAGAGCTTAATTCTCGCAGTTGAAACTTATAAATTTGCATGTTTCGTTGCGTTGTATATTCCGCACACATTTTTATTGCGATATCTTATACATATTTATTTATCTATTTATATAGTATACACGGACGTCCGCTGAGGGAGCATTTGTCCCCTTGGAATCGATCGAAAAATTAAGCATTCGCTTTCTTTTTGAATAAACACTGGAATTTATTTGGATATTTAATATATAAAAAATGGAAATAACAAAAAAATTAAATTTAAAAAAATTGAGCACAAAAGAAAAATTAGAAATAAAAAAATTTAATTATACCCTTTCTGGAAAAAATCCTGCGGACCCTCATGATATTATTCCTGTTTATATTTCTTTCGCCGTGTGACAAAAATGGGATTTTCGTGCCACCAATGTGTGAAAAAAGTTTCTTAGATTTCCATAATAATTTTTATATCGATATGACAGAATTTTAATTCAAAATGATGGATCTAAAATACCAATGTATATTGATGCAATATTTTTAAATAAATTATTATTTTTATGCGATGTTTTGATCTGTCATTTATAGAATAATCAAATTCAGATATATTTTGACTTAGCGATTTCCATAATTTTTGATATACTCATTTTTGTAACAATTTATTTCCATTTTTTTTTTTAAATTTTGATCCAATATTGAAATTCTGATATTCAGATTCAGCGACCTCAAAAACCATAGCATACCAATAAGTTTCATATACAAATTGCAAAAAGATAAATTGGTTTTTTCAGATGTGCATATATAATATGTATGTATAATATATGCACACATTACACGTCTTTTTTCTGTGCATATGCTACGAAGGGTAGTTAACGATAGGAAAGGAAAGAGAGTTTTGATAAATTAATTTAAAAAATCTTAAAAAAAATAATAAAAATCGATCGACCGTTCTCTCGATCGAATCTCACGTTTCCTCATATTTTTCGAGTATCTAACAGTTTGTTTTCGCGTTCTCGTTCATTCCGTTTTCCTCTCTCTCTCTCTCTCCTTTGAGGTACCGCCTGGAAATGCGCTCATAGGACGATAGGCGATGAGTAAGTATAGTAGTAAGTGTGGCAGTAGGATGCCGAGGAACCGTTATAACGCCGTCTCGACTCCGGCTATTTTTATTATTATTATTATCATTATCATCGTTGTGCTACACTTTAAGCCCGAGCGTGCTCGAAAACGACGTCTCGGCCTCGCCTCGGCTTCTCGTCCGAGAAAGCACTTTATTTCGCGCGGTGACCTATTAAGAGCGCGCTCCCGCTTGTAGAACTTATTAATCCGTAACAACGTCGCCTCATTAAACATTGATATATCCTTGCGACTATGCTCCAAGATTTTATGCGCAAAAAGATGAGCTAAAAAGTCTGTCAACATGCTGCTCAATAATTTAAAGTCGGTAATTAGGTTCCTTCTAAATTAAAAATTAATTAATATAATTTAAATAATATAGTATAGGCGATTCGATAATAGAAGTTTTCCATTGAAACTTCCTTTCTATGCGATGTGAGTCTCGTAAGATATGGATATATATGTCATGTTTTGTCCCAAATCAAATTAATAATCCTCGAATTCTACGCAGAGAGTATTTTCTCTTAGAATTTATTCAGAAATTCATGATAATTGTGAAATAATATATATAATATTGGAAGAATTTTGTAAGAGGTTCTCTGATTAATATTTACCACAATAAGAAATATTAATATCTACTACAATAAGATATAAAATGTTTGATTAATTTTACTAAAATCTTATGATTCTTCAAGTGTTTTAGTAGAATAGATGCCAAAAAAGTGATAAACATAAAAAAATATTTTATATAAATTTTACAATACAGAAAATATATATTTTCAATCCAGCTTAATCGTTTATAATAATTTTAACACACAGTCAGTGTTTACTGTTATCTAAAAAATATAGATGATCATCTAAATAAAGCAGTTTTGACGTCATCTTATCTTGATATATTGTAGTCAATAAAAATATGTAAAACATTATTTTTACTAAACAATCTAGAATAATGTTAAGATAATTTAGAGAGCTATAACACATAAAAATACAGTTAGCAGTAAACGATAAAACTTATGAATAAAAGTATATATTTTTATATCTCTTTTCTAATTCACATTTTTTATAACTATGCTTATATAAGCCATAAGCGATCTTAAAAATAATATTTATTTACAGAAGTTATAGCTAGACGAATCGTCATACATACTTTTACTTTGTATCTAAATATATTTAAAACGAAATCACATCTTTATCTTATCTATAAAATAAATTTTCCTCTTATTTGTAGTGAATTTTGCGGTATAGAATATAGCAGAAAAATTGTCTTCGTGTATATTTGGATGTGCAAATGACGTAAACACGATTTGCATGTACAGAGTCATCGCCGAAGGTCTTCGGTCGATGTCCGTCCTTCGAGGAGCAGAACGTGTGTCCGTCGCGAGCGCCGGCCTGCGAGAATGACTTCCAGTGTCAGAGGAACGCGCCGGAGGAACGGTGCTGCAGGACTGCGTGCGGCTTCCGGTGCGTCGCGGGCCAGCTGACCGGATGCGAGCAACTGGCCCTGGCAGCCGTGAGGCGGTCGCGGGCCGAGGGCCCGTCGCAGTTCGTCCCGCGATGCGACAACGTCACCGGCGAGTTCGAGAGGATACAGTGCGAGCCGGAAGGCCAGGTCTGCTGGTGCGTCGACGCGATCGGCGCCGAAATTCCCGGCACCAGGTCCCTCGACAAGGATGCCATCGACTGCGACAAGCCTCGCGTCTGTCCGGCTCACAGCTGTCGCATGCTTTGCCCATTGGGATTCGAGGTATTTCGAGTATTCGCCACATGTCAAACCGTACGCTTATTTACGAGATGTAAATCCGGAAACGTTGTATTTTTATTTCGAGAAATTTTCTTCTCGAGTATTAATGCCCTGCGCGCAATAGAGAAAACATTAGGAGTAAATATTAAATATTTAGGAATAAGAATTGTTTTGAAATAATTAACAAATCGAAAAGAACTCTGATGTAAAATAATATGTTAAATATATTAATTTCTAATATTTTTTCTATTGTGCGCAGAGACTGTTTTTTATATTTATTTGTTTCGAGCAATGGTTTCTGTGTTAATAAATAAAAATACCTATAGATAATTAATAATTCTAGATGATATCACTTCTTTACTTTATCTTCAGCTAATTGTTAAAATATATGCTATCCATTTTTATTTTATTAGCAAATAAAACAAATATCTCTTTTACATATTATTTAAAGTAATATTTTGCAAATTTAGACTGCATCACTGTAAATCGAGATATTCGACGTATTTTTCATATGTAAAACTATACATTTTCGAGATTGTATTTCATTGTTGTATTTATTATACATCGTTACTTGTTATGAGCAATGTTTTAGTGTAAATATGTAAGTTGATAGTATTTTAAAATATCTGCTTTACATTACCGAACAACTCCTCTTTTTATAAACAACATATATGTACCAGCTAGAAATCGTCTGTGAAACATTAAAAAATTTTTGTTTTTATAAAACGAAAACTTATAAAAAAAATGGAAGCATGTATTTAAAGTTACATCTTAAATTGTTCTCCTTATAAGTATTCTTATTAAAAAAAAAAAAAAAAAAAAAAAACACATTTTTTATA
Source organism: Nylanderia fulva (assembly GCF_048542155.1). NCBI lineage: Eukaryota > Metazoa > Arthropoda > Insecta > Hymenoptera > Formicidae > Nylanderia > Nylanderia fulva. Next base: position 298,836 of record NW_028190368.1, on the reverse strand, counting down.
TAGAAAAAAGCCCCTGTCCTATATTCGATCTACTACACTTCAACTATATTTAAAATGAAAAATTCGATTCGTATAGATCAACGAGCATACCGGATGTCCCAAGTGCGAGTGTCGGGATCCATGTCGCGGCGTTACCTGTCCAGGGAGCGGACAGACATGCGAGCTGATCGAGATGAGTTGCGCTCGGCCGCCGTGTCCTCCGCTGCCCAGCTGTCGGAAGGCCAAGTCCCTGTCGACGATCTGTCCGGCTGGTGAGCCGTTGCAGATCACCGATTCGCCGCGGCCGTTCCTCTGCGGTGACACGCCCGGCAAGCCGACCTGTCCGCCGATGTACAGCTGCCTGGTGGAGGCCGGCCAGGAATACGGGGTCTGCTGTCCTTCCAGCGTGAACCTGCAGCGAGCCGGCTCCTGTCCGGCGGAGGACTTGGGCGCTCCTTGCGGCCCCAGCTGCCGCTACGACCTCGAGTGTCCTGGGCCCCAAAAGTGTTGCGGCAGCGAGCGTTGCGGCGGCAACGTCTGCGCGATACCCCGGGGCCTCAGCGTGTGCCATCGCGATCGCATGCTCGCCGAGATGCTCAGCGTCTCCGAGCGCCAGGGTCGCGGTTACGTTCCGCAGTGTACGGAAGGTGAGACGGACGAGCACACCTTATGCATATCTCGCATCGATCGGGAGAAACGATCGAGCATTCGCGTCCATTAACGAGTTCATTGACGATCTGAAACTTTGCCCAAGTAGTTTGTATGACCTCCCTCTTCGACACACGTTGAAGGCTGCATTGGAGGGAAGTTGCATGTACCGTTAATAGAGAGAATTTATGATTCGAAACTTGTTGATTAGTAACTGCGCGAGTTTGTTAACTTCTTTATAATCTTGAGCCTTCATACGCAGAAAACGTATGCATGTTTCTGCTTAGTAGTGTATATAAAAAAATATATATAAACTCTTTATTACGATATAAAATATGAAATAAAAAAATATAAATTTAAAAAAAAAATTTTATAGATGGAGGTTTCGAGACGAGGCAGTGCTCAAGGAACGGTCTTGTTTGCTGGTGCGTGGACGACGAGGGTAGAAAGATATCTGGCTCCATGGGTCCCTCCGAGAAGATTGACTGTAGATCGATAAGCAAGGCGCGCTCGCTTCCGGCGTCTTGCACCCCTCAACAGTGCGCTCAGGTTTGCCAGTACGGCTTCAAAACGGATGTCTTCGGTTGCCCGACTTGCGAATGCGACGATCCGTGCGAAGGGTGGGTATCGTTACGGTACAGCGGCGTAGATTAATCTCCTTTACTCGCGAGCAAACCGCAACTAATATTTTCTCTGAAAATATTGGAAAAGCTCTTCTTGCAAAAATCTTAAAGAGAGAATTATTAAATTGTTTTAAAAATTTATTAAGAGAAAACTATACTCCAAAAGGAAAAAGAATGACAGAAAATAAATAAAAAGATGTATTGTCCGAACGATGGAGGATGAATCGATCGCTTAATTAAATTAATATTCTTACAGATTTCCTTGCCCCGAAGGACAAGAATGTACTCTAAAGCGGGAAGACGGCTGTCCAGATTTTCTCTGTCCAACGAAACCGGAATGTAAACCTAGAAAGACCTACAAGAGTCCTTGTCTCTTTGGCACGCCGCTGATCGATCGGGATGGAAATGCCGCGACTTGTTCCGCTAACGAAACTTGTCCCGACGATTACAAGTGCACGGTGGTACCGGAAGCCGGTCAGTCGGTCTGCTGCCTGAAAGCCCCAAGCCTGGCCAAGGCACCTACAAGTAAATATATAGAGTTGTAAATTTGAGAGTTATATAAATATTTAAATATATTATAATTGAAAAATCTCATCGAGAATAACTTACCTTTTTTGTTAAATTTTCCTTTAAATTTTTTTTACGAAAAAAATGTTTCTTTTTCACCCGAAAATTTAGTGTGCGAGTATCTGCGAGATTTCAACGATCGCATGGAGGGTACAAGGGAAGGAATGTCTCTGGCGATTCCGGCGCCTCAGTGCGAGAAGGATGGCAGCTTCAAATCTCTACAATGTCGCAACAGCACGGATTGCAACTGCGTAAACCATCGCGGGGTGATCCTGAAGACCGGAGTGGACTCCACCGCCTTGGCCGATTGTAACGCCATCAAAGAGCTCACGCGAATCTGCAAGCACCTCTATTGCAACCTGATCTGTCCGTACGGCTACGAGGTGGACGCGGCCGGTTGCGAGCAATGTCGTTGCCACGAGCCCTGCCGCGACGTCGTTTGCGAGCCGCAAGAGACCTGCACGATGATCGACGTGAATTGCGGTCCGGATCAGTACTGTCCAGCGGTACCAGCCTGCTTGACGACCAAGCCGGGACAGTGCCCGTACCTCGTGCCGAGCTCGTCGAGCTGCGAGCTGCAGTGCAGCAATGATCAGGAGTGCTCGTCCGGAGACAAGTGTTGCTCGACCGGCTGCGGCACGCAGTGCGTAGCCCCTGTCATGGCCACGGCCTGTCAGCACGCCCGCGCGGTCGCCGAACACGCCGCCAGGGAATCGGGCGAGCCCGCTAGGAGGATCTACATACCCAGATGCGACACAAACGGCGCATTCGAGCCGTTTCAGTGTCACAATGGCGTGTGCTGGTGCGTGGACCAGGAGGGCAAGGAAACAGCGGGCACCAGAGTTCTCGAAGGAACCAAGCCGGGATGCGATACGCCTTCTAGATGCCCGGATATCGACTGCAAGCTCGATTGTCCGGACGGCTTTGAACTGGACGCGGACACCGGCTGTCCGACGTGCTCGTGCCGCGATCCGTGTCGCAGCGTGACATGTCGCGGCGAGAACGAGGCGTGCAGAATGGTCGAGGTAGCGTGTAGCGCGCCGCCGTGTCCTCCCGTGCCCGTTTGCCTGCCGAAGAAGGATAATCCGTGCCCGAACGGTTCGCCGTTACTCGAGCTGAACGGCTCGATCGCTACTTGCGGCCCTCACGGTCACCATTGTCCGACGACGCACAAGTGCGAGCTATCGCCCCTGGATGAGTATGCGGTATGTTGTCCGAAACCGCGGGAGGTGTGCTTTGAACCATCCAGGCGAGTACCGTGCAACCCGAGCGCAGGCTTCAACGAAACCGAGAGGTGGTTCTTCGATCCTGAACGTAACGAGTGTCGACAAAAGCACGAGTGCACTTTGGGCCACAACGACTTCTCCAGCAAGCTGGTATGCGACACCGTGTGTCCCGTGTTATCGCAATGCGAGAGGCTGCGCGAAAAGAACCTGAAGAGGTCTCAGAGGCTGAAGCAACCCACGTTCTTGCCCAAGTGCAATCCCGACAGCGGTACGTGGGAACCGGTGCAATGTTTGGAGCACGTCGGTGTCTGCTGGTGCGTCAATCGTAAGGGTCAGCCGATCAAGGGTTCGCTCATCAGGGGCGCCGAGCCAAAATGTAATTTCCGGCAAGCCAGACGAGGCGGTAGAGGACCGCAGGAAGTAGATCGTGAGATTCAGGCAATCATGGAGAACACTTTGCTGGACTTGGAGATGGACGAGCGGCGAGCGGGAAAGATGCTCGGGACGAGGTGTCAGGCGATGAAAGACAAGAATCACGTGCCGATAATATGCGATCCGCAGGGTAGATTCGAGCCCACTCAATGCGCCGGTGATACTTGCTGGTGCGTCGACGAAGCTGGTAATCAGCTGATCGGCTCCGAGCCGTTTTTCAAGGGAACAAGCATTTGCCGTAAGTATAGAAAAGAGATCTCTTTTTACCTTTTTCAATTAAAATATTTAAATTTCAATTAAAATTTTATCGTTACAAATATCCTCTTATAATAAAATTTCCTCTTAAAAATATAAATATAAATATAGAATATATAGAGATAGCTAGAATAAAATATGGAGTTTATACATGTATATAAAAATTGTTGAACTATATATATATTATATATAATTGTAATTATTATATATTAATTATAAATAATTTTAGTGCCCACGCCGGTCGAGGCCGTCGAGGTGACGTTGCGTTTCCCCGGTCGATTCCTCGCCGCAGATGAGGCACGATTCGCCGAAAAGGCCGAGGACTTTCTACACGAGCTCGGCGCAATACTTCGGAAAGGCGTGCGAGTGGACATCAATCAAGATTCGGCGATGCTGAGTTTCGAGATTGTCGGCGCGAATAAGGTAGACGTGGCGTTTCATCTGGAGGAACTCACGCGGATCCAGCAGCTATCTATGCTGGGTTCTTCCGCGGACGCGACGACCTCGCGCTTCATGCATCGCTCCACTCCCGTGGCGATGCAGAGTCGGATCGTTGCGTTGGAGCAACGCGAGATTCTCACGCAAGTGGAAACGCCGGTCTATCAAACGGCCACGCTCGTGCTTGCGGCAGGAAGCGCCTTCATTATTAGCAGCCTCGTTATTCTGCTGATGCTCTATCGTAAAAAGGTACTTATCGCGATATCTTAGGGGTCTGTTCTTTTCAGCTGCACTAGTTTAGAGTTTATCTCTTTTTTTTTTCCTACGTGAAGTAAAAGGAAGAAACTCAATCTAATCTGGTGCAGCTACTTTAGCTGAGAAGAACAGACCTCTTGGTTGTGAGATTTTATCGAGATTGTTTATATTGGATTTATAATACATTTATATATAGCGGTAAATGTGATAATTCTAATCTCATTTTCTTTAATGGAACTAGGCTGAATATTTAGCGTTTGCGGAAATAATCTTTAAAACATCAGCTCGTTGTTGAATCAAAGCAATTGGTTTGCAGATGAAAATGAAGGATTCCACAAAGATGCTTCCCGTGGACCAACATTTTCTCGCTTACAGCCAGCAACCGGTCTACGTAATATCCGGGACGGAGCAGGAGAAGGAGAAGGAAGCTGCGGCGCAGCAGATGCTGAAAGATATTCATACGTCGGATACCATTGTTGAAGCATAAAGCGATTTGATGCTCTTTTCACGTGGGTCATTTCCGCCTTGTGCGATAGTGATTCTAAAATTTCTGTCTTTGAAAAGTTTAAAAAAAAAGATTCAGATTTAGAGGAAGTGTAACATACATGGGTGCAGGGTTGTCAATCTCTAAATCCTTCGAAGCACGCGCGTTGATTTGACTTTTCGAAGTCGCGCGATAATCACATTTTTATTTTTAATCAACCAGTTAATCAACCTCATCATTGAGTCTCCCTCTGTCTCTGTCAAACTTTCTATGTAATCGAATATCAAATAAAATATGCAATCATATACGCATATTGACTTAACACACAAATATATTACAGGATTAGGACATAAATTGTTTTTTTTTTATTGATTATAATAATATGGAGAAAGAGAATATGACATAGACTATAGACAGAGACTCGAGAATTAATATTATGAGACGCGAATCACTGTCGTACACGGTATAATACGTAGTCAAAGCCGCGTCATGTATATTCCACTGTCATTTTTGTGCTATAATTTATTGTCCACACGAGATTATAATACAGTCTATAGATTCGACGATCGACCGAATAAGGCATATGTTATTTTCAGAAATTGCATACTAATCTATTATTAATTACACTGTAAAAAAAATATGTAATATATTACAGAAAAATATGTAAAATTACATAGATAATTCAATGTAATATTACACGATAAATGACGAAAATGCATAATTTCATTATTTATATTGTAACTTTATATACTTATTATTTGTACGTTGCTTATTATTTCGACGATTCTGGTATAAAGTGGCTTTGTTAGAATTATCGTTATCACTTATCTAAAGTAAGATACGTAAGATACATATTTTAGAAATCAAAAGCATTTATTTGCAAACAATGAGTTTGCCGATAGACGATAAATATTTGCGAGTCGATCGTCGAGAAACTAGACTGTGTTTTTAGGAATCATTTCATCATTCTCGCCAGTTTGTCTTCATCGTCCCTTCGATGTGGGAATCACTAACGTAAGGATGTCCCGGCTAACAATTAAATCATGAAAACTAGGATGTCGTTGCGTTATTAATACGTCGCGCGGATGTAAATATTAGATTTATATTGTGTTCGATTATTTATATAGACGAATAAAGATCGAAACTCTCTCCTGTTTTTCAAGAACAAGATTGTTCTTCTCCACAAAAACCTATATAAATTCTCATTTAGAACTTTACTATATTAATAAAGTAGATAAAATTGAGAATGATACCGTTTCCCTTCCTCTTCATAAAAAAATACTTTATTAGAAATGTACAATCTCCGTAAACGTTTTTGGCATTTTGCAATCTTTGAAATATATAGAGAAAATGTCATAAAATTATAAATAAAATGAATAAAAATTTCCACAAGCATATTGATCCGAAATCAAATTAATGCGTTGTATATATGTATGTTTATTAATTTGTATTGCATTTGATAGCGTCTAAAATAATTATTTTCTTTTTACAAGACAACAGTATGAAATTCAAATTTCGCGCGACATTATTTTGCAAATTCAGCTCGATGACATCATATCCAATTCACAAGCTCGCAATGCGCGTGCGCGTAGGATTTCCAATTTTAATGAATTTTATCTCATTTTAATCGCGCTTTGTGGCGTCTCGTAGATTTCAAACGTCTAATTTAAAATATAAATAAAATTGTGCAATATTTGGAGAAAGAGGAAAAGGGAGCGAAGCGAAGCAGCCGAAAGTCGATATAATCCGCTGTACATATTTCTATATATTAATTTATTGTATTGTATTCGATCCCGTCTACAATTATTTTCTTTTTACAAGACAACAGTATGAAATTCAAACTTCGCGCGACATTATTTTGCAAATTCAGCTCGATGACATCATGTCCAATTCACAAGCTCGCAATGCGCGTGCGCGTAGAATTTCCAATTCGAACGAACTTTATCTTATTCTAATCGCGCTTTCTCGTAGGATTTCAAACGTCTAATTTAAAAATGTCAAGCAAAAGTGAAACGTTAAAATTTTTGAGAAAAGAAGAAAAAGGACCGAGAACGCGAAGCGAAGCGGCGCGGCCGAAAATCGAACGGACGCGCGAATCGAAAGAGCGGCGTAAACGGCGGAGGAGCCGAGTCGCGACGGAGACGGCCGAGGGCGCCCGAGTCGCGGTCGACGTCGATCGGGCCGAGTCGTCGTTTGCGCGAGTGCGAACGACCAATCGAGCGGTTCTCGAACGGGTCGCCTTGCCGTTCGGGTTGGTCGGGGCAGTCTAGTACAAGAAGAAGGATCCTTCGAGTCGTCGGGGTGACGTTCTCGAAAAAGGGAGAGCCAGAAGAGAAAGGGCTACATGGCTACGTCTCGGTTGTCTCGCGATCGCTGATCCGGGAGCGACTCGAGGGTTGTGCGCGCGTCGCCGAGGGAAGGAGTTTCCGCGTCATCGTCTCGAGAACCGCCGTCGCCGTCGAGAAGAAATCTAACGTAGACGACGGAGGAAGCGCGAGGGAAGCCTGTGATGGGTGTCAGGAGGACAGCGAGGGGACGGGGGCAGGCTTCGTACTCGCGCCTCGCGGTCGTCGTCGCATCGTCGAGATCATCGAGATCCGTGCGCTGTCATCCCGCGGTCCTCGCGTCGCGCTCAGCACCGAAATCGGCATCGGCGCGCTGGTTCCTGTTATGCGCGCACGTCGAACGTCAGTCGGAGTGTTTATAACTGCACGGCGTTCTCGTCGGTGCTCGTGGCGGAGGGTGCAGGAGCAGGAAAGGGCGGCGAGGAGGAGAAAGAGGTGAAGACGAGACGGCCAGAAGCCGTCGAGAGGGGGCGAGCGAGAGAGAGAGAGAGAGACGTTCTTCGTCCGAAGACAGAGAGACAATTCCAGACTTCCCTCCTTGTTCTATCCGGATAATCTGTTCGCATCGAAGTGTCATCGGGCTCGCTCGCAGTGACAGTTCGTCGCTGGATATAGAGGGAGAAAGAGGGAGACGTATTTTCCGTGGCCTGTCATACTTGGTCATCGCGACAGACTCTCTCCACGATGTTCACGGGGACGATCAAGATCGAGATCTGCGAGGCGATAGGGCTCCGCGCGACCGACAGGCAGCGCAAGTTCTGGCAGGACGAACCTATACTCGACCCGTACGTGCAGATGGACGTCGACGAGAATCACCTGGACCGCTCGTCCACGAAACCCAAGACGTTCAATCCGATCTGGAACGAGAGTTTCACATACGAGGTGCAGGATGCGGTCACGCTGGGCCTCACCGTCTTCCACGACGCGGCACTGCCGCCAGATTACTTCGTTGCCAATTGCAGCATCCCCTTCGAGGAGCTCGTCACCCGTAATGGCAAAACCACCGACTTCTGGGTTAGTTTGCCAGTCGACTTCCTTTCATCCTTCGCTGCGTTTCAATCAGGGGGTTCATAAACATAAATTGCTATCGCAATGTTTTTTTCATTCCTCTTGATTTCATGTAATTCATCAAACGAATTAGTATTGCAAGTCGATATGCCTTGAACATTATGAATATTAAGTCAGAAAAATCAGATCAACTTACGATTAATGTTTAAACTTAATTTTGTGTTTTTTGCTTTATATTTTAGATTAATTATTTCTCTCTTCTTCTCTCTTTTTTTTTTGAATAATGTTACCAGATACTTTTTTTTATATGCTCTGAAAGAAAGCACTTATATTTTTAAACACGATACGTTAAGTATATAAGGCTTTTAATTATAGAGCGCACTATTAATTAATTTTTTTATCATGTTACACTGATGCATGGTGACAAGTTTTATAATGAAAAATTTCATATGTTTCACAGTAAATATTGTATAGTTAAATAGTTTGTCGCTTCACATATTTTATTATTAATATATCGATACATTCTATTCTTTTAAATTTGATAATTGATGGTAATATGAGTAAACATTTGCAGATTGATCTGGAACCTCAGGGAAAACTGAGAGTGAAGATAGACTTGCAATGGAATGATCAGGGTAAGAGAAAGATATCAACATCTGATAAATATAGTGTGTACGATATAACATATTTCAACTTATTACTAATATTTTAGATCGACAATCGAGTTGCGGTACGGGAGGCGATGCAGAAAGTATCAGTGGTAGAAGCATCGGCAGCGTCAACTCCAGCAAGGAATTGATGCCGCGCCGAGAATTTAAGGAGAGACAGGGCTTCTATCGTCGGAGGGGCGCGATGCGACGAAGGATTCATCAAGTGAACGGGCACAAATTCATGGCTACCTTTTTGAGGCAACCGACATTCTGTTCGCACTGCCGTGAATTCATATGGTATGTATGCTTATATGCCTACACTTGCTTCTCGTTGCTTTTCAAGATTTTACCCGCAAGTACTTCTCTCGATACAATCTTCGAAAGCCGAGTGCGTACTATTACGAGATATAATTGGGAAATAGGAGCATGCTTCCAGTGGTGGTATATTTCATTTGTAGTTACAGCTACAAGGAATATATTTGTAGCGGTTGTCAAAATTGATTAGTAATGCACACGAGATATATTGATCGATTACACCAAAGCAGGATTTACTTGGCCTTTTCTTGTAATCTAATTTAATAATAACAAGAGGAGATATATATTTATGAATTTGTATACAATGGTTAACGATGATTGCACAAGAAATATTAACTTATTATGAAAAATTATTTTAAAACACCTTTGACAAACACATACACAAATGTAGATGATAAAAGCAGAGCTTGGTATCGCTACAGTCAGGATGTATATATATTTGGAAGAAATTTCTTCCTTTTAGATAGATTGCATGCTTGGGTTTTACAAGTGCACATGCCTTATAATATAATCTGTCAAGTCCATTTAAAGATATCGAGGTGTTGGCGCATTCGTACATGAGCTGTTTCAATTGGCAATACTTTTTAATAAACAGCAATTAGTCTGTAAAATTTGGCAAGATACATATCAACAATATGATATTACATTCGATATTATATCATTCTTTTTTTTTTTTTTTTTTTTTTTTTCAATCAATCGCACAAGTCCTTATCAAGAGTCTAGAGTAAATGATGACTAAGTACGGTTAAAGGAGGCAAACGTATGTGTCTTAGAAGGGGTATCACAAAGATACGATGTGACGTGTTTTGTCTGTTGTATTTCAGGGGCTTGGGCAAGCAGGGCTATCAGTGTCAAGGTGAGAAGACACATACACTGTTATTAACAGATTATAATTACGTATCTGCTTGTGCCGCACTCTTATGTATGAATGTAGAGTAATTAGAAGTATGTGTTGCGATTAGTTTTACAATGAAAAAAATTACAACAACTTTATTGATTAATTTTAGTACAGCTTTTACATACTTTAACGTTTTATTTTTACAAGCAGCGCCTTACAATCGCCACCTTTGTGCACTTTTAGTTCACTGCCAACGTATACTTTTGATCTCGCCTTGGGATTAATTTGCTTTATGATAAAGTTTTCACAATTCACTCGTTGATTATTAACCATATAAAGATTTTGACGCTGATTAATGTAATGACTAATAACTACACAAGGTTGCTTCTGTGAATTATTTTATTTGCTATCGATTATTTGCTATGATATAAATTTGTGACCAATTAGGAGGAACTTTAGTTGATTGCATGTTGCTCTTTGATAAAAATTGCCAGATTATTCACGCTGTTTTAGAGCTCTCTAACTCATTTTCGATACTGCAGCTTTTGCCCATTCCCTATCGAGGTAATATTAGATATATTATGATTTATTTCTACGCTTACAATATAATTATAAATAATTTTTAGATGCGTTTAATCACGCATGTAACCAGCTTTGGACGTGCAATATTTAGCGTTATATTTCGAAGATTAATATTTCTATAAGGAGACATTTGTTGTAAATACTGTTTCAGTATGCACTTGCGTAGTTCACAAGAGATGTCACAAATTGGTGATAACCAAATGTCCAGGAATGAAAGATGAGGTAGGTCCATCTGTATTCTTTAAAATAATGTGACATAAGATAAAACGATATATTATCAACAATTTTTTGTGCATCAATATGTTTGAGACCTTTGTACATTATATTTATATTTATACATTCATGCTTTTCAATTAGTTACTTATTGATGTGTAATTTTAACTTTTTATTGATATATAACTATAATTTTAATAGAGATAAATATTTATTATATGTATATATAAGGTCTTTTTATGTCACAAATATAAATAATTTTATTATATTAAATTCTATCAATTTGTTACTTTTATTCTATTGATTTGTCATTTCTGTTTCTTTTTTTGTTTTTCGAATTATTCACTCAGGGTAAAGGAACTGGATTACAGTCGAATCAAGACACAGAGAGCACGCGCTTCAGCATAGACGTACCACATCGCTTTGTTGTTCATAATTACAAGAGATTTACATTTTGCGACCACTGCGGATCCCTGTTGTACGGTTTATTCAAACAAGGTTTACAATGCGAAGGTAAGTGGAATTTATATTAAAAAAAAATTCTCTTTAAAAAGGATAAAAAAGTATACATTAAACTTATCATATTTCTTTTTTGCGTTACAGCTTGTAACATGAACGTTCATAAACGATGTCAGAAGAATGTACCAAACAGTTGCGGTATCAATACCAAAGTTATGGCCGATATTCTGAAAACAATGAACATTTCCGCGGACAAGCAAGTCAAAACTCCGAAAATCAATTACAGAGAATCCGCGTGTCCGTCAACACCCACAGTTAGGGACGATATGTCGGACTTACAAGCGAAAGGAGCGGAAACACCAATTAATGCCAATGAAAACGCAGTGCCTGTTAACGGCAGTGAACAAAGAAAATTCGGAATAGACGATTTTAATTTTATCAAGGTCCTCGGTAAAGGCAGTTTTGGTAAAGTAATGTTAGTGGAACGAAAGGCTAATCCCGACGAGATTTACGCCGTGAAAATCTTGAGCAAAAACATCATTATACAAGACGACGATGTGGATTGCACAATGACGGAGAAGAGAATCTTGGCTCTAGCGGCAAAGCATCCTTTTTTAACGGCCATCCATAGTTGCTTCCAAACGACTGATCGACTTTTCTTCGTTATGGAATACGTGAATGGAGGTACGCGCACATTTTGCGAATAAAATATACGATAAATCACATTTTTTCTTTTACTCGCTAATATCGTATTTTTTTTCGCTCTATTTCAGGTGATCTCATGTTCCATATTCAGAAAGCTCGAAAGTTTGACGAAGCGAGGGCGCGCTTCTACGCGGCGGAAGTGACACTCGCCCTTCAGTTCCTGCACAAAAATCACGTTATATACCGCGATTTAAAACTGGATAATATATTGCTAGATTCGGAGGGACATTGTAAATTGGCAGACTTCGGAATGTGTAAAGAGAATATAATTGAAGGACAAACGACCACATCGACATTTTGCGGCACGCCGGATTATATAGCTCCCGAGATACTACAGGAACTGCAGTACGGTGCCAGCGTCGATTGGTGGGCTCTCGGCGTTTTGATGTACGAGATGATGGCTGGACAGCCGCCTTTTGAAGCCGATAACGAGGACGAGCTCTTCGAATCGATCTTACGAGACGATGTACTTTATCCGATATGGATTTCCAAGGAAGCCGTGTCTATTTTGAAAGGTTTTATGACTAAAAATCCTGCCAAGCGATTAGGTTGTGTCGTAGCCAATGGCGGTGAAAATGCCATAAAGGTCCATCCATTTTTCCAACACATGGATTGGGAAGCGCTTGAAGCGCGCAGAGTGAAACCACCGATTAGACCTAAAATTGTGAGTTCTATTTTAATATTTCATCTCTTTTTATATTCGATAAACAATAATGCGACAATTGTTTCTACATGACGCGTTGAATGTTTCAGAAAAATGAGAAGGACGCTATGAACTTCGATACGGAATTTACAAAGGAGGATCCCGTATTGTCGCCGGAAGGCATGGACGAAGTGAGCTACATCAATCAAGAGGAGTTTCGCGGTTTCTCCATGGTCAACAAGGATTTCAATCCAGCCAGGTTTGCAGCGCAATAAGAGATGATAAATCACTGTGGAGGATATGGAAAACCGAAAAATTAATATCGTCCTAATACTTCCCGCTTAATAAGGTGGCGAATGCGCTAAACAACGCAAAGTTGGATATCGGCGTCGTTTTGAAGCTGCTCGAGGTCTCCTTTGGCCAATTACGTCGATGGAGATGATACGTCTGTCCACCGCGAGGATGGAAGTATTCGACTAATTGAGGCACAATTGGCGGCGATCCGAAAAACTAAGAATTCGGAAATGTTTAGCCAAGCCATCGGGAGAATACCGGAATTTCGTTTTCTTGAGAATTTGCGTTTTCGTGGAGATATTTTTTAGCCGTTGCAGGGACGCGACTGATTGATTCGGCATGAAAGGCGCATTTTATTAGGGCATATTGTACGAGATTGGCAGAGATTGCAAATTTTTTACTATCATTTTTGCGAGGAGCGCTAGAGTCGGTATTGCCGGAAGTAGAGACAGTAATCGAGAGAGTTTTATGTACGATGTCCTGTATTAGAACAGGAATTGCTGGGAAACGCAATTGCCGTTCATTTTTAACGCGATACAAATGAAAGAAAAGATGTAGGCTCTCGTACAAAATGGTATGAACGATCGCTGGGCGATCAACGATTCACTTTGTGAAGTGATATATATACCTAAATTATATATTTAATGTTATTAGAAACGCGCAATGGGATTCCAATTTCGTATAGATTTATATAAGATAGGCGATTGAACAAATTTGGAATACCGGTCTTTGCCGGCTTTTCTAATCTTTTTGGTTTTTATTTTTTATTTTTTATTTTTTTTTTATTTTTTTTTATTTTTTTTTTTTTTAGTAGAACATTTTTTTTATTTTGTCGATTTTGACACGATTGTGCATATAAAGTTTTACTTTCGTTGTTTTTTTTTTAAATATTATAAACTCGTAATTGGGTTTTGATCTGACGACATTTAATATTGCGTTAAATAGATGTGTAAATCGAATTTATACTTACACATAACGGCTTGGCACTTAAAACGTATTTTCTTGTTTCAAAAAATCTCTGTTATGAGAAAATAACATATACGAAAAAAGTGAATAATGTCCATGGAAAAAATTTTAAATTTAACTGAATATTGCTTAAAAAATAAGTCGAGTTTAGTTCTTTAACAAAAACGTAGAATTTTTGACGGATTCGCGCTACGACGAAGACTGAACGTAAGCTGGGCTTAAGTTTTAAGTAATTCCAACATTTATAAATGACGAGTTTATGTGTATAAGAATCTGTGCGTTAGGATAGATAAAAGCAGCGTAGAGAGAGAATCGAAACATCGGTTCTCGTTTCGTCTGGCTGTTGTCCAGCGCCGGTCGAACGAGGTCGAAAGTTTTCGTCGAGCTTTACACATATACACGTACATATATATACACACACACACACACACACACACACACAAATACACACAGAGGAGCATCTCGCAGCGCTTCTCCGATAGGATTTAGATAAAAAAAAATATATATATAACAATCGCGCTCGCGTGATAGAGATCGAGCAGGATACGATCTAAATCGGGCGGGCGCGCGTCATTTCATACTTAAGTAGACTTGAGCGCGATCATTATAGATTGAAAGAGAGTCCACTGGTGGTCTCCAATCAAAGTACATAAAAATATAGATTATATCCATATGTATATGCATGTGCTTCTATATATATGCGTACAGGGACACATGCACATATATATAAATCTAATTTATTTTAGTAAGGCACGGAGACAAGCGAGAGGGGGGCGATCGTAACACTCTAAAAGAAAGCAGAAAGGAACAAACTCTCGCGGCGAGCATAATATATATATATATATATATATATATATATATATATATATATATATATATATAAATTTGCACTTGCGATTCTCGGCGCCTCTTACGATTTTTAAAAGGCGCGTGAGGTGCATATATATATTACCAGTATATAGCCATCGATATAATACACACACATTAGAAAGAAGGAAAGAAAAAGAGAGAATGTATATTATATAGAAAAGAGAGAATGTATATCATAGAGAAAAATATCAAATTTACCAAAATGCCGAGCAAAGAAGCAGCAAGTCCAACTAGCGATTTTGATGCACCTTCCGCGATCCTTAAATGTGTTGTCTCTAAGTAGGTATCTTTGAACACAGGCTTGAAACTCGTGTACTTAATCTACATAGTAAGCTGAAAGCTCTTTAGATACAAGAGTGGGTAATAGTAATATTTTGTTAGTGACTTTTAAGCACGTGGCACGTTGACGTTGTAGTTGCGTATTAGTAAACATCTCCCTCGTTTTCTCGGGTCGGCGTAATTTCGCCCGCCAGGGATGGCGAGGACAGGGAGGAGTGAACACGCGAGAGGTGCATAAAATATATTCAGTGTGCGTCGAAGTGTGCATCGTTCAGTTCGCGCCAAAGATTCTAATCTCGCGCGTTATCCAACGTGTACGCCGCGAGAAGTTTTTTCCAGCGAACCGAACAAATTGTCAAAGCCCCACTTTTCGAATACCATACGGTCTTGGATCTTTGGCGCGAATGCGAGAAAGTTGCCATTCTGATGATTCTAATAACGCATAGAGATAGAACGATAGAGGTATAGCGATAAGTTGTAAACAAAACAAAAAAACAGAAACTTTAGTGTTTAAACGTAGTAATTGTGAAGCGAGAGAATTCGACATGCAGCGTCAAAATCGTGCGAATTATTTATTAGCGGGAATCTCTTTGGCGCGTGCCTCCGTCGACGAGCTGCTTTGGGCAACAATTCTCTCAAAGCTCCGGGTTTTGTAGCCTCCTCATCCTCCAATTGATAGGAGTAACGCGGCTCGTCGACGACGACGCGTGTCGACTCGGTGTCGTGATATATCGTCGTTGTTGTGTAAACGTACATTTTTATGTCCTTCCTAGATCTTAGACCCGCGAATAAGAAAAAGAGCACCCACGTTGAAGGGATGGAAGGACTGTCCTCGTTTCCCGGACACCGTGCGAACTTGCGTAATTGCCGACGCGCGTTTCGAGCCTGTGCAGGACTCGAAGTGCGGGATTCTTGCGCATCTCGTTCAAGGACAATCGGGAGGTGTCCGGGAAAAGGGGTGTCCGTGACCATATACGTCGTTGCACGATTTTTAGATCCTATAAGACGTAAGACGTGCACGTTGCCGGTACACAAACGCGAAGAGCTAACATGTATGTATAATATATAATTAAGGTGCAAAACACATAATGCTCGTCGCTTCCGCGCGTCATCATCATTGTCATCATTATTGTCACGATAATCATTATCATCATCATCATCATCATCATCATCATCATTATCATCAACAATGGTCGCATCGGGGCGAACGTTGTGGCCGATCGTTCCAACAGCTTTCGCTTGTACAGCAATAATTATTGACCAGGAAATTATAGTGTTCTAAGCGTAACAAGGGTATTGACTGTCCGATCGAGACCGTGTCGATACTTTTATTTTTTTTTTCCATGTGTACATCTTCGCGTGTATATTGATTCACAATAGAAGCGCGCTACGTCGTCGTCCTCAGCACCTTGAGGCTCGACGACGTAATCGAAAATTTATTAATTAGCGTTACTCGTCCGCTTATGTCTGTCGGCGTTTTTTTTTTTCGTCCCGTGAAACTTATATCTACTTATCTATTTTATTCGGCCCGTCGACGCGATAGAAAAAACCGTCTCGATGTAAAGGTACCTGATGAGGGCGCAAGACGATCCATGATCGTTGATCTCTAATCATGTTTGACCACGTCGCGAATGTAGAGAGATGTGGCGAGCGTTATCGGAACAATTATCGATTAAAAAAAACTCTCGCTTTGAAGAGTATCTACGCTAAGAGAGAATGTTGCTGGTGATTGAGGACTCGAGAGAGAGAGAGAGAAATAGCTCGCTCGAAGCTTCGTCGACGTATGTGCATTTACTATAAATCTAGTCAAAACGGAGATTTACGGAATAAGTCAGCTTTTTTGAAGATTCAAGTTAACGAGGAGGATGAATCAAATTCCAGAGAAAGGAAGAAGGAGCGAGTGAGAAAGAAAGAGACGGGTTAGTCCGGCCTACGCTTTAAAAAAAGAGAAAAAAAAACATTTAAGACGGTCTCGTGCGTTATTTCGAAAGAAAATTACAGCTATATCGTGTACCTATGTATTGTTACTAGTGTCTAGGATTATGATGTGTATGTGTATTAAATCCGTAAAAAAAGCTGATATCTTGCGGGCGGAGACGACTCTTCTCTCCTTGAACTTAGATATATCGAGTGCAAATCGAATGTGTATTTGTATTTTTTTTTGTGCCGCGCCGCGTCTCATTAATTATATTATTTTATTTATTATCGCAGTTTAAATACATGGCGCTTGTATTTATATATATTATACGTAATCTCGATGATCGCTGAACGGAGATTTCTCTACGAAAGAACAATTGCCGTCCTCAGCACATCGATTCGACAAAAAAAAAACCGACGTGACGTCAAAAATTCTCTTCGGATCTCAGTGAATCTTGTGATAAACTCGAGAACACCTCGAATATAAATCGAATGTTGTTGCCCGTATGAACGATTTCTAAAGTTCATGTTAGACGGTATCTCCTAACTTGTCTTCGACGGCCATCGAGAGAACGGATTTACATCATGGTTTATTTCTTTTATCAGGTTTTGCTAATTTTTATTCCTTCGCGGCGTCACGTTCTTCCATTAATTTTCGCGACAAAATGGATTAAGCGTTTTAATTTACACAGTAGTATTATACTCTTCCCCAAAGTTGCTCGCGTGAATTTTTATTGGGACATTATCGAAATGTTCGCTCGTTACGACTAAGTCGACAAACTCTTTGTTAAACGCATCAAATTAATTACTCTTCCATTACGATGAATCGAATTACGTATTTTTATTTGTACGTTTGTATACAAAGTCAGCTTGGTTTAATTAATGTATGAATGTATTTCTACACGAATCGATAAACTTGTCGTTAAGATTTTTACATATTAATTGATGGGAATTTGTGTGCATTTTATAGCACTTTCATTTTTATAGATTTTTTTTTTTTTAATTAATGCAGTTGTACTTTCGAGGGAGAAAATTATCGTTAAAGTATTATTTATTTGGCTTGATATATATAATTTCGACGATAGTGTTCCACCTCGATTCTCCTCGATCTAGTGTCTGTCGTGAGATTTTTTTGTAACGACTAGTCAATCCTTTAATGCACAAAGAACTGTTGTTATGCAGGTCATCGCTATTTTACTGCATCGTCTGCCTGCATCTACCTGCGTTATATTCTATTTAGAGAATACAGAGAACTTGTATTACATTTGTTGGAGAGACTGAGTGTGCTTGAGAGTAAAAAGATATATATCTTCGGAACGAAAAATTCGACAAGGCAGGGTGCAAATGCGTGGATTTGATGTTAATGTGTAAGTTGATGTACGCCTATATATATATATATATATATATATATATATATATATATATATATATATGAATATGTATATGTTATATGAAGGCGCGCATCAACAAAAATGATATAAATTATAATGTAAGAAAAAAAAATAAGAGAATTAACATTGTTGCAATATAGAGTAATTAAGTGAGTAATTAGGGTCTCTTGTGACTATCGACGATGGTACCTTTTTCCTTTCTAGGAGATATATAATTTATAAGGATATATGTATATGTTACATAACGCATAACGCGCATTGTGTCCTTTTCGTTTCTTCAGACCTGCGTTAAAGTCCCCAAGTTTGATTTCAGTTCAACGATCTTGGTATCATTGCTTTCTGAGAGGATCAGGAGGAGAGAGAGGGAGAGGATCTCGAAGATATTAAGAATAAGATAGGATAAAAAAAGGGACCAATGTCGCTGAAACCGAATGAGAATATCCTGGATTTTATCCTGGGTCTGAGAAATGAGAAGAACGTCGCGCGCGTGTGTGTGTGTGTATATTATGTATATACATACATATATATATATATATATATATATATATATATATATACATATACATACACACACACACACACATACACCAGAACTCCGTATATCGTCTTATGCCTGTGTGCACGATGTGTTGGATAAAAAAACATTCTAAAAAAAAGAAAAATGGGAAAAAAAGAAAAAAAGAAACGCTTCTCGGGTAAAAGAGTCTGCGTTAATAATCAGCACCGGGGTTCCACTTTTGGTAATGTTAGGCTCGACGATCACGCCGTGTACTTTGTAATAATGTAAAAATTGAGAAAAATCACTTGTGCCAGGCTTAGAAAGAAAAAAAGAATCATAATTACGAAAGTGTAATTTGCAAGCGTTATTACAACTCTTTGTTCGTGAACCGAAACGAACGAGCGGCTTTCGTGGCATTAATTTCGTTCATTCTGGAATCTGTTGCCCGAAAATTAAATTACACGTTACACTACACATACACACGCATACACACGATATCATGGTACGTTTGTAAACCGGAAATGCAAAACTCAATGTACGAATGCCAATATTTTATTATTCACACTTTTGCACTTTCCGTTTTTTTCTTTTCTTATAATCTGCAAATTAGTATTTTGCTTTTATTTTTGTGCAACTGTAATAATTTTTCGCGTTTCTTTTTCCTTACGTAGATTTTATATCTTCAATTTTCTAAAAAAAATTTTTCTTCGGGCACAATATATTGCATAATTTTGCGTTTTCGATCTACATTTAATTAGAATTAGATTTATTAAAAATAAAAATCGGATTATTTGTGTCTCTATGTTACTTAATATAAAGCTTAACTGAATGTACCTTGCGATTTCTTAAAATATCTCGCAAATTATATCAATGCACAATTTAACGTTCAACCAAAAAACGTACACCTTCCTCCGATAACACAAAATGGATAAAAAAAAAAGAGAGAAATCGAGGAAAACAGCCGTCCGCAATAATCGAAAAATATAGAAACAGACGGGTAAAAAATTGAGCGAAACACTCTGAAGAAATAAAGATGATCGCTGCATTATATAATTGCGCTAACTTATCGTTAACTTTGTATGTAGCAAAAAATATATATAAGATATGTATTACGTTGATTGTCGTTAAACGGCTTTGCGTAACAAAAACTCGCGTATGTAATCTTAAAATGAAAGATCGGGAATTGCTTCGTTTTAGGAATACGTCCCCTCTTCTCCCACAAATTATTAACTCCGGATATATATATATAAATCAATATATTATATATATATAAAATTATGTTGTGAGTGTTGTTATATTAAATACTATCATTATATTTATTATATATCTGTTGTAGAGACTTAAAATTCGCACTCTATTTGCGCCACACTTATTATATTCGCCGGGAAAAAAAGTAAACGTGACACACGAAACACACAAACATGTATTTTTTTATACGCATATATAACACGATGCTTATATATTCCGAGAAGAAGATAAATCGTCTCGTGTTATTTCAGACACTCGCGCGTATAATCTATATTTTGCGTAATCTATTTCGAATATAATAGCGTTTGTTAGTTTTTTGTACAGTGCAATGTTGTTATATTCGGGAGTATTTGCATCGCTCGCGCGACAGTGCAGGGCCTCTTAATCCTGAACGAATCACGCATACAGGTAAACAAATAAATAAATACGCATAACTAATCGTCAGAATAAGGGAAAAATGAAAAAAAAGCGAGGAAAAACGAATGATCCCAAGCACATCTCTTCATCTTCGCGAAGAAAGAAAATCTTCTTTATTCCCGACGTTCAACCTGCGTTATCAATTATTCATATGCTGATTCTACACTCGATATGAATTATACTCAAGCCTATCTCGTCGCAATAGATACCGGATATGTAAATCTATGTGCGTGTGAGTGTGCGTGTAGACATGATGTGCACGAGAAAGAGTGGCCGAAATCGAGAGAAGTCTGAGAAAAAAAATTAAATTATAATTTATAATACATTTATAAGTATAATAATTGTGATAGAGAGATGCGCGCGCGTGTAAAACCGGCTCTCGCAAACTTCGTTAGCGCTTCTTCTTCAATTAATTGGTGATTAATTTGTAACTTTCGCGCATAAAACATTTTGTAATAATCCTTTTACGGTTTTATGAAAAGTTACAATTACTCTACTTATCTGCAAGTTGGTTGCCAAAGACAAAAAAAAGAGAACGAGACCCGTTTTGCATCCGCGCTGTTAGAAATGTTACGATTAGCGAATGTTACGATTATGAATGAGCATTATCGATTTCTTGTATTTATATATCTCGTTAACCGTAGTAAATATATAAAAAAATATATATATATATTATATTATATATATATATTAGATTATCGAGTGTTATTATCTGGTGCTCTGAAGGTCGACATGTTCTCTCCAGGTATTTCCTCGATCTGTGTTTTTCAGCCGTTTCATCATGATCTCACAAGAAATCTTAACAAGTCTTAATTTTTATTAATACGTCGGAGGGAATATGCGGCTGTCATATCGTATAGCTAAATGATGTATACTTTGTTGCATATATATATATATATATATGTTTACATATTTTTACATATGTATACATATATGTATTTGATTTATGTAGCGTGTCACGGACTGGCGATCCACGCGAATCGTTGTAAAATTGTTTTACGTAATGTTACGTTTCATTATTTCGTAATACTTAATAAAGTGTTGTAATTTACACGATCGTCGGTCTTTTGTGACGCGGCAAACGGCCGTTTCTCGCTTTTCGAAAGGCAAAAAAAAAGGAAGAGATGCTTGAAGGACTGAATCACACGCGTGTGTATTAACGCTTTCGGTGTTTTCTTATGTAGAGATAATCTCACACACAGGCTGTAGCGTGTTAGAAACTACCCGGTGCACGAGATACCTGTGTTTTTTTCTGCGAGAGAGGCATTTTTTCCTCTGGATGTATCATCCGGAGCGACGAATTGCTTGTTTCGGGACACGCCGTCTTTCTCTCTACGTATCCCTAAAGAATCTCAGCGATTTAATTATTGCAAGTGCCAAAAAAAGAAAAAAAAAGAAAGAGAAACGCCAGCGAATGTAAATCGTGTCCTCGTATGCGCATATGGGATACACACACGCACACACACTCTTCTGTACAAATTCCACGGCAATCTGATAAGTACTTAAGGCTCCTGGCTCTTCACCGATCATGTTGAGATCGTGACGTCAGAAGCGAGAAAACACATGCTCAAAATTCTTCTGTGCCATTTTTAGATGAAAAGATATTTCGATGAAACACTACTTCAGGTGGCTTTAGCACACTTTTAAAATAGTTCGAGAAAACTATCCTTTTCCTTTTATAATCAAGCAACAGTTTTACAATGATTGTAATACGAAGTGCAGTTCGTCTGGTCTTTGCACATACGCATTCCGTGACAAAGTCTGATATCATTTTACGGTTGTTGCTTGACTGCTGAAGTATAGTTTTCGAGGCATTTTAAGAGTGTGCTAAAGCCATCTGAAATATCTTTTAATTAAAAATGACATTTAAAAATTTTCAGCGTGTGCCTTCGTCTCTGACATCACAATCCAATACATGGTCATGGCGAGGAGCCAGGAGCCTTAAATTAATAAACTACTCGCACACGCAATGCTAATAAATCTTTGACTAATAGATCAAAATATAATTAATATGTTATATAAATAAATGCATTAATATTATAATTATATATAAAAAAAATATATAGGCAGATTTATTTATAATCGATCGGCTTGTATGCATATAAATTATAATATGATATATATATTTATATAATATTCACACACCACAAATCGACACTATCGCGTACTAGAGAAATCATTCTATTCCGGCGTAAGGTCACCTTGTATACAAAATGAGTAGAATGAGAAACGGAGAGAGAATTTAAGGTGTGGAAAATCGAGAAATCGAACGAGTCAAAAACCATATTTATACGGTAAAATTAGGGGAAGAGCACATCTTGGAAAATATTGAGATTGAAAGAGACAAAGTGGCAACAAACGAATGAAATAATGCAATTATCCACATTAACGACATACAAATAGATGTGGTTATTTATCGCCATAATTAATTATCACGGTATAATTATTACAATTTTATTATTCGTCGACCATTATTGTGTAATCGCTAGCGTTAATGTTATTATTTTTTTAATTACAATAATTATTGTTATTATTGTGGCGAATTATTTAACGCAAGTCTAAACACGTACGCGCGTGCACAAATTGATTGCCTCTGTCCTTGCTGTCTTGATTTGGCTTCCTCGGTGCTGTGGCCACAAAGCTGTGTAGGATTAAACGCGAACGCAAGAGATACATATATAAAATATATATGTTGTAATAAAGAGATAAAAAATATAACTGACACCAGAGTTAAAACTGGCTCGTGTCGCACAAGCAATTACACGGGCAATCGCCAAAGGGAGCGAACACTGTTATTTGTCTGATTATTGTCTAAAGAATCACAAATAAAAAGAAGATATAGATAATTATGCTTTTGTTTATCATTCTTTAAACATCCGTGCGATATTGTCCAAAGTTGTGTAGAAATTGTCATTTGTAGAATTTTAGAACTGGCGCCACTTCTTACATAATTATATTCTGGCTCACATTTTAATTTGAGAATTTTTTACTTTTTTGAACGATAATTTTATTGTTTGTCTGCAATTTTACGAGTTGCAAAATTTTAACGTTTAAAAGGTTGTCAAGTATCGGGAGAATTATAATTAAAAATAAGAAGTGACGCAAATGTCAAAATCTGCACAATTTTAAGAACTTAGAATTTTAAATCTGAAAATTTTTAAATATGGATATTAAAATATGGCAAAATGATTTCTTTCAATAATTGCATGAAATATATTATTCATTTTTTAAAATACAACAAAAGGAATAGAAAAAATATATAGACATGATACGCACACACAGTATGAAAACGGGCAATTACTATATGTATTGAAATATTCACCCCGAATTGCATATATATTTATTTATTTATTTATCCATATATAATATGCATGTATATTTTCTATATAATACGTATAGGCGCGAATCTCTCTTGCACATGTAGCAACGACGTTTACGCGCTGATCTTTCATCACTCATCGTATTGTTGTGCGAGCTCGTATATATATCCTTATTTATATATTTATATATATATTATAGTTATATACTTATTTACACGGGATCTCTCTCTTTCGTTTTTTTTTATATATATCATTCAATAACATGTGTCAACCAATAACTTATAGTTCGCTTAAAAGCTATATGTGTATGGCTGGTGCCATATCACTTAATTAAGTAACATATGCATGCACGCGCGTTATTATTTCTTACATAATAATTAATCACAATCACTTGAATTCGCTCTCGCGCACACAAACGCACGTGAACGTAAAAAATTTAAAACGCGTTTTCTAAAGCCAGAGTCCGAAGTGGATTTTAGAATTTAACTATTCAGACGATACAAGGGTTTCAAAGACGCTCGAAGAGTCAACAACTTCTCCTCTCTTCTCGAGTTAGAGTTCTTCGTCGAGAAACGTCCCGAAAACTTTGACGATATCCGAAGAGTAAATTTCTAAACATCCGTTCCAGACGTTCCTTAAGTGTCTCTTAAATTATCATCTCTTCTCCCTCGGCACACAACCACACGTACAACGCAAGCGTTCATATACATGTCTCATGCATATCGTATATATGTATATAATAACACGAAACGTAGTCTCACTCGATTAAACGGCTCTCGAAGACTAAAGACTCCCAAAGCGGATCACAGTCTATATCTGCACACACGTCGAGGTTCCGCGGAAACTTTCGAGCGGAAATGAGAACCAACAAAATCGCCAAAAGCCTTTCTTCGTGATCTTCTCGAGAGAAGACCAAAGAGATCAAAGCTTTATCCTTCGCATTACTGCGGTCCTGAGAATATTTTCCCAGAATCGAACAAAACTCGACGGCTTCTCTCTCTTCACAAACCTCTTTAGTTATATTGTACACGAATTTATATATAATTTAAATATAATTTCTATTATAAAATCCTAACTCAATAACAATAAATTAGAAAGAAAATTCTTCCAACCGCATAATTTAAATAATTTAAAATATTACAAAATATCAAGTCGGAAATATCGTTCATTCTTCTTGCTTTCTTTTTTATTCGAAACGTTATTTTTTTTTCTTTTTTTAATACAAAAGACAATTTTTTTCGCGAAAAATTTGATCGTAGCGAAGATTTCGTGTAAAGTCAAGGAGAAATATTGCAGATTATTACATTGCAATGAGCATTGCACATTTTGAAAAGAAATTATTAATTAAATATTAATGATAATATTAAATAAATCGTCAATTAATTAAATATCATAGATATTCGCGCGAAACAATTTACCGTTTTATACTCACAAAATTTCGAACTTCGGTCTTGGATTAAAAATAAAAAGTTGAAATCTCGATTAGACACAATTTCATACTTGTTAAAAGAATGCAATCATGTCGATCATGCACAATGAGCTATTTATTATTTTCTTCTCCTTTTTCTCTTTCTTCTTTCTAAGTTTAGAGATAGTGATTAACTTTATATGAAGAAAGCACGATATTAGGAAGATTGTCTAGAAGAACGAAGAACGGGATTAGTCGACTCGTTTTTACATTTGTCGTTCACGCAAATTTTCGCGATACCTTGCGCAATATATCTGTAAATATTATGTACGTTCGCGGTAATATATTGGACATTACATGCTTTATCGTTTTAGCAAACGAGAAATATTTTTTCGAATACGGATTTTGTTTACAAATACAAATCTCATTTGGATCCCGCAGATTTCAATAGTCTACAGTGTAATTGCATAATTTTCGCAAAACGGTATACGTTAAACATACGTCGGATATAGACTTTAATAAATTGATTCAAAAGCTTTTTTCTCCTCGGATTATACCCTACAACCTCAGGGTTTCGGGAAATATAACGGTGACTATAAAGTATTTAGGATATATTATCCGATCAAAAAATGCACAAATGTTTGACAGCAAAACGTTCTCTTCTCCATACTCGAGAATTGTATATTTTCATTAAATAATCTATATATTTAGATCCCATCTTGTCGCGAGAATTTATATTAATAAATATTATAAGGTTCTGGCCGCGCCACTATATGTATATCATCGTGTTTGAAGTATAATTGTGCGTATGGCGATTAGCATCGATACAGCAGGCAACATTCGCAGTCAAACGTCATATGCTTATGTTCGAGAGATTACATTTTTTTCTTTTGGTCGCTTTATAAGTGTTGCGATTTCCTTAATCGCCCTCTCTCACTCTCTCTCTCTTATCTTCGATATTTCATTATCCTTCAATCAATATGATATGCCGGTGGGATAATTATTATTGGCTGCCGACCCCGGAGTGTATCGGAATAAAACGTATCGACGTATATTGCATTTAATTATCGTGTTGTATTTGTGTGTTGCAGAAAGATCGTTATCAAAAAACGTGGCGGCGGTCGCTCGGGTAAAAAAGGCAACAATGATAAACGGTTGTAATAGAAATAGAAAAAGTCTTCGGCAAGTCTTTCTCCTCGCGGTCGATATAACTCTTCTAATGGCAGTTGTTTATCACTCATCATCTCGCTAAAAATCGGTTATATATATTACGCGGAGACTAAAATTCTATAGCCTTTGACGAATCTCTTCGAGATTTCAAGCTAATTGTAAGTCTAATAAATAGTGGAAGAAATAAGAGTCCCTAGGCTAGTGTTGTCGTTCTCGACGACAGTACACTGTAAAAGAATATGTAATATATTACACAAAAATATGTAAAATTACATAAATAATAAGTGTAAAATTACACAATAAATAATAAAAATGTTTACCTTTTCATTATTTATCATGTAATTTTACATTTATTATTTATGTAATTTTACATATTTTTAATGTAATTTTACATATTTTTTTTACAGTGTACATATATGTACTCGCTTCTCGATAGGCCCGACCGAGAAAAGCATCATCAATTTAAAGCCCCGGATCAATATTTCTATTGTACCTAATCATCGTCGTGGCATCTAACGTTAAATCGGTACTTTTTCAAGATGACATTTAAAAGCTCCTCCAAAGAACGTTTGAAAGATTGATGAGAGATGTCTTTTCGATATCTGTGGAATACGCTTCTCAGATGTTAGCTTGTTTAGGTCTAATGTCCGATAGGATATCGAACAATCGAACCATTACATAATATTAACATTAGACGCACGATGAGTGTTAAATGCAAATCGTTCTCTTTTCGCCACAACCTGATACTAAACGTCATTCTACGTGTTTTAATCTCTCAAAGGATTATATTGCTATGATATAGTTACGCATACAAGGAGCGTTTTATCGCGGAACGAGATGGAGCGGCGTGTACGGAAATTAAAATTATACAATATAATATGTATATATATATATATATATATATAATATAGAGTTATGCGTATTCTTTGATAAAATAGATAATACCGCTGTGTATGTATCTCGAGTTTATGGCACTTTATAATTATGGAACGTGCGACGTGTTCGACGACGAAAATTCGATTTAGGTACCAGGTTGAAGGGAAACTATGTTTTTTAAATATATATTATTCCTACGAAAGAGATTTATCTATAACCATTCTAACTAGCTTGCGATTGTATTATCGGAGCACCTCTGTGTAACATCGAAGCGGGTCGGGACTTATTTCGTCCACCGGTCGTAGAATTCGGCAGTGTTGCGGGCGGTTGCTGATGCTGTTGCTGCTGCTGCTGCTGCTGAGCAGCGAATTGTTGAGCGGCCATCGCCGGGTCTCGTCTCGTTGGTATTTCCGGCGGCGACTGAAGTACCTCCATGTATTCTCGAATCAGATTCGCTATTTGATGAGCCTATAATAAAGCACGTTGAAATTAAACGTACTTATATGATTTATAAAGTTTGCAATCATGATATTTGACCATTTTAATCGTATTACCTGTGATGTGGTGAGAATGACCTTGCTCTGCTTCTTATCCGTGCCGGTAATGATCATCAGACAATTAACGGCAGGCGTATAACTTAGAATACTGCTATATTCGTAGGTACACAGTGCGTTTCTAGAACGATGTTCCAGAAGATGAAGACCTTGCTGATCAACAGCCAGCCAGAGTACGCGAGGCCAATTTGAGGTGAACGATTGCATTACATCGAAGATCGTTGCTCGATGCAACGGCCACGATTGGATCAGATTCAGGAAAGCTTTCTTCGTTTCGGGCGGCGTCATTCCCCTCAAGGACTGATGGTGCTGGCGTACACCGTCCACGCATAAACATGGTACCAGTCTTGACGGTAGGCAGTGACTCGATATCGATCGATAGTCTTGCTCCGATATGTTATCCTGGCAGTCGCCCATTTCCAGTTGCGCTTGCAAAGCCGACAGCATCATCTGCGAGTGAAATTAATCTCGTAAAAACAGTAATCAACATTATTCAAAAGTAATTATAAAAAATATTAATTAAACGAATTAAGATAAAGTAAAATAAAAGATAAATAGTATAATAATGTAGCAAAAAAACAAGAAAAGAAAAGAAAAAAAAATATATAAAAATCGAGTATATAGAGATGTTATATTTAAAATGGTAACTCACAGCTTCTTTCTCAGTGATGGGAAACCGATCGGCGCGCAAATCGTGCAGCACTTGATGATACAATAGCTCCTTTTCCACAGGATCATCCAGGTTCATGTATTGGTCTAGGAACAAGTGCTTCTTGAACAGGAAGAAGTGATGTACGTGCTTCCGTTGTGAGCCCTGTTGAGTCTGCTGTGATGTTCTGTATCGTTCCCACTTGGACATGACGTCGGCTATCTTCTCTTCGGGGATCAGCGATCGTTCGGTCGGTCCCAATACTTCGTAAATTGCGTAGCCTGATGTAAAGCAAATGTAATAAATATCAGTCAAGTAGAAATTTAGCACTGTAAATTGGAAGAAATAAAAATTAATTTTGCAATATTTATAAATTTTAATTAAATATGATATACCCAAAGCAGTTTCCTCGAGCCCTATCTTAGTCTTGATAATCTCCATGACATCCCTGGCAGTCGCAGACGGATGAAACTCGACGGCGTGATACTGGCCGTCCATAAAGTGGAATCTTGCGTAGATAGGTCGGCGATTGATGGTGCACATGATCTCCTCGCGACTCGGCGGCCATTGTCCGTCTTCGAGTGCCCTGAGTCTTGTAAAGGCACTTTTCCGCGAATCTCGCGTACTTGCCCTCTTCGGTGACGTAATCGCTGGCGCATCGCTTCAGGTGCGCGATCAAGTATTTACGTATAACTTTCTGAGGCGGAAGGATCACGGAACACGCGAGCGAGAGCAACGCCCAGTGTCGCAGATTAACGCGATTGTTCGGATCCGGATGATCGGTCGTTTGTTTGATCAATTGTAGATATAGTTCGCCCAGCAAGTTTTCCTTTCGTATGCAACGTTCCATGACGGTCTGTATGAGATTCACGTGCTCGTCTTCGACTCTACGCACCGTGTCACCATTCTGGCCGAGTCCCGCATACGTCAGAATCAATTGGAAGATAGTTAATGAGATCTGCTCGTCGGGATCTGGTAGTTTCGACAGACTTTGCGGTACCTGCTGCCTACTGAATGCCCAATAAGCGTACGGGAAGCCTTTATAGGTCTCGCTTACCGTGATCAGCGCTTCCGTGTTCTTGCCTGAGTTTTTCTATTCGATGCTTAGATAATCTGCGGAGAGTGTTCCTGAGAAAACCACCGCCGGAATCTTGCGGTTTCCTGAGGATTTCCGAATCGACTAGCGTTCGCCGACAATTAACCAGATTGTGGTAGAGCCTTATGCGATCCTCGTTAGTGATGCACTTGAGCTTTTTCGTGGGCACTTCATTTTCCGTAATCCAACCCGCCAGCGCTGAACAGTAACTGACTATCAGACTGCCAATCTCGTTTTTCTGCAGGGTTTCGAATACGAAACATTTGTGCGAACTATCAGGATTATGTCGCAACAGCGAAAGCGTAATGAACGAGTCGCTGGGATCCAGCATGATGCTCTCGACATCTTGATAACGATACTCGGACAGGACAAACTTGTCGTCCGGCTTGATTAGCATGAGACCGTCGCAATTGATACCAAGAATCAATTGGTTGCCGTAAGACCAATATCCTCGATAAGTAACATTGAACATTGTCGTGCCGTAGAGGGGATACTGCATCACGCAGGATAGATACAAAACTTTGGCCGCCAGTTCCTTGCGTCCGGCGCCGTATTGTCGGTGCGCTTGCGCTATAATCGGCACCCAAACGTCGTCGCCGCGGGCGCGACTGATTCTGTAGGGTAGAAAACTGTCCACCTCGCTGTAGTAATCCAATCTGTCGTTGTCCTTGGGATCACCAAGGGATACTTGTGCCTGCAATCCCGCCAATTGCAGCGCCACTTTCTCGGACACCGGAAAATCGTCGCACTAAAAGAGGAATAAATAATGATAAGAAAACATAAAAGCTTCTCAGTATTATTATAGCGTAGAAGTTTCATATCTTGTACCTTTACAACATTATAGACCGCTTGCGCGTACAGCATATTAACTTCCACGGGATCCTGCGAGATTTCTCTCGGATTACGGAATAATCTTCGTTTGAAGACGAAGCGATTGTCACCGCTACCTAAAGTAGGATTATTACCGCGTCGCAACGTCGAGAACGTCGATTGTGCGGTATTTAATTTGCATTGTTTCCTTAAACAAGAATTTATAATTTATACAATAAACTCTCGTTTCCAATCAACTACGCAACATCATTACACTTACATCTCCCATGCGGCGATCACGTCGTACAGATAATCGTGAGCCCGTACGTGCTCCTCCCCGTCCGGTCTGCTCTGATAAATGGCCCAACCTTCCAGCGAGCGAAGACCCAATTTTTCTCCAAGCTTGGCGACAGCATCGGCAGCTGTGTCGGTCGGATGTACGTCGATCGCTTTCGTTCTTCCGTCCAGAAAGAAGAATCGGCAGACTATGGTGCCCAATCGTCTCATAGCTGCAATTTCTACGGTGGACGGTGGATGCTGTCTACAAGAAACCTTAGTATTCTTGCAATTGTCCACACACCATTGCACATACTGTCTCAGTTTGCCCTCGAGGGCGAGATTCTTCTTCAGAAATGAGACAAAGTACTTGTAGAGAAGTTTGCTCGGTTGAAAGGAGACGATCGCCAAGCATAATAACAACCATACGCGTTCTGCCCACTCAGAATTGGGATTGTTGGTTGCCTGACGTATGCTTTGCACGTAAATTTCGTCTCGTAATTCTTCCCGCTCGATCCCGTAAGCGATGATACTCTGAATCGTGGCTATCTCCTGGTCCAGTTTCATTTCGCCGCGTATGTACTTGCACAAGTCCTAAAAGAAAAAAATAAGACAACATATAATATACTACAAGTATGAATATAATACATATATATTTATATATAAAATATACATTATTTAAATTAACGAAATAATATAGGGAATATATTTCACTTACCCTGAATACAGAACACGCAACGTTCACGTTATCGGGATCATACATATGAATATGCGAATTCGGAATGCTGGATCCCTTGTAGTACGTGACCATTTCGTATTTCGGAATGAATTCGATGCTCTTGCCGCGTGATTTTCTCGTCAGCGTAGCCATTATGGTGCCTTCCGGTGAACGTTCGTGACTGTTGAAATAATTTTGCGCAAACTCGACGATATCGTGATAAGTAGTCTCGTTCTCCTGTTCCTTCTTGTCCTCGAGTTCCTGTAATTTGCGTTCCACGCGGCACTTGCGACGCTGCTCACGCTCGACCGGCAACTGTTGCGACGCTTGCGGCTGCGACTGCGGCTGATCATGACCGTTTTGCTGCGCCTGGGGTATCATCGTCTGATGATGGTGATGATGATGATGATGCGAATGATGATGACCAGAGGAACTTCTCGACTCTGGCCTAGATGGCGGACTACTGGCAACTTCCTTAGACATTTTATTACTCGACGGCAAAGATCCGCACGCTTCACCGTTGACTATTTGACCAGGACTGTGACCGCCATTGTGGACGCTTGGACTGTCAGGATCGTTCTCCTCGCGCGGCAATACAGACTCGTAGATCGGTTCGTTGTTGTCATCCGACGAGTCACCATTGACCGCTAAGGGTGGTGCCGGAGGAGGTGGCGGTGGAGGTGGTTCCGTGGGTTCCGGAAGACTCGGTTGACCGAGTTTGCTGCTGGTCATGCTATTCGCACTAGGTAATCGTTGCTGCGGAGACGTCACTTCCTGTCCGTTGACAGGAGAAGTGACCTTCGATTCGGCGGCGGCCTTGGAATTTAATTCCATTTCTTGTTGGATAACAGTTTCTAATTCCACGTCTAAATCTTCGACCAGTTCGTCCATCTGCTCCCCTATCTCATCGATAATCTGATTGCTCTTGGTCGATTGTACGTCGGACAGGAAGGAGAATAGATTGTCTAGGTCTACCGATTGCAAATCCGAGGCGGCCATCTTCGAGTTCATTTGCTCGGCCATCTGCGACAGGGCGGCAATTTCTTCCTGCGCTTTCCTGCAAAATCGAAAGAAAATTACATTGTACATTATATTATGATTGATTAATTTTTCTCAAAAATGCAAGTGCTGCAAGTTTTAGAATAAAAATAAATTTCATGTAATAATTTAATTATTATCGTGATGCAATAACAGTGCAATAACGGTGTAAATAAAAAAATAATTTTAATAATGAATTTAAAAACTTGTAGGCGAGCAATTTGTAACAAAGATGTAAAGAATAAATTTTAGCTATAGATAGAAATAATCTGACGTAACATCTATGATTTATTATCTATGATATGATTATACTAATTGTGTGGCTTTTAGCGAATATTAAAGTTTCGAGTAATACTGTTGCGTGTATCTTTCGCATTCACTCTTTCAATTAAAATAAAGTACCTAATTTCTGAATGTGTAATATTTAGTATCACAATCGGTGTTCACGTTCACACACATAATATATGTATCTATAGTCATGCCTCCGTCTCTCTCTATATCACTAGGAAGTGATAACTCTTGCAAACGTTGAACTACACGCAACGATACTTGGCATGCAACGAATGCATGCCGTTATACGCGCACGTCACACGAGCTTCCGTCGTTGAGAAAACTTACCCAGATTCCATCCCGGCAATACCATTGTACTGCGTGCTACAAAAGGGACACAAGCCATTAACGCACGCAAGTCGATCGCACATAATTAATCGATTGCATATCGGTTTTCTTACGCAAAGACTACTATAACTACTGTAAGCAAAGTCGGTTGAGAAAATCCAATAAATTCCCTGTTTCCTCTTACCTCTGGCTTTCCTCCAACGCCTTCTTGTCCTCCATCAATTTTCGTTCTTGCTCCAGTCGCTCCCTCTTTCTCATCTCTTCATCGACTCGTCTCATTTCACGCAGCGCAGCAGCAACCTCCCTCGCGAAGACACCTCGCAGGTGACTCTGGATCACTATAGCAGCTCTGCGCTTTCTGATGAACATTATTCGCAGTTTCCAGCCGCGGTACGCGTGTTGCACCTTGAGCGCTGCGTCTCTTACACGCTTGTATTCTATCAGAGAGAATAATAACATATCAGAGAGAATATAACAATTATAATAATGTTCAAATAAATAAAAACAAATATTATTTTCATTAAAGAGTAACAAATGGGCAAAGAGCACGTACACGATCTTAGTGTAAAGTTGTAATAAAGTAATAACAGCAATCAATTGTCAAACGTTTCGGTTATTATTTAACCATGTTCAGTGACAAACTTTAGAATAGCAGTGATATTAGTCAAAAAACAACGATCTATCTCTTCCGTTTGATATGTCGAGATAGGTCGTTGTTTTTTGATTGATATCACTGCTATTCTAAAGTTTGTCACTAAAGATGGTTAAATAATAACCGAAACGTTTGACAATTGATTGCTGTTATTACTTCATTATAACTTTACACTAAGATCGTGTACGTGCTCTTTGCCCATTTGTTACTCTTTAATTATTATTTACTGAGGCTAACTAGTAAAAACCGTGTAAATATTATTTTACTTTATATAGAAGCTATAATAAAATTACATTAAAATTAAAATAGTAAAGATTTGTGGAAGAGAAAACGTACCACGTCGTTTGACATAGCCACGCCAAATCTTCTGTATTACGATAGCGTTTCTCGTTACCACCTGATTTCTAGAGTCTTCCAAAGGCTCGTGCACGTAATTTCTCAGAAACACTTTCGTCCGGCCGATCTGCCACTCGGTTTGCGGTATACCTTGCTTGCTGATCAAGAATCTGGTTGCTTCTTTCTCATTGGAGGAGAGCGAGGCTCGGCCCTTGTCCAGGCAACGATACCTCGCGACAAAGTCGTGAAACGACATGTGTATCGGAAAGCCCTCTTTTCGTATGCGTATAATATCCAGCATGCCGAGATACTTGAGCTGGTCCAGGACAAGCTTCTCGTCGTAGTGGTTCGCCATCTTCTCCATATTCGGTTTGATGCAGCGCGCGTACCACGGCGTCGTCGCTTGCAATACGTCTACTAAGGCTTGCAACTGATGTCGGAAGGAGTCGCAGAGAGTCGGCTTGCCTTTCGACGTTCCTCGTGACATTGTCGTGGCCGCGCCGCCAGTTGCGCGTCCAACAGTGCATCCTAAAAGATCTTGATAGACAGAGATCTCCTGGACGAATTCATTGGTGCTTCTAGACATAAAGTCGAAAAACACGTCCTGCTGAACGTCCCGATTCTTATCGACGAAACCCTCGACGGTATACGTTACGCAGCCGGCGTAGTGTTTGACCCCAAATTCCTTTTCCCACTTCCGTCGATCATCTCCCTTCACATAGCACGAGTGGTTCTCGAATTCCGCATGCAAATTTGTCAGATAGGCCAGGTCCGAGCCCTTCGGCATATGGCATTGCTCGGTCAGTAATTTGAGAACACATCGTGGAGGCTTTTCGATCAGTTCCAGGCACATTGTGTTGTCCGTGAACGTGATGTGGGAATAATGAATCTCCTCTTGGCGATACTAAAAGCAAATTTTTTTTGACATTTACAAATAAAATAAAAATTCTTTGATACACGTAAAAAAATTACGCGACTAAAGGATAGAAAATAAACTTACGAGTTCCTGCTCCAGTGCAAAGACATAATGATTGAAGAACTTGTGCAGTTTCTCGTTTGTGTAATTGATGCAGAGTTGTTCGAAGCTGTTCAACGTAAAGTTCTCGAAGCCAAAGATGTCGAGCACCCCGAGAAATCGCGAGCTATCCTGGCCTGGGTTCGTGCAATTGTTGATGTGATTGATGAGCCAGGCAAAAGTGCGCGAGTAGAGCGCTTTTGCCATCGCGTGCCTGTTCTCCCGCGCTTCCTGCACTTTCAGCGGGATCTCCGTTATATTACCGCGAACATTTATCTGCCGTATCAGTACCACCCTGGTGAGATCCTCCACTTGAAGACCCAGTAATGGCGCCACCGTGTCGATTATATTCGTGTCCTCCGTCGACAACTCGCATCTTTCCCCGTCGACGTCCTCGAAACTTAAATTTCCGAGCCACAGAATGGCCGATAGTACTCGGTAAATGCCTTCGCACATTTCCGGCGCAACCTATATGGAGTAAAAAGGAAGTTCATTAACAATTATTTGGTAATAATAGAAACAAGACCGTAATTTCTTTTTGATGAGAGAGTCCTAGCTTCATACCTGAAGTACATTGAAGGCGAGCCTGAGAGCGTCGAATTGCTTAGCTTCAGAAATTCCGTCGATCTTTATACAGCCGGACTGATTGAGATATTTGTAATGACTGGCCGGTCGTAGCTTATATTGCTCGGCGAATTCCTTGTCTTTCGTGCCAGCTTCGACCAGCTTATAAAATACGTGATAATTGCGTTCCTCCGGGCTCTGAAAAGTGATACGGCTCTGCTCCAGCAGGTAGTCCTGAATGATGCATCCCTTGATCATCCATTTGTTGTCGAAGCACACTTGCATGAACTTGCCGAAGCGCGAACTGTTATCGTTTCGCACCGTCTTCGCGTTTCCTAAAAAAATTAAATCTATTTTCTCATCAGTTGTCACTAATTAACTTAAATGCTCTCTTTCCGCTCTCTTTGCTTCAAATATCGAGAAATATCTTTCTCGTCAAAGATATTCTCTAGATTTTCCAGACTCGTTTAAATACGGAACTCGAAACGAGGATGATTCAAAAATAAGTCGGACTTAAAAAAGAATAGGACGTCGTTATTCCATGAGATGAATGAACGACACCAGACAGATGTGTTTTATTCATAAAACCTCTTTGCCTCGTGACCCACTTCGTTCCCCTTGCTATTGCATTTAACACCTGAGTTGCAGCCACGCTCATATACCTTAAGTCTGCTACTGATGAATCACGACTGTTTTTATCTCCGAACGCAATAAAGAATCTACTCTGTTTATTTCTCCATTCGAATAAAATATTGATTCTGATTTAATCGTTTTAAAACATTATTTTGGTAAATAAATTACACTCAACTTCTATTTTATCTCATTGTTCCTCTCCAGTTTTATATGTTATTACGCGCGCGTTTTTAGAATATTTTTCTTTAGAAAATTTCTAATTCAAAATTAATTTCTTATTATTAAAAGTATATTGTAAGTAATAATAATTTATCGCAAATATTCAATCTTTAATATCCTACATCTGGCCACATCATCCAAGTTTCATCCGGATAATCAAGGAAGTGCTACCTCGTTTACTTCATATTTCCATTATATTAATTTGACTAGTAAATAAAAAATTCGATTATCATTATATAAAATATGAATTAAGGCAGAGAAGTTTTGGCAGCAAAATTTAGTCGAGGTCGCGTAGGACGAGATACCAAATCTGAAGAAGTCTGCGCAGATTGAAGACATTATATCATTGAAGGCGAACGTTACCGAATGCCTCGAGGATGGTATTGGCCTCTAGGATCTGCTGCTCGACCCACGTGTCGACGTTGCTGGTGACCGAACACAGGTACTGCAGGATGAACTTGGTGGTCTCGGTCTTGCCGGCTCCGCTCTCGCCCGATATCACGCAGGACTGGTTGCTCTCGGTGTCCTGAAGAGACTTGTACGCCGCCTCCGCCAGGGCGAACACATGCGGCTCCAAGGCGCCTATTTTCTGCTGGTGGTATCGATTCACGTACTCCTGCAAAAAGACGTGCCCTTTTCGTGAAACGGGTTCCGGCCGTTAACGAGCTGTTCTCCGCCTCAATCTCGTAAGAATGGACGGTTTTAAAAGCCTCGTCCGATCCGAGCAAACGCTGAGTTCTCCAGAAAACGGACGCGATCTATTCTCATAAAATGGAGAGCGAGTTTTATAGACGTTTTATAGCGCAGCAAATAACGTTTCAAACACTGTGTTGGACCTCTGTAGATCGGTATATCTAAAATCACCCCGAGTACGTGCAGCGAAATCCCAAACAGCGCCATGAGATGTTTTTAATGTTTTTGAGATATTTATATCATAAGATTTATTAAAGATTTCTTAATGATGTCTTATGCACCAATTTTGGACATGGTGCTATTTGGAATCTTATCCTACTTGTGACTTATTGCAGTAAATAATATAAACGATCGAAAACCATCCTGAAGTTGGTTTTGAACCGTATACCAATCAAACAAATTTATGATTGAAAACCAACTTCAGGGTGGTTTTTGATCGTTTATACTATTAAAAACCATCCTGAAGTTGGTTTTGAACCGTATACCAATCAAACAAATTTAT
The DNA here is from genome assembly GCF_048542155.1 of Nylanderia fulva. NCBI lineage: Eukaryota > Metazoa > Arthropoda > Insecta > Hymenoptera > Formicidae > Nylanderia > Nylanderia fulva. Next base: position 261,143 of record NW_028190368.1, on the reverse strand, counting down.
GATTGAAAACCAACTTCAGGGTGGTTTTTGATCGTCTATCCTAATTATCCTTAGATGTAGATAAGGGATTATATTCCTTCAAAAATTACAAAATTACAAAAAATACTAATATTTTTCAGCTTCTCCGTTTTTTTGGCGCAAACAGGGAGGGAGAGATAGAATCCGATAGGGGTCTGAAAATATGTGGGTGTATGTATGTCCCATCAGCCCCGGTAACCCGATTAATCGGCAACGACACTCGATAGGCGCGCATGCATCGGCGACCGAGTTTCCCATTTCGCCTTCTCCCCCGGGGAACATCGCGTATGTACGCATACACAGCATATATGCATAGGAGCGAGCTCTCTGCACGAGTCTGCCCTGCCTGTCGGCAGTTAGTCGGTCTCGCACAGTCCAAGGTAGTAGTGCAACCCAGTTTCGTGTCCGACCGCCCCTTCTCTCTCTCTCTCTCTCACTCTCTGCGCTCTCGCGAATGTTCGTTATTACAGGATGCACTCGCCTGGAATTGCCGCGGCACGATAACGAGGGGGATGCATGTAGCGTTGCGACAAAACAGGCGGCAAGATTAATCGTCGACGGACGACGCGAAACCTCGGTGAAATCGAGAGAAACGGAAATTAATGAACCGTTTCTTCCAGATAGTGTTGCAAATGATAATGTTGCAATTTTCCCTCTCGCAAGATCCTTTGGAGTCTCACGCTCCATTTTCTCGCGAAAGCCGAAGAAAAATTGTAGAGCGTCCGATCGAAACATCTTCGATATTATTCCTACATTTTTATATTTTCAATTGAGTTCTTTAATTTTTCTCTCATCTTCAATAAAAATTTATCTTAATTTATCTTATATAAAAAAATATATATAAGATAAAAATTTATTTATATATTATATATAAGAAATTTATCTTACATAAAGATAAATATTTTTTTTCAATTTTTTTAATATTAGTTTTCGCAGCTTCCTGATATCACGTCGATATGAAACGTCATCTCGACACGGCTAGCGAGTCATTTTCGATAGAAACGATATCTCGGGGTACGATTTGTGAAGATGAGTCGCTCGAGATAAGCTGCGACGTGGTCGGGAGAACCCTTGAGAAAACAAGCGGGGATATAAAAATACGCGTGAAAGGATGCGTTCCAGGTGGCGGAGCTCCGGAAGTTTCGGCGCTCCTTCTTGGAAGAGACGTTAATTATGTGCGTGTGCATTCACACATAAATATTCCCCATATCGTATAACGCTCCATTTTGTTTATAGTATCTTCACGCTTTACTTCATCTTTTAACACTGGAAATTCTAATGTGTTCAATTTCAGAAAGTCTTCATTTTACGTTTCTATTTTTGTTATCCAGTTACCGAGAGACGATGGCTCGAAATAAGACCGAAACGTTTAATTTTAAACGCCAATAAACAATACCTAAAATTATCTCTAGTAATTTTTTATTCGCGCCTTTATTTCACGTTTGACCTTTTTTATTATCTATAATTAACATATTTAGAACCTTTTTTGTTTTATTGATTTAAACATTTGAATTAAATATATTTTTATGAATAAAATTTTTTTATCATTATTGCGTTAAATGCTGATAAAATTAAATTAAAACAGAATTAAAGTTATACAAAAAAACACATGTCGTTTAGACGCGTTTGATATTTGACGTTCAAGGATGGACGACTGGGTTACTTAACCAACGCTGCTCTTTTCAGCCTTAAGCCTCTCAAAAGCCTCTCGGTATATACGGACTGTTGTCGACATCTTCGCTGGAAGCTCAAAGAGGGATGTCGATTTCTCGTTCCATTTCGTTAGTGGGTCACGTCCATCGATCAGTATCGAGGGAATTGAACGCGTGTCAACACGCTTCGATAGAGATTCGCGTGTTAGATTTTTCGTTCCCTCGTCGACCAATAAAAGAAAAAAAAACAAACCGGGTAGCATAGTAATCCGCACCGAAATATCTCAGTCGATCGATTAAGGTCGATAATGTGGACCTTTTGTTTGTCTTACTCGGTAGGGTCGACGAGCCCTGTTTGCGATTTCTCTTTACAAAGGAGAGTTTGCACACAGGTACTTTGAAATCGAATCTGGAAATGAAACACGTCGACCCACTTTCGGAATACGTCGGCTCCTTTGATTATTACAAGTGTTGACTATTCATTAAACTGTCCAATGTGAGATCCCTGCAATAGATTGGCCACAAATCGAATTACAATTAGCGTTTACTCGTCTAATTGAGCCTTACTAAAAATCGCTCATATTTTTTCCACACGTATATATATATATATTATTATTCTGCGCAATTTTAATAATTTATATTTGCAAAGATTAAATTAATTTTCGATTTTAACAAAAGGTGGATATATGTAGGTTTGTATACAATTTTTATCCGTTGTATCAATGATTGTTTGTGTAATCGTATTATACAGTTATGCGATCGTGGTGATTCGATATCCGCGATTAATAAAAGCTCTACACGAGAGTTCTTTGTACTTCCCGTCCATTAATATCGGTAAATATTTGCGGGACTTTGATTGCGAGAGTAGCAATCATTTACCTATGGACAACAATCAGAGTATATTTGCTTACTTATTGATCAATAAAGTGTCGTTATATACATGTCGAAATAACAAACGATATCTATAAGATGCGAATAATGGTGCAGCGTCTAATTTAACTTTTTTAAAAATAAAATTTGATAGCGATATAAACTAATTAATAAACAAAAAACACCCTCCTTCTTGTGCAGCCGATAAATCGAGAACGTTGCTCTAAACTTTTTATTTAATAAAAAATATATTCGATAATTATATGAAAAAACATTTTATTATAATTTATTTTTATCTCTGTACGTAATTCTTATTCATTTTATGAAATGCAAAATTAATCAAAACAATCAAATGTATATTAAATTCTTTAATATAATTGCTTTGTTGCGATTAATATTAAAAAAAAGAAACCAAACTCATTCTGCTGTATAGCTGCTTTGTCTCTATCGATATAATTTCAGTGCGCTTCTAAAAGTTATTCACGAGGGATGATAAAAAAATAGAGAAATCTATTTAGTAAAAGAAAGAGGTTGGTAGTGGGTTTATCCTTTTTACGATTGAATTTCGCCGACGCGAATGAGTTTTCGATATTTATCGTTCGATCGTGGCTCGCGTCTAGATCATAGCGATCCCGATGGATCCGGAGAAGAGGGCACCTTGGGGAGAAATGCGCGAGAGGCTCTCGGCGGCTCTCCGAGGCGACCATGGTGAGTCCCGAATCCGATCCCGCGTGCTTCGGCGCGATCAATAACTCCGGGCGTGCACCACCGCGGCGTGCCACCCTTTTCCTTCGAGCCCCGGCAGGGGTCCTTGGTTGCCGGTACCCCCGTATACCGCGTTGACCTTCGCAATCACGCAAATTTCCAGGAACGCGCGAGCGTGACGAGCCACTGATGTAATATAAAGCTACTTGGATTTCTCTTTGCGGGGCTCGAATCTCCCTTTTGTTCTATCTACTAAGGATAATCCTATTTATGGCTTATCTTACAATCAGTGAATAGGATAGACGATCAAAAACTATCCTGAAGTTGGTCTTCAATCGTAATTCTTTTCGATTGGTACGATTGAAAACCACCCAGACAGCACCATGTGCAAAACTGGTGCATAAGACATCTTTAAAATGTTTTTAGACGTGTTTGGGATATATTATAAGATTTTTTTAAAGATGTCTTCAAGATTTCTTAATAATGTTTTATGCACCAATTTTGGATGTGGTGCTATCTGGCAACTTCAGGATGGTTTTTAATCGCCTATATTACTCCCTGGAATAAGCCACAAGTAGGATTATCCTTACTTGTAGATAGGGCATAAAGAATGACGATAAATCCTATTTATGGCTTATCTTACAATCAGTGAATAGGATAGATCAAAAACTATCCTGAAGTTGGTCTTCAATCGTAATTCTTTTTGATTGGTACGATTGAAAACCACCCAGACAGCACCATGTGCAAAACTGGTGCATAAGACATCTTTAAAATGTTTTTAGACGTGTTTGGGATATATTATAAGATTTTTTCAAGATGTCTTCAAGATTTCTTAATAATGTTTTATGCACCAATTTTGGACGTGGTGCTATCTGGCAACTTCAGGATGGTTTTTAATCGCCTATTACTCCCTGGAATAAGCTACAAGTAGGATTATCCTTACTTGTAGATAGGGCATAAAGAATGACGATAAACGATCAAAAACCATATTGAAGCTGGTTTTCAAGCGTATCAATCACCGAAAACATTTACTATTGAAAACCAACTTCAGGTTTTTGATCGCCTATACTATTCACTGGAATAAACCGCAAATTGAATTATTCTTAGGTGTAAATAGGTAAATTACATCCTAATCCTAGAATTAATTATTATCACCACCTCGCGACAAAATTTATAAGAAAGTGTAATAAGAAGACACCAGGTTTCTTCCTCTTTTTCCTTCCTTTTGTCTTTTTTTACATTTGCATTTTAGAATCGTACGTTTAATCGTCGACGTTTCGTGAGAGAGAGAGGACACATTTTTAAGATACCCAAAACATGAAAAATGGTGCAATAACTGTAAGAGGTCGTGTAAAAGTGTAACGAGGGAAAAAAACATGGGGTTTCTTCCTCTCTTTTAATTCCGCCGTGAACCGCGAGAAGAATACAGGATGTGGCCCCCTTTTAAAAACCTCCTCCCGAATACACCGTTGCGGGCAAAGTGCAATAAAATGTATAAAGCGTCTAGAGCTTGCTCGCGTTCTCAAATGCGAGACAAAGTAAATTTTATCGCCGCACTCTGGCGGTTCCCACCGTCCAATCCAATTTGCGCTCGCATGCATCGCTGCTCGCCACGACGCAAACGCGCAAGCGATTGCAGGGAATAATATTTGAACATTTTTTTGAAAAAGAAAAAAAATGCAAGGGAGGCCTACCACATCTGTTAGTTTAATACATAACCTATCGCGCGGTGGATCATCCCTCTATTTTTCATCCAAGAAAATTATTAAAAATACATTGCGCCTCTTCTACTCAAATATCTAGAATACGAGTGTAATACTATAATGTGATTGACGATAATAATAATATTGTAAATAAATTTTATATATTATAAAATTAAATATTAAATAAATTACATTGGAGACTGATAGCATTTTTCCTCGCATTTCTCTTAATTAGAAAAATATTGCAAATCATTTTATCCTTATAAAACGTTCAACTTGGATCCCATCTTCGATTCATTATTTACAGTTCAGTTTAATGATCTCTTGTCGAGGGAACTTGTCTGTCGCGATAAGACATTTCCCTTCCCTCGTTTTGACTTCCAGTCAGTGTCAGTCTCCCAGAAATAATTCGTCCCTGATCGCAGGCGCTCCGAGACGCAACTATCGACGATGAGTCCGCGAGGGAGCGCAGCACCACGTGCACCCGAAAATAGATGCACCACAGAGGGAGGATGATAGAAGGGAAGTTATCGAAGCCTCGTGCGCTCGGCGTTTCGCCGCGCCGGATAAACGAGGGGAATTTATCGTCGATAACTCCGTGCTCGCTCCCTTCGGGCTTTGGCTGCGATCTCTGATCCGAGAGCTAACAGCTCGAAGCGATAAAAGTCGCGACAGCGATATTCCGCGCGAATGAATCAATTCCGTGTAAATGAACGTTTAGACTTCACTATATGTATAATTGTTAACATTTTATCGACAAGTCGATGTGACCTAGAAAAAAAAACCGCCGTTCAAGACCGAGTCGTTTCGCGAATTATCTCGGCGTAAGCATGAGCTTGCAGCTTCCGTTTCCTGTTTTCAGACCAATACGATAAAAGCATCCTGTGTCCCGCGGTATGCTTTTATTATACAGATTCGTAAAGTTGGAAAAATTCGTTTGTGAGCCACGAGCACGATAATTTTGCACGCAATTGCATACGCAAATTGCACGTGCACACGCGACGAAGAAGCGCTTTGTCAGGATATGCTCCGAAATGTAAGTGTCACGAATGTAAATATATATATTTGAATACAACTGTTTGGAATTTTTCAACTCGTTATATCTACTCAATCTTGACGATTAAATATTGAGACATTTCAAAATATAACAAAAAGAGAAAACATTTTTAATATTTACATCTTTTTTATCATTGAAATTTTCGATCGATAGTTCTTGTCTTCCCTTTCTTTTATAGTTTCTCGAAATTTTTTAATAAATTATAATATAAAAAGTATCAATATTTAATTTTGCAAGACACTTAAAATAAGTGTAACTTTCTATATCGATTTAATTTTGCGCCAATTCGATTAATTTGCAATTCGAGCGAATCACGTATCATCAATTTGATTTTTAATTGGAAATTTTTGCGAAAAATCAGTGCAAACTTTTGTAAAAACTTTGCAACAAAGTTAACGCTACACCTTAATGTCACGTAATAAGAAATATTTGGAGAGTTTGTTAAGAACAAGTCGCATCGTTGCAGAAAGCTGCGGTTGCCGTGCGCGAAAAGTGCGTCGAACTCGAAAGATTCGAGACAGCAATTTTAATCTTTCAGCAAGGACAGCCGCTTATCTTCTCTGCAAGATTGACACAAGGTAGAGCCTACGGCTCTTTTTCAATTTTCATCAACGACGACGGTGTCGCGTATTGTGTACCTGATATTTACTATTCCTCATCAGTACTTCCGGTCTTTGTCAGTCGCAGGAAGCGCACTGCGTACACACGAACAATCTATCGAGCTCAGCTTATCTATCACGTCGACAACATAAGGTATATCATTGTATTTTCTACACGTTTTCTTTCCCTCTGTATTCCAAATCGATCAGGGATCACGTCACAAATAAAGTTAAAATGCAAGCAATGTATGTATGTCAGTATCATCTATGTCGTCATGGAACAATATCTCGTAATAACATAATATTTTTAAAATAAAATATTTTATTTAAATTCTCATATATTTCTTCTTTCTCGTATATATATTTTCTTTTTTTCATCTTAATAATATTCTATTTATTTTATAATGTTTTTACGTATAATTAGTACAGGACGATTTAGACGAAGAGAGTACTAAAAAAAAATGATTACATTCCAATAAATATTTATTTCAATACTGCCTAATAAACAATTTATTTGTAACTAATAATATTGATTTGATGTAAAAAATATTTATTTGATATAAAAAAATTCTTTTCAAAACAGAAATATTTATTTGTTTTAAATAAATGTTTTATTAGATAGTATTGAAGTAAATATTTATTTATTTAATAATTTTTTCAGTGTACAAAAACGTGCAACAGAATTGTCAAATCTCTTGTATATCTCATTTCCTATAAAAATTCACGTTTTACGTGATTTACAGCTATGTTTATCTGAGCGCTCGATTTATTTATTATACGTAAACGAATTAATTACTCACATTTGTGTAGAAGTCCACCTCCTTGTAAGGATTTACAGCCACCAGAATGGATCCTGTGTACGTCTGTATATAGTAATATCTGTGTTAAGGAATATAATTTACTCAAATGACATTTCGCTAAAAATATCTATTTTGCCCCTCCATTAAGTATTAAGAGAAAAGGCCATCGATTGAAAACTGGAGTTGACATTTTTCCGCGTTTATAGACATGACATGCTGCCCTTTATGTCATAATACTATATATGCACTCTCAATGCAGGTTCTCGATTGACTGCGTACAAAGTAACCGACAAAAACTGTTCCAGAGAACACGAATCGAGATATAAACACGTGACCTTTTTAATACACCCTAACTACTCGCATCGCCCCTATGACTTTGTCTTATAAAGCGTAAACAGAAAGTTGTGTCAATTTATTTTTGTTGCTTGCCCTATGAAAACAAAAACTCCCGAAAGTGTGCAGAGCTGTTATAGTTACGTTAAATAAATTAGTTTGAAAATTATTATCTTCTTTTCTCCTTTCTTCTTCTCTTTCTATTAATGAATATATTAAGAAATTTTATTTCATGTCCAATTTCTTCATTTTTCTTTTAATTTTATGACTCGATTATGAAGATTGAGTTAGAATTCCATTAATAAATTTGTTTTAAATTCACGGAAAATATTATTTGATTAAGGTCTTATCAAATACTAAGTTTATACCTTCACTTTTGATTTCACTACTGATTAAATTATTATTAATCGTTTTCGTAAAGAAAGCATAGAATAGCTCGAAAAGATCAAATAGTCTGTAAAATTCAAACGATTGATTTTAAAATCATCCTGTGTTGTGATAAAAATTACGATAATATTATTCTTATAATTAGAAGAATAATAATAAAAGATAATAAGCGCTCAGAATTGCATCGCGCGTTCTCGCACGATCGTAAAAACATTATCATAGAGATCTTTAGGAAAAAAAACCGAGAGAGGGAGATTGAAAGATAAAAAGGCAAAGAGTGAGAGAGAAGGAGAACGCAGCGTCGCGTTATTCCTTGCATAATAACTTGAAGATGACATGATTCCGCCGACACACAAGGGAGAGGCCTCTATAATGACGTCACACTCCGGGGGGTTAACCATAGGGGGGATGACTCATAGCTAGATGCTACACCGTAGCAGAAGGAAAAAGGGGAGGGTACACCTCTAACGGTACACCCTTCTGTAATATTTGAGACGAGCGAAGGGTGACGATTTATGCCCAGAGGTCCAAAATTCATTTCGGTCAATAGTGGATTAACCCTCTTTCGCCTAAATTAACATTTAAAAATATATATAAAAATATATAAAATATAATATACAATATTTATGTATAAATATATAATATTATATTGTTATGCATAGAAAAATATATTTCTATTTTTCCTTTTTCGTATTAAAAAATTTTTTACGAGATATCACATTTCGCTTACATTGAATTCTGTATCTCGAAATAATGTGTAAATACAGACGACATGAATGCTCGTCGCGCATAGAACCCAGTAACCCATAAGTGATTGTGGGGTTCTCAGCTGGAGTCTAGAGAAACCCTGTTAATAGCGACAAGAGAGAGGGCCACACAATTTAATTAACTCCGTGGACACGCCTCGTGTAGCCTATCGGTTCTTGATTTACGTTCCCGGCATATTGAAACCTCAAGCTTAATTACAAACAGTTTGTCCATCTGTAGACGAGAGAGAGAGAGAGAGAGAGCGGGCAAAGAGCGGAAGAGACGAGTCTCGCTTTCCGACGATTTCTGCGCAGGAAAGATTTCGGGTCGGAACTTTCAATTTCCTTCGCGAGATTGCTGGCACACCTCGAAACTAACGTCAGATCGTTGTAATTAGCTTCGATCGTGCTTTAACGAGATTCCGGATCGAGGCTTGGCAACCAATAAGTAGAACGAGGAGAAAGAGAAAGAGAGAAAGAGGAAAGCAACACCCGATTGGATGATCGCCAAGTAAACAGGCATCTTTTACTTCCGGCTTCTTGGACGCTTCCTACGTATATGTAAAAAAAATATTACAAAGACTCAGCTACCTTCATTGATTATATTTTACTATTTTTATGTGCTAGACTCAGCACCAATATTAGCTTGAGACGAGATATATTCTCAGTTTATGATGACACAAATATAATGCGAATATGAATATACGAATTAAAATATATTATAAAAATGCGATTATATACTCTTTTATATTTAAATTTATATACGTATTATTTTTACTAGCATAGTTCGAGAGGAAGTATAAAGAAATAAAAATACGAGGCAAATAGCTCACTTTCTGACCTTTTAAGTGCAGCAACGATAATTATTTTTTATTTATGAATGCAACGTAAAATAAAATTCATAATAAATAGTTCCATCGCGTGAATCAGAGTTTTCTGTATAATATATTTTGAGAGTAAATAGAATTGGAAATTATAATAAAATTCTTTATTTAAAAATACTGATCTATTGTCGAAGTATGTGACCCTCTAATTTATTACCAATTAATCATTTCAAAATGTCAGATTCTTTGCAATTGAAAGTATTAATAAATAACGTTATTTACCTAATTGATACCTAATTGATATGATAATTAACATCAAAGAAAGTGAGCCTTAATAAGCTTACAAATTTTTTAATTACTCGACAAAATGATTGTTCGACAATTTCTCTCCTTTTGACAGTTGCAATTTCGGAGGTAATCTCTCGCACTGCGATTAAACGACAATAACAGCGGTCGAACGGAAGACGATTAAATAGAATTCCATTTTAATTTAGTCGAGCATGCAAGATCGAAAAGTGGCTCAAGTGGAGCTACGTCGATGGCCCGAATGTCGTTCGGTTCCTTTACGCGTGTTTTTCCACGTACAAATATATGTATACCGGGTGTCCCCGTGTTCGTGCAGACACGGATATCCATGCATATATATATATATATATATGTATAGGGGTAGGTTCTCTCTCATTAACCTCTTTCGCTGGCGGAGCGCTCTTAGCGAGCTTGAATTGCACTCGTCGTGGGATGCGATCTCTCTGTTACCAAGAGCGAGGGAGAGCGAGAGAATGGAAAAAAAAGGAGCCACCGCGATGAAGAGCGAAAGGGTGAACGTCTGGGAGGGTCACGTGCGAGAAAATCCATCGATGCGAATAAATTAGGCCACTCGCTCTGAAAAGGGTTGTCGGAGGCTGGCTGGTGCAAGCCAGACGGTAAGAAAAGCGCTTATTTAACACGCGCGACGGATGACTGGATGATTTCGCTCGTCGGTTTCTTAACCCCTTATTCGAGCGACCTACTTTCGCGAGATGCTGGATTTAACGAAATTATTACGACGCTTTTTGGGATGCACGAGCATAGATTTAAAGTTTATTGTTTGTCCCATTTCCTTAAATGACAATATTAATATAATAATATATATATAGTATAGATGTTGGATTTCACGAGGTCTCAATTGACTGAGACTCTTTTCAAATGTGATTCTTTTCGTGATTTTTATGTTTTAAAATAAATTAAATATATTTAATATACGGCAAACCGTCGCTTGTGATTTTTACTTGCAAGCTTCTATACATATATTGAATGTACCAGAGACGGTTCTTGACAGCAAGAGCTGTCTTTGCCAGCTGCAAATCTCATTCGCGCCGTCCACGACGACGACAAGAAATGGTCGACGACGGAGATTCGAAAGAGCCAAGAGACGCTTTACGAGCCGTTTAATTTTTCGATTACATCAGGCGACAAAAAACGTGTATGCTGACCAGGCAAGAGCCTCAACTTCTGAGAAAGAAATCTCATTTTTTGCACAGAGTCGTCTCATCGGATGAAACACTTTCCAATTAAGAAGAATCTTACGGAAAAATTATAGCAAAACTTTAAATTAGTTCGTCAAGTGCTGTTTTGAATATTTTTCTCACATAAATATATAATTAAAAATATATATAATTAATATACATATATTTATATTATATATTTATTAATAAATATATAATTAATATAATAATAATAAAAAATATATAATATATATTTGCGAAATATTTCCTCTAATTCGTTGATATAATTGATTTTGAATTCATAAAAAACCCGTTTCCAGAAGAAAAAAATAATCAAATAATTAATACAACGTGCATTCATGGATATTTTATTGCAATATATCTCGACTCACTTTCACACTTGTGTAAATAAGGAATGCCATCAACTGTAACTGTGGATTAATACGAGACCACAACTTTAATGGAACCTGATAATATACAACGGAATATTGCAACGTCACTATTATTTCGTTAGTAAAAATTATGTATTGCATTTCTAGCACGTCGTAGACATTTATCTACACGTCAACTTAGCTGTCGTTTCGATCTGACATGCAATAAAAGATTAGTCTAAGTGCATCAACCCACACACTACTATTGTCCAAACGGATGTCGTTGCGTATTCTACCAAGTGTCCACTAACGAATGAATTGTCGACGATCTAAATTGTTATCTTTAACATATATATGTATATGTGTATATACAGTTTCTGGTCAATTTATTTTTTATTTGCTAATTTTCATAATTTATATCAATATTATGGCATGTTAATTAAAACTTTTGAATTATACGTAATAGTATACTTTTATTGGCAATAATTATTGATGTGAATTAATTAAAATTAACAATGATCTTATGAATATATTTCTTAGAGAAATATTTTAAGAAATTCTCAAATAAAAAAATTATTATTTTATGAAGTGAAGAGAGTGAAGGATCTTCCACTCGGTAGAACCAATTGCAAAAGTGAAGATTTAATTATTTTATACAAATTCAACGTCTAATGAAAAAAAACAATTATTTAACTGATATTATTAAAGTGGAATATCAACATAATAAATTGACAAAAAACTATATTTATTTATTTATTTATTCCGTATATTATTCCTCTTATTTAAATCCTCAAAACATGCATAACAAACTTTACTCCGAAATTCATTTAATTACTTTATTTTAAATATCGATCGTTAATTAATTTCATCATCGTTGCGCGAAAAAGAGACCTCGCGATTTATCTGCATATTTGCGAAATTACTCGCGTACCCTTTTTTCGGGGTGGAGGGGGAGGGGGAGGGAATGGTACAAAGGGGGGTTGACAGTGGGTCGCAAATCCAAACCGACGAAAGATGAATGGGTCTAGCCCGCGGGGTGGTTCACCAGCTGACTAGGGTCGTCATAGCAACGCGGCAACCCAGGAAACCCGGACCCACCCCTGCAATATTCATACGCGTCCACTGTCTTCCTCGACTGATTCATTCCTCCCCCTTTTACCGCCATCCCCTTTCACCGATCTTCTTTTCAAAACGAGATCGGTTGGTCTCTTGTCCAACCCACTTGCTCATCCCTCAGTTTCTATTCGAACGTCATTTGAACGGAAGAGATAAACGAACGGAATCGCGCAAATATTATGCTACTGTCGAACGTGTTTTTTTTTTTTACGCGAGAGCCATATTTAAAATTTATACTCCCCTCATTGCGCATTCAAGGCGAGATGCGCTCAATCTCTCAACTTTAGAGACCATCGATCGTGGGACAAAATTATTAGAATTTTTTATTAAAAAAGTTTTCTAAATTTCGAGATATTATATATATAATATGACATGTATATATATGTCAAAAAGGCAAAAATAATTGCTAACTAAATTAAAAAATTACTTTGTCGTTAATAAAAGATGTGTAAAAGAGAAAGGATACGTATATCTGGTCTCTGCTATATCGAACTTGAAGATTCCGATTGATACCAGTCTCATCGATGTCGCTGATAACTGTCATATCCGGCACGCCGCATTCAGGGCTTGAGCCTGAAAAGTTAAAAAAAAGATGTTAAAGATAGATTATAAAAGAAAAAATTGTGAAATTACAAGTATCATAAAGGACTGATAAAATAAGATATTAAATAGCTCTCGTCTGCTTATACATATTTATATAATAATCGTACTATATATTTAGGATCGTACTTTTTATTGCAATAATATTTTCAGATTCATTAATTTATAATTATTCTCTCAATTCAGAGAATGATTTCTTCATATTATTAATTATTGATATAAATAATTTAAAAGAAAACATATATCAATTATTAATATTTTAAAGAAACTATATAACTCAGCTATTAATATTAAATTTCGATTGAAATTGACAATGAAATATTATATATTATACAACGACTAAAATATTTAATTAACAAAACCATGAAATTGAAATTGTTAGTAATTAATGAAAGGTATCGCATCTTTCCTGATTGCTCGACATTTCTGGCTAATATTACTAGACTTTATCTGGATTACATTTCTAGGACAAATTCTCTCTCTCTCTCTATCTCTCACACACACATACACATGCATCAAAGGGAGCCGTGTTTGACCACCTGTTGTCTGGCAGTGTAAGTGTGACAAATATGTCACTTTGAGAGCGACAGTTCGATAATTTTGTTGGCTCTTTAACGTCCTCTCGAAAAATTTTCATCTCGCACAGTTGTGCAATTTACCTACAAAATTTGTCCGAGACTCGCTTGTCATTCTCAAATTTATTAGTGCATTAATTCTCAATTTTTTAAAATAACTTAACGTCCCGTCGCCTCAACGTTAAATGTGAGCACATAATTTATATTAACAACAATTATATTAATAAACATTTATATTAATTTATATAAACAACTGTTATCTTTATTTAATATCTGTAAAATTATAAATGTCATAAATTTTACAAGATTAATTCGCGACAATAATTGTATTCTTGATCAATCGTTTTACTACTTTTTATTCTGGCCTCTTTACTTACTAGTACATTAATTCTAGATTTTTAAAAATAAATTATACCCTCCAACTTTAAGTGGTTGGCGAGCAATTTATGATTATAGTTTAGAATTACATGCAAACTTTGCTTTCATTAAATATCCGTAAAATTACAAACGTCATCAATTATAAGACTATATAATTTGCAGAAATAAAGATTATTATCCCGTCAGATTTTGCTCTTTCGTGTTTTGAAGTCAATTTGCGACAACGATAGTGTGACGCGAAACGCCTCGAAAAAAAATCAATTACGCGGTTGTCGCTTCATCTCTCTCGACAGTCCACGTGCCGGCGAGTTTCTCGATCCGCAAGGTGTGCATCCCGATATGCAGCTGCACCTGCGACCGCACCTGCACTGTCCAGCTGCCGCAGTGTGAATTTCAAGGTCGCGATTAACGGGAATCCTCGTTATGGACCCGCGACTAACGATTGGGCTAAATTTCGCGATTATCGATTCCGAAATGCAAATCAGTTATTGCAGCTGCACTTTTATGGAGTGCAGTTCCGCGTTATCCGCCTGGTGTTTTATTTGGAAAAACCACAAAATAAAAAATCGAGCATTGCTCCGTTATTTTAATCTATCCTTAAAATCATGCACGATTAACGTGGCATAGTTTGGCGATAACGGTATCGAGTTGAATAGAAATGATTCCGAAATCTATCAATGAGATTTAAAATGCTTGAGAAAAAGAAAAAAAAAAGATTTAATTAATTAAATTAAATTAAATTAAATTAATAAAATTGAACTATAAAATGCAGATACGGGCATAAAATGTATTTAGAGATTTAAATGTATTCAAATATATTTATTAAAAAAATATTTTAGTCTAATTGCAAATTTAGAATTCCTGAAGAGTCAATTTAAAAAATCTTTACATTTTTATTAAAGTTCCTTTTATAGAATGTATAGTTTTTATCATAATGTCAATACTTGTTCTCTTTCTTTATGGCGTTTTTACATCCCTATCTCTACCTAGCGATAAAACGAGGGTCATACTTTTTTTGTCAATGGACCTCTATCCGTTTCCTGTGAATACCATTCAAAGATATCTACTTACATAAATGTCTTTGCATAAAAATTAACTTTATTCTTTCCATCGCGCTTGTGCATTATATAATACTCTAATTCTCTATTTAAATTGTATAATAACCGTGAATGAAATATAAACGTACACTCAAAAAAATGATATTGCAAGTACAGCAAAAATTTTCTAGGTATAAAAAATTAACTAAAACAGCTAAGTAATTGACAAGTATTGTAATATTGCATATGTAATTTACTTAATTTGTCTAAGTAACAGAGACAGAATATATATTCCTGCTATAAATTCTATACGTGACACAAACAACAGTTTTAAAAGATACAAAAAACATCTAAACGTCTAACTATATCAGCGAAATATTTTTTTGAGTGTACTGTGAATTGAATTTTTATTTAGAAAAAAATAAACTAATTAATTATTTGATTAAAAAATTTTATTAAAAGTCATCCTCGATATATCGCGTAATGTCAAACACGTTTTCAGCTAAATCTGGTTAAATAAGAATCGATTGCAATTAAGATGCATTTCGGGTATATATCATTCTGCTAAATTAAAGTTGACACGAGATACAAATAATTTTCACAAATCAGACTTTATTGTTAAATAAATCTGTTTATTCTCGTTGTTTATTCTCGTGTCTCGAAATTGCACCGTCAAATTACTCTTGATTCTCGCAACACGAAGAAACATAAATCGCGCGTATGAGAGAGAGAGAGAGAGAGAAAGATTGGAAATTGTTGCAAGAGGAAACGTCGTCGTAGAACAAAGCGCAATCACGAACGATCGCTAACCGAGAAAGGGAATTAAAATGCACGTCTGGCATGTGGGTAACACCACATGGCGCAAAAGCGTAATTACCGTCATCGTATACGTGTGGTAGTAGTTGTATATAGAAAGGAACGAATAATTCTCACGGGAACTTAACCGGGCCACAGGAGCAAACGCGCCCCTCTCGGATTTGCGTGCCGGAAAGAAAAAGATAGTAGTTAAGTAGTTATGCTTGCGCGCAGTATTGTGCTTAGACAGTGTTGTACTCAGATGATGTAAAAATTAGCCAGATAAAGATGAGCTCAAAATATGTAAATTCATCTTAGATAAGACGAATTTGTTTTAAATATATAGCTAGATAAAAGATAAAATTATATGGCAATTTATCAAGATATAATTTTCTAGATACTAATTTTTAAGACTGCTTATGTAAACGCAGTTAAAAAAATGTAAATTATAAAAGGGATAATATATAAAAATAAGTTCGACTATTTAAGTATTTTTATGTGCTGTGATTTTAAACCAAAATTATATAAAAATTATTCTAGATAATTTAGTAAAGATAATATTTTTTTCATCTAACAATAAGATGCAGATACAGATAATACATATTTTTATTATCTATATATAAAGATAAGATGACACAAAAGTTTCACCTAGATAATCATATAAAAGTATAATTTTATTTAGATAACAGCAAACACTGTGCTTAGATATGATTTTAAAATTACAAAGAATGTAAATGGACATGCTAATTAGGAGCCAATCGATGCGCAAATTATTTAAGAGTTAATTTTGTAGATTTATTTGAATGTTTCTGTCTTATTAGACCATCTTCAGCATCTGCTGATACAAAAACAAAAAACAGTAACAGTATGGATCAAAAGAAATATTTAAATTTAAAATTAATTAGATAAAGATGAGATAAAAAAATGTATATTCATCTTAGATAAGCGATGATTTCGTTTTAAATTAATACAGATAAAAGATAAAATTATGTGGCGATTTATTTAAATAACTTCCAGATATTATTTCTAAGTTTTAAGATTGCTTATGTAATACAGTTATAAAAAAATGTAAATTATAAAGGAGATATAAAAATATATTCTTTTATTTAGAAGAAAATTTATAAGATTCTTTTATTTATAAAGAAATATAAAAATATATTACTTTTATTTATAACTTATAAAGTTTTTATTTAAACTAAATTATCTGAACATTATCGTTGAATAATTTAGTAAAGATAATATTTTTTCATCTAAAATGCAGATATAGATATTATAATACATATTTTTATTGTCTATATATATAAATAAAATAACGCCAAGACTTTGTCTAGATGATTATCTATATCATTTTATTTAGATAACAGCAAACTGCTGTCTATAAATAAAATGATATATATAGATAAACTTATGTTTTGTCGTATTCTTGATAAAACGACAAAACATTATTCACTCGGAGTACATAATGTCAGAAAGCATAAATTTAATTTTGAAAAAGTTCTATCAAATCTTATTTTTCAATCAATTTCAAGCAAATTTTATTTCAATTTGTGCCTCAAAGAGTATATTTGCTTAAAATGATGAATTATAAAGTTATTCAACCTTCAATTTCTCGATCAAGAATTTCTCGACAAATTGATTTTCTTCTCTCAGCGAAAATTTAATTTGGTTGTCGATCAAACTTATAATTCTATTTCTGCGGTGAAATGCTATATTTATCGTCAGATAAACAAGATAGTTTGAGTTACGAATTATGATATTTAAATATAATTTAATCAATTCGATCCAATTTAATTCTTTATTTTAGTCGAATATATTCTCAGTGTGAATCAGAATAAAATTTGTTTGAAATTGAAGAACAGGATTCGATGACAGAGCTCTTTAAAAGGCTCTTTCATTTACAAAATATCGCGTATAGTTCGCGGAATAAATTTGAATAATTCCGCTATTGGGTCAGTAATAATCGAGTTCTTCAGGTTCCTATTAGAATTTCTAGGAATCGTCAGATAATCTATAGTTTGTGAAAGCGTGATTATACCCTAATCGAGACCCTAATGATATAAACCTATAGCGATAAACCTAGTTCCGTGGCTATATTTTTTCGATATTACACGTGTAGCAACACACGCGATGACGCGATGATTCACTGACATGACAAGCATACCGAAATACCGGGGAAACCTGCTCTTTCACTATAGAATGTCACTACGATGACTCATTGGCCCTGGGAAACGAGATCTTGACGAAACACGGATACGTCTCTCCCGAGGAAAGTTTCTTTCGTCGAATCCAATTTCCTAGAAAACTGTGACTATATTGAGAGATAATATCGACGATCGCGAATCAGCGAGATTTCCCGTTAGATATTTCGTCATTATTTAGAAAAAAATTCGTGCTTCGTTAAAAATCGAGATAAGTTAATTATAGATAGTCAATTATGTGCTTATACGTTAATTAATAAAAACAGCTCATTTCTCAAATTTATATATATATATATATATATATATATATATATATTAAAGTCTTCATTTTTTATAAATAAAAAAAATTATTGAAAGATCGCGCATGTGTATAATAATCGATAGTACGGTGTTTATTTAATTTTTGTATTTTTTGTTATAATAATACGCACAATTATAATATAAAATATAACTAATAAAATAATTAGGCAATAAATAATTGCTAAATTTATATTTCGCTTCTACTCGACGCGAGCTAACAATGAGAGGGTAAAATGCAGCGTTATGTCGAACTGTCATGTCTCGCGTGTCGATGCCTTTTGCGAAGCGTGACTAGCTGCCTTGTATTCACGCGACGAAAGATCTATACGGAGAATGTATTTATATATATATAGTTTAAGATATATATATTGCGAGCAACTTTATCAGAAACGGTGATATGTTCCGATAAGGGCGTGAATGCCGACTATATGCATATATATTGTACATATACTTGAGCTAACGTTTCTTAATGGCAAGAATCCTTTCGCAGTTTTGCACCAATATGCAGCTTTTCATAGGATTTTTTCATCTTCAAAGAGAAATTGATATTTAATATGTAATTTAATTTAATTCAAACATATGTAAGATGTAAAATAGAGTAAAGCCTTTCCGCGATATCATCTCTCGGTATATTAATAAATACAATCAATATTTGTTCCGTTATTAAAATAAAATTATATAGATGATCGTTTAGATGAAATTTTGATGTCATCTCATCGTTATATAAATAATAAAAATGTATATTATCTATATCTGCATGAAAAATGTTACCTTTATTAAATTATTTAGAATAATGTTCAGATAATTTACCTCAGCCTTAAAAATTATTATCTAAAAAATTTTATAGTTTATTTACATATATTTAAAGCAAAAGGATCTTCATCTTCTCTAAGATGAATTTACATATTTCCATCTCATCCTTATCTAGCTAATTTTAAAATCATCTAAGCACAATACTATGATTGCAATTAAATGGGGCATTTTTTAAAATATAATGATATAGCACATAAGTTTCGCGCTGACGGAATGTTGAGCTGGTCGTTGATCTCGCGAATCCCTGGCACGAGTGTATTTTTTTCCCACCGTCGCGTTACGTTCCCTTGACTTCTGCGTGTAATGGCCGCGTGCGGAGACCTAAGCTGCGACACGCGAGAACGGGATTACGCGAAGTGCGCGAATCGATTGGGCGTCGAAAGTCGTTCCCGCGAACTTGACATCGCGCAGTCAATCAGCTGCCAGACGAATGCTCATACGTCGCCGCTCCATCGTGCCATTTGCCATGCCATCATCCTCGACCTGGCTTTCGATATATCGCGAATCATCCCCCGAGATCGCGCGCAATAACAGATGTTCAATTAAAAAAAAATCGAGAGAAAGTGTAACTCGCTTTAATTGCAACTCGATCTTTCCTACATAAATAGATATTGTAGCTATTTAAATATTTTATTTATTAAATAATATATGCACATGGACATCCGCAGGATTTTTTCCAGGAGGGAGCGTAATTACATTTTTTTTTAAATTTTTACAATTAATTTTTTATAATTAAATATGCAAATAAATTCCAGTGGTTCTTTAAAAGAAGAGCAAAGCTTAATTTTTTTATTGATTCCAAAGGAGGACAACTGTCCTCTCTGCGGACCCATGATAAAATACATATTATTTACATATATTATTCGATTTATTTCCAGAGATTCGAGAGACGAATTAATTTCGCACGCTTTATAAAGGCAAATAAAATATCCGTTTTACACCTCTGCGGTCTCGCAGTAACGTAATTACGGAGAGGAAGTTGAAGAGGAGAGGAGACACACATTCCACGTCGCGTGCGAAATTTTTCGATTTGGCGACGAAAGCGAAATAACGAATAGCGCGCTTTTTATTTCGCAATTTCCGCATATATAGCTCGGCCATAAATTCTCGAGGCGCGTATTTCGTTTTCGAGATGAACACTCGGAAAAACACTTGTGGCGAGACTATACCGGACGTTCGCGGTGAGAGACGCACGCCCATTCGATCAGTATGCCGAAAACGAACGAGAGGGAGGAACGGAACTGAGAAGTGTCGATGCGACAGACGGAGAACGAAAGAATCGATTCTTCATCATTATTAATTCCTTCAGACTTTCGCTGTCTCAAAGTCACCGATATGTTTTTCCAAAATAAATCATATATTTTTCTTTCTTTCATTATTGTTACAAGTTGACACTTTTACATCGCAGTAATTATATTCTAAATATTGTCGCAAATTTTTTTACACGCTAAAAGAGATATGTAACAAGGAGCAATTTTTTTGATAAGAAAAAGAAACAGGGGGTTAGCGTCGATTCGTTGGAACGATTTTCCATTTCGGAGTAAATCATCGCCAATGTAATTTCTTATACGATTTCTCAGGCAGATTACGCAGATTATTTTCCAACAAGGGGGAAGAAAGACACACGAGCGAAGGGTAGGTGGGAGAAGTGTAGAAGGTACACGCAACTCCGTGAATCTATTATTATGATCGAGCCGTGCACCACCCAATAGCCAGTTCACCTACCCCTTACTCGGTTCCTCCAACAACGCGTTTTCAGAAGGCCTACAAGGGGAAATTACATCGACGGTAATTTCGGGGCGGGGGCGATATATATATATATATATATATGCGCTTACCCCGTCGAAAATTCGATGGAGAGGAGAAAAGGGAAAGCTGCAAATAACACATAGAAAAAAAGCAACTCACCCTGCGAAGCGAAGTGCTTAGCGACCATGATGATGCGCTCTCGCCGTTTCGACGAATTTCAGAACATTATATCCTTCTCCGCGCACACGGCGGTATAACAACCCCTCGACGAGCGAGGGAGAGAGGGCGGGAGGCAGGGGGCGACGACTCCACCACGGCCGTATCCCGGCGTGTCCGGAGCGACGCGAGCGAGCGAGCAAACGCACCACCACCACCACCACCAACCACTACCACTAACTCGTGTATATTCAACGGCGACGACGACAGATGCGCGCGGACACGGAAACGAAATGATCTCGCGAATGGGGCTGCGTATCTTGTCCTTTCACTTCCTCCGTCTTCCTCCTGTCAGAATCACATGTTCGCGGATCACCGCCTTCGTCCTTGACTCGACGTTCAGCGAGAGGTGCTCGAGATTCTTACCACCTTTCCGAGAGTGCACCGCTACCACCACTGTATACATATATATATATATATATATATATATATATATATATATAGATATATATATAGATATATATATATGGATAAATATATATATATATAAATATATCACCAGTACCAACGCACCGACATAACTAACCACCCGCACTCGCGCGCGTTCACCGGAGCGGACGAGCGACGCGCATCCCCGGACAGTTGCCACCCGACTGACGCGTTCCGCCGCGATCCCTCGCCTTTTCCTTCTACCGCCCCCACCCCTACCTCCTTCTCCTCCCTTCGCGCGGCAGTAAACTACTCCGAACTCCGAATCGCCCTTGCTTGCATTGTTGTGACGTTTCTTTACCGACCATCTATTTCACGTACCTTCTTTACCGACGAACGTTGGATATGTGTCACTAAATATATTTCTTTGTCATTATTAATTAATTATTATGTAAACGTTATTTTTTTTTTTTTTATAAACGATTCATTGTATTCATTCTTTCTCTGTATTCTGTTTAGATGTATTTTAGAATTGATAAGTATATTGAGGTTCTCTACAGTAATGTTAATACTGGCGCCATCTATCTGTTGGATGCTGCAATTAAATTTAAGGCCTGTCCACGATGCTAGAACTCGGACTACTGTGTTCGAAAATGTACTGTCAAGTGGAAGAGCGTTTAGTTGACCAATCAGAGCGAAGGATTCTTTGATGAATTGTTCAAGCTGTAGACACAGGACTTTACATTCTTGTCATCTAGTTTCGTTTGATTTGATGTTGTTGTGATTGAGCGTTTATTATTATCGGTTATTAGTTGAATTACAAAGAAAAATATTACAATTGTATTAAAATGGAATCCAGCAAATCTGAATCTACACAAAAGCCAACTATGGTTTATATTTGCGGAGGTAAAGACGTGCACATGTGTGTTTATGTTACTTTCTAACCTCTCTTTCTTGCAAACAAAACTTTATTAAATTTGATAATTTTTTGAATTATATATATATAACATATATTTACACATATTTTTATAATTAGTTTTATTAAAGATTTTATATAAAATATTATATCAAATGTTTCTTGTCAAAAATTGATAATATTGTATTTATGCATTTTTTTCAAGAAATGTTTAGAACAATTATATATTTAATAATTATATAGAGTTTGCATTACATAAAAAAAGTAAAAAGGTAAATTATTTTTATATGAAATTATTTTATATTGTATCTGTAATCAAATTTAAAATTTGTTTTAGAATGTCATCATGATAATGAGATACGTTCCAAAGATCCAATTCGATGCAGGGAATGTGGATATCGAATTATGTACAAGAAGCGCACTAAAAGACGTATCCTTTTTAATATTTTAAAGTTAATTTGATTATTAATAGTCTCAAACCTAAATATCAAGAAATTTTCCTTAACTTTACTTTTAGTCGTTGTGTTTGATGCACGATAAGCAAATAAGCAACAAATAATGAATATACAATATGACGTTAACATGAATTTATAAATAGTAATGTAAAATATTTATTGTATATAAGGGATTACTTAATTTTTAATGAATACTACAGAATCTTTATCGGAAATTAACTTTTTATTCCTGTCTCACATTGCCTCTGTTCTTAGAATTGTACTTTCGTTCTTGCAAAGTCACTATACAATCAAAATCATTTATATTATGAACTTTTTCTCCGTACAATTTGCGTTACAATCTCTGGACCAATAGATAGTCATACCATTTACTCGATAAAGTCTATGTATGTTTATATATCAATTCAGAATGCATAATATATAAAATGCTCTTTCAGCAATATTCTTTCTTTTATTTACAATAAATAAAAATCATATTCTCATCAATAGTTTAACAGAATTAACAGAATCAAGAAAACAAAAATAACGATGACACTGATAAAACTCGTTGGCTCATAAAATCCGTTCGCTACCTTTCTCAAGTATACGCTTATAAAATTGTTATTCCGGTCCCATTATCTGATATCGATGGGTAAAGGAAACCCATCCAATGCAGTTGGATTCAATTAAAAGTTTTCATGAAAAAGTTGCTCAAACGAGAGATTATTTGTTGAAGCAGCCGCAGCTCACAAAAGCACACGACATACATATTTATGCAAGCATAAAGATGAATTAATTACTTTCTTATCACGTCCTTCTTTCTCTTTCGCTCTCTCTCTCTCTCTCTCATTCTTTTTTCTTGCGCGCGCAGAAAAACACATTTATAAAATCTTAAAGATCTATAATACATATAAAATACTATATTGCCAGATATTTGTGTCATCGTTTATACAATGCGTATATATAAAATTTAAATCATTTAAATCACCACAGAATAATGGAAATGGAAGAGGGGGCCAGAGGCGAGCAGTTTCTTCAGAAACACATAAAATCGAGTGTCGATTCGTCTGCATAAAAAACATAAACCGGTATAAAACCATCTAGAAGCCGTACAAAGCTTTTCTTCTTTTCTTTCTTTTTTTCCTTATTATTCTCAAAATCTAATACTGAGTCTGAAAGTAGCCAAGCCAACCTTTTTCGTGTAAATCGTAGATGCGAGCGTTTATACACGTTTTTAATAATAAATATGTCTCCGTTTTTTGTCAGATATACTCTTGTACTTACTTTAGGATATTAGTTTACAATATGGTTCTTTTAGTACTTATCGCAAATACATATTCTATTTAATCGAATTCGAATATCATAAAAGTTATATGTTGTAAACATTTATACAAATTACTCAGACTGTATAATATATGTATATGCAAAGGAAGATATTGAAATACAATTAAAACACATCAACCACATGTTTGTGAATTTTTACACGCCTAAATATTTTCTCAAATAAAACAGATAATTAGATTAACGTATTGATCATTCAATGCAAAAGACCAACACTTTTTCCAAATAAAAAAGATTTAGGATTTAAAACCATATATATTTCTAATAAATATATATCTTTCCTTATTACTTAATTTTCATGTATCTCTTATTCATAATTAAAATTATTTTTACGTCAGCTTTTTGAATTGAATAATCGTTATATAATTAAGTAAAGCTCAAATTGCTCGCAAAACATTTTTTATATTATAATAACATTTTGAAGTACCCGCTATTTATAATATATAAATATTATAATATTTATAAATATAGATATATTTATAAATATTTATATATTCATCGCTTTGTCACTTCAACAACTATCAAAATATTAAAAAAATGTCTATAAAAAATAAATTAATTGAAATAAAAGAATTATAATCAATATTAGTCTCACATATTTCTCATAACTATATTTAAAAATCATGTTATTTTGAAATATAGTATTGAAATGTAGTAGTTGATTTTGAAATATAGTATTATATGTAAATATGTGTGTGTATATGAATTTAAAAAAATTGATTGTAACTTAATTTCAAAATCTGTCAAAATCTTTTTATAATTAAAAAAAAAATAACATGATATTATTTAATTAGAATAATTTAATTAGAATAAATATTATATCTTTTTGCGATTAATAAGATTCGCGAGTATAAATTTCGACGAAAATCGTAATCGCGTGTACATATGTTAATTTAAAGAGAATTTAGTTTCCCGCTTTCTCCGCCTCATATTATCGGATGCATCACAAAATTTGTAAGTCCATTAATATTAAGTAAATTTAATTTGTATCATCAGTATATTGTTTGCCATATATTTCATAGCTATATTTTCAAATTATATTAATGCGATGATTATGTGGTACATTTTGTGGTTAGACAACGTAAGTCAAGTATCGTCTATCGACAGAGAAATCATGTGATATATACGAATTGAAAAAGTAATTGTAACATAATTTGCAAATCCGTAAAAATCTGTTCACGCTTTTTAAGTACGAAAATGAACGCGATATTATTTAATTGGAACATTTCGCGGATATTCCCGCGCAATTTTCAAGCGTTCAATGTTCAGCGTAGTAGAATTCAATCGCGAATATGTTCAGAGTGCAGACGCGACGCGGCGGTTTTTCGCGGGTGAGAAAGCGGTGCGAAGTTTTTCCGATCGTAAGCGAGTTTTTCGCGCTTTTTCGCGCACAATCGCGTTCTGTTTCGCGAGTGATAAGATTCGCGAGTGTGATCTCGATGAATATTGTGATCGCGCACGGTGTGCAAAGAGAATTGACTTCTCTCGTTCGTGGAGGGTCACCCCATTTCCTTTTCTTGGGTTGTCGGATGTACGAAAAGTAGTTTTTACGTTCGTAAGTGAATTTTTCGTGATTTTCCGCGTACAATTGTGTGCTCTTTCGCGAGTGATAAGATTCGCGAGTGTGATTTCGACGAAAATTGTGATAGTGCACGTGTGTTTAAAGAGGATATACTATTTATTT
This sequence comes from Nylanderia fulva, assembly GCF_048542155.1. Classification (NCBI taxonomy): domain Eukaryota; kingdom Metazoa; phylum Arthropoda; class Insecta; order Hymenoptera; family Formicidae; genus Nylanderia; species Nylanderia fulva. The sequence goes on along the minus strand of NW_028190368.1, from coordinate 235,073 downwards.
TCGTCTGCGGAGGATCTTGACCTTGGATTACCGGACGCACGAAAAGTAGTAAGTCCATTATCAAGTAAATCTGATATAAGTTGTACTTGTGCAACATTCGATTTGATCAAATGATAAAACGCATAGCCATCCTCTCGGTTAATATCGAGAGATCAGTGGATATGATATGTATACGTTTGAAAATACCTGATATTTCTATGGACGACTACGTTTCGAAAATATATTGAGAATATGAGTCCTATAATTTGGCAAAAAGTACATTCTTTCAAAATCACATGTAAGTTATACAGGCAAATATAGTCAAGAGAGACACGTATTTGCAAAGTATCGCATTTTATATGAAAAAATCACGTTATATATTGAAAGTCAACTCTGACGTATCATTCTCTTCGCTGATCTCTTCAAACGCAAATTGTTGGCTTGGCATATTGGGTACACAGAACACATGTACACATCTTGGAAGCTCGTATGTAGTTTTGCGGTTGGATCGACAGAATTATATATATATATAGATATATATATATAATAGATATACATCCAAAATGCTATGTTAGGACTATGCTACATTGATATCGTTTAGTGACAATCACTCGGACTGGACCTCATTGTATACAATTGTGCAGTCATTTCATATATCCGTATCTCTATTATCTTAGCTCAAGCACATCTAGGTACAAATTATGATAACCGGTGTCTGATTATGCGGTATAGGAAAGACATTATCGTGCTTGAGTGAGATATCAAAACTTGCGTACAGCATTACAGAGAGATAGACAGTTAATTATAAGATACGGTAGCTGTCGCTCATGGAAGGTATCTGGCTTCTTAAATGTCTTAAGCAGAATCAGCAAATCGGTCCCTCAGAGCATATGAGTATGATCGATTAAGATTTAAACTAATATCAGACATAGATGTAGATAAGTAAATATCTAGCAATGTCTCTGATCAAAGTGGACACTTGTTACATATTCAATTCACCTATATGAAAGTTTTTCAAAACATAGAAACTAAAAAATTTGACTCGTTTAATAAAAACTCTTATTTTATAAGTAATCTGAGCAACCGATGCAATTTCTGATTACTGATTTCTTAAAACTATAATAGAAACTAACATGATTTCTCACATTATATTATACATAAATATATACAAACACATTTCCTCTTATATCAACAATAACTCTCTCATAGTTGTTCATACTATGATACAAATATATAATATATGTGTGTATAAGCTTCATATCAATTTAAAGTGTAATATTAGAATACTCTTCAATATGTTGAAAGCAACATTTGCACTTTAAATACAGAATCACATGCTAGTTCATTGCACGTCATGCTTGCTACAAGAGATTATTAGACTATTGTGTATAAATATTATAATTATTATCAGATATTCTCGAGCTACGTTTTTTTTTTCTTTTTACTTACTCGATATACCGTGTCGGTTTTGTGAGAAAGAGTGTAAAGTCTTAGAGGAGGACTGTACAAGCGATTATGTCGCTGTTTTCAATACAGGCAATTTTATAAATGAACCGATACCTGTAGTAGAAGAAACATGATCGAGAGAGTGCTTCTTAATTTATCTTGTTACACATTAACACGCGATATCTTTATGTCCATGTCTTTTATACTTTTCTCTGATCAATTTTGTAAAATCCTCAGAAATTTTCGATATACTCTGGTAACGTAAAATTGCAAATTTATATTAACACACGACTCTTTAATTACAAACAACGCGCAATTCGTCTAAATTTTCGCAAGCGTTCAACATGCGTTAATATTTTCAAGAAATGTTTCATAAAACATTGTACCAAACATAAAACACTGTATCATTTGATGAGATTTTTTTAAAAAGATGCATCGCGCGGGACTTTTCTCTGTAAGATATCTGTGATGCGTTTTGTGTATGATACATTATCTTAAAACCAAATATTCTCGAAGTGTGCAACACATCCTAACAAATTCTTCAGCATGCTACATCATTTTGGCACTACGTATCTTCTAGTCTTCTAGTCTTACTGTGATCTTCCTTCGCTGCAGATTCTTCTGCGATTCTTTTCTGAGTATTCTCTTTTTCCCTACCCGCACTTCTATCTCCGTGGATATTTGTACTAGAATCTGTTTCAATATTATGTTCAACAAAACGGTGTACCTGTAACTCGTTTATGGTACGCATAGATACGGAGCAAACTTGGCACTTGTATGATTGTAAATTGTCCTCCGCTCTCGTGTCCTCCATCGAGACGACGGTTGTTCGTTGCTCTTTAACAGCGTAATCGCGCCTTTGCTGATGAAACTGAGGACTGCGTAGGCGAGCATCGTTAATGGCTTTCGATTCTTCGGTAATCATTGGCACATGATATGATCGGGAAACATCCGCGTCCGACGTCGCTTTCATATATTGTGCGTGAAGCGCGTGTATAGGTTCACCTTCGTCCGATGAGGTCTCGCTACCGCTCGCAACCGGCGCGGGCAAAGTTTCCGAATCCCATTGCGCGATTTTAGCAGGATCCTTCCCGCATAATCTCTGAGCCAATATCTGAAATCCAACGAGGAAAGCGCGTTTTTTTTTTAAATCGACATTTTCTTTGCTGGATTTAACAAATGCATGTAATTAGAATTTATTTTTATACAAACCTGCAGACTATTAAGACTATTATCACAGTCTGTCGTGTCAATGTCATTCAAGTTGACACCAGATCTTTCCATTTCCGCAAATGTTCCAAATGGTAATTTGCCCAAACATTCTAATTTCATAATATGCATCTTGCTACGAAGGTGCTTAGCCAAATGTCCGTGTATTCTGAACGCTATTTTACAATCTGTACATTTGAAAGGCCTGGGATTGTGGATAGTCGCTGCACCAAATGTAGAAGTCATACTGACCTGTAATGTGAAATATTATATATACAAATTTATATATCTAATTAAATAATTAGATATATATTTATATATATATATATATATATATATATGATTTATGAAAAATTATATATTATAGTATTGCTCGTGAAAATAAATTTCGTCGCTTACCTTATTATGATGAGAAACGGATCTCTCGTGTTTCGTTAAATGGCCCTTAGTCCGGAAGGAAACTGCACAACTTTCGCATCTGAATGGCCGCTCAAAATAATGAATATTGATATGCAACCGTAACTGACTAGGCCTGTTGAACACCTTGTTACAAATTCCACATACACTCCTACCATCATCTGTCAAACTGCAATCATATTCCATATAATCTTAATTATTGCAATCGAAATTATTTTTATAAAAATACATATCAGTTAAGGATACCGATTCTCTAAAAAGAACTACGAATTATAAAATTTAATTAAATGTCAATATTAATCAAATTTTATTTTTCTTTATTTAATATAATAAAAATATAAATTCGAGATCACATGGATATTCTCGATCTATAAAATTAAATCTTTCATCAGAAATATTTTTTATTTTTACTTAATTTAATTAAAATAAAATAAAAATCTTTTTGATGACAGATTTAATTTTTTATGGATCAAGAATATTCATGATCTCGAATTTATATTTGTGTACACATTGTGATATTTATATAAAAAATTATTATATATACATATGTAATATATGTATATATACGTATTATATTATACACACAAATCGAAGATTTTTCTTAATAAAAGCAAAAAGAATCATACTTTAATGTTTTACTAATTTTTATGCTCGTATTTCTTTCAATATACTTTTAATAAATCTAATGTAACATTATCATATATGCATTGAGTTAGCATCGACAAAATAATAAACATTTAATTTACCTAACGAAGTTAGGCGCCGGCCCACTCGACGGTTGTAAAAATTCTGCTTGCGGTTTCGGATTTCCCGTATTCGGTGACGGTGATCGAAAATCTGGTCCACCGACGACTATCTTTCTGACTGCTGTCCGTTTCATACTATCCGGTGTGTTTTGTTTAACGGTATCCGCGGTCTGTTTCCCGTCGTAGTACATGATTTGTGCTTCCTGGGGCGATGCATTTCTCACGTCGACGTTCTGCGACTTGGGCGATTCGTGCATAGGCGATTGCATTATCTCGTAGCTGGCACGGGGATCTTGTGGCTGCGCTCTATACTCCAAAAGAGTTCTCATCTCGCTGCTCGATGGCCTATTATCTGAATTTGTTTGCCGCATTTCCATGTTCGTCGAGGGCAGAAGTTCCTGATTTATAATGACTTGCACATCGTGAGCGAACGACGGTTTGTATTCGCGACTAGGCGATCTTAACTCTTGACCGCGCATTTTGTATTCCTGCTGACTCGCGAGTCTCAGTTCAGCGTGGTTTTGCGTTCTGTACTCTTGACCGGGCGTTCTGATCTCTCTGCTGGGTGGTCTTAGATCGAGATTCCGGGGACTCTGCATTCGACTGTCGCTGCTCGCCAGTCTTATCTCGTGATTCGCGGGCCTCATTTCCTGATTGACAGTATGACATTCTCTCGACCTTTCCACCTCGCTCATCATTTTCATCGCGTTGAACATGGAGCTTCTGTCAATCTCGTTGTTCGTGTGTTGCATCAATGGTTGTCGATTGTCTATACTCAAAGATTTCGGTGAGTGGCAGTCGATACTTGGTGTACTGCGAATAGGTGTAGTAGGACAAATCGATCTCTCCATCGAGCTGTTAGTTTTGCTCATAGGTAGACCATATTCGATACTTGACCTTGCACCAGTGGGACCGTTAGTTAGACCAAGCTCGAAATTTTCACGATCAGAAACCAGACGATTAGTTTGTTCCTTATCTTTGTGAATTGTCTCGTAGTCTAACATCGTTCGTCTCTCCATTGCCATATTGTTGAAATAAATTTTCTCTCTGATTTCCATCTTAATATCGTCAGTAGTATGCTTTGTCATGTGCTTAATTCTAGATACAGCAGTGTACTGCATTTTGCTGGAATCGGTGTACGTCACTGATGGAATGCTGTTGGAATCCATGTGCCTGGACCTATTGAGATCCTGATGTCGCGGATAAATATCTTTTTCTTGCATTTGTTTGTTGTCTAACTTGGTGTTTCCCACGCGATACTGTTGCTTCATTTTACTGTCCATCATGTGTCTCTCCGTGAGATACGCTTGCAACATATGACTTTCCGCGTTCGGCTTCCATTCTCTTCCCTGTATGGGCAATCGCTCCATCGTCTGGACTATTGTCTGCAATAGGACCGGTTCTGAAACAGGAGTCAGTATGTCCGTTGGTCTGGTCCTTGGCGAGATCGGCGAGTGCAACAGTTGAGTCGTCTGCTTCGTCGTAAGATCCATGGGCTGGGAAAGTTGATGACGCGACTCTGTGACATCGGTGATCTCTTCAACTTCCAAGTCGGAATCATCTTTCTTCGATGACTGAATAACACTCATCCTCGTCTCTTCCGTAGCATCGCGGCTCGATGGGAAATAGTAACGTGGCGATAATTCGTTTTGTATTAAAGCCGTCTCTTGCGCGGCGATGCTTTGGCTGCTCACGATCGTTGTACTCGTCGCGGTAGATACGATGTCCACCGTGGAGGTCGTCGGTTGGGTTAACGTGTACGGATATGTCGTAGGTCTGCCGGACGGCAGCAAACCCGGTAATCTATTCGTTGCGTTATGCTGCGAAAGACACAGTAGACTTTGTGCAGCTTCTTGTTCCTCGCTACCGGACTCTTCGCTTTCCTCGCCCTCGCTCTCTTCTTCCTCTTCCGAGGATTCTTCCGTGTTACCGCCACCGGCCGCTAATCGCGCAATGGCTTCCTTGTCAATATTGTCGTCGCAGACAGTCGTGGGAACCGGTACCACGCCAAATTCCACGCACTTTTTGTAATGAGCCTTGGATTTCATATGCTTCGTGAGGTTGCCTTTTGTTTTGAAACTGTCAAAAATTATTAAAATTGTATGATAAATGTTAGGGAAATTAATAGAATTAAACACATTTTTTGTTATGCTACATAGAAAAGTCTGAAGAACTTACCTAAATGTACAGTGCTTGCAGGTATATGGTCTAACATCTGTATGTGTTCTGATATGTTTCTTTAGCATAGACGGTTTCTTACAACGAATACCACATTCTTCGCAGACGTAGCGTCCTCGACCTTAAATAATATATGTACAGATATAAATATTATATATAAAGATATATATGATATGCCTTAAGATAATTAAAGTTCTTTATGTCTAAATTTATTGTCAAAAATCTTACTAACAAAATTAAAATTATTATTCACGAATGAAATTATTTTACGGATGCTACGATCACAAGCATTCTTAGATTATACTGCTTTTTTTTGGTTTCTTACAACGAATATCATTCTTCGCAGATGTAACGTCCTCGATCTTAAATAATATATACTTTTAATTTCAAAACTGTTTTGAGATTTTAAAGAAATGTTACATTTGTATTTTTAACATCTATTTTTAACGTCTCTTTCGATGAATGCGATAACATGAATGCATTAGATAAATTATTCCACACAATTATAAATTAGATTATAAATTAAAAATTACGTTAATAAAAAAAAAGAAAGAAATATTATATATCACACATCTTAAAACATTCTTAAAAGAATGTCAAATTTTTTTTATATATAAAATCTTTTATATTAATATTGATATTAAAATATTTATATATATATAAAATAATTTATTTTATATACAAAGTAATAATGTAAATTGAAATATTACTCACCTCTTCCGCGTACATAAGTATAATCTTCATTACTCTCGAAGCCTCCGTCAAATATCTTGACCCTCTTCGCTTTTTCCTGCATATCACTCTCCAATCCGCTGTCTGGACTGGTAGGAGTGGTTGGTCTTTGCGAGGAGTGCGTCAGAATATCTTCTTGCTTTTTCCACGCGGTGGTGTAATTAAGAGGTCTGTGCCGGGAGTCGTAGTGCGCCATGTCCACGTCCAGGGGTGCCTCCTTACTTTTCCAATTCGAGTACATTGATAGACCGTGCTGCTGTGTGACATACATCGGCTGCGGTCTATTCAGGGTGCAATAGAACACTCTGGTGGAACACTTTAATCCTAGATATGTGTAGGCGTGTCCGTTCAGATACAATTGTCCGTATGACTTTTTCGGTCGAGGTGTCTCCGGACTGATAAGAGGAAGGGTGTTCGCCGTAGGCGTAATCCCGTGATGCTTCTTCGGCGTGAAAGTGCCGGGCTTCAGCGGCAAGGACGTAGGTCTCAAGAACTTGTTGGAGTTAGTCGCTTCCTTAGCGACATCACCGCCGCTCTTTGGCGATTTCGCCTCGGGCTGCTTGTCTTTAACAACTATCTCTGCGGAAGTTTTCGTTGGCACTTCTGTTTTGGAAGAATCTAAGTTCACAAGTATCACCGACGGCGCGTTGTCTGCCTTTGCTTTGGCTCCGTTGAACATATAATTATCCACAACCTTGGACGTCCATCCATGTACATCTGAAGAGACGTTGTTCTTCAATCGACCGTTCTCGTGAGATGATAGATCGTATTTGGAAATCGCGACATGCGTCTCTACAGGTGCTACTCTGCCGGCATCTATCTCATTGACGCCCCAGTTGGAAAACTTCTTCTTATTTTCCGAAACGACCTTAGTCGTGTATTTCAATTTACTGTAAGAACTCGACGAAGTCGCTGGATCCACGCCATTCGGATAACTAAAAGCTTTATCTAACTTCGGACTTTTATCATACGTAAATTCTCTCCTGTCTCGCGGACTTTCCATACCTTTGTACTTCACGGTCACGTTATTCTTGATATGACGATCTAGCTCCGCTTTGTTCATGGGCATCGTCATTATTTTCACGCGATGCTTGTCCGTCGAGGTCTCGACCTTGACGCTAGGAACTTTAGGACTGGTCAAACCGTTCTTCAGACTGTCGACGCTGGGAGTTTTAAAGCTGATCTTTGCCGACTCCTTCGCCGGACTGGCCAAGTCCAGAGGCTGGTCCAAAGAAGAAGTGTGTCCAGGCAACGGAAACATTTCTACACTACACTCGGCCATGCCGCACTGCACCGTATTAGGTTGCACCCTCACAGGATTAGCTAGATCCAACGGCTGATGTACCATGTGCAAGCCCGGTACACCCGGTATCACCTTGTAGCCGCTTTCACCGGCCGTTATACTCGGAGATATGTCTATGGTCGGCGTACCGGTCAGAGTATCCGGTCCGGGAATACCAGGCACGTAACGTATGACTTTGTCGCCGTGGAGAATGCTCGTGATGCCGGTTTGCGGCAAGGTCAACGGATTGTAGGCAGTGATATTCGTCAGCGGATTGAGATGCGGCTCTAAATAATTATAGCAAGACATAGTAGGCGTTAAATTTGGAGCTGATATGTTCGGCATGATGGACGCCATGTTAGGCGTGTTGGACAGGGATATGGAGGGAGTAGGCGTACTGGCCGGTATGCTCGACGACTTGTGCAGCATGGTACCACCGGAATGAAGTCCTGACCTCACCACTATCGACGCCGTTTCCGAGGTCACGCACTTGGCATTGACTATGTGCTCGCTCGTGGGCGACTTGGTCTGACGCGGCTCGATCCTCATCGTTTTCGTTACCTCGCCCTGGTTATCCAGGATCCTCACCTCGCCGCCGAACATCTGTAGCGAGTTCGGACGTGGGTATTTACTGAGTTCTTCCAGCGATCTTAAGCTAGTCGGCACAGACTCCGTTCTCTGCTTCTTGAAGGGCGGAACATACGCATCGACCAGTCTAGTATTGCCCAGTAAAGGACCTGGTGATGGTAGAGGTTGCAAAATGCCATAATAATCGGAAGACTTGGAATCAAAGTCGGAGTCTCGTTTCTCCAGCTCTATCTGATAGTCCGTTCCTCTTCGAGGACTACCCTTGCAATAATATTTACGATGAGTCTCTAGGTTGTCTATGCTGGTGTAGGGAATATTGCAAGTAGGACAGACGAAATTTTCCAATGCAATCTCCGGTATCGATCCGTTCGCGAAATCACGAGTTTTCAGAAGGAGATCTTTGATGATCGAACTCTCGGAGTTGTGCGCGCCTTCTTTCGCTTCCTGCGCGCAGCTGTCGCTGTAGCATCGCTTTCTGCTGCTCAAGGTTTCCTCCGTGGAAGACAAATTCAACGGTTGTTGCTCGTATGATTGTTTCGTCTCCACTAGGCTCTGCTGGCGCTGCATCAGTTTATGCAGACGTGGATCCACCGCGTCGACAATCGCCTGGTTGTCCGTGATGATCTTGTCGATGTGTTCCTGCAACTGTTCCGCGTTCGGTTTGGCGGAATTAGGAACGGAAGTAGTTACGGAGGAGAAGGAGGAAGAACTACTGGAAGAACTGGGAGATAAAGAAGACGTCTCCGTGTCGCTGTTGACACTCTGTAGGGCCGTTCGAGCTTGGAACTTCGGCTTGTATATTTTGCCGGTTTTTACGATCTTGATCGCAGTGGACGCTGTCGTCGTCGTCGTCGTCGTCGCGGGCATCGAAACGGGAGGCGGAGGTGGCGTACCAGTGCCATTACTAGCGCTGTCTGACAGGCTTATATCTGAATCTTCAGACATCTGCAAAAAAATGTCGCGTTGAGACGTTTAGTATAATCTAGAATCTTAAATTACTTAATAAATTCGAAATTGTTATTGAATAGAAGAAACTTGCAAAAATATTATATTAAACAATACATTTCATCTTTCTATCAATAATTCTTATATATTTGGAAAATGAAAATTCTATAAAAATGTTAGATAACATTATTGAAATTTAACCATGTCAAATCGAGAGTAAGAAAAATATGTTCTATTAATTGTTCGATAAAATGATATTTAAAATTATTTTGAATAATAATTTCATTTTCGCTACCTTGTCGCTTTTTTCTATCTTATGCGCATGAGAGCGCGACCTGCAATGCTTGTACAGATTCGATTTGGTTTTGAAAGCGAATCCGCACGGCTTGCACGGGTACGGCCGCTCGTTCGTGTGCGCCCTGATGTGCTTTTGAAGGACACTCGGCTTGGCGCATGTCAGCTTGCAGTAAGGGCACGTGTGGCCACTCTTCCGAGACTCGGCGATAGGTTCGGTCCCCTCAGGTTCCGGGGAAACCTCGAGCTTGTTGCCGGATTCTTTCGGGGACTCCTTACCGTCCTTGTCGACGTCCTTCCGCTTGAGCGTCTCGGCGAGAACGATGTTGTTCGCCGTGGTCTCCTTCTTGGACTCGACGACCTTCGGCGCGATTTCGGTCGTCGCCATCTTTTTGAACTTCTTGTGCAGGTACTTTGGCTCGCCATCGTTGTTGTTGTTGTTATTGTTGTTGTTATTGTTGTTGTTGGTCAACTGTGGGTCTGTCATCGCCACAGTGTGGGTCTCTGCAAAGAGTACGGCACATTTAATCGCTTCTGACTATCGGAATTGAGGAAAAAAAGAAGCGAAGAAGAGAAGGCGATTGGGTGGTGGACTCTCAGGTGACTCACAACAGAGAACGAAGAACGTCAAAGGGGGGAAGTGATTCATAAAGATTTCTCGATTCTCTCAGCGCGAATCGGCGAAACTATTCCGCGAAGTAAATACGCGGAACGTCAATTAATTGATAAATTGCCGATTATCTTCACCGCATCAGGATGCTATGCGATATGACTATTGACGCGGGGAAATGTGTAAAAAGCCCCGGACGTTGAATTGATTATTTTTATGTGAAAAGATTTTTTTATTACGTAAAGTGTTAATGACGCATCGAATTTACAATGATGATAGATTTGTTGATTAATCTCCGTCGTTGCCGCACGTGGCAATGATTGTACATGAAATGCTCGAGGTCGCATCAATAAAGTATCATAATACCGGAAAAAATTCTGATCTGCAATTGCTATGACGTTTCCATAAATACATAGACGTTAATGCACTCTTAATGTTATGTGTGGGATAAGATAATACAGACTCTCATTTAGTAGGTGTTACATTATATTCCATCGATTACATAGCACCAACAATTACATGTTACGTAGAAATGAATTAATTTTTTATGAATAATTGCATTGAAAGAGAAAGAGATATGTAAATACATACGAGTTCATATCAAACATTACGTTAGATATTAATATTACGATTCCACAGTCTTGCTTTTTAGATGTTACTTGCAATATCCTATTTATATGATCGTATATTTATACAAGACAATAAAAAAATAAATAATTCGAAAATACATGGTTTATATTGATTAAAACATGTGTATTGCAATATTAATTTTTAATTTACAATTTTTTGTAAATTATATATTATCGTAGTAAAAATAACACACATATATTATATTTATGTCAGTGCTGCATTTATTTTCACGTTAATTAATTTTATACAAGATTAAGATTTAAAAAATATAAATTGTTGATTAAAATTTATTAAATTATGCTCGAGTGATAAAAAATAAAAATGCAACGAATACGTATGTTATTATTTCATTAAACATATATTTTGCACAAAAAAGAAAAGTAAGCTTATATTTTTTGCATTACTTTTGCGAGCAAATATTCAAGTGTGAATAATCACCACTAATAATAATCTGTCAATAGATAGATATTTCTCCGCAGTAAAGAAATAATAGAGTCGTGTCTAAAAAATCGTCTGTCGTGTAGAAACAGAAAACGCATCGGTGATCACATAATAATTCTGCAAATATGTAATTCATTTAGGAAACTCAATTATGCATCTTGCAGTGCGTCGATTCTACTAAATTCCATTTTAATGACATAATGCTTTCAAATGTGCGTTATTTTATCCTCTGTGACTGTGATTAATTTGGTTCTCTGTATTTAACATATTTATGAAATTCATAAGTTAAAACTTCAACATTTATTAAACAAACGTAATATTTATAATATTTATATTATATACAATAGTTTTGAGAGACATTAGCATTTTATTGAATTGTGCATAAATAATTTAATTTTTTTTAGTTAAAAATTAATTACATAGAATAATTTAAAATAAATTACACACTTTTATATATATATATATAAACATATGTACATCTAATTACATATGTACATATACTTCATCTTTATTTTATTTACATTTTTAACATTAATATATATAATATCTTGTAGAATTATTTTAATCATATCCGATGCAGGTCAAAATGAAAATTAGTTAAACGCAATTATCCGCATATTCAATATTCAAGACGCGACAGAGATCGTCCTCGCAACATTATGTGATAATGCGACGTCGCGAAAGCGGAAGTGAAGGAGCGAGTTCAACAGTTCAGATCCATTTACGTATGAACACGATTTTTTGCTCCTACATTTCCATTTATAAGCGATCAGATCTTTCGTGTTTACTCACCGCTATCGACAACAAATTACTTTTTATGAAATTAGTTAGAATTGTAATTTCTCGACATTCTTGCCTCTCTTTCTCTCAACGTTGTCGACCTATATACGTCGATTAATCGTGTAATTACCAACCGCGTCATCGGATGCAGCTGACGCCAATTCCTTCAACTCGAATTACAACTCAAATTTGATGCGATCATTAAACTGATGTTATCAGTATGCACCGCAGTTGTATAAAGATATTTTGAGATTAATCCATATCTTTTATATGAAAGATTCAAGTTACGTAATTATATATGTACAGAATTGTAGGAATCATTTTTAATTTAATTCGTTCTAGTTTAAAGTTAAATACTGTTTTCATATAAAGATTAATATTTTTTTCTTCTTCTAAATTCTCTCTTTTTAATTTAAAAATCTATATTTTTGCTTATTTTTAAAAACTTACAATACATCATATCATTATACAACGTATATAAATTATTCAAAGCGGATTACGCGTGTTTTAAATTTTTTATTGAGTTCAGTATCGAAATTGTGTGTTTATTTTGCTTAAAATTCAGAACTGCAGACCGTAAAAATTTGATTGTCATTGTCTCTGTACATCGCAATATTTTTAATGGAGCAAATTTTAATGAACAAATATAATTCACATATTGATTGTTAAAATAAAAATAAAATATTTAATTCATAAATATTTATATAATATCCGTGCAAAACAAACAGCATCGAAACGAATTAAATGGCAAATTGATAGTTTCACACACAATATATTAATTGTAATACTTTCTGTATTACAATATTTTAGAATATTATATAGTTCGTTTTTAACTTTGACGGTTCATTTTTCATTAAAAAATAAAAGAAAAAAAAATAGATTTAATGTCATTTTGCTAATCGTTGCTGATGAATAATTTTGTTATATCTTCTGTTTTTCGTACAATTGCGCTCGTCGTATTTTTCGTTGAAGAATGCACGTCGCCAATCAGGCGTCCATGACGTTCCCGCGTATATTTTTATAGCTAGCAGAAATCGCTGGTCTGTTCTCGGACGCCACTTTCGCGGCACCGTTCGCCGAAGTGCCCCGATAATTTTGGCACGCGCTATTTATATACGCAAATGCAGAGAAGAAAGAGAGAGAAAGAGAGTGAGAGATAGAAAAGGACAAAAAAAGAAGCGAGAGGAGCTGGCGAGCCAACCTGGTACGTCGACGAAGGTATTCCTCTTCGCGCAAAGTCAAACGACGAAACTTACGTCGACGAGCCATTTGGCAGTGACGGTCTCCTTCGTTAGAAGAGAAACATCAGGAAATTATCTCACGAAAGTTTTGACTCTTGTAAATATGCCTGTACTACGCGATATATTATAATTTATGCGACGTTGCATACCACATATATTGCATGCAATTAGCGGAGTTTTAGATTATACAATCTCACTCTTTCTCTCTTCAAATGTAATTGCATTTTCTTGTAAAAAATGAAAATATGATAATTTATGAATTATTAATTGCAATTAACAATATTAAAATGTGTACAAGTTATGTAGACAAAATTTCGCGTTTTTATATAATATAGTATTGATATATAATTTGACATTTAATTATAAACTCATAAATATCTTCACGTTAAATCTCTGGAAAAGCTCACTTACATTCAATCTAAATCGCACTTCCGATTATATCGCGAACAATCAAGTTGAATCGTATAATTTGTCGTAAAGAGTTTACGCGACATAAGCGACGTCAAGTCGCGGATAAAAAGATCATTTATTTATAATTGTACGCACGTCGTTGCGAGAATACACATATGACATAACACACGCGAGACACGCGAATTTCATTAGGCTCTTTCCTTGGTCGACGGTGAATCTGGCAGAAATGAATGAAACAGTGGCGCGCTATTCGTCGTTGTGTCCATTCTTATTCATCGCTCGATTCTACATGTTCCATGAACGCACGATCGCGGCACGGTATCTACGTGGGTACTATCGCAGGATGTTTTATGCGTTACAGACCGACCTAAAAGTTCATGCGCGAGGAAACTGAATCATCGACAATCAACCGTGACTCTTTCGCGCAATCGTAAATTTACATAAAGTGCCTGTATGTTTTCAAGCGTTATTCACAACGCGCTATTATTTGAACTATGGACAAGTATGATGGGAATCTCTATACGTATATATATATATATATATATATATGTGTGTGTGTGTGTGTGTGTGTGTAAAACAATACACATATACAGATATCAATGTTTGAATACGCAAGATTTTTTTGTTCATATCTTACAAGTGATTGTATTATTAATTTGCAATTTATAAGAGATGTACGTATAATAAGAGATTAAAGGTTCGAATTTTTTTTCAGAATAAACGTCCATAATAATATAATCTTGCTTTGTAGTCGCGTTAGTTTTAAGCAAATATTTTAACAAAACGTTAATCGAGGATTAATCTTTACATAATTAATACTAGTTCCGATTCTTGGTGAATATATTACATTATATTTTGATCAATATCAATTTTTGAAACTCTACGTACTACATATTGTAGGTATCATCGATTTATAAACCAAAGTGTTAGGTCGTTTCGTGCAATTTATGACTTAAGACTGATAACATCAGCGGATCGAAAATGGATAAGTAGCGAAAGGATTGTCGTCAGCAGCATAACGCTTGAGTTTCGGATTATTCAATTAACAACCTTTTCAATATTTGTCTGAAATTGCAGCTTGTTATCAAAGTTATATTCGTGTATTATGAGCGTGTATTCGCGAGAACCGCTCTCTGCAGCGAAATATACTTCGTAAACTTGGTATAACCGCGCAATAAATATAGTAAACCCGTATGCATACTAGTAAAGTCCGCAGAGCGACGAAAATGGGTCATGATACGTTTTGTTTGCGTTTTAAGCAAATGCATAGAGAGATTTCGGTGAGCTATAGTTGACAGTAAAAAATACGCCCGTTATTTGTTTTTTTATTAAAAAGTTTATAAAAAAAAAGCACTCCAATAAAAATTGTATATCCGTGAGTTTAATTTCACGAGGAATTAAGAAGAAATCATATTTGATAAGCGTTACGATTTGACAATGTGATAAGTTTTATATATAGATACGAAGAGTGAAATATTATTGGTAGTTTTTAACTTTTAAAAATGCGAGAGAAAATATATAATAAAAATAAAACTCCATATATTCCATACAACAATTATATAACAATTTTTAAAACTATTCATATATAATATATTATATTGTATAACTTTTTCAGAATTTTAGGTATTAGTAAAGATTTGTCGGATTTCAATTTATTTCGATGTAAAATTAATGTGATCTTTTATTCTTGCACATTGACATTTGATATTTTTTATTCGAAAATGTTCAATTTTACGGCTATTATGTGAAATAACTCACGGCAAATTGCAATGCGGTTTTAGACGGGGATTATTTTTCATGCATTATATTTTTCGCTAACAAATCGTTCGCACTTTATAATCTTATTAAACATCTCGCAAGAAATCGTCAATAAAATTGTGTCGATAAAATTCTGGAAATATAAAATCCTTCAAAATATAAGATAGCAGCTTAAAATAAAGCTGTCTGTTCATTCTGGATTGATTGTCGCGTAAAACAAAAATAAGAAAAACAAAACGTGAGATTTCGCTGTACACTGGGCACGTAAAAGTTAGTTGTGGAGTTTTGGCATAAGATTTTATTTTCGGTCTCTCTCTCTTTCTGTCGGTCGCCGAGTTTAGCGATTTCGCCCACGTCGTTTTCGCCGATCCGAATAAAACCCCGATGCGGAGAGCCAGTCTGGTCGAGCTGATCGAGCCCCTGGGGTATTTTATTGATGTATTGGTGTTATTATTGTTTGCTCTCTATCTCGATAGAGCTCGCTCCCTGACCTCGATCCCCTCCCTTGTCGATGCATCATCAAGCGTACGCGCGCAAAGATAACCCATACTGTGTATCTCACCACGTTTGGCCAAAAGCAAGATGCAAGTATAAAACAAATTTACACGAAACGCGATGGACTTGAATTCATTCATGAATTTGTAAAAAGATAAAAATATAGCTTTTTGTACTCTGTTCTTATTATTCAAACATTTTAGCTTACGGTATGGACATGAAAAATAAATCTTATTAAACTTATTAAGCATTATTTTAGCCAAATAGAAAATAAAAATCTCAATAAATAAGTATCTTTAAAATATGTTTGATAGATACTGAAAATAAAATATATAGGCAGTCTGCAGAATTATTTCGAGTTTCCGGATTTAAAGAACTGAATGAAAAATTTGGAAATACGCAATTTTTGCATCTCGTATGCTGTATACTAAACAAGGAGGTACAGTAAATTATGTAGATATTATCTCGTACGATGTAGACCTGAGTCTGGGGGGAGAGTCGGAAGAGAGATGAAGAGTAAACTCGTACAAATGACCAATTGCAACCTATGAATAGTTCGTTCAGAGTCTGCCGTCGTATGTCGTACAACGCACATCATACGACCGCACGCTATATAGACCTGACAATTCGTTAATCGTTTTATGCCGGACGCGTCAGACGCGTTAAACGCTCGTTCAACTGACCGCGGCTTAATCCCATCATGCATCAATTTTCACACTTATTTACGTCTGAGTCTCGATAATATCAGCTTTACCGTTTAAGCTTTTGAAGATTTTAACTTAGTTTCATTTGCGATACTTTAACGCAATAATTTGGATAAATATACATTGTCAGCGAATTATGAGACGACAATTTTAATTACAATATGTTTATTCGTTCATTAAGTTAATAATTCGAATTTTTTACAATTTTTATATTTCAATAAAAATATCAAGTTAGTCTTTTAAAATTATACATATAATCTCGATATAGTTTTCTAATGTATTTTCTAAAATTTTTTATTCAAATTTTATTATCCGAGTTTCTCCAACATGGAATTCACAAATCGTACATTGTACTTATATGCGTAGATGGGAAAACGCGACCACAAGTTTTTGCAATTTCAATCAATTACACGATGTTTGGACGTTCGTTTTCTTCATGTTCGTTGCTTTCACATTCTCATCGAACATTCGCATTCGATTAGATTCGATATTTGTTATATGCGATAAACGTAAAAATATGAATATTCTTTACAGTTGAACCGCGTGAATCGAATGTCCCATTTGAGTTTGTTACGGTGTTTTCCAAATTTCAGTAGTAAAAATTCAGTATTCATTCTGCGGTTCGTTCATACTTTTATATACCGTTCAGCTTTTTAAAATTCCGCGCAGTTCCTTCATATCTGACTTGATTTAACTCGATGAACGGGCCTGAATGGTCATTGCGCCACATTAGGTCGCTGTGTTATTATTATCCAACAACAACGTTGCGAATATCTGTATACAAAGTCAGCGGAATGCCCAGCATTCCGTCGTACGTGAATCAGTGGTGTCGGGCATTAAACGAACACGATTACGGGAACCGGCTCGGCGGTTTTGCGACTTTCGCCGCGACAGGATCACCGATCTTTCGAGTGTCTTCTTCGAAGAAGCGGAGATAATTTTAGCGATGCCGCGGACTTGAAATATTTAACGCATGAGGAATTGGGCGCGAATTTATTCACGATACCGATGAAGGAAAACACGCCGAAACTTCGTGATATTTTGTTGATTCTGAGTCAGAGACGGGTCAATTCCCCGTTCGTTCATTCATTCTGTTTAAGCACAATTATCTGTCGCTCTGATACGGGAGAACTTTAATTTAACTAATGCAGAAATCGATAACGGCGGGATACAACTTTTTTTTAGAGTCTATATATAGACGATGTTGTATCGTCATACACATTCGATGCAAATCTCTGCGTTTGAATAATTTAAATGTTTATTATTTTATAATGTTTATTTTGATGGCCTATATTTATTGTCATTTATTGTTGATATATATATAATAGATAGATTGTTAGATACCCTCCAGAATATATTGTCCAATTAGCAGTCAATTCAGCACGATATTTTGCAATGAATCAAATTAGTGACGCATATTTCTCTTGTAAAGTGTCTGAATCAATTTGTTATCTCGTTGAAATATTTTATATATAAAGACTTTAAATTACGATACACACATATATAAAATTGATTAAATATTTATCGAATAAATCTAATCAAATATTTATATAATATAGTAGAAAACTCGAAACAAGTATTTTCAAAATTTCAGTAATTCGTCAAAATTTATCAGCGCGCTGCTATTTCTTCCTAATAAAATATATAATGAAGAAATTGTTCTCGTAAATAATCAAATCAATACCACATTCATTCTTATTTCGCGTATTATTGCCACGGCTCTTGGATTACATCAGAAACGTCTCGGAAGCGAGGTTGGGAAACACTGGTATATCGCGCATAGCGGGTCTCCCGAGCGCGCGTCGTTGCACCGGATGAACTCTCCGACCGTGCATTGGCTGCCTCCTTCCTTAGCCCCTCTTCGTCCAACGCTATACGGACAACCGTATGCACGCGCGTGCAGATCGTACAGTGCTGCCACCGGTGAGGAGCGGGAGATTCCCGCGCCACGCAAATGAGTCACGCGCGCGATCCGCCGCTGCTGCCGCGCACGTCTGACGAAGAAGCGGCATTCCCTTCCTCATCTTTCCCGCGCGCCGCCTGCGTCTGACAGGCGCTCCCTCTCTCTCTCTTTCTCTTCCGTCGGCCTTCGCGCGACCACTACAGACACGCGCACGCACACGACGATCCCGAGTGCGTTCTCGCGCGCACGCGGTCGGGGATTCCGTTCGACACAGTCCCCCACCAAGCCTCGAAGGAGAGAGACTCGACACGAATCCACGCCGCTCTCCGTTCGCGCTGCCGGTGAACGGGTGATTGGGTCACGCACCCCGTCTACGTGTCCTAGGACGTTCACGGCCGCGTATCCACGGAATCCCCCTTTCTCTCTCTCTCTCTCTCTCCCTCCCCTGTAGCTTTCTCGCCGAAACTGAATCGACATGAACGTATGTTTTTTCTCTCTACAGATATACTCTTTTTCCTCGCTCCATTCATTTTTTCTTTCGACGTTTATTTAATTTTTTTTTTTGATCGTGAAGCTTACAATTAGTGCGCTTCTTGCGAGCGAGTGAAAGTGAATTAGCGAGATTTTAGGATCACCTCATCCTCTGTCATTACATCATTTGACTTGTGCCGCGGTCTATCTTGATCTTTAGAATTTTTTTATAATAGGCGTGGTAGAGGTCTGATAACTCTTAAAATTAAAGAATGTTATAAAGGTGTAGCTGAATCGATTGGCTTGACAATTGAATCATTCAAGTATCAGACGTGTAAACAATATGTGACTCCGTATTTACCTTTCGTTTAATTAGGTTCTATTATTGACGTAAGCGCTCTGTTATATCATCGATAGCTGTTTTCATATCTATGACGCACTAATCTAATAGCGAATTCTTCGTATTTAGCCACCTCGTTTACTACGACACGCCTCTATGAACTTGCCAATTTACGGGATATTGTCACTCGATCGTCATTAAAATTATTAACGCGCGACACTAAACATATGTCGCAAAAGATGAAAACATTGTTCAAGTTGAAAGAAGCGCGATAACGTTCGCTACAATTAATCGTAATGGCTTTAATCGCGTCACGATCGACATAAAAGGCAACACAATGCGTTACACATAACAATATTCCCGGTTTTAATTCCGGTATCAATTTAGCAGACGTAAAAATATTCGAAAGCAAGCATCGCTTTTTCATCAATATAAAAAAAGAACAATTTTTTTATATAATGAAAAAAAAAAATTAGCGATTTTTAATCTTATCTCGTGTCATTTATTATTATATTATCGGATTAATTTCACAATAAAAATTACGTTAATTCGTATATATTTAGTATTTTATATAGAAATGCACGCTGTCTCTGATAATCATATTTTATCGTCGTTTCATGCAGTTGTTAGCCATATATGTACGTAACGTAAATAATAAAATTATCATATATACTATTTGTGTCGGTCCAGTGAAAGAGCCAAGCTCGAGAAATCACATTGTGAGATTAAGAACCCGAAGATACGTCTGGCAAGAACGGCGCGGGTGTCCTACAATCCTTTTAAGCTTATTACAAGACCGTAACAGGTTTATAGTATCATCGAGCGAACGTAATGAAGTTCGGTGGATTTACGACGGGCAGTTAAAGTAAATTTAGATAGCGAGTAAAGTAAATTCCATTGTATCTCTCGCGCGCGACCTGTGTCTTTCGTCGCGAAATATTTCGATTCGCGAATGTTTGCGCCGTGAAACTCGAATTTTTCATTCGATCTCGTAATTTCATTTTTCGAATAAAAAAATTCAATATCATTCCGATAGTAAATTCAATCATACGCGAGATCAAAAAACTGATTGATTTAAGATATAGAAGAGTAATTAAATTTATACATATAATACGTTTTTGCATTTAAACAGTTCGTGTATTACGTATACAAAATCGGAAATGTGCGTGTAAGAAATATAGATAAAGTTATTTTTAAAATGTGATCTATCAATAAAAAAAATTGTTTTTATTTGAAATCAATGCTTATCACAAACACTTGCAGATTAAACATTTTGCATCACTTTATGTAACGTCTTTTTACTTTGCGCACAGAAGAGATTAATCGCGTTGCAAAAAAAAAAAAAAAATTAAGTAAATAGATCAAATCAAAAGCGATTCCACGAAAAATCGAATTAGTCGTCAATATATTTATCTATTTGATTTTTTCCGCGCATTGTATACGTCGATAGATGAAATTTCTTTGACAGATCGCACGTAAAGAGAAAATTCATATGAACAATCAGTGAACATTTCTTTCGTCTCATATATCTCCATATTTTCGTGCGTAAAACATTTCGATAAACGGATGAATTCTTAAACATTTATCATTTATTGTACTGATGTAATATCAGTATTATCTACATAATATAGGATTGATACTTTTATAATAATAAATATATATTTACGATTGACTAATTTTCGTGGTTTTTTTTATAAGAGAATTAATTTACAAACGATTACTACATAATTATTCCACGTCAGCGTATGTAATAAAAATGATGTAAAAGAAGAACATATGAGAAAATTTCGGATTTCTTGATGCATACGATTGCATTCACTTTAATGATTTTTAAATATAACGTAGTATTAAAATCAAATATATTGTTCGTATGTTGAGTGTTTTATCATCAAAAGGTTTCTCGAAGAATATGTTAATGACGCTTTTTTAGAAAATAACATTTAATATACGTTTATTCGTCGAACGTTTCAAAACGTAACGCAAAGATGTTTACGGAATATAAATCTCCTTCATTCGTTTCTTTAACTTGTTCCGCAGACTTCTCTCATCTTCGCGTGCTATTGTTTACACACAAAACAACTGCCAAGTTCATCGCGTGTTTATACTTGTTTCAAAGAAATATTGAGCATTACAGCGACTACTTATTCTCGAATCATATCTCATTTTCTGTCATTTTCGTAATAAATTTACAGAATATGTAGAGTAATGTTTTTCTCTCTATTCTCTCTCTTTCGACAAACGAGTAAAAAAGAATATCATTTAGATATAAAGAAAGATCATTTCTTATTTAGATCTGTATTTCTTCTTAAGAGTCTTAATTCCAGTTATGTGTCTATAAAGTCGAAACAATTTTAAAAAAAGTTTCGTGCATTTGTGTAAAAGGAGAGAATTTTCTCTTAGAATTTACTCTAAAAATCATAGTACTCTAAGACAATATAATGTTGAAAGAATGTTATAAGAGTTTCTCTAATTAATATTTACCACAATAAAAGATATTAATATCACATCAAGATATAAATATGTTCGATTAATTTTACTATGTACGTGGTAAAATTTATTATGTATATATCAATATTTTTATTGTGGTAAATATTAGTCAGAAAAACTCTTATAAAATTCTTCCAATATCATATTGCCCTACGATTACCATGATTGTCAGAGTAAATTCTAATTGTAAGAGAAAATTTTCTCCGTGTACATATTTTTGAGTCGCGAAATAGAATCATTTGTTAAAAAGATTACGAATAGCTTTCATTGTACGTATTTTGCACATATTTTTTACTTAAAAAATATTAATATCCATCGCAATAAATGTTCAATTAATTTTACTATATGTACGTAATATATTTTATTGTGGTAAATATTAATCAGAGAAAAACTCATAAGATTCTTCCAATACCATATCTCATACGATTACCATTTTCAAGATAAATTCTAATAGAAAATTCCGTCCGTGTACAAATGACCCTTCTCTTCCATATAGAAATTAGAAATGTATCCTCGCGAACGAGTCGCGCGTTGGTCCGAATCGGACTTACAATTCCGGTGGAGAGTCCCTGCCACGAATAGACGACAAATCAAGAGAAATTCCGACGATCCCACTCGCAGGCTGGCCGATTCCGGCTTTATACGGCTCGGCGGAGCCGAGTCGCTTCTCGTGTCTCCCGCTCTTCGTATCTTCTTGGCGTAGCATGAAAATAGCCCGGCGTACTTGGAATATCGCGTAGCCTACGCGCTAAGCATGCTAAAACGGCGTCGACCAACAGACTCGCGTACGTTGCGAGAGAGAGAGAGAGAGAGTACGAGCGATTACACAAACGATGCTACCAGAAAGTACCGATAACTATATTCGAAAGTACCGATAGCCATTTCGCAGGGAAGGAGAATGCCGATATATATACAATACTCGCCTATTTAAATGCGATATTGATATTTTTCCAGTCCAGTGTCGATAAAAAAAAAAAGAAAGATTTCACATTTTCCTATTCAATGATCTGTGATATTCTGATATTTTTTATAAGCATATTTAGGTAATTCTATTAAGCAATGTAACTTCTTATTTTAATCCATTTCTATAATTAAATATTAATATATTTAGAGTAGAGAGAAAGAATGTTTGATCTGTTATTTTATTGATAGATTATTTTTTATACAGGGTGTCCGGTAACTAACGGACCAACGATTACAAATGGATTCTTTGGTCAATTTGGGAACGATTTTTCCTCAGCGAAAATGTCGAAAAAGGTCATCATTTTTTACAACTTTCCAATATTTGTCATTATGTATCTTTATAACTAAGCCTCAAATTAAAATTTTATTATATAGTAAACTCTACCTGAAATTAACTGAAATAACTCGAAAATTATTGACTTCTCAACATTTTTGCCAAGAAAAAATCGTCTCCAAATTGGCCAGAGAATCCGCCCTTAATTATTGGTCCGTTAGTTACCGGACACCCTGTATATCTGAAAAAAATTGCTTTTCCAATCCTTTTCTCTGCGTCATATGGTTTTGTTTTCGAATCGCTCTGCAACTTTGTCGTATCTCTACCTTTCGAAGTTCACATGTACTTGTTTGACCAGAGATAGTCAGTGATTACTGCAGGAATTCGCGGTTAATTATAACTTGCGAGTTATTTACGATTTTGATATTCCTTGGTATTAATTCGTTGCGATATACAATAATGAATGCTTCGAGAAATTATTCTTTTCAATTAAACTTTTATCGAGTGAAACTTTACCAGTCTTCGTCAAAGAGTCTCTGTAATTATAGAAATATAATAAATGCAAAATTGTAAAACGATTCTCGTTACTTCTCTATCAATTTATTAACAGGAATTAATTCATTTGTAAAGAGAAATAATTAAATATATATAATATATTTTATTAAATATATATAATATATTTTTTTTACTTAAAAAAAACTTGCTAATAATAGCATAGCGAGATGAACTTTAAATTTTCAGATAGCTATTATGTTTTCTGACAGCTTTGCAATTTTTCTTTTGTTTTTTTTTCTTTTTTTTTAATTTCTCTTTATATATAATTAAATATATATAATATATTTAATTATATATAAAGAGGAAAAAAAAAAATTGCAAAGCTGTCAGAAAACATGATAGCTATCTGAAAATTTAAAGTTCATCTCGCTATGCTATTATTAGCAAGTTTTTTTTAAGTAAAAAAAAAAATCTCGTTTTTATAGATCGAGCGAAAATACACATCTCTCGCGTGTCGTCGTTTCAGTGAGTTAAAAATAAAGCATGGTCGCGCAAGAGCTTGTAAATAGTAGCCAAGATTGAATTGGACTTTCAAGGATAGAAACGCGTTAGTCAGCAATGATAATGTCAAACGATTGCTCTGTCATTATCTCCTTCTCTCCCTTTTTTTTTTTTTTCGTTCCATCGGAAAACTCAGCATGATAAAAACGTTTCTCGAGCGAAAACATCGCGTACATTTACAGCCACGTACGTCACACGCGATGTTTACAACCGAAGGCCGAAATTACTATCGCGTACTCGCGATGCTCGCACGCGGTCCGGTTTGTAAAAAGGAAGAGGACGATATATACATATAGAGGGGGCCGAGAATATAGGGGCGTCGCTGACACGTAGGAATCGACAGAACGTCCGCAGCATCCCTCGTAAATTTTTACAGCGCCGTTCACAATGTACAAAACTGGTCACCGAAGAATCCAATCCCTCTTCTTCTCTCTCTCATTCACATTCTCGCTCGGCTTTCCGAGTATCACGAAAACACGTCGAGATCGCAGGGAAAGAAGGGAGCGACCGAAAAAGGAGAACGAATGGCGAGTTCTCTCAAGAGAGAGGACGAGAAGTGGCGAACTTGAAGAGAGACGGGATCTGCTACAATGCGCGAGAGAGAGAGAGATACAGAAGCCCTGTTGTCGCGTCATATCTCGCGAGAGTATACGGGGTCAGAGGAAAAGAGGGACAAACATACCGCGAGAGTGGGAAGAGCGGCTGCTCGGAGGCTGCGGAAAAGATGAGGAGGGAGAATCGCGCAGGGAGAGAGACTCATGGTTCACCTGTCGTCATGGCAACGCCGCTTCGCCGCTCACTTGTTACTCCATCGGCATAGCTCGGCGGCGGTCCTCTCGCAGCCTCCGCAGGAATACGAACGCGAGTCACGATCCATCGCGTGGGACAGAGAGCGAGACGACGACGACGACGACGACGACGCCTCCTCCTCGAGAATCGCCGCGAATTCTTCTCCTTTTCGGCCGGAAAAAATCGAGAGACACGATGATATCCTCTCCCGCGGTTCACCACCACAATACGCACCGCAGAGATTCTCACACATACAGACACGCACTTCACCGAGATGTATATATATATTTTTTTTTTAATTTCAAAATTTATTTATGCATACAGATTTTTCTACCTCTCGTTCTCTTTCACCCGCGCAAAGAAACGTATCACAGACACCCTCTCCGATTCGTTTCACTCGCTTGTCCTCCGCTTGTCACCCGCCGCGCACTTAAACCGAAGTCACTCTTCTATTTTAAGCTTCGCACTTGCCTCGTCCGCGTCGTATCCTCTATCTCTCCCTCCTCTGGCGCACCAGTCGTATGTGTGTTTATACGGAGCGATATTCGCACACTCACCCACGTACGGACGATGCACAGACGAGAGAAGAGGGAGAGAGAAAGAGAGACACACAGCGCTGCTTCTTCTTCTTCTTCTTCTTCTCGTTATCCACTTACTACGAGCGCGACAATCTGTTTGCTATGCAAATCGACCGGTGCTGACGTAGACCGGCGCGGATGACAGCTCCGAATCGACGTTAGTCATTGCCCGTCGACATACGTATATAGAAAAGTGTGTAATCGCTGCCGCCGCGATTCCACGGGAGATCTCCTTATCCCCACCGCGAGTGCCAGCAAACTGCACTCGCGCGCACACACACACACGCGCGCGCGCGCACACTGTCACACCGCGACTACCGCGTGGTCACCACTACCATCGCGCGCCGCGACTATTATCATCGTCGGCGATCTCTCTTTCTCTCTCGGTTTATAACGTCGTGTCGTGTCGGTGCGTAAACGCACCGCGGCGCGAAACTCCGACCGCGAATTCCCCCGGCGGCGGCCTCACTCGTCCGGTGACGTCATTGGCGCCTAAACGCGTCGTCGAGGGGAGGGAGAGAGTTCTCTCTCTCTCTCTCTCTCCTCCGGTTGATCTATCGACACGATGATGCGGCGACCTCGTTACCGCTGATCTTTTATATATATATGTATCGGCGAAATACGGAGTCTCTTGTTATTCGAGCGGCTCGTTTGACGTTTGATCGCTCTTCCTCAACCGATGATCCATTCATCGATCCGATCCGGGGTGAGCGAGAGTTCCGGTTTAAGATTCCGTCGTAGGTGACATCGGCGGATCCTTTCCTCGATTTCTTTTCTTTTCGGAAGATTTTCCGATTGTTTTCGACGAGAAGTGACGTTTCTCCGCTTCCGATCGCGATCGAAATTTTTGGCGCAACCTTTCTCCGCGCGATTTCAGGTCACTCCCGGCGCATGTGTCCTCGATTGTTCGAAACGACGATTTCGAAAAGTCCGGTACGCGATTTTTCCTCCGCTTTTCTTCCACGTCACATCAACAAGTGAGTATCCGCCACATATACGCGCACCATAATAATCCTCACGTCCACGGATCGTGTCGCGTTGCGGTGTCGTAGCCGCGCGACGCTACACACCTCCTCACGGCGTTGTTATTGTTGCGTAACTGGCGGGCCCCGTGTTGCTGGCTGGCTCTCCGGCCGTGCCACGAGACAGAGCGTATGGAGTAGTGGCCGGGGCGGAGAGCGGCGCGGGAAGAGAGGGGAGGATCGGAGTGGGAAGGAAAGGGTAGGGAGGGAGGGAGTGAGGTAGCCCCTGTGGGTGAGCCAGTGGGCGATACGCAATGAGGGAGAGAGAGAGAGCGTGCGAGCGGTGCGCCGTCTGGCGTGGCTGGCGACAGTCTACTGCCTTCGGAGAACCACGAGGCGATTCCGTGTATCGAACGCGCACCGAGGGACGTCGACGATGGAGATGAGAGAGCGGAAGGAGAGAGAGAGAGAGAGAGTGAGTGAGTGAGTGAGGAGGGGCAGCGAGATCGGCGCGCGCGATTCTGGGAGGGAGAGAGCGTGAGGGACAAAGAGACGACGCGAGAGAGCGAGGAACATATGAGAAAGCCCCGAGAACGAGAGAGGGAGAACTCCGTAGCGGGGAACTCACAGACGCGAGAGCTCTCCTCAGGGACGCAGATATGTTCCGAGCGCACTCTCTTACGTTGCGTGCACATCGCAGAAAGAGACGGAGAGAATCGCTATACGTCATTGGAAGACGATAATGAGGGTTTTAACCGTGGCCTTGCTATCGTTTCACTGCACTTCATTTTCTCTTACAATTTACTCCGAAAATCATGATAATTATGTGGGGCAATGTATGACATTTGGAGGATTTTTTATAAGAGTTTCTCTGATTAATATTTGCCATGAGAAGAATATTAACATGTCTACCACATTAAGGTATCAAATATGTCCGATTTATTTTACTATATATTAAAATTACTTCATTTTTTTAAGGGTTTTAACACCGTGGCCTTGCCATCGTTTCACTACGCTGAATTTTCTCTTAGAATTTACTCCGAAAATCATGGTGATCATGGAACGATGTGATATTCGGAGGATTTTCTAAGAGAATTCTTTTAATATCGTACTATATTGTCGCACGATTTTCACTATGTCCTCACTGGAGCAACAACGAGCAACTTTACGCAGCTTACGAAACTTTCAGCAACAATTAACTAGCAACTTTTTTAAGAAACATGGAGCATCGACAAGAAGTTATACTCCTCCTTGTTGCCCTATAGTGAAGACGCAGTTCTACGTTGCTCATTGGAGCAACAACGAAAAACGTTTTTCGAAATTATGGAACAACAACAAAAAGTTGCTCGTATTGTTGTTCCGGTGAGGACATATAACTTCGTTGTATTTCTTTCTTCCTTCTGTTGTCGTTCATCGCGGTAGAAGACCCAGGGTCGAAGACGATCAACAGCGCTTGAATGAGCAATAACAGCCCTCTGTAACGCGCAAGTCGCTAATCGAAATCGATTCTTCTTCGGATAGTCAGTTAGTCAGACGTGTTTCGTTAAATTGGGGTTGCGCCGTTCCGTTGTGTCAGGAACCAAAATAAATCGATTGCAATCGCCCCTATCTCTCTGATTCCTAATTCGTCTTTCTTTATTTATCTCCATCCAGGAACTGCGAATATATAAAAAAAATATGTTTGTAAAATACCTCCCTTCGAAATTCTTTATTCAAACATCGAGATTGGCAATCGCGGTCGATTTCCAATTTTAATCATCGCCAGATCCCCCATAATTAACATCGTCGACGGATTAGAGATATTTTTCGACCGTTTGAGCGAATGACACCCAAATAAAACGGTAAAAATAAAAAAATAAATAAGGATCTTGGATGGTAATTTGACTATTCCCAATCATTAACAAGTCGAGAACACCGAGACGAGATATCCTTTCCGTCTCTCTCCTTGCCATCGCGTCACCTCGATTATGTTTCACCGGAGACTTACCGGGAAGGGATCCTACTGTTATCTGCCAGGTACTTGCAATCCTCTCTTTCTCTGGCGTCTGCCAGTCCCGGAAGGACGGTTGGCCTTCAGGGAATTGACCTCAGGGATTTTCTAAATCTTTGTTCGAAGAAGAACGAAAGGATGAATGGAAACCATTAATATCAGAAATAATTTCTGGAAATTACTCTTTTCGAAGAACTACTCTTTTTGTATTTTGACACTCTACTTTTTGACCTTTTTTAATTTCTCACACCATAGGAAATATTCCAACAGTAAAAATTTTAATGATCTTGCCGTTCTATAGAAATATATGAAACCTTATACAGGTCGCTCTTCGAAAGGAAAAATTTTCTTCTTCATTCACAAATATACATCCAACTTTTCCGGAAAAAAAATTGTATGGAATATAGGAAAATGCACACATACACATGTACTATTAAATAATCTACTTTTTCGCTAAAGTATAACGTATCTATGCGATTATGTCGGTTCTACTCCGTCAGTGCCTAACGGCATTTATGTTATATATATATGTTATAAAATTATTCGGTAGCGTATTATCCGGCGATATCATGTGTGAATTTTCGTTTGACCTCCGTTGCAATTAACGGTTAATATCGTACACGATTCATCATTCAAGGACAATCGGGCGGATAATTAACGATTTCATTGCACGTAGCACGAAAGAGCCTTCGTCACACATTGCGAACGTTGGTCGATCGTATCTGAAACGCAACACCGTCGTTCTCATGCACACGCACATTCGCGATCGTGGGCGATCAACTACGTAATATCGTGTATGCAACAAGTTACTTTCATTAATTGGACGTAGCAAGAAGACAAGCAAGTATCGATATAAAATTAACCCCCGCGTCCGCTTTCACGGTTTTATTGCCGATAATCAAATAGCATATGAGTACTTACAATTAACGGTCGACAAATTGAAATATATGAAAGAACACGTGTACACATATGTATTGTTTATTTTTTATCAAACATACATCGCGATTCGATTTCGATATGATACATCTGCATCGCGATCGGAAATATATACGAACGCGAATGTTGCGAATAATATCGAGGCGGAATAAAAAAAAAAATCGCGGATCGGATGAAATTTGGTCAAAAAATGGGCTTGACCCGATTGCATTTGTAGCTCGTTCCAATCGATCCCGCGGTACGCCGCGTCACGGAATGGGTGTGACAGGATAACGAAATGCCGGATATGCAATACAAATACAATCTGTATGAATTTATCGAGCCGTTATGGAGCGTCAATCGGCCCGGGGCTGGTCTTTAGGGTGCAGCGGATTGCACCGATGCAAACGTCCCTTTCGAACGCGGCCGGCCGACGTGATTATTATTGAGCGACAACAAAGGCGCTCTAATTGGCAGCGCAACGCGTGCTCGTTCCGTGGAGGAGGAAGAGGTTGTTATCGCCAGCTCGGTAATTAAGACGAAAGAATACAAATTGCGGCGGTTGTGAGTGCTATATTACACGCGAGTTCGGCACTCGCGGATTGCCTCCCTTTTGATCAAGCATTCCGATGCCGCTTTCTCGCCAGCATTTCGCATTTTCGCGAAAGGCATTTAACGAACTTCATTCATGATATCGCCGATCCGAAAGTATGGCTGTACACAGTCGGAGCATTTATCTGCCCGAGTCTGATGCGTTATGGTTATCGGTGCAATGTTTATTTTATTGCACTGAGAACAAAAATGTTGTTAACTTGAACTAAATCGTTCAACTAATTATTATTTTGGTAGTTGAACATGTATAAGTATTTCAGTCGAAACGTGTTATGTTACGCAGAGAAAATTTTCTCTTAGAGAAAATTCTATTTACCTATAATGAAAATACATGGTAATCGTGGGACAATATATAGTATTGAAAGAATTTTATGAGTTTCTTCAATTAATATTTACCAGAATAAAAATTATTAATATTTACCACGAAATATGTTTGATTAATAAAATTTACTATATATACATATTAATATCTTTTGGAGAATTTTAGAGAATTTTTAAGACAAAATTCTCTCCGTGTAGATATAATATGTTGTATTTAATTTAAATACTTCTATATGTTCAATTAACAAAATAGTAATTAATTAAACGATTTAGTTAACAACTTTTTTTCTCAGTGTAGAAATTAATTTTATTAGGAAAAATAGTGAGAGAACAGAGAGATGATAAAATAAAAATAGAAATGAATAAAATTTTAAAAAAGTCCAAAAGAAGTGCAATATTTTTTAAATTGTGTGTGTGTGTGCGTGTGTGTGTAAAAACGGGAAGAAATTGTACATGAGAGAGAATTAATGTATTCATTTTTTCGGTGCAAAATGTATTTTGAGATATGAGTGCGCTTTGACATTTATAATCTTTTTTATTGCGTGAAACTGCAGAGATGTTACTTTCCGGAGAGTTTTATTTCATTATATATTTAGCTCGAAAAAAGTGAATGCGTTAGAAAATTAAACTTCACGCGCATGACCTATTCCGGGTACATTTTCACACTTTAACGTACATTTTTTTTTTATTCTTTCTTTTCGACCTTTCTATTTACTACACATTTTATTTAGCACACTATAGTGATACTATATAATTCTATAATGCGAAGGACGTATACTCTAACGATCTAATTAAATTTAGCTATATAAAAAGAGAGAAATGTATAAAATTTATTTTTAGAATAGTGACTAGTTCGAATTATATAACACGCGTATACATTATTAAGATAAATTCAAGAAGGATTTTTTTGCAAACTCTTAGTTTGTCTCTCAGTTTTTTCACGCAATTAATCAGCTGTGTTCGTTCTCTCGCTCTTTCGCTCGCTTGTTTGCTATACCTACACTCAATTTGTCGTTATCGAGGTATTAAATTGAAATTATTTTGCATCAATTAAGACGGACTTTCTATTATTCATTCCATGAAAAAAAAGAAAAAAAACATTTCAATCACTTATACCACTTACACTATTGATATCTCCATTTTTACTTTCTGTTTAATAATTCCATTTGTTTTCCAAAGAATCTCGCGTGTGTAGCTTTTGATCATCTAAAAAAGATAGAAAATTTTGGATTCCAATCGAGTCACTCGCAGACTATCACAGAGTAACATGCGGGCCGCATATTACGGAGCAATATATATACAGTAGTGAAAGAGAGAAGAAAGGTTCTCTCGATCGTTGTGACTGTCGCCGTACGACGTATGCAAGCCATCACAAATCGACAATGACAAGCAAAGAAGCCGTCCCAGGCAGGGCTGGGCAGCAGGCAGGCGAGCGAGCGAACGGACGAGCGAGCAACAACCGACCAGTCTGGCCGTAAGAAACTTCAGGCCTGTTCCCTGGCTGTTGGAGTTCCGTAGGAACCGGACTGTTGTTCGTCCGAGACGACGGGATCATTCCACGAACTGCCCCTCCGTCGCGTTTCCTCTGCTGCGTTCTCCTTTGCCGTTAGCGTGCCGTGGGTTTCTCTTCCTTGCTCCTTCGAAAATAGCCCTCCATCCTGCTCTTTCTTTTTCCACGCTGCTCGACGTAGTAGAATACTTTACGAGGGCACACTAGTTCAACGTACAATCCCTTTCGTCACGTACTGATCACGTACACGCAACCGTCACGAGAATGGTCGGTCAGTTGTGCCTTAATTCTCTACGTTTTACGTAGTAAGAGAAAATAAGAGAGAGAAAGTAAGAGAGACAGAAAGAGGAGATTTTTCATTATTTTTTTTTATGACATACAGGTACATACAGGGTATCCCAGAACTAGTAAACCTGTTAATGGCGCGCAGGTTTATGGGATAATTTGGAGACGATTTTTCCTCAACGAAAATGTGTCGAGGCATCAATGATTTTCGAGTTATAAGCGATTGAAAATAAGGGATTTTTAGCAAACTAAGCGTTGTGGAAATAAAATATTAACATCGTATTCTTTTATTAATTTCATGTAGAGTTTACTTTATGAGAATTTTAATTTAAGACTTATTTACGAAGATACATGATGATGGCAAATATTATAGTCTCCTTCGATATTTTCGCTGAAGAAAAATCGTCTCCAATAAATGATCCCAGGAATCTGTCATTAACAGGTTTACTATTAATTTTTTAGGACACCCTGTATATATGAATATACCTACAGAATTTTGCTTAATTCTCAATTTTTTCTAGGCTCTATCATTCGTGTGTCTTGTATTTTAATGTTAGAATTTCTGTTTACCGACGTATCTGTCAAATTTTTTGCTCTTGTTTTTCCTCGCGATGAGTTTCTGCAATGTTTGCGGATTGCGTGCGAGAAACGCGAATAAAACTCGTCTACATTGCGTAAACACGTCACCGCACCGGTGCGTCATGGCATTTTAGCACACGAAAGCGTTGACGAATGTCGCGACGAGAAGACGTCGGATTATATTTCGTACAAACTTCACTTTCGTCGTTAAAAAAGTCAGGCTACAACGAGAATACGAAGTAGAATGCAGACATATAAAGAGCGCGAGAAAAATATCCGAAATGATATCGATTGAACCATAAATTAAATGGGGGATGATTTTATGTTCCGAGCGACCGCTCTCTCTTGTTTTATTAAAAGCCATCCCTTTATTTTATATCTATATAAATCACTCCATCAAAATGTTTCAAAATTTTAATTTTGTACAATATATTTTTTTTTCTTTTTACGCAATATGCGTATATATGAAATTTGCGACATAATATAGCCTTCGTTCTTAAAATATGTTACGCGGGAAGCACAATCTTTGTATTATCGACATTCGCTTTTTCTTTCTTTCCTCTCTTTGAGGGAGCGAACGCTTGACGCTGTCTACGGTGGGGGTCAAAGGCGAGCGAGGACATTTTACTTAAGGTCACTGTGTTAACCGTGCCGCAAGGATTCCATTAACACCTAGAACGCGAACGGTCGGCCGAGCACGCGGATGAAGAAGGACGGTGTTTTCTCGGGGCGCGTTTAATAGAGAACAGGCGAATAGCCTCGTTAAGTTCGATATAAACGCTTCAATAAGCAATGCAACGTCCTATAGGTGCCGAGATGGTTATATAGGGATGCAACGTTAGAACGCATCTGTCTTTCCAATTTCCTCGAGAGGAAGAGAAGCTTTCGAAAAATATTATTGTAAGTCTAAACGTATAGGATTTCTTGATATTTTTTTATTTTAGCAAAACATTTATGTTTGGACCTTAAATATATTATCGCGTACACAGAAAGAATTTTCTCTTAATATTTACCACAATAAAAATATTAATATCTACCACAATGAGATATAAAATATGTTCGATTGATTTTACTATGTATATATTGATATTTTTTATTGTGATAAATATTAATCAGAGAAACTCTTATCAAATTCTTGATTTTCAGGGTAAACTCTAAGAGAAAAAATTCTCTCGCGTATACATTTATTTTAAATCAACATGTTCTACACTCTTGTTTCTTTATAGCTTTAGATTTAGATTTCTGTTTAGTTTGGAAAATGTACGAAATAAAATTTCTCGTTTGCGAAATGGATCAGCTTCGTAAATATATATATATATATATAGTATGGCAAATAACGACGCGGCGTAATATTGTGAAATAAGCGAGCGAGACGTAGCAGAAATCCGATCGCAAAAGCGGGATCACACGCGCGTGTAAGAGGTCAGAGCTGGCGGAAAAGTCGTTGTTGCCGGCTGGATTTATCGGTCGTGCCGATTCATCGAAATGTCGTCGTCGGTGTCGCGACATTTCCGATATCGCGACGAGGGCGTCTCGCACAACGATCAAAAATAAGAGATTAAATTTAGAATTTTATTCTAATTATCGTACTATACATTTCTCACATTTTGCGATTTTGCTCGTGCTAAAACATACGATGGAGATGGATGGGGAAAGGAAAGGAGAGGAGGAGGAATCACCGAACAATATAATATATCTCTCCTCAAAGTTAAATGTCGACCAGACTGGCAATCATTTATTATAAATAATTAGTTGAAATACAACGTTTCGGCTGTCATTGCAGCCCTTTTCAAGTAAATCTATAAAAAGTTACATCAAAATAATTATAATTTTAATTACACTTCATCGCTACAAATAATTATACATTCAAAAACGAAAATATGCTACATACCAAATTAATGCAGTAATATAATATAGGTACGTTAAACTGAAAATGAATATATTAAAAAAAATTTCTGTTTGGAAAAATATATATATATATATATATATTGTTTCGCTATTATATCTTGTCACGTGCGTAATCATGAAACGGTTATCATGCGGTTATCACCCTTCACTTCGAGTTGGAGGCTTATAAGATTCGACATAACACGACGATACTCCCGATCATTATATCTCGGTCACGCATGATTGCTTCATACGCCCGAACGACAGTATCTCTCTAGAGATTCTCTCTCGGAAGTCAATCTTGCACGTGATATCGTGAAGAACCGCCACAAAAACCCGAGGTAACTGACATGAATCAACGAATACGGAAGTTTCGCAAATCATTTTTCAAACGGTGATTAATATGTGATGGCTTCACAGGAAGTTCTTTGAATTCTAATTTCAAACTTTGCTTCTGAATATTGATGAGAGATTTTCAGAAATTTTACATAAGTTTCTCGAAAAAATTTAAAATTCAATTCTAGAAATAAATGTATATATATATATATGTATTTATATACACAATTATTTATACAAATGCATATATAATAATTAGCATAATTATTGTTGACACTAACGCATTTTAGTAAAAGACGGATTATTAATATTTTCAGTTCTATTTGCTGTTAATATTAAGCAGTTGATATTAGTTTATTGGACAGGAAATGTCTCGCTTTTACATCTTTAATTTATCTCCATTTGAATATCGAGTAATTAATTTAAATAATTTGGGCTTCTCTTCATTTTTCGTAGCAAACTATATTTGCAATTTAATTTCTGCAAGTAAAGTAGGATTGTAGGTATGGAAATGTTTGGAAAATCGAAAAGATTTTACCACTATAATTTTTTTATATTGGCTCTTTAATATTTATCACTTTCTGGTTTCAATTATCATTATGATTCGTTCGAGTTATGAATAATAAATGAGTAAATTAATTATAACATTCTGCAAAACTCAAATACCCGGAAGGTCCAACATTTCATGATTGAATGATCTCGATGTTTGGGGAGTTTTACATACGGCTCAGATGAACTGATATAGAGAGCTCGGACACTCGACAGATCCGTGAAAGATTGCGAGACTTGCTGAGATCAGCATAGAACGGTACAATATGGAGCTTTTGTGCGACGAAATGAAAATATCCACGGAATTTCCCGTTGTCCTCGGAATGTTCGTATTAAGAGCTCGTGGCCGACGTCGTGTCTGGACTCCTGACGTGCGCCAAGATAAGACGAGCTTCCTCGAGCGTTTCGTTCTTACGTAAGCGGTGTCGACGGGCGTTATATTGCTACCGTTTACGTCGGCGCATAACGTTAGGTGAAATCGCGTAGCTTAAGCGCGGCACGTTCGGGTCGACGAGAACCTTGAAGCGAGAATACATGCAGGTGGAACGAATTTTCGTTTTCTCTCTCTCTCTTTCTCTCCTTCTTTCTCTCTCTCTTGTGCAAGACATTGCGCGCACCTGTCGGACGTCCTCAGGGAATTCCTGCGAACGACGACAGATAGCCGCTGCCTCGCGCTGCGCCTCGAAAGATGGCAATATATTTGCTTTAATTGAATGGCGTGTTATGTAGAAATGAATTAAACCCAGAATTCATTTAAGGAAACTAATTGTATGCATCCAGTTGTGGGCTGACAAAATTCAACTTTGTACTTTACACTTAATTTATTCAGAATTTTTTAGACAGTAGACAGATTTTTTTCCATTACCTCAAACATAAATAAATTCATAAAAGCGACACGTTTTTATGTAAAGAATATAGACTGACATATTTTAGGCAGTTGATAATTTTAAGTGCTCAATTTGCACCGTAAATTTATACAAGGGTGGAATCTTATTTTTTATTATTGCTCTAAAGCAGTCACTTTTTTTAATCCAATTTCTAGCGTAGTGGAAGTGAAAGTGGTAGTTCCGGAACATCCTATATTCACATCATATATTAGTTATTCGTCGTCGTTCGCGTGCGACGCTATTGCAATCAGAAGCGCAACGTCATGTTACGTCGTCAAAAACTGTTTTAACACGGCGCTTCATTCGCCGGAATGCAATTGTTTCAAAAACGCGCTGCATTTTTATAATTAGCTGAAAATACGATTTTATCTGTTTGCTGATAACACTTGATTCCCTGAAATCTTTCCGATACACAATGATACACAACTTTGCAACGCTCATTGGCGCCTCGATGTCGAAACGTTGGAATTAAATCTCCCGTAGTGGTATTCGTGACTAAGAATAAACATGCGACTTTCTTGCATAAATCATGTATTCTAATGTATATTATCTCAGTCTTTCTTTTACATGGACTATGGATATATATAATATATATATTTAGAAATCATCGTTCATTCTTCAGTGATAAAATAACGATGACAGAGAAGTTTTTATTTTATTGTTTTTTTTCCTAAATTAATGATGCAATTTTTATCACGTTTCGTGATAAAAAATTTGAAGCAGGCAATGCAAGGCATTGTTTCGATGTTATTTATTGATCATTATACTTTTGCATTCTATTTTTACATTAGCTGAAATGCCGTAAAGCTTTTTTTTATGCAATGATAAAGAGTATGTCGGGCGACGCGACGTATCGGTATCAAACAACAGGAGCTTTCCGAGTTATATCTTTATTTACCTTACGGTTGTTTACGTCGCGAGATTCTGATTCTTCAGTTATGTAGGCGCTGAATCACGCACTCCCACATTTTTTTCCTTATCCCGATCCGGCCAAGCAATGATGCCCACGCGCACGTTCAATACTTTATTTCATCGTTTATATTTCATTCTTGGTGACTCAGTTCTCATTCCCTGCCGCGGGTGCACTTGTTGAATCTGGCATACTCATTCCGATAGTTTGCTCTTTTTCTCTCTTTTTCTCTTTCTCTCTCTTTTCTGCTTTCTGCATCTTGCATATATCGTTGCAATTCGGTCACGGTTGGGTGGAATATCGTTTCCATATCTTTTCGCAAAAATTCTTCATTTTAAAAAAACGTTCTTGCCACTTTAAGATATTTGCAGAAAATAGCTTATAAAAATAGTTATGTTAAAGTTATTATGTACTATATAGTTACATTACCCTACAGAACCCTCCACGTTTTGCAAGAATGGAGAAACGTAATTTTTTTTCCATTTACTTACTCCGCTGCTCAAGTTGAATGCATTATATATATATATATATATATATTGTTTATTATAGAAAGTTTCTCTCTCTAACTTTGAAAAATATATAGAGAAAACTGCGTAAAAGTATACCTAATTCAAAAAATTTTTCATGGTTATATATATATTTTTTAAAGCTTTGAAATCATTTAATAAATGTGTTCTTCTTTGTTTGCAGATACATGGATAGGATCTTTCAAATGCATTCAACTTGAGCAGCGGGGTAAGTAAATGGAAAAAAAATTACGTTTCTCCATTCTTGCAAAACGTGAAGGGCTCTCAATGAATGTCCAACGAAATGAACGGCGTAAATATAAAGTCACA
The DNA here is from genome assembly GCF_048542155.1 of Nylanderia fulva. Classification (NCBI taxonomy): domain Eukaryota; kingdom Metazoa; phylum Arthropoda; class Insecta; order Hymenoptera; family Formicidae; genus Nylanderia; species Nylanderia fulva. Next base: position 196,747 of record NW_028190368.1, on the reverse strand, counting down.
ATATACACTGCGTCGATTTAAAGATATGTATTTATAGAATTGCATATGTTGAATATGTTACTTTCATGTGGCACTATATAAAATTTTGGATTTATATATATAAATTTTATTTAATAGAATTCTAATGGAATGATTTTACGTTTTATTTATTTAATTCCGTACAACAATTCGGTATAAAATATCAATGCAAACAATCATTTGATTATATATAAATGGAAAATGTCGAGAATTTATATAGTAACGTAATTTATTTCTGCAATGAAAATCAGGCTGTTATTAAATACGTCGACATTTCTCACGTGGATGCAAACCTTCGATATTTTTTTGTATTTCCTGAAATATATTGCAGATGATATTTCATATATTATTGACATATATAGAAATGTCATATGACTTTTCGTATATTATGTAAGGAATATAAATGTCGAAACACTTTTATTGAGAAAAGAAATATCAACGTTTAAAAAGAAGCTAACGAATGAACTACTGCATCGTTATCGAACTTATCATTTATCGCTCGCCGATGTACATATATGCGGCCCGATGATTATTGCACTTGGCTCCGCGATGTCCGGCACTTCTCGCGACCGGCGAAATCCACAAAGGCGTTCGTCATGCAGATGCGTTATCGCGTTGCGAAACGCCCGAGCTAGACGTAAGGAGGCTGAGAGAGTGGGAGAGTCGCAATGATGCGATGACGACTCGTTTCGTCGCGCGACGCAGTTTCATGTCTCTTCGGCCTCCGCGATTAGCGCCTGCGGTTTAATTAGTCGCGACGGCGCGAGAGAGAAAGAAAATTAACGTCGCGAGAAGAGCAATTGAATATTATAATTTGTTTGATATATCGATGAATTTTAATTTAGGAAAAATCGATTATCAAAAATTGTATGCATATGCAAAAATTTCACAGGTGTTCCTAGATATTTCTTACTTGATAAATCCCATCTTTAAATTCGTATATCTTAGAAAATAAGAAAAGATATATAAATGACGAGAAAATTTTTATACAGTTTACTCATTCATATGTTTAATATCATTTCTATTGAATAAAAAGATAAAAAGATAATTTATCTTTTGGCACGCGCGCGATATTCATGGCGCGATCATTAATGGAATAAAAGTCTGAATGGATCTTTAGAACGCCAGCATAATCGTGTATCGAGTTACACTTATTGTTAATAACCGCATGAACGGGCGAATCACAGTGTTACGATCCCTTTGTGCATATCTCTGTCATGTAGTTACAACGCGATGATATGTGCACAATGAGTCTGTAATCTTATCTAAAGTCAACCATCTCGTAACTTTTGTCGACGTCGAATCGATGTGCTTCCGTTTCGGAATTACGGAGAAATTAAATTAAGCATAATTAATATTACATACAAGACATAATTAAATACTAATTTATTATCCGTTTCTAATTTCTGCCTGATTTTTTTTACTTATATGATAAGTAATTTTAGAGTATTGATATATCGCGAAATTAAAATAAATCGCAAAACATTTTAATATTAATTATAAAAAAAATTAATTACATTAATATAGTTTATTCTTATAGCAATGTGAACACGATAAAGGATTGTTTATTTTACTTTTGAAAATTATTTCGCAAGTAATAATTTTGAAACTAGAATATTTTGATAATATTTAATTTGAGAAACAATTTGATATCAAACTAATGTGTTAGCTTTTTTTCTTTAATTTTTGACTATTTTATTGTTATGATATTATTACAAAAAAGAGATTTTTAACAATTTTATTTGCAATATTTTTAAATGTTACAAACTTTTATAAATTCTAAGGCTTTTATAAACTCTAAAAAACTATGACACAAAAATTTTAATAACTTTTATTATTTAATTTTCAAAAATATTCTTGTAGTCCTATTTTTTCGCAAAATTTGCGTATACCTATATAATATATCTTTCAAACATTTTATTGAAATAAATAATACAGAAAATTTAATGCAGAAATTATATAATATTGCATCATTGAAAATTTAATTTTTCATAAATTGATATCTGTGATATAATATTCTCAAATTCAATAAAATTCCAAACTAGAGGAAAAATAAATTTAATAAATAAATAATTTTAAATAATTCAACTCACCAGTACGAAGCGCAATGATAGAGTTATAGAACATAACAATATATATTCAAATGATCTACATTATAACGCGATGTCTAAAATAATCAGTGTTTCGAAAAATAATTATATTAATTATTGCGTAGATAGAATTATATTTGTATCTGCATAAACAAATAAAAAATAATAAAAGGCATTAGGTATACAGAATTTCCGAAATACTGTTTTAAAACTTGTATAAAATGTTAAGAAATAGAACTTTAATTTTTACATAAATAATCTAAAGAATTATATAGGTATAAAATTTTAGATATAAATATTTTATTATATACTCGAAGTATTTAAAAAAAAATGTTTAAATAACATCTACTAATAGGATGTACTGCACAATGATGTAAATTAAGTCATTACCACGAAGATAAACGAATTAGTTTTAACTGATTCTTTAATTAAGTTTTTACAAAAACAAGATAATAAACTAACAAAATTGCGAATTGCTTGTTACATGATTGTTTGCTATCCGATGCCTTCCTGGCCTTCTTCTCTCTTGTTTATCCTCTGCTGTTTCTTCAAAGCACTTACACCTTACACAACACTTACTCGCGAATACACGGTTAATTATAATTGCACACGTACTAATTACAAGAACACGACGATTTTACAGCACTTTACAACTTACTCTCTTATGATGATAATCACTTACTTTATTTTATATTTCGACAAAAGAAAGAAAACACGAAAATTATACATACTTTGAGAGATACTGATTGTGAGAGTCTCGTCGCGCGAATGACAACAAGGCGGCCGCTCGTAAATAATAACACGATATTAACTATTACATAGTATTTGGCGTTCTTCGCGGCCTATATCGTGCTATTGTTTACAAGTGATCATCGTGTTGTCACTCATGCGGCGAGGCTCGAACGGGAAGAAGCAGAGTGTGACACTTTCGTATTATCTTTCGTGATTTTCGCGTTTTCCCATCGCGATACAAAATAAAGTACGCGATTAACGTCATAAGTGAGGTGTACATAAAATGTCGTATAATTGTCGTATTTTTGCAATGCTGTAGTGCACGTGCGATCGTAATCAACACCCTTTCGTGCGAATACAAAGAGCGACTAAAGCAGTTTTAATTTATCTCTTATTTGTGTGAAAAAGTCATTTATTTATCTTGTTTACGGTGTAATGACTTATTAAAAGCATGCGTAGTATTATCTCGAACATAAAGTCGGAGTTTTCTATATCAAGAAAGCAACCTAAATAAAGTTTGAAGGTATCGGTTCGCTGATGTCGTTTCCTACGACTAGTGTGAAAATATCTTTAAGATGCAAACGAAAGTTTTCAGACATTCTGAATAAATAAATAGCATTGTCGTAATATTCGTCGAAATATCTTCTGTCTGTCACTATTTTGGAACGCTATTTATCTATTTTCTAATTTTACTGTCGTTTTATATCTGCGATATGCACAAGCTCTTTTAGACGAATATTTTTTTTGTAAATTGTCTTGATGACGCAAACGTAAAGCCATTGCGTTAATGAGTCAGTAAGCAGGCCGCATATGTGTACGGAAAAGCAATTGTACTCTATACGTCAATCATGTGTTTCGCTTGCTTCGAATTTCGTCATTTGACATGTGCTGGGAGACACATATCGCGAAGCATTCAGGGTCGCACAATCTTGCTCTTTCTCTCTCTCTTTTTTTCTTTACGTTTGTCCTTCTCTCCCGCGTTTACATATCGCGTATGACGCAAATATATTCGCAAAACGAACGTATAATGATTCGCCTACCCGCGGCATTTTTTGTCAATCTGTTTTTTTAGAAGCGCCGAGTCTATATGTATCTTTCGATGTTCGGATCAGCTCATTCGAGATGTCGGATATAATTTCGCGATTAGGTGGACAGGCGTGTCATGGAACGGAGGATATTAAACTTCGTCTCCGATACGGCGATCGTGATTTATCGCAATCGTTTCGTCACGTAAGATTAAGCGCCACGAAAAGGGAGATGTGAATAAATACCGAAACATTAGCATCTTTTATTTATTTATTTTGTTTTTATCAAAATTTCTGAAAAAAGCCACGATATCAGATTATGATTTCTGAATATAGTGCGTCATTTGTAATTATTGTGACTAATACATCCTGGTATACATTTATGAAATATTTAATTTTTTTCTCTCTTTAAATCTCTGTGATTTTAATTATAAGACATATGTTGTGCTTTATGTCAGGAGAAATTGAAAATAATTTCAATTACTGTAACCGGTAACTAGATGTGTGAAGCTGGCGTCTGATTTGTGGAGATTTATAAATAATTAGAGATTAATTTTGACTTTATTTTCAATATAGGTACTTCTGCCTTTTAAAAGCAAAAACAAATTAATTAAGCTAAAATAAAAACCGAATTGACATGTGAGTCGATTTTCGAGAATTATATACTTATTCTAAAGCTATATCTTTTCGAACGAATCTTCTTCGAATTTTAATTATTTATTAATTATTAAGTCATGTATAGTATCGCGCGCGCTATTAGAATGAAGTTGTCGATGTTTGTAGAATAACCTCGGCCATTATCGAAACTCGAAACTGCGTCTCTCTGTGATTAATTAGTATATTAGTAATAATAGCAAGCATATAATCATTTCTAGCCTTTGTATAATATTTATCAATCGCATATCATAATTTCAACGTTCATGTAGTCGTAATTGTTCGAAACGCACATTTCGCGAGAAATTCGATGCAAAATCTCTTGGTCAACATAATCCAACCTAATTTAACCTGTTTTTGCGCGCGCGAATGTGTGTTGTGATATCCTTAATTCTAATTTAAATATTTATATTGTGTATGTCATAATATGTCAAATAATAAGATTATCCTAATAAATGCGTGTGTATTTTATTTGTTACAGATAGCATTTGTGATTCACGCGTGTGTCGGGAGTGCCGTGTAAAGTTCCGCGTATCGGGAGTGCCGTATATAGTGTCGGGCGATCGTAATTATTTGTATTTTCGCGAGTGTTGTGAGTGCTACCAAGAGAGGAGGAGGAGGCCTGGGAAGGCATCGAGCGACAGCAGAGTAACTGTGAGGTACATATGCAAAATAACATTTTTTTCTAAATTGCATTATTTTATTTTTTTCTAAACTGCATTATGAGATATTCGATCATTTCTAGACTTGCAAAAAACCCTGTATACACACGTTTATACATAATTTTTGTATATTTTGTTTTCAGATCACTATGTGCTGAGTACTACAACTTCACTATTTCACGTGTCGGTGAGTAAGAAATTATTTATTTTATTACATTTCTATTAACGGTAATAGAGGGATATGTGAAGTCTTATTTTGTGGAAACTCAAATAATTAAGAGTTAATTACTGACTCATAAATATAATTAAGTATAATTACTGATAATTAATGATAAGAAAAATGTCGTAGGACAAAGCGAGACGCTGCTTGAATTTGGCATCTCAGTTTCTCAGTTAAGATAAATTCGTTGCTTTAATGGTTAGAACAATTTGTTTTAATTATCAAGAACTCTACATAGAACTACTGAAGCGGCAGAACTTTTAATTATTTATAAGTTTTATGAAATGAAACATCGCAGCTTTATACAGGTAACTGGACTTTAGAAGTCTGATTTCTTTATTGTTTACTTTACGAGTTAATTTTATAATCACGTTTAGAAAAGGTACGAATAAACGATGCGTGCTTAATTTTTTTAGCAAAGCATCGAATACAAATGCTAATTAAATCTATGATATTAATGCGATTAGATATTTATCCGATATCTGATATTTATTTATTATTCGCTTTGCGTATTGCGTTGATTTTTTTACGGCCTGATTATTGCATTAATTATGAAGTATCATAATAAAAAATGAATAATTTTATGTCTTGGGAGAAAGTTCAGTGTTCTTCAATCTTATTACGCGTGTTTTTCTGTCATTATACGAATATATTTTATATTAATCCGGTAATTCATTAGTGACATCCGGAGATTCATTAGTGAAATATTTATAACGAATTGTATAATCAGTGATTTTCGTCGAAAAGCACGTGATTCTATCAAAATAACAAAAACCGTTCCGAATAAAATAATCAAATTACTCGCAATGTAGCGATAAAAACACAATGATAGGTATAAAAATAATTGACCGCGTATAATTCATGAAAATACTTATCGATCGCTTATATAATTCGAAAGCATTTAATAAATTTCTTCTCTTGGTCGTTAAGACTCATTGAATAGAGGACGCAACAAAACCCATCGTATATTCTGTTACATAGCTTTCGAAGCGTATACCATATAGAGAATACGTGATTATACATATCGCCGATGGGTAATAAACCAGACACAAACACACGGAGACACGCGTACGCACAAACGCGCGCGCGTGTGTATCCGGAATTTAAATAGGAGTCGCGGATGCGCGTGGACAAGCGCCGCAGTTGTTACCGCAGTTTCATATGCACGCACACGCGACCACGTGCGGGAAAATCGCGTGCAGATGCTGCCGCGCCGATCCTTGTGCTCTTGCATACGCACATTCATCTCGCGCGTTGTTTTCGTCCGCATTACATATACGGGCGTATGTGCAACGCTCTGTATAAAGTGTCGCCCCGGTTACAAGCAGCAGCAGCAGCATGAGCTCTTGGACGCACGAAAGCCGCATGCTCCGACGTGATATTGCAAATTCCGCGTGCTTGCGATAACTTTTCCCGCGCCATCTTATCCCGTCAGAATGTTACCTCGCGTATGCACGCGTTTAATCCGCGATCTCTCGCGTACACGAGGAAAGACGTTTGCATTACATTTACATTTACATTTTCGTATTTTGTTTCAAATCATTTAGTTTGCAAAATTATATACAGAGTAGGAATATTTTTTTATTCATTATTTAATTATTATTTTTGTAAGCTTTTTATGTATGCATTAAATAAAATGCAATATCGGTTATATCGAATCACAAGTATATACAATATGTCTGTAATAAAATTTCGCGTTTATTTATGTATCGCGAATTATAATTCATTTTTCCATATATGATAAAGCAAAAATTCAAGCAAAGGATTATTCGTTTTATCAATAAAAGGATAGTGGCGAACGTGCCTGGAAATTGAAAGCACGATAAGACAGAGAATTGACGTCATTCAATTATCCGCTGCACTTTCTTCGATCGTAGAGATTATTGGCAGCGCCATTTCTCGCATTGCAATAATCGAGTTATATCGGAACGAGTCCGATTAATTTGTACTTATTATTTATATGTATATCGGCGATATTCGATATGAAAAATATATAAAATAATGCATGAATAGGTTTTCGGATTTTGGAAGATATTCAATCACAACGGCAAAATAACCTATATGGCGGTAATTGAAAAATACTATAGGTGTCAAGAATATTAATTCGACAGCAAAGAGATACCAGCGATGAAATCTCAATTTAAGCAGAAATTTAAATGAAAAAATTAATTAACGTACCAAGTTCTTCTTAGTTCTAAATCAAGTATATCATAAAATTTATATTATATCGTTTTACATTTGCAAACTCTTAATATCGGATGACATGAATATAATATTTAAATATATGGATTTTTGAGCTTATTCATAATACAGCACATATATAATTTAGCATTTAGTATTGCATTTAGAGTATTTTAAAATACTACATATATAATATATATTTATTTTTCTCTCTTTTTTTCTCTTCGGAAAAATTTTATAAATAGAATGTGTGAAACGGTGCAACTTTTATATTGGAAAAAAAATGTGTGATATGAAATTATGATTATTAATGATTCGCGAGAGCAAAATTACAGTTTTTATACCGGTGATCGTCGATATCCTGGTCATCTGCTGTAATTAATACAATTATATGTCGCGGTAATATATAAACGCCGCAATCGAATAGACGAGAATGATCTGAACAAGCCGGTAATTTTGCGGCAGATGAACGGCCTTTTGCCATTGGTAATTACGGTCTTTGCCATTAATGACTCGTTCGAATAAAAAGCGACTTGCGTGCGCAACGGTGGCATGTTGTGCAACGTGTCTAGAGATGTAACCGTTTATTTATGTCTACTTTTAACAGTAATAAGATCACGAAATGGGAACGAAACATTTCACATTGTCCTATGATCAGTGTCATGCACGTATCTCTATGAAGAGATATATTTTCTATTTTTTAAATAACAGTATTTCAAACTTTACTTACTCGACTTTAATGAATGTTTCAAATCAAAATATTGTACAAAAATTTCGCCAATAATATCAGCTAGGAGTTTGACAAATGTATAAAATAAATTCAACTGGATACGTTTTAATACGCATAGTCTACTGTAAAGCCATTTTTTATATTGCCATTTTTTATGTTTATTAAACTTGATATTTCTGTGGAATTTTTAGCTAAAGCGTATATATTGCTCCTTTTCAAATATTTTGACAAAATATTATTTTAATTTTTTTATACATAAGGAGACTGAATATTTCTTAAACACACACATATAAATTATAAAATTGCAAAATTAATAAGAAAGTGACTATTTGATACTGTTAGCGAGATAATCGCTCTTACCCCTAATTATTTTATCCGTTACGGATCGTGGAGCACGTGTCTCGTATTAATTATCCGAGACGATATAATGATCGATCGCCGCTCAGTTTTCTATACTTTAAATCGAATGTCATAGCGGGATTATGGACAGAATCGGGATGCAACGGATACTTGGGAAGAATAAAAAAAATCGTACAATTATCAAATAAATTAAAGCTTTTCTTGTTCCTTTTGTATTACAGATTTTTCTTTTTCAACGCGCACGTATAATTATATTATCCAATTAGAATTATAATCTTAAATCTCTCACGTCAAAAGCATACGACTTACAATCCTTGCATTGATGTTGTTTTCAAAATAGTTCATATGTTAAAATATGCACCGCCAAGAATTGGGATCATCTAGCTAAGCTAAGAGATTAATTTTCTCCGCGCGCGTGCACTCGAGTCATTCTCGCGTTGTCTCTTGTCGGAATGCTCTCGCCTGTCGACCGGTTACAACCGTGTCGTGGTTGTCACCTGTCAGGTTGTCACTCGGTCGTCCAATTATCCTGATGCCGGGTGGCGCGAGAGAGCGAGAGAGATAAAGCGAGGCGCGGCTGTGTTAGTCGACCGAGTTCAACGGGTTCTCCGGAAGAGAAGTGGGGCGTGCTCTCCAGAACGGTGCCGGGTAGGTCGAAAATAGGTGCGATAGGTAGGATGTTACCTGAATATTTTACGGACGACCCGCTGGTGGTTAAGTCCCCGTCGTTATCCATGGCCTCGCTATAAAAAGCCACGACGGGCGCCGGCTCGAAGGCGTCGTCCTCAGTCTTTCTCGAGTTCATCGCGCCATACTTCTTCATAGTTGCCTTTATTTTCCGAGAGCGATCGCCCTTGGCGAAGCGATGCCCGAGGGGGGCCTTCTATTCAAACGACGGACGGTGTCCCTTATTCATTCGCGTCGTTCGCGAAACTCGCCGGACGAGTAGCCCGACCGGATCGAAGTATCGATTCGACCAGAAATTGCGCCGCTGACGATTCCGTAAAAAAAAAGAATCTAACAGAAATATTAGTGTGAATATGTTTCGAGCTTATTAAATACTGTCATTTGCATTTTTTATCGCTAAGTTTAAAATATAAAAGCGGTAAAGGGAGGAAATCGGCAATTTTATTATCTATTTGGAGAATTTACTTTCGTATAAATTTAAATACCGATCTAGTTACATTATTTAATATTAAAATTGAGGTAAATTAAATTTGATAAATTTTAGTTATGGAAATAAAATTAGGGGAATTTTATATAATTTTATATATAAATTTTTTATAATCTCTTATTTAGAATTTTTATTTTTAAGACTGTTTTATCACATAGTAAAATAAAAATAACATAGTAAAGTGTCGACAAGAATTTTGTGATTATCCTCTGCAGTATCATTCCTTACACTGGCATGTCTTTTTCCGAGACAAAGAAACCATTGAGAACGTAAATCGTTGAGAAAAATGTAAGACGTCAATTTGGTCGAGGTTATCGAGGTAGGTTTTCCGACTGGTCTGCTTTTTCCAGAGGATTTTCTCATGGTTTCGAGAGTGAAAATGAACGAAAAGCGGCACTAAGCTCGGTTAAGGGATGAAAAGGAAGTAAAATAAAATAGGAGAAGAGTCTCCCTTTCTTGTAGACTATCTCTGTGTATAGTATATACATACACCTTAGAAAATCCTTGCGCCAATGTGATTTGCAGCTTCCGCCAATTTTCACCGGAAGAGACTCCGACTATACATCTGCCTTAGAGAGAAAAATGGTGTTCATTGTTTCTGAATTGGAATTCTCAAGTGGACGTTGCCGGTTAGGTCTTATATATATGTATATCCAGGATAAATTTTATGAATATTATCTTTAGAAAAAAAATGAATATGGAATAAGCTAGGTATAATCAGTGACACAATATTATTTTTACATATATACATATATTTCTTCGGTGAAATTACAATTTTATTTATTATAATATATGAAGATTAAATAGAGATTTCATATACAAAGTTTTTATTTAATATGTATGAATTTCAAAGGCATCATTAAATTAGTCAAATAACAGTAAAAATAACATTATTGTATTATAATAATAAAAAAAGAAAAATATGTTTATCATTATTTTGTAAAGATAATGATTATTGGAATATTTTATAAAAATAATACATTACAATAGTAAAAAAGAATATCGATAGCACAATTTATTGTTTTCCTAAGAAAAATGAGATATCTTATTTCTTGACTGATGCAGACCGATTTACACTGATAACATCGGCGATGTCGCTTCGTCGAAAATTTACAATCATCTTGCATCGAGTACGAAATTAAGGCGATAGTCTTCAAAGTGTGACGAGATCGTGCAATATTTAAAAGATAATCGCCATCAAAAAATTCTACTTTTTCGCGCAAATGCATGAGAGAAGGTTCTCTTATTATTTTAACCAAATAAAACATGATCTGTATAAATGACACGGAAATATTATAAGTATATATATATATATATATATATATATATATATATAATATATATTCTTTATTACAAATTTATTCAAATTCATACAAAGTTAAATTTTTGCGTACTTCCTAGTTTTGCTACACATTATTAAATTCAGTCTTAAAAATGAAAGACATGTCTGATGAGCATATTATATACGTGACAGTAGACTTTTTCGAATGAAAAATATTAAGATCTACTACAATAAGATATATTAAAAAATTGTGTAAATGGGCACATTGCTTTTTTACCTTAAGAATAAATATTTTTTTAATCATTTGACAATAATACTATATTAATTATTAGTTTTACACAAAGAGAATTAGAATTCACCCTGAAACTCATAGTAATCGTGGGACAATATGGTATTGGAAAAATTTTATGAATTTTATGAGAAGAAAAATATTAATATGATCATATTTTGTATCTTATTGCGGTAGATATTAATTTTTCTTATTGTGGTAAATATTAAATTATCATCTGGGCGTAATTTTTATCGTCCAAATTGTATACTCGCGTGAAAACGTGAGAGAGCAGAAATACGACGAGCTGTTTACTCTGCTTACGAAGTTGCGCTGATTGTAACGACAAAAAACAAGCGATTAAAATATGGCCGAATCTTATCGGCACCGCGACTTTGGTAGTACGCAATCTGCCTTTTATCACTTTATTTGCAAGCTCTGCCGAATTACGATGAGTCATTATTGTCATCGACGAGGCGCGCACCGCATAACGGAGCCTTTCATTATCACTTCCATGCAATCGCTGTGATAACACCTTTTTGACGCGAACATGCTCGTGACAAATATGTACATACAACGTATCGCGAGAATCTAACTTTTAATTGCGCTCAGAACAACTATATATATCGTAGAAAAGTAGTTGACGAGTTTTGACAATAGATAAAAAACTAATTACAGACTGCAAGATATCGAATTTTATTATACGTATAGGAATCTAAAAATATTCGAGAAATTATCAATTTGATAAATATAAATGTATAGATTTTCTGCAAATGTTTGAAGACATCTATTAAATCTATCTATTTATTTCTTAAGAAAATCTTATACATGATATATTCTCTTTCATAATGATCTTTTTATGAATATGTCTGCATTTGATACATATGTATCTTCATCTGTAGCTACAAATTTAGTTTCGCATCAAGCTGCTCTGATATATACTCGTATTACGATTGTATGTTTAGTAATACTGACATAGATGAGTTGGTGTCGATCGCAAGACAATATTGTTACGAGATGATATCAGCGGGGAATTATACCTTCACACTGATAACTGATAAGTGATATCGAACGATTCCATCGGGAATAGTAAATATACATTTACAGGAAGATATTACCGATGCTCGACATAGCTTTGGTTTTTTTTGCCGACCTTATAAAAAAAGGTTCTAGAGTAGTCCTCTTTAAATAAGGCGCATCAGCTATTGTAATACATTACTAAAGGTCGAAAAAGAAATCTTCTGGTATTTCCTTTTCTTTTAACTCTATTTTTTCGTCTCCATCTTCCTTTTTCATCGTCCTATGCTCGTGGTTTCATTTTTTACCACAATACTTCGCTGCCTTTGGAATTCCCTCTTGGGTTTCCCAGAACGCCCGCTGAGAACTTTTCCTAGACATATTTCGCAGACTAAAATTGGATGAAGAAATTTTTGTGTCTCGTCCTTTGAACGACAAACTGAATCTCGAGATTTCTTCGGAGTTTTGTGAGGACCGTCTATGGACCCCAAAATTCTGAAAATTATATATATATATATATATATATATATATATATGTATATGATATATGCATGAAAGGCTAATTAAAAATTCACTTCAATTTGCTTCCGTTTGTAAAAAAATTTAAATATATCATGCCATTTTCTTGAATTATTGAAATATTTAGTTTATTTTTTTAATTTAAATTTATTTATTTAAATATTAGGTTTATTATAAATTGGTTTCTAATTGTGCAAGCAATTTGCACCACGTAAATCGATCGTTAAACATGAAGTATCGACAAACATTCATAGTACTATATCCATTCGTAGGACATCGGAGAAAAAAAAAGAGGAGGTCGGCTAGATACCTGATAGGTTCGTGTGTTGGTGGATGAACGAAAGATCCTAAATCACGGCTCGGTCGTAAATATATCGGGAACAGAAACATGGCAACTGTCAAAGGTTATTTACCCTCTATCGCTTTGTTGTACGTTAACACGGGTTATCGATTCAGGAGAATAATTTGGTGGTGTGCGTGTGTGTGCGATGTGCAAATGAAGTTGATAATCGTAGGTGTGTGCGCTTTTGACGAGTGCATCTGTTTCTGCGATGATAGCGCAATGTCACTTCGATCTATTTCAATCGACGACGCGGATTCAATTTGGACTTTAATCAGACAGATTCAAGATTCGATCATTTTTGCTCTTTGCGTGTTTCCCCAGAGATTTCCAAAGACTGCGAATTATCATCCGCGATCCTATCAAATTTGATAATTGAAAAGTAGAAATAAATCATTTCTCGACGACTTTCAAGTCAATTATTCCCGTAAAAGGTGAAACAATTTCAAATCGAGTTTTTAAAGTCAAGCATTGAGACAAAATATTATTGCACATAAATAATTCAACAGCTATCTTGAAATAAATTAAAATAAAATATAACTATTGTATATTTTTACGAATTCAGGATTATTTAATACATATATATTTTAAATACATATATATCTCAGCTTGTATTGTTCTTGTTATTTTATGGTATCAAATTTAATTCGCGAGAAACAAGCCGTGGTATATATTCGTCAAAATTATATAAATTTATATAAAACGTAAAAATGGCGAATTTCACATATTACAGTAAATTAATTTTTTTTATAGAAGCTTGTCTTCCATCGCGTTAATAGAGATTTTATGCACTGTGCATGCAACGGTAGAATGTAAATTATGCCGAGCAGTGCAGATATTGTCATCGATCGACTACTTGTTCGCGATAATTGATAAATCGTTCTCTCTCTCTCTCTCTCTCTCTCTCTTGTATATTGTCGACATAAAATTGCGATATCGCGAAAAGGCCGATGTCGGAACAAGCGCGACATGCGGGAAAAGAGGCGTACGATATATGTAATAACCGGACGTGATAATTGATATCCTGCTGCCTGCTCAGTTCTCTATCGCGCCGCGCGTAGGTGGAATCGCCTTTCATTCATCGTTGCTCCGCACGCGGATGCGGAGCGTTTTAATGCACAATGCATGCACGTTACACAAATACATGCTTTAACGTTTATTAGATCTATCGATCCGCTGCCGATTCCGATATATGATAATGAGATAATTGAAGGTTGACGTAACGATGTTATTTTCTCGAAAGCAGATCGAAGCTTGACAAATGAATGTGTGGCGCAAGTTAATGCTCATATTTATACTGATTATATTCGCCAACGTATTAACGTCTCGCGAGTTTACGGCTTTCGCCACGGCAATTCAATTTTTTTTATTTTTTTTACATAAGTAATTTTTCCGATTAGCAATAATATGATAATTGAGCGTTGGCTTAACGACATGATTTTCTAAAGCAGGTCGATCAATAAATATTGTTCGGTATATGTGACGGGTCTGTATATTGAATATTAATAGATTACAATGTTTCGCTAACGCAATATATTGCAGACTGTCAAGTGTCAAAACATTTTCTTGATTTAATAATTTTTAATTAATGCGTAAGAAAAATGAAAGAAAAGTAAATTTAAATAAAAAAATACTAAAAGCAATATTACTTCGCACAACTTTAAATCAACTAGACAGACTTATCTATTTCTGCCAATCGAGAGATTGTTGAACTGAACTGATTTTATCTGGGCAGGTTATTGACAGCGTGAATGCAATAAGTTGGTTTCCTGCGCAATATATCGATACTCATGCTCGCAAGAAAATGATCCTCTAACGACCGTAATTCACTGCTCGTGTGATTTCCTGAACAGTTTCACCACTGATGACTCTAATCGTTCGATCGAAGCAGCAGGTTTATCTCTCCGCGGAAACGATCGCGAATTATTCGATCCTATCGATCCGTGTAAAATCGCATATAATAATATAATAATGGTTCGATAAAATTACTCGTGCTCGAGCTTTAGAAATTATGAATATATTTGGAGTTCGGTTTATTAATTAAATGTATATACGTGCGGGATTCGATATTATATGAATAATTGATTTATTTTTTAAATAATTTGTCAAATGCTTGAAATATATGTTGCGCATAAAAGCAAGACCAGCAGTTAGCTTGAAACTATGACTAGTTCCAAAGTATTAGGAGCGAATAAGATAAGGGAGAAGCTCTGCTCTCTGGTGCAACATGTTCGCATATTCACGTGTATACTTGCGCACATCTACATACACATACACCTGTCAATTAGTTCCTAAGAAAATTAATAAAATTTTTAAATTATTATATTAATGCAATGAATAGTTGAACAATGAAGATAAAACTCGTTTATCATTTTCTTATAATATGGTTATTGGTTTTATTCTAACAATAAATGAGAGAAGTCAAATTTTCATCTGAACATTTTTAAATAAAAAATTAAAATTGCACTTACTTTAAAGTGTCAAACATTTTTATAAATTATATAATATTAATAATTGTCAATTATAATTAAAAAAATATATTAGTACATATATATTTACCTAATAATTTCAATTATCCGATCTCCGAGTTAAGTCATTATCCTTTCCCGCCTTAAACGTCTATCTGGCAAACAACTGCATGCCTCATAAAGAAATTAAAATTGCACTTACTTTAAAGTGTCAAACATTTTTATAAATTATATAATATTAATAATTGTCAATTATAATTAAAAAAATATATTAGTACATATATATTTACCTAATAATTTCAATTATCCGATCTCCGAGTTAAGTCATTATCCTTTCCCGCCTTAAACGTCTATCTGGCGAACAACTGCATGCTCCATAAAGATGAATAAGGCAGAATAGAATTTCACGACTGGTTCGAGCTGCATATACCCGTAGTACGCGTACACACGTATTCCCTCGCGGGTCAACTAGATCAGGTGAGATCAATGGGCGAGAGAAGGAGAAAGGAGCGAGTGGAGTCGCTCGTTGGGGGCAGGTGAGACAAGGTGATACGAGGTTGTTCGGTCCGCGTGAGCGCTAACCGCTAACGAGTAAAAAGCATGAATGGACGCCAGAGCGGCGCCGTACATTATCTTCCCTCCTCGTCTCTTTATTATTATTCTCTCGGCCTCCTTTATCGTTCCGTCTCGCTTCTCGCTTGCGTAGGCCAATCTTGCCGTCCTCTCTCATCGGCCTCCACCTTCTTTCCGTCTTCTTCTCTCGTTCGTCCTCCTTTTTCTCTCTGTTCAGCCTCACCACGAGCGGCCTGGCTCCTTCCTTCCATCGCGTCTCTTTTCCTTCTCGAACGAGTTGTCTCGCTCGTGTTGTAGGGAATCAGGTTCCTTGTGACAGAACACCGCGCACAAAACTTGCTCCTCGTGCACTTTTCAAGTGTGCTTTTTACATGGGAAAGCTCGGAAAACTCGCTTTTTTCCTGACGGACTGTCTGAGTCACCTTCAAAATTATTTCCTGAAGATCAAACGTGATAATGATTTAAAATAGAGATTTCAAAGTTCATTTCTCGCGAAAAATTTCTAAAGTAAAGATATTTTACATTTATTTTAAATTGTATATGAAAAAAAGAGAGAAAGAGAAAGAAAGGGTATATAGAATAAAGTAAAATTTTATGTAAAATTTTTTTATGAGGAAATATGACATTTAATACCAACGGTATACTGCAAAATTACGTAGATAATATTGCAGACATTTAAGCATGAAGAGCACAATTAGTTTTTACAATCATAGATGAGATGCCGCGATATGATAACACAATTTAGTCTTTATAATGCAGCTACACAGAACAGCATAGAGCAATATAATATATTCTCTTATATAGTTATTCTTTCTACTTGCTATTACATAAACATACATTGATCGCCTATCAAAGAAATCTTTAACTTCAAGATTACGCAAAGATTGCAAACCGAAGCCCTGTTTCTATAGGTATATATCTACGTCAGTGTTTGGCGTCATCTTTATACAGATAATAAAAATATGTATTATCTATATATCTGCATCTCAGATGAAAAAAAGTATTATTTTTACTAAATTATCTAGAATAATTTTCAGATAATTTTGGTTTAGAATCATAGCACATAAAATACTTAAATAGTACACTGAGAAACTTTTTTTCTAGAATCTACCCTGAAATACATGGTTATCGTGGGACAATATGGTATCGGAAGAATTTTATAAGAGTTTTACTGATTAATATTTATCACCATAAAAATATTAATATCTAGCACAATAAGTTATAAAATATACTCGATGAAGTTTACTATGTACATAGTAAAATTTTCTATGTACCTATTTAATATTAATCAGAGAAACTCATAAAATTCTCCCAACACCATATTATCCTACGATCACCATATGATTTTCAAAAATTCCAACTATAAATTCTAAGAGAAAATTCTGTCCGTGTAGAAAAAAAAAGAATGACCTAGGAGGAGAGAAGCAGCTGCGTAAGCTCGGTGGTTATGTCAACGTGTCAGAGAGACGATCTTCGCGGCCGTGAGGTTGCCTTTTATGTCCACGTAACTCGACGGGACCCTGCGCGAACCTTCTCGTCTTGGAGAGGGATCCACGAGGGCATCAGACCCCGTTGAGACGCGAGTTTGATCGGCGCGCGAGAAGCTGGGCGCGCGAGAGCGTCGGCGGAATATCAAGGAGCTTCTTTCCGGAGAGAGCACTGGCGTAAGAAAGGTTGAATGGGGAAGGAGGGACCCGTCGTTGACGGAGGGCCTTGAAAGGGACTGAAAATCGCGTCGTTTAGCAACTCCTGAATGGAGGAGACCGCCGCGCCGAGTCGGTCTCTTTCACTACCTACTTTTTCTCCTCCTCGAGTAACGTTGCTACTGGCAGACGGATAATTAAAGAGATATACTCGCTTACTTGCTTTTTTGTCCACCGCTCTTTAAGCGGCAGCTCTTCCGATTGAGGTAGCCGCAGATCAAATTAAAGGACCGCTTTCCTGTAGATTGAAAAATTCTAATTTCGCCTAATGTTATATCAGCGGAATTATGACGTTTTTTTTTTTTTTTTTGTAAAGAAGGTTATATATAAATTAATTAATGAAAGGCTCGTATAAATTAACAAAATTTAAAAAAAGGTGAATATTGTAGGCCAACTAAACGAGCAATTAAATAAGATCTAAAGATTTATTAATAATTAAATAAGGTTATATATGATTATTATGTATGCATTAATGCATTGGTTGAGTAAACGGTATCGATTATTTTGTTTTTATATAATAAATCAATTATAATGGATGAACTTCTGATTGAATCATTATTATCAGAATGAATTTGATTGAGTCATCTTGTTGGTGATTAGCGATAATGTTAGATGCGCATTAAATTATTGATCTTCGTATGAGAGAAGAAAAAATAATATTCGTGATAACGCGGGTTTTCCTCTAGAAGATTTCCTTAAAAGATTTCAGCGTTTACGCAAAAACTACTCATCTGTTTAATGAAATATTCGTTGCAAATAATTTTTTTTCCAAAATATTAATTCGTTCAATAAAATTAATACATAATATGAATTATAAAATATGGAGACTAAGAGAAATGTTTTTCTCCACCAAAGATTGGTTTCGTGGAAGGGTGTAATTTTGTCTCTGTAAATTATCGAACGGGATTCCAGAGCGAATCCTTACGTACGCGCGGAGAATATCTTCTTTCTACCTTCTAGGTTGAATGTGAGGAGAGATTTTGTGCCGATTCGTTTTCAGCTGATCGTCCCTTTGCGCGGATTTTATTGGCGAGTCGCGGCATTCCGGCACTTTCGTGCTGTCCATAAAACAATTTCCATTATCGGCATCTGTTTCACAAGTTCAATCAAGAGTGTTGAAGAATCCGTACAGAATCGAACGTTTCATTGAGATCAAAATTCATTTTCGTTTTTCATTATTAAAATCATTCGTTCTAATGTTTTCGAAACGAGTCTAAATAAAAAACGAGACCTTTAATAATTTATCTTAAATAATCGATATTCGTATTTTATATTGTAGCCATTGTATTACTATTTATCGAATGACTTGCAGTGTTCGAGATCAAACTATTCTATACATTTTTAATATCTTGATTCAAGTTGTCTTATTATGTGACAATCGCGAATTTGAATGTTGAATAAGTATGATTATTGAATATTTATGAAATACTTCAATACTCGATATATTATCGATACTAACAAACTTGCTAGTATTATCTCATAATACAATAAAAGAACTGTATAATTAGTTGTGTGATATTAATATTGTTAAAAATTTTAGGAATTCAAGATTATATTTATTACAAGATTATAATTAAGATTATATTCATCGAGTATATTTTATAACTTATTGTGCTAGATATTAATATTTTTTATTGTGATAAATATTAATCAGTAAAACTTTTATAAAATTCTTCCGATACCATATTGTCCCACGATAACCATGATTTTCAGGATAAATTCTAGAAAAAAAGTTTCTCAGTGTACTATTTAAGTATTTTATGTGCTATGATTCTAAACCAAAATTATCTAAAAATTATTCTAGATAATTTAGTAAAAATAATACTTTTTTTTCATCTGAGATGCAGATATAGATAATACATATTTTTATTATTTGTATAAAGATGACGCCAAAGTTTCATCTAGTCTAGATGATCATCTATGTACATAATTATATTATTTTGATAATTTCAAGTTTGAATCTTACTGAAATATTTTCTTTTTCTTGTGTTTTTCTTAATCACGTTTGTTATATCCGTAGTTGTATTTTTTTTCGCGGAAATCTGCTTATCGGGAATATTTATTTTAAGAGCTTTTTGCGATTTGCGCGGAACAAACATCTTTGCCACGCCGTTTTTACTTCGAGATCGTTTCTTCGCTCTCGAGTGTTTCTTGCGGAACAGCGTCGCTACTGGAAATCGCTCTGCAAATACGAATACGTGTTTTGTGTGCTTATCCGAAAGTACACGCGAAAGCATCGCCCGAATGCATCGCCCGAAGAATCGGCAAATAGAATTCGCCGCAAAACGCACGAAATTCACTATTGGCCGTCAATATTTCCTCAGACATATCTCTCGAAAAATATGAAGTTATCGGGGTGGTTATTTAACGATTAATCGCGTTGACTTTTGTATATTCCTCCGTGACCCGTTCGATATTATTGGAACATACGAGTCATGTACTATTATTAAGTGGTGCAAAATTGCAAACTAGGACAAATATCTTGTTTGTATCGATTGTCAAAGTATTAAATAAATATTAAGTAATCGCATTTATTCTACGTTTGAATACACGATTGATCATACAACTTGAATAAAGATGTATCGTTAAAAATGTATAGAACAATCTTTTTCAGAATTATGATATATCTTTCTGTCTGTAGATATAACATTGTCAAAAATATCGTGTTTACGTTAACCGGAATTACGATGAAAAATGATATTGCATATTTGAACGAGCTATGCGCGGAGCTTTCACGATGATAATTAATTCGAATAATTGATATCTTTTTGACCGATATTTTCTCGATTTCAAAATAGAGCGTTCCTGCTTGAGGATGTGAAAAATTCATTAGACAAAGTTCTTTGGCCGCGAGAGGAGATCAATATTCTCCTCGACGCGGAAATATTATTGCGGTCAAATTAACAAAGGCGCTTCATCTTTCGAGATTAGTAATCTACTCGGTCTACTTGATCGCGCGTGATAATTTACGGCAACACGAGCTGTTCCCCGTTTAATGCCGATGCTTCTAGTTTACTGGGAATCGCGCTCTGTAAATAGAGGACGTGTTTTGTATGCTTAGCTAAAAGTGCTCGAACTTACGACGTAGAGGAAGACCAAGTGGCTCGCAGCCACCAGTGAAACACACTCGATTTCAGTAAATCGATAACAGCTTACGTATATAGATGATGTGCAAGTACATCATGTAATTAATTTTGTCGAAAAGATGTCGACGCAGAAACTGTTTTCAACGCACAATTTCTCTCTGAACAATATTTAATGTACCTTTTAACAGGATTAGTTTATCGAGGCGGAAGAAACTATATCATCATTTTTCTTTAATTATTCATTGTCAAATTTCTCATTTCTTATCAAGCAAGAGAGAAATTAGACAAAAAAAAATGTAAATTTTTATCGACTCTACTTTCGTATTCGATATTTTACAGAGATTTTTAAAACGTTTGGGAAAAACGAAAGAATATGTTTATTTGCAGAATTCAGAGCCAAATAAAATGGCATGTAAAGTGACAAGTTCAAAGTCTTGCTACGATTAGTGTGTCGACATACACGATTTCTCGGGAATAATCGACGCAAAAAGCAATTATTATTCATAACGTACCATGATAAACAAACGCGATAATCATTACATTATTAAGTGACATCAATGGAAATTGATAAGCATACAGCACGTAATCGTTGCCACAGTTTTCCTTGTGGAAAGTTTCCATAATAATAATATTGAACTTTGATAGAAATGTGATAGATCTGAATATGTAATTTTACAAATATGTATATGGATGCAATAGTCATTTTTTGCCTCTTCACATTAATGATGTTAATTTTACATTTATATTCAAAATCGAGTTTATCAAACTGGGGAAAGCACTATTTTATACTTAGCAATAATTAATGTATTCATTAATAATAATATTGTTGAATCGAATATATACATATATGCATATATCGGAACTGCTTTAAATGAATAATTATGAATAATCAAACAATTACATAATTAAATGTGTAACATATATATACATACATACATTTTATAAATTCTAAAAACAATCAAAATACTTTTTTCTCTATTAATCGAGATGCTCTGAGTTATATAATGCGAAAAATTATTTGTCGCGTCATATGCAGATATTCATTTCGCTCCTTAATTAAGCGCACTTTAGTGCTTCGCAAGTAGAGACATTTTAAATGTTCTGCTTTTGCATAACTGAAGCGAGCTTTGATGAATTTTGACGAGTTTATTCTGTCCGTGGACTGATTTGCCATCGAAAGCGCCTGCGGAGAAACATTTATTTTCGTGAATTATACAACGGAAATAAATTGTGCGGCGGGTGGAAAGGCATGCGAAAGCTTGCGAGAGAAGTTCTTCGAAGAACCGGAATAAGCCTACGAAGTGCATATTCGATTAGTCAGCTCATATCGGTGGCGCGTGTCCAATTTTCGATGGCAACACTTTTTACAGCTGCGAAATCCTTGATCTTTCTCTCTCTATTTCCCTGGCTCTATTCATCTGTCTATTTATCTATTCTAATAGTCTAATTCTCGAATTTACGGTAACTTGCGCGAATAATTAATTATAAAATTATTGACTTTACGGTCACGAGTATTAGTCGTGGCAATACACTTATTTTCGTCGTCATTCCGGAATTATCGAGCACTATATTGAGAACAACGTCGAAATACATACTGTCTGAATCTGATTCAGTGACACAACAATAGTACTCCAAGTTAAGGTATATGTGCGATTCGAATAATTTATGCAATGAAATCGAAAATCAATCGAGCTACTTTTATCATACTTGTGCAAAGTAATGTCGATTAATTATTTCCAAATCTGAAATATTTGGCAAAAAGAATGAGAGAATTTGTGTCCCTATGCTCTATAATAATACAGGGACAAATATTATTTCATATTATTATTTTATGATCAATTATTTCGATTTTGTTAAAATGATATAAATTGATATTATTTTAGAATTATCTTCTATCGTGTAAATTTACAATGAATGAATTTTCTGCATATAACGTAACTATAGCCTTCGCGATTTCACTTTCATCTCGTGAATCTTCTTTTATGAGGATTGATTTGGAAAATGACAGGTACTCGAGCGATGTCCATTCAGGACGATTTATGACGTAGATTAGAATACTCGATACAAAAATTGGTCTGACGCAAATGAAGCTCCTAGTCGCAATTTCTCTCCTTTTGTTCCGGCTCGGCCATGCGCGGACAATCACGGACAATTTATGCGTCATGATTCGCGCATTCGGTTCGGAGAAACGATTCGCCAGCCGCCGCTGTTGGTCATAGATCTCCTCGTAGTGTGACATAGGCCGGTCGAGAATGTCGTTAATTCGCGGAGAGATCGCGGCACGAAGGTCGACGCGCCGCTGTCTCCTGGCCCGTATAGGCATTATCATCCGGGAATGACACGACTCGTTAGAGCGTTACACCCACGCGATCGCCATCGGACCGTTAACTATGAATTCATTCCTCCAGTCGTCTCATGTAATTTTGTCCTGCTTGCACTTTACTTCAGACTCTGATTAGAAAAAGAAGACACTTATTTTTTATTTTTTAATCTAACACTCGGTTAGTTGTCATTTTTTGAAATAATAATCGAATAATAATCGAAAAAATCTATTAATTTACCTTAGTATTGTGTTCCTCATACGAGCTTATTTTTAAATAATTCATGTTTTATAATTTTATACTTTGACAAGATTAAATTATGTATTCTTTCGCTGGAAATATAAATATAACTTTTATTTTTTAATTGATCGTAAATATGTAGAATAATATTTGGATTGATATAATATTGTTGATCTATATAGATGCGAGAGAAACTAAGAAAAATTCGCTCAAGAATTCGAAATATCTGAAGAGGACGTGGTGGGTAAAAAATAGTAACGCTCCACCAGTCGTCTGATATAATTTTGCCCTGATTGCACTTTACTTCAGACTCTGATTAGAAAAAGAAGATACTTATTTTTTATGTTTTTTTATTTTTTAATCTTACACTCGGTTAGTTCTAATATTTTTTAAATATAAAGTCCTTATTACAACCCATAATCGAGAAAACCTATTAATTTACCTTAATATTGTATTCCTCATATGAGCTTATTTTTACATAATTAATGTTTTATAATTTTATATTTTGACAAAATTAAATTATATATTTCGCTGGAAATATAAATTATAACATTTATTTTTTAATTGATCGTAGATTGATGTAGAATAATATTTAGACTGATATAATATTATCGATCTATATAGATGCGAGAGAAACTAAGAAAAATTCGCTGAAAAATTCGAAATATCTGAATAGCACGGGGTGGGTAAGAAATAGTACTGTAAACAAAGCGGTATACTCTGAAAATACTCGCGACACATGATATTCAGTCGAAAAAATGTACGAGTCGATGCCAAGGCGAGCGTCGAAGACAAACGAGGCTTTCGAAAAATGTCAGACACGAGGACGCAAACCCTCGTACGCGAAAAGACAGAGACGGAGTTCGCGAAATGGGGTCGCGTGAGTTCGATCGAGAATGCCGTGGGCAGAATCCCTTTCCGCGGAAGAAAAAAAAATGTAAATCGCATTAAAACCTCATTGCGCGAAGTGTGCCACCTCGCGCATTTCGCATCGTCGGCGATGCAGCGCCAAAAATATATGCGACACGAATTTTAATGCAACGAGGTGCGACCTCGACGCGCGGTAACCTTTGAGGACGCGACGACAGGAATCGAAGCCAAGGCAAAGCGAATTCGAGAGATCGAAAAGCTCGCGCTAGTTTAATGCTCAAGTGTACTCAAAAACGTGCTATTTCTAAGTAAAGTGCATAAAAAATTAATTTCCCTATTAAAATATCTTTTTTTAGAAATGTACATTTTGGTTACATCTTGTCAGATGAGTCAATTTTTACTTCTCTCTTTCTATTTCTCGGGATATAATTGACAAATGTGATAATGGAACAAGTAAATAATTTTTTAATAAACTGTTAATTTTTTATAATATTTTTGATATGCATAATGTACAAAACTGATGCAATTATGGATTTTAAAGTTATTTGAAGAGTATAGTAATCGGAACGAAGCGTATTTGAAAAGGAATGGAGCATTGCTCCAAATTTGTCATTTTCTTTTTCGGCCGACTGGAAGCGACAGCGCAAGCAAACCAAAATTAGGCTCGTGAGAATCAGGGAATTCCTCTCCCACGTTTCTGAATGCCAGCGCAAGACAGAGAAAGAGTGTGGCGTTCTGCCAAAGTGACGTCGAAATTGTGAACAGTGCGGATCTCTTCTTCTGGTTATCTTATCCTTCTTTCCTCGTTTTCTTCGAATTGACGACATTTATCTCATTGCGGAAATAACTGCGGTTGTGAAAAAGTTTCCTAGAAATTTTCTAGTTTAATCTGCTGTTGTGAAAGCATGCAATTCTATATCGTTAATTCTATATGCGACATTTGCCTAGCTCTGAATGCATCGTTTGTTTTTGGCACATGCAAGCCTGAAGCCTACATAAAAGATGTTTATCCAAGTATAGAAATTAATAATATAAAATAATTGTTTAAATATTTTTTTAAATCATATGAAAAACTAAATTATTCAAGACAAATTTTTAATACGTTTGGAGATTTACTATGCGAATAATTTTTTGTCAAAACGATAATTTTTTAAAATCAAAAGGTAGTGGAAACTAATTATATCTAATTATTTTTTTTTTGCTTTAAGAATAATTTGTTATATATTTTCGTCTTTATTTCTTAATTATACTGAAATGATAGAATACCTGGAATTTTTTACTAAAGATTTAAAAATATCTGAGAGAGAGAGAGAGAGAAAGAGAAAAAGAGATAAAGAGAAAGAAAGAGAATGAAAGAGTGCGGAGACATGGAAGAGTTCGACTCTTGAAGCGATCGTTGCAGTGTCGTGTCTCCGAAATAAGAATCGTGGGAAATGAGGAATCACGTTCCCGCATTCTTATAGTGTCAGAATGGCACAAAATATCGTTCGCCCTCGAGCTGACGTTTAAATTGCAGAGAATACACATATGCAATCTATTCTCTTTTCCCGTTTTCGCGAATGATTTTTTTTTTTCGTAGAAATAATAACAAGTCTTTCTTGAGAGATTTCCGGGAGAGTTCACACGGGACTTCAAATTATTCTCGGAATGATACACGCGTGTGTGTGTGTGTGTATGTGTGTATCGTAAAAGCGTAAAATCTTTCTCGAACGCTTCGAAAATCCGCGTGAAAAAGCCACAACGAGAAATGCAAATACGTTGCATCGCATTGATCGATGAGAAACTCAAGCAGGAATGTTCCAATCTAATGTATAATGTATACGCGGAGTCAGATGAATTTCAAGCTTACAATGATCAGATAATTGCAGAGATGAAAGATGAGATTATTTCTACGATGAAAACGCGGAGATATCGTCGGAGGATAGTCCGTGGGCTGACTTATGTATTACGCATATAATCGTTTGCTATTCATGGATTAATGCTCGTGCCAAAAATGGAGCTTGACTCGGTGAAGAAGGAGAAACTAGTCGACAATGGCGGCAGCTTCCTCCTTTTCATCATTCGCGATTCAAATGAACGTGTATCCTCTTTGCATACACGTCGCATAAAAAGATCGTCTCGGAATAGAAACGAATTGCACGATGTGCGCACAAATAATAATTCTTGATAACTTATGTACAGAATGATTATTCCGAAGGAAGTGCAGCGCACGTGCATTAAACGTCGCATAAGTTATTAATTTTTTTTCATAATTTTAGTTAACGATGTGAACTTGTCAAGGATCGAGTATAAATATTAAAACGCAATATTTTTATATCGGTGACGCAGAAAGTTATCTTTCACATCTACGTTATATGTTTGTTATCATTATTATGAATCAGCGTAACTTTCGTGATAAGATACAATTAAATAATATATCTAATTGTAGATTATAATTTCTATTTCCCTTTTTTTCTATATTTTTCTCTTGCAATTTTTTTTATAAGAAATTTAATCAATTTATCTTTTTCTTTCTTTCTTTCTTAATATCATATTTATCAGAATTTTAATAGATAACAGAAATGTCTATTACACTATACATTGTGTACTATTGAATTGAATATTATTGAATTTATTATTTATAAATGCTAATATGACGTCGCTCTGTTATTTACTTGTATATTATTGAATTTATTATTTTTGATATTTATCTTATAAATGGACATCAATCTCCTAATTAAGCATGTTTTTACTCTAATTAAACCGGTTTTTTCTTTGCTGATTTTATCGGTTAATCAGTGACGATTTTACGCAGCTTAATCATTGTCGATAAAAGGGCGTTTCTCGAGGCCGTATGAAAGTTTTGCATAAAACGATACAAATGCGCTAGCACTTAATAGGGATTGATGTCATGCGTTACTCACCGATTATGGCGGAACAGGTTTTGCTAGACGCGCGATAATCTAACGCAATAATCGATTTCCTTTCAATTTGTCGCATGACGGCCGCTTGACGGTCGGCCATTTCCTCTTGTCCTCGATTGTGTTAGAAACGTGTGAATAAACTTGTATTTTTTTACAATTTAATTTACTAATCTGAGAAAATTTAAATGAATTGTTGAAACAAAAATTTTTACAGAGTAGACGAATCGGTTCTTTTTATTATCAAATATTTTATATAAGCGAAGTAAAGGTGTAAGAATGTAAAATATTAATTATTACACTTTTAAATTTATGCTAAAATTAAATATGAAAATGAAAACTTATTATTGCATTTTACGCTTTATAATTATCCAACAATAAACATAAATGATATAATTGACTTGAGTAAAGTGAGATTTAGAACATTTTGATAATTCTATTCTTCTTTGAACTCTTTGATTTTATCATGAAATTATCGAAAGTTTATTTCTTCTCTGTGTACAAAAATGCTGATGGAACAAAACATTGGCATAATATTTGTATATTTGTATTGATTTTATCGTTAGTGGATTCATCCGTGATTGCATATCTAAAAACAGTTACCTTTTTAACTTTGTTATCGTTGAACCAATAAGCGGAAATATTTTTTGACAGTTCTGGGTCAACGCTCGATAACGATAACCCGTCAAGTCAAAGAAATTCAATGCTGCATATATTCAAATAGTAGAAAAAATACAACGTCATACATGAGAATATGTAAAAGCAGGCAAACATCATGATATATTGTATTTATAAAGATAATCACGATATACTTTCTCACTTGCTTATAATATATTACACTTTTTAATCATCATACACAAATCGATAATTACTAATATATTAAAAAAAAAATATTCGTTAGAGAGATGCACATAAGAATTTGTTCCCGTTTATTTAATTATGATAAATATGATAGATATTGAATGATAAATCTCTTTTAGCTCTTTCTTACTCATTTTCTTAACCTCGGGAGTGTGCGTTTATCATTGGAAGTTTAAAAATAGAGTAAGGGCTCGCTTTTTCGTGGTGACGCGAATAAAAACAATGAACCATGCCAGACCAAACGTCAGACTTAGTTCTACGTGTCGTCTAATCGAGGTTGATGTCATGCATTACTCACCGGATGAGATGAAACAGGTTCGATCGAAACGTGTGCATTAATCGTTGATGTCATAAATGCAAAACGAGAGGGACCTTCCGAACCGGGGTCACATGTTTCCTACTTTGTCATTCTCAGTTTTTTTTTATCTCTTTCTTATCCTCCCTTTCAAGCTTCATTTTTTACATATCGTGAACAACATGTGTCGTCATAAAAACAATTATACACCGAATCTATTCAGAATGTTAGCACAACTAATGTTTTAAACACGAGTTATTTTAATATGTTTATGTTGTTGTTTGTGCACAACAATTAAGCTTTCATTTCTATAAAGGAGACTTACATGATATTTTAAAGATCTGTATTATATTTTATGCCGTTTTGTCTCTAATAGTTACTCAATAATGTGGCATTATAAAATATATAAAAAAGTAAATAAATATATAATGATTTTATTGGAGTGTTACATTATGTTGCTATTTATGCTATTTTTTGAGACATTTTTATCCAATACAAAAATAAAAAAATGATTCACATTAGTTGTTTGTGGTTTTAATCAAATTAAATTCAAATATTTAAGTTTTCACGATCTTTTGCCGCCACGTTATACATATAATAATAGCCTACTTTGTGCAAACGCGTTAAATGTCGAGGTACGTTCGATATATACGATACAGTCGGTCAACAGCGATAATTAAATTAACGTAACGGCCATCAATTCTATCCCTCTTCATTAAACGTTGTTATATATTACGCCCTCTATGCAGGTTATTTCCCATATATCTCTAATGCATGTTTAATTCGATGCGCTTGTTTATATTCATTAATTCTATTGGCAAACACTCTAAAATAAGTGACGTATTCAGAACGGAGCAGATAGATAGGTATATGTATAGACGATTGATTCTCGATCGATTTGATCGAAATGACATGCTGATTGACGTTATTAAAATGACACCGTGATCGACGCACTATTGTTCACTCAAGCAATGCGTTATGTCGTTTACGAATTACGAAATTAATTTTTAAATACTGACTTCTGTCAATACATCATCGTGCAATTCGCAATAATTCGCGGTTAGCGCATCTTTTTAATATGAAAAGAAACAGACGTGTCGCATCTGAAAAAATTAAAATCTCGAAATACCAGAAATAATGTGCTAAACATTTTATAGTATTTGAATGTACGTTGTCATTAATATCTTTTCTGGAAATTTGTATATATAATGTTTCTAAATAATTAATCTTGAAATTCAAATTTGTGCAACATTATTTTTCTGATATCGATCTCTTTTATACCTCATTTTTTATTTGCACGTTTATTCTTTTTTTATTTGCATTATTATTAGGATTCGCGAAATTTGTTTTGCAAAATAGAGTACGTTCTGCATCCATTATGAAGAATGAAATAAAAAATATATTCATCTCTCTAACTGAAAATGTAATCGTGCTGTAGCATTATGGAACTTTCGTGGAAACGAAGTGAGTGAAGGAATTCGAGAGGATTTGTAAAGGTTGTTGCATCGAACTGCACACGATATGAAGAAATCGAAACTTTCTTAGAACTTTTCCGCTTCCGAAGAACATCCTTCGCGGTTCTTCTTGTAACGCCGCGCACGTGTCTACTATTCGTAACGTCATTTCTGTGGAAGTTTGAGGGAAACATACGTTTGCTTTACTCGAGTACGAAAATGTCGTTCAATATAATAATAACATTATTGGATATAGCATTATAGATTCAAAAGTTTTCTTTGTGAATAAATTTATTATAATATTTAGGCGACAATTTTTAATATATATATACATTTATAGTATAAGAAAAAAAATGTGCAGACTATTTTTTGCAAATTTTATTTAATTGAATTTTACGAGATTTTAGTTGCAATTTTAAGAGAAAAGATTCTACACGGAGAGAATTTTCTCTTAGAATTGATATTTACCACAATAAAAATATTACTATGCACATAGTAAAATTAATTGAACATATTCTATATCTCATTGTGGTAGATATTAATTTTTTTATTGTGGTAAATATTAATTAGAGAAACTCTTATAAAATTCTTCCAATATTAGTCCACGATTACGATGATTTTCAGGGTAAATTATTCAAAGAAAATTCTTTCTGTATACAATTTTTTGTTCTCTTATGGCTTTGCAAGCTGGATGATATCGCGTCCAAATGTGCG
Organism: Nylanderia fulva; assembly: GCF_048542155.1. Taxonomy (NCBI): domain Eukaryota; kingdom Metazoa; phylum Arthropoda; class Insecta; order Hymenoptera; family Formicidae; genus Nylanderia; species Nylanderia fulva. The sequence goes on along the minus strand of NW_028190368.1, from coordinate 165,990 downwards.
CGCGCAAATTCCGGAATAACGGGCCAGCCGAATCAATAAAATTAATGAAACGGCAATTTGCACGAAGCGTCATGCCTGGCAAAGGACTTACGAATTGGAGCCGGAATATTGTTTTGATTAAAGGGTCGTCGAACGCGTCATTGATCGCCGAGGAATACGACGACCCAGACGCTTTCGATGCGTGTGTTTTACTTTTTTCGTTTATTCACGTTGCTGTAAAAGAATTAAAACTTTGTCTTGATTAAACTGTGACTCGCGAAATAGCAAGATGGATTATCTTAATGATACATATCTAATAGCTTTCGAACGAATTAATTATTATATGTTCCGCGTGTATCGAACACACGTATATTTAAAATAATAATTAACATATTATTAGCTTACATGTAAATAGAAAAAATTTGCACATTTATTAATAATTCATAAACTTTAAATTCGTAAACGGCATAACAGCATTGCGCTCATCCATTTATGTATACTTGGAATTTTTATTCCAGTTAAAATTTTTGAAGTATCAATTTGATGTAATTAGGAGTGTCTTGTGACATACCTATCGACAAAAATCTGGTCCTTTAAATATTGAGAGTATTCGAAATCATTGTTGTTTTGGGACAACAGCCTTTTGTGCATTTGTCGGCCGGCCAAACGCATCTGCTTTCACTTGGGAGATTCGCTGTACACGTCGTTTACATTATTCGCGTTATATTCGCAATCCCAGAAATGTGTTGGCAGCAACTGGTGTTGTCAGAATCTGTCGACATTTCCCATATCAGAATTCTGAAATTCCATAAAGTGATTCGACCGATGATATTTTCGTCTAAATTAAACTCTGTGTGCTCTCAAATTTATAGCGAGTAATATATATTATAACGAGATAATATATATTACAAAATTTATATACATATAGTAAATTCGAATATTTTAAAAATAATTAAAAATAAATAATTAACTTGTAGTTCTTTGCACATTGTAAAAATTGCATATTAAAATTTAACATATTAATGTAACAAATTATTTCTTAAATATTTATTATTCAAAAATATTTTTCAAAAATATATTTCTGTGAAACACAAAAACGCAAGTCGAAATACGAGTAATATTTAATTATTTATGATATTTATTTGAAGCGCAACCAAAAGCGTGATCGTGCTGATTAAGAAATAGAGTTCTAGGAATTCATCGCATGTTTTTTTAATTTGATGGCGTATTCGCCTTCGATTATCACGATTGTCGTAAGCATTAAAAAAATAACGCTATTTCATCATATTAATTAGTAATAAATTTTATAGTGACGCGAGATATGATGTAAACGCGATGAGTCACTGGACCCGACACTGGCATATTTTATCTCGTGTTCTATATGTTAAAACGAGATTGATTATAATGACGTTATACAGAAGCCTTTACCAATATTTATACCATTCGGAAATGTACAATTTAAGTGATGTCTAAAGGTCTTAAAATTATGATAATTATTCGGCTCTATTTTTTTAACGTATACGGATTTGGAGTTATACAATTTGCAAGATAAAACCTAAAATGAAAGGAATCTTGGCTCTTTGTTTTCTTCCACGTGATTCACGTCGGCCGTACTATACAGTATTTCGCGAGGAAAAGGAAATAAAGAAAATGGACCAAAGCCTGTCGGGAGGATTCGCTAATGACCTCAGCGCGCAGAAATGGTTGCGAACGTAGCGTGGAGAATTCCCGGGAATAGAAACGTCATCTATGAGAAAGTGCGAACCTCGTCAGCCTGCATCGTTTCCGTTCTACCACTTGTTCCTCCTATTTTTGCCTTTTTCCGTCACTATACTAGCTTTCTCAAGAAATACCTCGTGATTCGCTTCATTTGACAAGCGATTGATCGAACGTTGGAAAATGTTTATATTTTGTAAAAACGCGTCCGAATTGCGAGCAAAATCTCGCGATTTTACAATATCGAATCTCAAGTGAGTCGAATGATATGTCTTCGCAGTTTTCAATTCGAAAAAATTTTTGCCGCGAAAACAAATTGCACAATGTAACAAAAATATTAAATTCTATTGTTAGTTTTTCTATTTATAGTAATTTTTATAGTAATCAAAGTCGAAATTTTGTAGATGTCTAAAAATACAAGTGCTTTGATAGCTTCTTGTTTGAAGCTTCTCTATTTAAAAACGAAGGCACTTCTTTCGGCAGTTACATTTTATCCTATAAAAAGCCTGTCGAGGGTGAAGTATATATTGGACCGTTTCGTTAACTGGATACGAAAGTTTTACGACTTTTTTACGATTGACGTCATTATTTCATGAAAGCCCGTACGTCGGCACATTGTGAGCTCACTCGCAATTCACGTTGACACACACATACATATATACAGATATATATATATATATATATATATCTTGCGACAGCGATAGTTAGGTGATGAATTTTTGACAATCGTATGAATAAGGATTTCTCGTTGCGCAAAAATCAATAGTATAGTCAAATCTCCGCAGCAGTTTCATCTTGATTTGACTTTTAACGCATATGTGAAGCTCTCTCTATTTTTCTTTCTCTGTCAGATATAGACATGAAATCATAATTATGCTAATGAACCAGCATTTCTATCTGATTTATATAAGTTGGGACATAACTCGCGCGTAACGTCATATTGCAAATATGACATTATAAACGTACAACTCATTCTCATTATATCGATTCATATTGACTTGCTCAATATTGCATCGGTTTTGCATAACTCGTCGCGAATCTATATTGACATCAGGAAACTCGCATGACGCGCGCGGATCCGTCAAAGAGCTACGAATTTCTGGCAAAGTGACAACGTGTCGCTCTATTCTCTCGATTCGCCGTACTCCCTCGTTATTTCCGTAAAATTGTAAAACGCGGATACGCCGTCGTCGTGCCAATTCACGTGCGGTCGAATGTGCAATGTGCATATATATGTCGCGGGAAGAAAACTGCAACGGACCGCCCGCAACGAATGCTGCGCCGGCCGATGCAATTATTCGCATCCGTGAGACGGGCGTGAAGCAAAATTGCGACACACGTGTATATATCCGCGCGTGCACGCGTTTTCCAACAATCGTTCGTGCGCGCACATTGTGTCGAAAGTGCGCCGGTTAATTTGCCGCCGGCGAAAGCGTAATTATAGCGTTGCGCCGCGTTTGCGTGCCGCAAATCTGTCGACGGACTTCTAAAGGCGGATATAGTCCTATCTACTAATGTATAGTTTTTCTCTTTACGAGCATTTTTGCTGCTAGCAAGAAAACCCTGTACTCTATGATTCATCTACTTATTTAATATTTCTTACAATTTTTTTACTTCAACATTTATAAATATCAAACATATTTAAATATTATATTTAAAATTGTAATAAATATTAAAAATTATATTCTAATGCAAGCATTATCAAATATTTGTGTATATGTATATATAATGGCAATTTTTAGGACATATTTTTAAACTTTTTTTCCTCATTTTTTCAGTGTTTCTAAAAGTGCTTCATTAAACATTTAATTAAGCTAGATATGTCATGTTTTGAAAACCGATATATTTGCTACGAGAGATTATCGTATGTACATTTACTTTGGTTATGTGCAAACAGTGCAAAATAATTATATACACGGTTGTATAATTAAAAATATATTGACTTTAGTAATTTATATGGTATGTGGTATAAGCACGTTGGATATATATATATATAGATTATACAATGTAAATAAACGAATGATGACTGAACGCGTCCATCTTTCGCGGATATTTTTACGATATGGTATTTAAGCAGTGCTTAGAAAATTCTGACTACGTAATTTCGACGAATCATTTCAAACAGATGCACCGTGAGTAATGCACTCAAAATAATCCCTCCCGATGCTCGCTACGCAGTATTGAATTGTGCAAGCGGCAAACCGGACGTGACAATTTTCACGGAAGTTCCGGGAAAAAAGCTCGATTTAGCCCGACTTGCTTTTCTATGTCATATAAAAAAAAAGGGAAAAAAATATAATGATTGAGGAGAAATTCGCTGACAAAGTCATCAGATGATTTAATGACTCTCGGAATATCGTCTCAAGTCATCTCTCACGAGAGTATCTTTTTTTTTCTTCTCGTTGGCATCGTCGAATGTGCGATGAATCAAGACGAGGTCATTTGCATTCATCACTAGGATACATTATATATGTGTGAACACTCATTATGAAGACTCGCGTTCATATTTATAGATTCGCTGTGGCCGGTTGTGCAAAATCGAAATTAACGATTGCACGGTTAAATGTTAATTTGTGTAATTTTTTTTCTCTTTTGATCAATCGCAAAGTGTCACGTTTCCTCTGTAATCCATTGTAACAACATTGTATTAACGCCGAGTTTAAACGCCATCTCCATCCTTTGGCAAACGTTTCGGTAAGCGCCCGTAAATTAATGTTGTTCCTCCTAAACGTAAGCGATAAATTAAATTCAACGTTCGTATGTGTGTAGAATTCTATAGTGATGACAGATGATAACTGCCAGCCAGGAATAGTGTGTACACTTTACAGATACTCTAAAATATCATCTTGACGCCTCCTGTGGAAAAAGGCGACGCATTTATTTTTTTAATTTCTGATGTAATTTCGGCTTCGCTGACGTCGAGTTACTGATATGCGAAACACTTGGAACGCTTACAACTTACAACATAAAGAAACTTAAAAAAAAATTAATATTATATTATACAATAGTTAATAATTATTATTTAATTATTACTATAGATCATATTTTTAGATTGATTATTAGATCTTGATGTTTTAATTATTCGAATTTAAATAATGAATATCGTGTTAATATTAATTTGGAATCTAACTTTATCCTATAATGAATCTATTTCTTTTATCTAATTTTTGAATAACATTAGACGTCGCGCGGTTATAAGATTTAATGAATAAACTAATAAATTCTATTTTTTAAAAATTAAAATAAAATTGAACTTAAGCCAAAATGTACATATTTTATAAATAGCAAACTTGATATTAAATTCAAAAAATAGACTGTTTGCCTTGGCTGTGTGCAAATATCGGAATAAATAGTTTCGCGGTCGCGCCCACAAGAAAGGGAATCTCCGCGACGGGATATTTTCCAAATTAATCGCATCTGCCTAATCGCCTATTTCCATCCTTCCTGGTGGCTCGTCGATGTTTTCGATGTTGTCCGTGCGGTCCAAATGACCGAATTTTGGCGGATCTCCAAATCGCGACTCTAACGCATCAGGATCCGCACCGCGATTCTATACCCGATGTCTATTTTAATGTCGGGTCGTCGATTAATCATTAGTCTGCTACTCCATCGAGTCGACAGTGGTGTCACCCTTCTCTCTCATCTTTCTTCTTCAGGAAAGAAGAGAAGGAGAGTGGCGAACGGATCTTTTCTTCGTGGCGACACACGTTTTCTCGTTTCACTAACTAACAATAGGTTTTTTTATCTGATATTTTATCGCTGAATTAATAGCAGCCCGACTGGTTTGACGAGTACTTTAGGGTCGCAAGTTTTAAATCAACCTTGGATTTTTTAAAATGAAACTGCGCTCGCGTAAGAAAAGGCGCACTATTTATTAGACATTTGATTCATCAATGTCAAAATTGGCATGTTTTTTACAAATTAGATTTTTCTCGATGTACAATTTATTTAAAATAGATTTTGAAATACATAGTAATTGTTAAATGTTACATTTTATTTTAATTACAATAAAGATCTTTTCACATTAAATATTTTCATAATTAGAGATATTGTTAGAAATTCTAAGAAATGCTTTGTTCCTCTTCTTGGTTTATATTTATTCAGAAATAATTAAAAAATTATTTCAATTTCCTGTCGAAGATACACGTTTCTTTTGAACAATTCCAAAGAAATTATATTAATTATTTTGAGCGATTTTAGCGAGAATTCTTGCGGCTCATAAAGTCATGATTGATCAGAGATATTGTCGGCAATAATTGTTATGCGTCCGTAGACGCTTGGAGTTTACAGTTAGGATTTGTGTATACAGTTATGCGTGCTGCACTTGACGCATCTTGCACGCGCGGTCATATAACGAACGAGTGATAACCAAGATGAGATGGCGGTCATATTGCATTTTAGTTAACCAAATCATATTTATTAGAAGAATTAATTTTAAGGAGATATTATAATAAAAGAAGACGAACAATGGAATAATTTGTGCAATCGACGAGAGAGAATTTGAGAGGATAATGGAATGTATAAATTGATTCATTATTAAATTTGTTGACCGTCCCGTGTGAATTTATTCTGAAAAATAGAAAAGTACGTGGAAGGTGATAGATCTCTCGGAGCGAGTAGCACATAATCGTGCCAAATAAAAGTAGTGAGAACATTCCGATGTAATAAAATCGTGCGGAGCAAGACGGCTCTCGATTTGGCGCCGATCCAAGCTTCAAATCGGAGTTTGAAAACTGAAGTTTCAATTCTGTGCTGGCGACTTTATATATAATACGACAAGCGGACCAACGCGCGCTTTTACGATATTTCCGCTTACGTTAATCAAGGCTAATTCTTTGATGCAACGCGCGAATATAGTTCTCGCATTTTCAGACGAATTCTTACAGTCAAAATATACATATATTTGTTCATTAATTTTTGCTTTAAATTTTGTTACTGAACGACTATATCAAAATTAATAAATATATACAATGTGTAAACTTTGCACTTTTGTCTTTTGTTTTTTTAGTCGCAATTAATTAATATTTGATTCACTCGCGTATGCATCAGTTGTATGCAATTATTGGCACGAGAAATGAAGCAATCGGCGTTATATACCGTTACTTTGTGTTCGCCTATGACACTTGCACTCATGGTAACCGCAGTTAATTCCATATGCCACAACATCACTCGTAATGGCATTCATAAAATGCACTTTAGGCGTGCATTAGAATTGCGTTCGTGAAGTGCGTGTCGTAACAACGCTACCGCGCAACATTTACATTCAATAGTTTCTTCGATGATTTTGTATAGAATTTTTTTTCTCGTCGTCGCGACTGTCATCTTCCATCTTTTTTTTTTATTCTTGCATATATCATCACTGCGGATCGATTACTGTCTGAGATAATCGCAGGAAAATAATCTTCATTGTAGATATCGCGTAAGCGGACGTAGTTTATGAAACCTACTCGCAAATCGACTAGTGTGCGATATTCGCATAAATTACTGCTTATTAGTAATCCCATTGCGGAAATGATAGACCATTTCTAGCTTTCCAATAACTACGCACGAAATGTAATACACACGGTGATTAATAATTACATTTCTTTGATTATTAAAAACTTTTCTGAAAATGAAAATAAATAAAATATTATAATATCAAAATTAGAAAACTAAATCAGTATATTGTTTATTCTGGGCATATATGTATATCCTCGAATTTTATTTTGCCAAAATTTGACAAATATTCATAAAACTATACGAGAAAAATTTTTAAACCGAGTATTTAAAACAGTTATTCTTTCGAGATTTTTGATCAATTTATTTGACATTTGATTTTTTTCTATGTTTTTCCTTTTTAAAAAATATTTACATTATCAAATATTTTTGTAGAATAATAATATTCAAAATATATTAGAATAAATTTTCGATGCATTATTTGTTTATTTATTCATTTATTAATTTCTTTAAAAGATTAAGAAAAGATTAATTCTCGAATGATGAAGTCTTTCATGCAATTATTAGGCCAATACTGCATTCTATCCGTGCATAAAAGCAATTCAAAATATGTGCATTGTACGACTATCATCGTAATCACATAAACTCTACGATCAATCGCGCTATTTTACTTTGTATCGTTATCTCGGTTTCACGACATTTACTGTCACAGGTGAATGATTTATTGTACAATAAACATTTCGAAATTTTGCATAGCAATCTACGATGCACAGGTAGCTATTATTTTATCTTCCTTCCTCTATATCATAGGATCTTTTCACTATATAATTACATTTCAGTTTTCCGATAAGAATTGCAAAAATTGCGAAATTTTATTTTTCTAATTCCTTTGATTTCCTTAATCCTGATAGGATCGTAATTATAAATTAAAATCACGCGCGCGTATTTTCAAGATTAATATATAATACTAGGAAAAAGCAATTTTTATATCCGACAATTAGAAGGCGCAATTATGATTGCCTTGACTTTAACGAATGGTGGCTCTCGATCAAGGAAGTCGGGATGTATCTGCGTGGCAAAAACAACATCTTCGCTCAATTTTCATGGAAATTGTTTGCACTGCTGCTTCCCTCATTAACGCGCGCGTATTCCGCGAAGAAAAAAAAACGACTCGTACGTCGATCGCAAGTACACTCACCGCAGCGTAAAATCTTTTTCTGTACGCCGACGTTGAAATATAATATCGAGCCATTTTATTGAAAATCCGATTGCGCGCGCGTGCTTGTATTATAAATATAATTCACGCACATAATTCGATAAATGCTTCGATCGATACCTTACTAATTAACATGTTAACATGTGAATCGGTGGATTCAAATTTTAAAAGTCTCGCATGCGAATATGCGCGAAGGTACTTCTGCATTAATTGTAATATTATCAATTAATATTCTCGTTTTGGTTTGTTCATTTGATTAATTAATATCGAGCTCTATTTGTGTGCTAATATGGATAATTACGCGTTAGATTTAATAATTATCTCGCTAACAATATTCAGGACGCGTATATGTACAATAAATAGGAGTTCCTAATTTCTTTATTATTATTTAATCGAGATAACCCATTTTTATTCGTCCTAAAACTAGGAAATCGGGTAAATTAGCGAAAAGATTATAATGTGTCGCTTTGATTAATCATTAAAAATAAATTCAATGAACATAATCGTACTAAATGTACTTTATGTGTCATAGCTAGGTACGTTTTATAATATATTTATTTTAATAATATTCTTATCCCTTTTTTTGTACATAATCTTTAACTATCCAACGTTATTTTGTTGCTGATAAAAATCTAATGTTATGACTTACATTATCATAGTAAAGGAATTCCTTATGTACCGCCAAGCATTACACGACGGTTTCTAATTACACATTTCCTCGTGCAGTTAACTGTACAGCGATGAACTATGTGTAAATAGATGTTAGGCAGTTTATCTTTTAATACCGCGGAAAGTATCATCTCGCGACTCGAAGCTGGATACTTATTGCTTTCCAGGATCTATTAAATCAACTATTGAACAGTATTCTGAGATACTAAGAACACGTGAATAGGAATATCTGCAGCATGAAACCTGCGCAGATATGCGAATAATGGGAGTTATCCTGCGTAGTACTATTCTCTTTCATTCTCTCTTTCTCTTTCTCGGAAAACATTTTTGAATGAATCGAACTTGTGCAATTTCTTTGTGGCCGGTTAGATAGGGTCGAGCGGATCTAAAGCTGACTAATCGCGAGTTTCTTGTGAAAGTGATGTTTTTTCCTGCGCATTATGATCAGAGCCAGTCATGATACTGCTATTTCCTCGCAAATATCGTGGTGCAGTTATATATACATCCATTGCGTACCTAATGTCTGCTATTTTGCAGCAAATAACGCCTACGTGTAGCTAATTTAGAATTGGATAGGATACGAGACAAAATATTAGAGAATATATATATATATCTCTTATTAATCTGTGACATTTAAAATGTCAAGAGATTTGATTTACATTTATTTCTCCATTCGTCAATCTTATATATAAAAAGTTTTCGCGTATCTTTATTTAACGCTCTGTTAGTCGCCAGTTTGATAGAATGAGTTTCTTAATGTTAAATTTCTTCATAATTCTCATCGTGCTTGTCATTCAAATTATGTAAATAATCGAGTCACTTTATTTGTATTTTAAATCAACGGTTTTAAATAACTGGAATAAAATTTTCATCATTTGCATCGGAATCTCGCGGATTATTCTATGAACGAGTAAATGGAAAATTGCTAATTAATAATGCAAAATGGTAACAGGTGTATGAAAATAACGTAACGCGCAATTCTTTTACACGAGAAAATTTCCACAAGGATCATCGCACTTCTCGATGAGACCAATCGCTTTTTTCTTTCATTAGATCGTTCGAGAAAGCCCCAGCTACGTTCTGAAAGGTAGTTCTAGGAAAATTATTCCTAGAAGATGCACGCCTGACCTAAGTGCAATTTAATATGACTTCACAAGTCTATTAATCGAAATGACTGAGTCGTTCTTCGCGGATCGTCGATTCGCGGAAATCTCGCCTCGTCTTTTAATGAAAAAGCTACCATTTCAAGGTAAACGTCGCGGTTGCGGAAGGATTACTCGCAAAAAAAAAATAACTCATCGTTATAAAGTCGTCATCGTTGTCGTTTATGAAGTAAACCAAAGAAAGAAGAAAAAAATAAAATAAAAGAAGATACTTAAATAATTTTTTTTTTTTTATGATCGGCAGGTAATTATAAATTACAAAGAAATTAATAAATATTAATGAGTAGCCCGGAATCGAGGTTGATTATCAGTGAAGTTCAATAATTTTACCATGACGTAAACCAGTTGTCGTCTTGAAATTGCATGAATAATTTTGAGATGTGAATTATAATAAATTTGTTAAATCAGCGATTGTAATCGTGTCATAATAATAATACAAGCGTGCTTTTAAATCGAAATAACAAAAGTAGATAAGCGAACATTAATTTCATCAATCTCTTTGGTGAATTTAAAGCCAATTGTTTTATTAATTGAACATGTAACAATATTTAAATTCAATCTAACAAAATAATAATTTAGTTGAAAGGTTTAGTCAAGTTGACAAGTTTTTGTTCAGTGCGCTATACACAAACATGAGTATCTGAATATGAAAATTGAAGCCAATAAGGGCGTCGTTTGTTTCAATGTCGAGGACTCTTTTCTATCTTTCGCTAATTGATATTTTGCAATAAATCTGTAAAATTCTCTACGAGAAGCTACGAGATTATCACTTCACGGTCTTCGCGATTGTCTGGTAAGCAAATTGATATAAAACCTTCGCCGAGACGTTACGTAGCCTTGGTGCATTCTAAGCAAGGTTACGGCACACTCTCTGTTTTGCTGCAACGGCACCCGAGCAAATGCATATACGAACGTGCAATATATTGCATGAATGTAGTGGAGGATGTTGATTGTGAATGTGCAGGGAGAGCACAGGCGCCGTTCGCGGAAGACCTGTTTCTCTTCGAATGTTACTGATCTGAGGTCGATAACCCTCTCTTATCTAATTACAATGGAAAAGCTTCATCGTGCGTACTATCTGCTTGCACCATCATCGGAAAAGAATTCTTGTGTTCGTTCCTTCTCACGTATCACGCAATCACGGATATCATCGCGATGTATGCGTACATATGTTGTAGGTATATACATATATACAGAACCCTCTATAAGTTTGGAAACACCTTACATTTTACAGTCAAACAATCGTATGGCAACGATCTGTGTAGATTTTTTGTATCAATAAATCGTAAAATATTTAAATAACATTTTTATTTATGACAGATCGCTGCCATGCGATTGTTTAACAGTAAAATGTAAAGTATTTTCAAATTTGTGAAGGGTACTGTATTATGCAATAAGTAACAAATTATATATTATTCATTTATAAGACTGTTTTTGTTATCACGATTAATAATTTTTTAAATAATATACTGATAAAAAACATCCTATTAAGTTTATATTCTTGCATGAATATCTAATTAAAGAATATTTCTCTCTTTCGAGAATTTTTCTCTTAAATTAAGATGATCCTCTTGACAAATCTGTGCAGATTTTTTTATATAAATAAAACATAAAATAAAACGTAAAATATTTAAATGATATTTTTATTTATAACAGATCGCTGTCAGGCAATTCTTTAACTGTAAAATATAAGGTGTTTCCAAACTTATGAAGGGTACTATACATGTATATACATACGCTTATGAAAAACTCTCCGGCTCCGAGCGCTACACGGCGCGTTAATTAATCACGTTTAGCTGCGTATTTATGCGAATGAATTCACATCGCGGTTTAATGTCAGCGGGATCGAGTAATGCGATCGAGGTAGATAACGGAAGTGACTGGAATAACAACGGACGCGCGACATTTCCTTCCACCTCTCGCGCTTTTGCGATAGCGAATGGCGACGGAAATAAAAATAACATTACGCGTAATTTCGTGATTATAGGAGAGATTACGTCACAGGGAAGTTATAACTTTTCCAGTCATCGGATTCCGCGAGGCAAAGTGTACGCACATATATGCGTTCAGTTATCAATTTTTACAATTTTGTATATTTATAATTTTGCATGATTCACCTTTCGCTGATCAACTTTCTTCATCATTATATTAGTATACTAATAGCTATAGCTATATTTAATTTACTAAAACATGTTATAATATATGAAATTGTTTTATCTCGCTTCATATAAATAAAACATTTGTCCTACATTTCACAAATTGTGATATAACTCCTACTCTGATAAAAATTCCTGCAACGGTTCAAAATATTCCTGGTGTGTGGCCTTTTTTTTCAAACCAGTTAAATTATACATCGCAGTCAAAGCGCAACAATACAGCGTGCTTATTTCTGCCTGTAGCAGAATTTCACCGGAGGCAAGTGCGCCATATAATTTGGTCAATGGTACCGATCCGATAGCGATCGCGATGTTACCGAAACCATTACTTTATTCATACACGTCAGGATCGAATTTATTGCCACGTTGCTACACCTGCAATCGAAATTTCTTCCTGTTCCAAATTTTTCATCCAGATTTTCACCGAGTGTGCAGACAAATTTTATTCAAGAAGGATATTCTTACGCGTCCTGCTCGCACGTTGAAATTCCGATATCGATATCTTCAAAGCTCGGACAAGTTCGACAGCAGAGAGTAAAGAGACGATAGGAATTTCGGGGAAGAAGATATCGAAGATAGAGATAGAGAGGAACAGGAAACGCGGCAAGAAGATGTAGGAAGAGTAGAAAAAGTCTAGGTATAGTACGTACCTATATACGCGAGTCTGATAAAGCGTCGAGCTGTTCGTAATAAGAGCCGGCAGAAAGTTAGCTGAACCGTGAAGCCGAGGCTGAAGAGGGCCACGATGGCAAGAGTTCCAGGAACATCGCGTTCCCTCTAAGAACTCCGTACTCGGAGAGAGAGAGAGAGGGTCTGCCTTGATGCTTCTTTTGCTCCTTACCTTCTCCCGCTTCTTCTCTTCTTCGATCTTGCTCGCGCGTGGAACTTTGTCGGACCGTTTAATTCTTGCCAACTAGAAAAGAAAGGGCGTTGTTCCACACGTTAATCGTCCGGCTTTTATCCGTTCAAAGGACGAAGGGGAGATTATTGCTGGAACTTCTTCAGCTAATCCTGCGAGAAAAGAGGGAAATCATTTCGTCGAAATTTATGTTACGAATTAGAAATAGAGAGAGAAATGTTAATTAGATTCGTTTTTCTCGTATATTAAAAATGATTATTGCTGGAACTTCTTCAGCTAATCCTGCGAGAAAAGAGCAAAATCATTTCGTCGAAATTATGCTACAAATTAGAAATACATAGAAATATTAATTAGAATGTTTTTTCTCGTATATATATTAAAAATGATTTTAAAATTATACAACGTCTGAGAAAATGATATGATCGATGAGTAATCGTTTCGTACTTTGTCACTTGTCACTTTGGTTATAAGGAATGGAAGAGAAAGAATGAACTGACGAAAGAATGAGGAAAAATAAAACAGAAGGGAAAGACTCTCTCGGAGGAACGCGATTATGGGGGATCAAAAAGATGATTGGTTTTGCCAGTTCCAAGAATGACCATACATCGATATTTAATGAATTGTTCGATAATAAATAAATTGTCAAAAATATGTTGTTAATCAGATAAACAAGTCGTAATCGTATATAAGGAGTAAAATATAAACACACACTTTGTCGTGTATACTTGAATGAGTTTCGCGCCGAGAGATCATCGCCCTCTTTTCGTAGTATCAAACTATCAACGAAAGCGTTCTTTTGTCGAAACCATCTTTGATTCATTCTTAGAATCGAGAGAGCCAACAAACAGGCTCTCCTCTCTGGCGAATCTTCACCGGTTCTCTTCCACAAGGTAACGCTTTATCGTTCTTCTTTCTCATGTTGCTTTTTTACTCTTCATTATTCAGGATGAGCCTCGCTTCTTTCTCTTCCCGCCTTTCTCGCTTTCTCCAGTTTTATTTGCATTTCGATTCATACGTGTTGTTTTGTTCATCGAAATTATATGCACATCTGACTGTTCTTTTTTTCGTCATAATTTGCTCCAACAAAATTGTTCACGTTTCACAATATTAAAAGCAAAGGACTTTTTAGAATGCGGTTGAAGATTTAATTTTTGTGAAAAATTGATAATGTCGAAGGTATCTTTATATTTCGCTCCTATTCATAAATGCACGATTAATACGACTTGTTCATCTGATTAATGATATTTTTGCAATTTGCTTGTTGTCTAAAATTTATTATATATCGATGTATAGTTATTCTTGGAACTGGCAGAATCAGCAAGTGGTCATCTTCCGCTGATTCTCCTTAACGATGCACGTTCTCTGTTCTTCCTCTCTTCTTCAAGAGAGAGTCCTTTTCCTTATATTTTATCTTCCCACACTCTTTTACATTCTTTCTCCTTCCTTACTCTTTTCTTCGATTTCTTTTATAACCAAAGTAAGTGCGTATTCATAGTTCTACGAAATCGTTGAATCGTCTGACGTGTCTGTCGTTATCTTTTAAATTTACATCATTGTAAATTCAACATTTTTGATAACAATGAAATATATCGATGACATTTTACGTATAGCATTAACTTGCACTCGGTTGTAATTTTATTGAAATGAATTATTATGAATGAAACATTTAACATTTAACTAATTATTCGCCTGTTAGATATTAGGAATTTTACATTTTAGTAGAAAATTTTAAATACATATATTTGTTATAATAATATCCGTATAACTACGCATGAAACAATAGTACCTTCTCACGAAATAATAAGCAATTTTTAATGTTTATAATTTTTTGACGATTTTTTTGATACTTGATTGTTGACACAATCATAGTCATTAAAGTGATCGATTCATTTCTTTGCTTTGCCATATTTTATTAGGTCTTTGACTTGTAACCTTTCATTCCTTTTGTACGTTCTCACACGGTCAAGTACAATATTATGCCATTCACTGTGAAAATTTGAATGAAGTCGAAGTTCGAGAATCTCCTCTGAAACATCCGGCCATTGTTTAATCGTACGATAAAACGATGAAGCTAACGATTATTAAAGCCTTAACAAAAATTTTATATATATAATGTACCCCAAAAATTAAACCTATTTTTCTTCAATCGACTTCGTAATTCCTTATTCTTTTTTACACACATACACACAAATATATACGTATATAATTTAAATTGTTTTTTATTTCAAATAGTATATCACAGAAAAATGATATATACTGTTGAAACACTCGGGAAAATTTATGAATATTTTTTTCATACCTTCCTCTTTAGTTTCCTTTCTCAATTTTATCGAAATCACAAAAGGATCAAAAGATTATGTCTCTCGCTACCACATTTTTCTCTTTATAGTTTCCATAATTTAGAATATTTTTTTAGTTACATGGTTCAACTATGTCAAAAAAAAGAACATTAAATGCATTTCATGAATGACCCTAGATCACGGATTGACGATACAGCAAAGTGTGCGCACACATGCGTGATACTGTTGTGTGTGATCTCAGCATTGGTCGTTACAAGGGCTATTTATAACATTCCCGATGACACGGGATATTACATAAGTTTACATTATTCATATCGCGCCTTTATGCCTTCTTCGTTACGCGCGCACGTGTGGTGATAGTGAAAACCGAAATGCGTGCATTTATGCACATATCTATATGAAGCATTCCTTCAATTCATGTTTTGAAGAACTGCATGAGAAATTTTAAATTTGATTTATCAGTCTTGTCTCATTATGCGTTTTATTACCTCTTTTTATTCTTATGCTAAATAAAACACAAAGTTGACACATTGAAGAATCATTTATCTATATTATATAATGACTATATATGTGTACGTAATAAAACTAGTATATATACCCGTACGTTATTTAAAGAGAAATTTCTATCGTTTAATTAAATAATTCGTTTATCTAAAATATATAATATGATTACTTTATCTGAAAAATAGTATAATTATATGTTTAAGTTTTTATTCTCAATTAAATTTATTTTTGGAATAGTGTCTGTTGGCTTATGCATAATTACATTATTGAGAGATTATGATAAAAAATAGAAAGGATTTAATTGTTTTTCTTGTTTGAAATTATTTAATGTTAGATCCAATTAATTTATCATGATATTTTTTCATAGATTTGATAAAGCAAAAATGATATTTTTTATTATTTTATTATTATTATATTTAATGATACCATTAACAAAATTAATGTAAATTGCGTATCGATCCGAGCAATCTCGCGCATAAAATGACGCGATGTGAAAACACACGGTTTACCAGAGCAAAGAATAGCGGAGATATTTTGTAGAAGTCAGAATTCATTTGATTACGACGTATAACACGAATGCTACGGGAGATTCGTTTAAATTGATGACAGAAAGGAAATGAAGTTGCACAAACTAATCGCGGGAGTTGGACTTTAACCTGAATTATACCACGTGAAAAATCTATATAAAGACGCGCGCTGCGGGGACTCGAGATAAAATCGGTCCCTGATACTTTGTGGAAAGTTTTAATACGCCAAAGAAATAAGGGAGGCGTTGTAATTGACAGTCCAAGAAGGAAATGAAATTATGCGGAATAATTCTCAGCTATATTCATTCGATGTTACCCGTTTTATTTTTCGCCGTTTGATTCGATGCGATTGTGAAAGATGTGTTTTATTACATCTATTGACATTTAATGTCAAATAGGAAGTATTGGACGTTGTCTACTAAGAAATAAAAAAAAAAGTCCACAATAAACTGAAATGTTTACATGGTGACACTGACGACTAATAATTAATATTACTTTATGAATGAATCATCATAAGATGACACTCACAGAAATTTAGTGATTTTAACATCCATTAATTTTTATTAATTTATGACACAGATACATATAGTACTATCAGAATATGCTTATATATTCTGATATATTATCGTATGCATAACAAAAAAATTATACACATTTTGATTTCGTTACAAATAAAATAATAAATAAATCTTGTTTTTATACATTTTCTTATTTTTAAAAATTATCGCATAAAAAAGTTTTGTATACACATTAAAGGCTCTATTCAGATTTTTGATAAAATTAAAAAAAAAAGTAAAATAAAAAGCATCTTGCATAAACACGTACAATACAATTCCGATTTTTTTTGAATACTCACTTTTGTAATCAATAATTTATACCGATAACACACTCTATATATATATTGAAAAAAATGCGTATATGATAATGTAACTTTTTGAAATGCGCGATAATAGAGACAGCTGTTAGTTTTTTTCATATTCATCGTCGATAGTGCAAAGATGGACTTTGATCTGATTATATTAATTAAGTCCGAACGTTTCGTGTTTAAAACATGATGTAGAAAGAATGAAAGAAAGAGAATCTCTAATATAATACTCTCTTCCTATTTAAAAAATCAGACAAGACTCGCATTTATACATATATAATCCTTATATATTATATTTATTATATTATATAATAATTATATAATAATTATATTATATTACATAATAATTATATTATATTACATAATAATTATATAATAAAATAATATAAAGTATGGCAAGATATATCCACCAATCATACAATGCATTATGTATTTAGTTAAGGATTAATAATTAATATTTTGCAATTTATCAAACTCTAATTGACTAGATTATTAAATTAAATTTATTAATTATTAAATTTTTAAAATTAATTGCGAGAAGAGCAAAACTGTCCGTCGATCAATTGGAGCGTTTCGTTTGTAAATAGTTGAATGAGGCTGAAAAAGAGGCGTGACGTCCATGCATGAGATATTTGTAGGAAACGGAGTAAATAAGACATGTGAGTTTTTGCGTCCTAACCGATTCCAGGTACAATTAGAGAAGCTCTGGCTATTGTTACGTCTGTGTTCCATGAAATTGTGGAAAGATGGACACGCACGAGAGAAAAGACATGATGTGTATTGTCGAAAGAGAGAAAAAAAGTTAATTCATAATGCATCGTACAATGTATTACTTAAATAGATTTGTTGCACTTCGCGTACGTCAATATTTTCTTATGAAATAAAGATATATGCACATAATATTTATTGTTTTCTTGAATACTGAACCTAATATTTCAAACATTACTTTATTTTAATTATTACATTTTTATTCTATATAATCGATTATCAAATGTTTTATATTTTATTTATTGCAATGCAATAAGATTGAATGATATCTAATCATGGAAAAATAACGTAGTTTAATATTAGTTGACATTATTTTGCCACCAGTTGAACTGTTATAATGTCGATTAAATGATCAAAAAGAAGCTTTAAAAAGTATCATAAAACACAGGTGTATTCATACATCTTTATTATTTTTTATAGCGGGAAAAAAAACTTGTTTTTTATTCCAAAAATACATATAAACAAATTGCAAAATATAAATTACGATTACAACGCGAATTCTGTGTTACAATCTCGAAGTAGACAGCAGAAAGCTCTCAATGACAATCGCGAAGTCGTGCGATCTTTTTTTCCCGGAGACGTACGTGTCACACTTGCATCACACGTGTGTGTATGCACCACACGCGGCTTCCTGTGACGCCTACTCTAGCGGTCACTTACAATTAACGTTCGAGTCAAGTATATGACTCGTCACCGGCGCAAATTGCGTACTACCAGCCATAACTGCCGCGGCTGAATGGGGCCTAATGGTGGCGGCGGCGTAATTCGTCAAAAAGGATCCGGATATATGTACGTGCATTACATATATATATATATATATATAGGTATCTCTTTTTCTTTTCTCTTCTCTTGGTGATGTCTGTCGTCAGACAGGCGGCAACGTCACATCGCGAGTTTAATGGGTGTTGTGTCTCTTCGCACACGCGAAAGCGCTGTTTCACAACTCGGCTCGTGTTCCGCTTTTCCCGGTTCGCATGAATGGCTTGACTAGGTGATCAAATTACACATTGCACGGCTCGTTAAGCGCGCGACTCGTCATATAAAGAAAGAAAAGGATACCGCGGGGTGTAGACCGGACGAAACTTCTCCTATCGATAAGATACATCTATGAATTATTGTGTGGAATTAAGTAAGCGTATCATTAGAATTCCGTTGTGAGCTCGATGAACTCGCTAATTACGCGCACGTCATATAGACGCGATAGACATCTTAAACCAGAGCTGAGTCGGGAGTATAATTTTTGCCTCATTAATTATTTTATCAATATAGCGGAAATTTTTTAGCACCAGTTTTTTTTTGATATCTCGAGAAAACATCAAGACTAATGGTTTGTTTTACCGCTTCATAGGTCATTAAACCGTTATTAGCGGCATTTTTGTTTTGTCGATTTTTGACATTAACAGTAAGAATGATGGCTGCGTTTATGTTTAATCGACTTTATTCTAATAATTTATTGCGTTGATCAAATGTCGAGATTTCTTCCGTAAAAACTTTTAGATTTCTCCCGATTATTTAATCATTAACAAATAATCATGAAAAAATTAAGATCAAGATGCTGCTCCGTTTCAAATTACTGTAATAAAACTGTAGATTCATAAAAATCTCGAGTAATTAATTGATAACAATATAAAACAACTTTCTATATTGGTGAGCAATAAACATTATTTTCAATAATTACATTTATTGTTAGCTATATATATATATATAAATATAGCTCATATTCAACAATATTCAGAGTGTCTAGCGGTCAGGAAAATCCGGAAAACCGGACATTACCAGGGAATTTTATAAATCTGGAATTGTCAGTGAAAAAAGTCAGGAAATTTTGCTATTTATCTGGATGTTTTCACATTATTCTACATTTGTCTCAATAATTTGAAATTTTTTATTAAATAAATATAAACTTTTCCTTGACTCCCAGCACGCTAATTTTCTGTGTTGTTAAAAATCGACAGCGTGTTCGTTAATTTATATTTTCATCATTGTGTTATTTTATTTCAATGTGTTTGATAGAGACAAAACTAAAAAATTTGATATAAATAAAAGAGGTAATTATTTAAATAGTTTATAATGGCATGTGACATGTTTGTTTCGATTATCATACATAATGCAGATTGTATAACTGATTTAAATTTTTGTTTTAACTTCCGAATCTTTTCATTGTTGACAAGAATATTTCAAAGATTTCATGATTTAACATTTAATTGATTTATATGCAAATTATATATTTGAAAAAAATAATACTCAAAAGTCAGGGAAAAAATGAATTTCTGGTCTTGGAAAAGTCAGGGAATTTTTTTCATTGAGTCTGCTGGACACCCTGATATTCATACTGGTGCGTTGAATCATGTTTGATCAATATCGAAGCAATATTTCATTGAAAGAATAAGGGATCGCTCTCGACATATTGCAAGCGTATTGAGAAAGCGAATGCGTGCGACGCGTGTGTGCATAATTACGTATGCTCCTGAGCAATGTAACCGGCAAACCAATTTGCGGTTATACTTGGAATTCATGAATGAAGCGCCACGTATAGCGTTCCCGCCTCAATGATGAGATCTCCGTGTCGGGCGGGTTGATAATCGCGATTGTCCATTGACAATCGCGTTCCGGAATTTTCGCTTCCTATATGTCAGACACGCACGTCGAACGCGCAATCAAGTCTCACTTCCCGCGAGTGTACGATGTCTGAATAGTAAAGAATATACGCTATCGACTGTC
Organism: Nylanderia fulva; assembly: GCF_048542155.1. NCBI lineage: Eukaryota > Metazoa > Arthropoda > Insecta > Hymenoptera > Formicidae > Nylanderia > Nylanderia fulva. The sequence goes on along the minus strand of NW_028190368.1, from coordinate 145,111 downwards.
ATCGACATTCGATGAAATTGTGAATTTCATCAGCAAAATTTTATTTCATCTCTTTTTATACTTCTCTCACTTATGCACAATGTATTTGTGTTTAAATTTTAAGAACAAATATTTTAGATTCAATCTATACTTGATATATTAATCAATTTTAATGTTTCTGTGTTTTAAATAAAAAAAAGCTACAATTATTACTAATACTTTACACATTAAATATAATTTTAATGTAAGAAGAAAATTTTTTTGCATTTTTAATTTAATATGAAAACAATAGTTTTTACAATTTTTATAATAATGTTTATAATAATGTTTATAATAATTATTCGATACAGCACAATATATGCATTCAAAAAGCTGTTATAAATTTATTTACGTAATATTGTGGATCATGTATTAATTAATGTGAAATCGTCATTTGTTGATTTGATTGAGTAAATTAAAATAAAATTACATTCAACCGCGACAATTTCAAGATACGTGCATCGCGTCGCTGGCGTGTCATCTTCATCGTTTCATCTGCTTCCCACGTACCCGCGAGTTTCTCGCTAATTTAATACGAGTCACTCCAATTATAGTCGTGCCCACTAGCCGCGAAACTCGCGAAACAAAATTGCCGTGATACTCGGAATTTATGAATGGACCGACGACGTACCTAGTTTCGCGCTCGTTAAGAAATTTCCGCGAAGCGTCCTATGAGCGTCGCCAAGCGGCAACGAAAGAGAAAGAGAGAAACCTGAATTACGCACGTGGCAGAGCGAATCTCGATCGTTACGCTTTCTGTTGATAAATAACAAAAGATGAAAAAAAAAATAATAAAAATAAGCTTATTTATACCAAAAAAGAAATTAAACCACGAATAATGTTTTTATGGCATAATTCGATTCGATTCGAAATAAAATCTAGCAAGCTCTACCTAAGAGGCTTTGGATTTATACAAAGTCTTCCATTCGTATGTGCTTTATTCATAGACCGCGACAGGCCCAAAATATCGCCAACTATTTCGGCTCCATCCTGCATGAGCGAACGCAACAGCTGCCGAAGAGGTCGCGTATCCAGATTTCATCGAATGTGCGTGCGAGACGACGGAATACGTGTTGAATTCGTGAATGAGAGGGACCATAGTGCGGTTGTATCGACTCGCGGATTTCATATAATCGGTCGGCAGGCGCAAATATCTTTGCACGCGCTATGTAAATGCCATATGTTTGTTGCGTCGCTCTTGTTCGATTGTTCGCAGAAGGAGGACACGCCAGATGCTGCGCGAGATTGATTCGTGAAAACATATGTAATAATCACACGGTCGCGAAGAGCGTCTCTTTCGTGCTCATATCTTCTTTTGCATGACGCCTCGAAACGCCACGTTTGAATTTTACAAAAGAGCACCTGTGTGAAACGGTATTGCAGAAAAAAAGATAGAAATTGATTGATGCAGACGCGTAGAGGCATAAAAATGTCAAATAGCGTTTAAGAAGTAATATACATGATATTCAGGTTACAAGATTATAATTAATCATGACGATTTCAGTAATCTTATCATCGCCAGATGATAGATTTTAATATTTATGAATTTTGTTGCACTTCGTTGTAATTAATGAAATTACACATTGGCGTAAAAATCGGATCGATCTTTATAGTAATTTTCCGATTAGAGACTAACGCTATATTACATATCCAATTACGCGTGATAATATATTTAGGAAAAAATCCACGATATCGCAGTGAAGGCGAGACGTAGCTGAATACATGTTATTAACGAGTGATATTATTATATAATGTCAAAGTATATTGCAAATATCCGTTGCAGCCACGCATCGCTATTGAAACGTCGAGTTAATCTCTCTGCGGCACATCGCCATTTACGTTTACATTATCAATCAATCACGTCTGTGATGCACGATCGAGGCAATAATTAACGTAATCGCCGGGATATAGAAATAATTATTCGAAAGCTTTGACAATAAACGCCTCTATAAATCAATCGAACGCTTCGCTCGCGATAATGTCGTATGCATCGAAACGCGATATTGAATGCAACATGCAACGCTTGCAACAGGTCGACGTAAGGTTTAGGTCAGTTAGGCTTACTTAGGTCACGTCACACTGATTGCTATGCCGGCTGCTCGATGGTAACTCGCTATCTGTTACATAGAAGGTGAAACAAACCCGGCGAATGACAGCTACTCACGCTATATCCACCTGTTGAACTCCGCTTATGTCGTTTTTCCTATTAATGTCACCTATTGCGATTAGCATCGACAATTTTTTACCCCGGATCAAATACCGCATATGAAACATTCAAAAGAAACTCTTTCACGCGATTTACAGTTTATGTAAGCTTGACAAGGCACTTTTGCTTTTTGTCTAAGATATACTTAGAAATATATAAATAAGAATCATTTTTGTCATGCATATTCAATATACGTATGTGCATTCATGTAAAAATATCCGGTAATATCTAATAACATATTATATAATAACATATTGTATTTCACAAAAAAAAACATTAATACATAAATTTAGAAATTGCAAGTGTAAAATATGCACGTTTTTAAATTAATTTTTTTATATACTTTTTTCACGGTTTATTATTTATTATTTTATTTATTGACGAATTGCAATGTGATTTTCTTAAAAAATATGTTCCTTTAGGGAGTATAGGCTCACATATGTGCATTCATGTAAAAAATATCCAGTAATATCTTATAACGTTATATAATAATATATTTCACAATAAACATTAATACATTTATTTAGAAATTACCAGTGCAAAACATGCACGTTAAAAAATTCATCTTTTTATATACTTTTTCATGTTATCAGAAGACATAGGCGCTATTTAATCTTATTTATTAATAAGTGAACTGTGATGCAATTTTCTGAAATAATATGTTTTTTAGGAGTATAGGCTCGGCCTTGTTGCCTAAATGTGTTTGGCGATGAATGGCCTTAAAAGAGATACATGATAATGATACGTTGCACGTTTTTCGTTGCGCAAAGATATTCTCAGAATCCTTGTGAATTATTCCGCGGAATAACAACTTCCACGAATCGAGTCGAGTCATGAATCGCCGCATAGTTTCCATTCACGGTGTGGCCTTTGAATCGAGATCTCTGTCGATGTTGTGTTCAATAACGTCGGTTGAGTCATTTTCGATAAGATAGGGATAATTCTTGGAAGAAACGACGAAAGAGAGAGAGAGAGTCGCGGATTATTCTCGACGTCTGATAACGTGAGAACAGAGAAGATACAATGGCGTTATTTTGTATTGAAACGCAATCTCTGCGGCATTAATTCTTTCTTATGTAATATTAACCGAGTGCATATAATTATTTCTCAGAAATTTATTCTATTCCTAATTCTAATTTATTCTAATTCATTCAATTCGTATTTGTGTTATTATTTGAACATCGACATAAACTTCGATATGTTAAATATTGATATTTATATATGATTATGGAGAATGCGTGTTGCACGTGTTGCTAATGCATCGATGTAAAAAATTTCAATTGTATAATTGATAAGCGATTTCGGTTGCAGAACGAATATGTATATTCCGATACGATTCTATCGATTCGAAAATAAAGATATTATTTGATCGCGCGAATTGTTGTCGTAATAATCGCTCTGTAATAAACGTGCGCGAGATTTACAACAAAAAAAGATTCGCGAATAAAATTCATTTCTCGAATCGAGTAATTTTTCTGTGATTATACAGGGTGTCTCAGCCCTATCGCATCACACGTTAATGGGAGATTCCTGAGACGATTTGGAAACAATTTTTTCTCAGCGAAAATGTCCAGGCACCAATAATTTTCGAGTTATAAACGATTGAAAATAAAAACTTTTTTGTAATTGTAAGCCTTGTAAAAATAAATTATTAGCTAAACTACATTTTTTATTTAATTTCAAGTAAAGTTTACTTTAATAGAATTTTAATTTAAGGCTTAGTTACAAAGATACATGATTTCAAAAATTGGGAACATTAAAAAAATGATGACCTTTCTCGACATTTTCGCTGAGGAAAAATCGTCTCCAAATCGCCTCAGAAATCTCCCATTAATGTATAATACGATAGGTCTGGGACACCCTGTATATAATTGTGCTCTGTTAAAACCTCCAGCTAGATCTCGTTTACGCGAATCTATATATGGTTCTCTGAAATAAATGCCACGATGCCTCGTTATATACATACATACATACATACATACGTCGACTATTAAACACGCGATGGCTTTCTAATGACTCGTTTAATCTCGTATTCATTTGAAATTCAACGATCGCCATAATATCTCCACGAGCGTAACCCGACGTTGCCCTTTATCATTACGGCGCATACCGTGTAATGCCAAAGTTGCAACGGCATCACACACGCGGAAAGGGTGGAGGATTGCGAATTACGCCCACACACGTGATATCTCATTAGCCCGCGTCATGCGTGGAAAATGAATCGATCGTGAGCGATCGGCGCGGCGAGTGCAGCGAGTGCATGGTGCATGCACGCGCGCGCGCGTGAACGTGAACGTGCATTATATGACCTTTCGCGCGCGCGATAAATCATCGGCGTGCGTTTAGCGTGTCGGATTTTCAGAGAGCCTCGATTAGCAACAATAATTAATTAACGAGCGCGGCGTTGCGCGAACGCGCTTGATTTAAATTAGGGCATGCCGACCTGGTTATATATGAGTTTAGCCAATGATGACGATTTGGAGAATCTATGTAGGTACATCCGCGGCCATTTCTCGTTCGTGACTAATGCGCGCACATTTTGTTACTGCAACGGTATTATGGTAATAAAACGGATTTTTTTTTCAAGTGAGGTAATCCATATGGATTGTTGGGAATAATTTACAATTTGAAAATAAATTTTTTTTTTATTGAAGTGGCAATTAAATCTTGACTGTAATATCATATAAATGCATCTGAAACGTCAGTTTATTATATTACATATCTACACAGTGAGAATTTTCTCTTAAAATTTATCTTGAAGATCATGGTAATCGTGGGACAGTGTATGGTATTAAAAGAATTCTATTTTTAAGAATTTCTCTGATTAAATATTTACCATAATAAAAATATTAATATCTACACAATAAAATGTTTCATTAATTTTACTATGTACAAATTAATATTTTTTATTGTGGTAAATATTTTATCAGAGAAACTCATAAAATTCTGTTCATGGGCCCCTGCCTTGGAACAGTAAAAAAAATGAAGCATTTATTCTTCTTTTGAAAACACTGGAATTTATTTGCATATATATTTAATTAAAAAAATAAAATTTAAAAAAATGATGAAAAAGAACCAGAAATGAAAAACAAAATTTAATTATGCCCATGTTCAATACCATATCATCTCACGATTACCATGATTTTCAGAGTGAATTCGAAGAAGAACATTCTCTCCGTATTGAGCATTAAAAAATACAAGATGAATGTGCAACGCGAGATGAACATTCGACCCATCGTCAGCATTGCCATCGGTTGCTCATCAATCCTATTTATAGCTCTATATTTATTTTGACACTTTTGCTATCGCTATGCTGAAGTTAGGATACCCGGAAAAGACGATGGGGGTTTCTCGCAACAGCTTGAATCCGATCCGAATGGATGGGAGGCGAAGTTGAGCGAGAATCCGAAGCGGACTATGATGCAATAATAAACTTGAGCGGCGATCTCGATGAGACACGACAAAGGGCTACGGGTCACGTAGAATATACACCGTGACCGTTCTTCTCCTCCAGCGAGCCGGCTGGCATCAGGTTGTTGATTCATCGATCGTCTCATGCGCGGTGATATTCCTCGTGACATTTAAATCATCCCGCCGGTCACGCTTGTTCGCTTCGATCTCTCTTCGAGGAACCGAGCGTTAAATGCAACTGTTATCTAACAGTGATGCATATATACGGCTTCTAACGATGTACAGTAATTATTCAGAGACTTTATTGTACATCGTAAAATGTTTTCTCCCGAGAAACGCATTTTTATATATTCCATATGTATTATTTTATTATTGTATATATACGTACATCTTCTATTATTTTTATCTCTTTATATAGAATGTATTTTTTTTTTTTAGTTGAGAGATTTAAAAAATGATCTTCTTTGCGTGTGAAAATTTTCAAGATTTTTCATTTAAGAAAATAAATGGAAAACCTCAAGTGCTATAATGAGCTTTAATATATTTAATTATAATTATGATCGTATACGATTTTATTATTACTTTTATTCGAAGGATTATTGCGATATCCCTCTCTGACAATTATCCCGTTTGACCCTACGCTATCACATGGCGATCGATCGCTGTCGATAGTGATAAACGATCTCTCACGGTTGGCGATGATATATGTATCGCGACTTGGCAGATTGACCATTGACGCATTTATCGACCTGCGAATGTATGTACGATTATACATATACATATATATACTGTGTGCATAAAAAGCAAGCGGAGAAGACTAACGGTGGAATATATACGAACGTGAGGTTACGAGATCGACCATGCGACGCCGACGTTGGAGCAACACGTGCTAGCTCGAGCGACGACGATGATGCTACTCTAATTCGAGATAATTTCATGGCCACGTTAATGTTTCATCTATTTATTTCTCTCAAGGCTGTCCTCTCTTCGTCGTGGATTATACATTATCGCATACGTTAGGGAGCAACAATACCTCGTCTAGTAACTCATAGAATTAATATTGCGCTTATATATAGCGCTACAAATTTCTTTTATATTTATTTAAAATATACCATGTATTTATAATGTAAAATAATTTTTTTATCAAGTTCCTCTTCTTCTGTATACCGGCGCGACGCACACGCGTAAACGCAAATATGCGCAAAGTGATACGAAGATAGTCTTTAGAGAGGCTGACGGCTTGGTATATTAACGGCTCCTAAATTGATTTCCGAAGCGTAAACGCGGCGATATCTCGGTACGCGGGGTCTATACATATATGCAAAACTCATTATGTGAGCGCGACAGGAGACACTACAAAAGCGCGTGCGCGTCGCTGCGTGAGATCGTGCGTACGTGAAAGGCCGCTCGCGAGAGAGGCATTCGCGCGTAAGGGAGGGCGAGAGGTCGCTCGCATGTACGAGAGGGTGAGAGATCATCGACGTGTGTTATTTCCAGTCGATGAGTCGAGCGGACGCAACTGAAGGGAAACACACAAGCGAGGAGGAAGATCGGATCACCGTGAGCGAGTAATAAAACTTTAATTAGAGATTTAATTAATTAAATTCCTCATGTAATTTTACACTCGTAACTTCGCTGTCGTAACTTTTTTTTTACGCGGACTTCTAAGCAGACCACGCGATACTAATTAAAAAATTTATATAAGTTTGCCCTAGTGTGTCTTCCAAATTTTCTGCTTAGAAATGTATTTGTGCGAAAAATATATATATAAATTGCGCTTTGCGCGCATTCGAGTAATTCTATCGAAGATGCAACATTTTTAATGGGATGATGAGTTTTACCTGTAGAACATATGATGGATGTCTTTCGATTTTTTGGAGCAACTTTCTAAGACTACAGATTGTTAAGAAATTAATACGCACAAATCTGTAAAATAAGAACACTGAAAAATAATAGATTTTTTTTTTAAAAAGAAGTTGAAATAGAATCTTGATTATAAGGCCCTGTGCAACAATAGAGAAAATATTAGAAATAAACATTAAATATTTTAGAAATAAGAATTATTTTAAAATCAAAAATTGAAAAGACTGATATAAAAATTCGGATATAAAGGTTATAATAAGAGCCGATATTGATTTTATTATTTTAAAATAATTCCTATTTCTAATATTTAATATCTATTTTTTTATTGTGTGCAGAGCCTAAAAAATATTTCTATGTAAACATATGTATATATCAGAGCTATTGCATCTAGGAAAACTCTTCAATCTCTAACTGCTTCGTGGAGTAACTGAAGCCTCAGACTACTGTATCGTAACTCAGACAGGGACTAGCCACTTCGCAGACATATCGGGAGGGCATCGCGATGTTCTGCGTAACGTGTACGTGCTTTTGCGAGCATGTTTCGCAGGATGAAGGGGAATTGCATTCGTATTATGTTATTTTCAACCTGTGAGACGAGAATGCACGTGAAAGCGACACGAGTGGGAGAATAAAAATGAAAACGAACAAATTTTTTTTTATCTAAAGACAAATTTTTGCAGGAAAAAAAGTAAAAAAAAAAAAAAAAGAAGAGGAATTAATAAAAAAAATATTTTACACTATAAATACATTGTATATTTAAAATAAATATAAAAGAAATTTTTAGCGCTATATATAAACGCAATATTAATTCTATAGTCACTCCTTAACGTATGCGATAATATAATCCACGATGAAGAGAGGACAGCCTTGAGCAGAGAATAAGTAGAAAATAGAAATTAATTAAGTAGGAAGAACTGGAAGTAAAATAAAAGAAAAACTTTTTAAGATATCGCGGTGTAAAAACTTTTATCAATCTTATTGTTAGATATTATCGTCTTAACGTACTGATAATTAAAGTATATACACAAAGAGAATTTTCTCTTAGAATTTACTCTGAAAATCATGGGATCGTGATATAATATGGTATTGGAAGAATTTTATTAGAATTTCTCTGATTAATATTTATACCACAACAAAATATGAAATATGTTTGATTATTTGATTATGTACATATTAATATTTTTCATTATACGCTAAATATTAATCACACACATAGAACCTTTTATAAAATTCTTCCATATGGACCTACGATTCGTCCAGTAACAAAAATAATGAAATTGTGAATTAGAACCTCGTGAAATAAAATCTAAAAAATGAAGCAAAATTCGGCAAAACAATTTCCAACGATCCGCGCAAGATTGCAACGAACGGAATGAGACTTTACAAGTCGGTCTGACTTGTAAAGTCCCCTGATTCGAGGAATTTGAAGCGTGATGCGACGAATATGTAATTGGAAAGCATCCCGCGCCGACGACAAGACGCGAGAAAGTGAGGGCTCGTAGATTCGATGGGCTTCGTAGAAGCGCGAAAGGAGGGTCCCAGGAGATCCGACAGACTGACGCCAGGAACCTCGCCGAGCGAGACGACCGGCGGCGTCGTCGGTGTTGTGCCTGCGTGTCGCGTTCCATACGTGCGTAAGCGTGCTCGCGCGTACATATGCGTATATATAGAAATACGCGCGCATCTGCCTTGAGCTGGGGCTTGGCTTTCTCTGTGTGTTTCTTCTCTTTCTTCTCCGTTACACGATCCCGCCTGCTCCTCTCCGCGGTTATTCGGCGTCATCTGGATTCCGGTGTGAATCATGATGCTGCTCGCGGGCTGTTTAATCAGAGAACAGCTTAGAAATTGAACATTGCGCGCGCGCGCATGGAAGTAATGGAAGCGCGATGAGAGTAGCGAGGAAATTCGCAGGATACACGTGTATACAATTTATTAATTTGCTGCGTTAATTTTTTTTATTATTAAATTTATGGCGTTTCTTTGGAAACGTTTTGTTGAGGTGTGTTATTCTCGTCGGAGAGAGGCGGCAAATACTATCATCTGGATGCGAGCGTGATTCATGAACGCCCGCGGCGTCGCGCCGGTCGAAAGATCGATCGCCGGAGAGGAGATCGTCTCTGGTATACAATGCATGCTGTCACGGAAATGCAATTACGCGATCGATGCTGCGATTACGCAGAAACGACAAATGCGTCTTGATTTGCTTAATTAAACATTAGCCCGCGTAATTCTACTCGAGAGACCACAAGCGTCTGTATTTTTAGACCTATCTTTAATTAGCGAAAAGAAGAATGCATTATGTATGCATTCTCTCGCTTCATCTTGTACTTTGTGCGCAGAGAACCACGTCGTTATGTCACAGAGTAAACTATGAGTGACACACACGTACGTCGAACTGAATGTTGACAGAAATCAATTTTATGAATCGCAAGGTTGCATCGATAAATTTCGAATTTAAAAATATAAGATAAAAATGCTTTTTTTTTTTTTTTTCTCAAATTGAGCAAGGACGTTTAGTCCAATTTTTTCATCGAGCAACCGAAAACGAGGTTGCGATAACGGTGGACCAGGGTCATCTCACGTTCACCTCGTGACGCTTCAGGTTCTTCAGGTTCGATCGAATTCTAGTCGTGGCTTGCTTTCACGAAGAGGAGAATTCGCGGAGCGCTTAATTTCAATTTCATTTATCGCAAGATGCCCCGGCATCTCGCGTGCCGATATTTTCCTCTCGACTTCTTCGCGACTCTTAAAAAATTATATTCCATTGATCCCCGAGAGATGGAGGATGATATTAATTACGTTGCTTTTTTGACAGTAATTAGAGAAAATGGAACAATTAGCCAAGTGAAAATAAAACGAGAGGAAAAGTAAGAATAATTAAAAGACATCGCTATATAAATAACAGGAAAAACATCGCTTTAATCCAGGTTACGTGATGCAGATTAATTGCATAAAAATTTATAAAGAAGATATGTTATTACATTTTTGACATCAACATTTTTAACATTGAGAGATTGACATTTTTCACAAAATTGAAAATCTAGAAACAGGTAGTTTCTCGGGCATTTCAATGATATAAATACAAATTTCTCTTTTTTCTACTTTCTGTTTTATTATTAGTATAGCTCACGAAGTAACATGTATTTACATTCAAATTTATAAAATGTAAATATATGTCATATTATTTCGCAAAAATTTTGATTTATTTTGATTCGGGATTATTTGCAAGCTGCAAAGAGCCTCAAGATTTGTTCTTCTTTCTTTTAAAGAATCTAACGAGCCAACTCATTTCTTTCGTTAATCTAGTTAGTCTGTATTAGTTTGCTTTGTGTGTTCTGTTGACCGAATTAGAACAAAACTGTGATTGTCCCAGAGGATATTTTCTAAAGAAAAAGATACTACAGATAAGATACACAGATACAGATATTTTTTTTTTATCTGAAAAGAAATAAATGTGCTATTATATTGATTAAATTATTTTTGTTAAGCTATGATAAGAATAATGAGACGAAACATTACGTCTTAACAATGAATTAACAGGGTGGCCAGAACAATGAATAGAATCTCTTTGTTTCCGTATAAAAATAAACGAGTCTCTTTCTCTCTCTGAGAAAAAGACTGTTTCACGTCAATGAAACAAACTGCCAGGTTTACCGAGAAGCTTTGTCGCATTTTGAACGATGCGATTAAGCTTGAACTGCATTCGTGAAACAACTTTACAAAATCTTTTAATTGAAAATCTCATTCGAGCCGAATCCTTCGAAATTTATTAATTTTTAAGCCATTAAAAATATGAGATTTCATAAATCGGCTTTACTACCTGAATTTGAAAGAGAATATTCAAAGTTTCTTAAAATTCTCTGCAAGCACTTTAATCGGAAACAATAATACAATATCAAACCGATATATCGCCAGGAATAAATTTAATAAAAATAATAATAACCTGACACCCTGGCAACAATTTATTCAAAATAATCATATTTTTTAAAATTTAATTTATATTGTATTACGCATTGTATTTTCACTCGTTCTTGATTGTGAATTCTTTATAGAATTTTTGCTTGACAATTATTTATCACTTGCGAATATCGTGAATGACGTTGGCGATGACAGACGGTTTGGTTGTAAATGGTACCTTAGTCGTGTCTCTCGTTGACTACGAGAAAAGAGAAGAACCGGTGATGTGCTGTAAGTAACACACAGACTAAAGTTCTATTCCTAGATCCCGAGACACCGGAGAATAACCTCGTACAACCGAGAATCGAGAGGGCTTCCCCAATCCCCAGGACAGCCGGGTAACTTAACTCGCTCTTTCTGCTCATCTTGCCCGTTTTGACTAAACTTTATCCGAGAGCTCTCTGCCCTTTGTCCTTTATCCATTTGAGAGAAAAGTTGCCAGAACGTTTACAACATCTCGTGTTTCTATTATATAGATAAAGATAGTTGTTTGATCATATTTTTTTTTTTTTTGCATTTTATCGATAATAAAGTTAGAGGTATCGATAAAATGAAAAAAGCTGAAGAGACAATAATCGAACATTATCTCACATTATCAGCTTATATATATATCTTGCTTTAGCCTGTGAGAAGTTTATATCAAAAATAGATATTTAATAAGCTACAAATGCCCTCTTTGAAAATAATGTTATTCTTAAAATATAGTTATTCTTGAAATAGTTGTGAAGTGAAGGTTTGAAAAAAATATATTCTTTCCTGTGCTAATTTATAATTAATTACGATACCAATTAAGAAAATTGTTTTCGAATATACATATATAGATATCGTCTGAAATATATATTTATTTCGAGCAACGGAGATCCGATAAATTTCCGATCCACTTTTCGATCTCGATTTTGTTCGAGCACACGTGCATCTAAATAGAGCAAAGTGGTCGCAAAAGAGAACAATAGCGGAACGTGAACTGACGTACGCGTTAACCTTGCGTATAAAGATATACATACGTTTTCCACTCGGTGGCTGATTTCCATACAATTAAATACCGACGCCCTCGCGGGTAACGCGATATCCCTCGGGTTGTGCATTCGCGATATCGATTCTGGATCGATTTATTAGAAACTGGGCTGAGAGGTGACCTCGGCGCGCCCAGATCGAGCGCGATTCCTTCCACGTAAACGCGAGTGATCTACGTGCTTGGATTTTATCGAGACGCGCCGGTGATTCACGGTACGTTGACTACCAACAGGATTTCAGGAAATGCAGACGTATCGTAGTCAGACAATCCCGCAGTCGACGTCAATAGATTAATGCGCGGACTCCGCGTTATCTTCGTTTCGATGGATTTTCAGATAGCCGTTTAATTAAGCATTTAATACTTTATTATTCGCTCGGATTTTTTTGGTGTAATACACGTCTTTAAAACATTTTTGTATAATCTTTATTATCTAATATTAAGTTCTCATATTTATAAATTTTATAAATTTATTAATTTAAGATTTATAAATTTTAAAAATTTATATAAGAACTTAATATTAGATAATAAAGATTTCTTTATAAAAATCTTTATCATCTAATATTAAGCATATAAATTTATAAATTTATAAATTATAAATACGAGAATTTAATATTAGATAATAAAGATGATATATATATGAATTTTTTAAAAGATATATTAAAATCAATATATAATAATACATTTAATAAATTCATTGAACTCTCTCTCATTTTTTGAGCCAATGAATGCAATTTCGATTCCTTGCTTAAGGACTGCATTCTTAATGCCTGTAATGCGATTTTAATGACTTTAATGATGTATCACAGATTTAATCCAAGATTATAAGAGTATGTATTCGACAAAATTTGTTCGACGAAATTTGAGTCATTTTTTTTTACGGACGCGGAAATATCGCACTGGTGGATCGGTTCGTGCGCAGAGGGGATAAATAAATAATTGGCGTGTACGTTGCGTTCGGTTTTCGAGGCACGCGTGTGTGGGCACGCCTCTCACCTTCGAGGTGACGCTTGTGCGTGCGTGCGTGCCGGGATAACTCTCTTGTGTAAGAGAATTTACGATAAAACCGCGGTTAGGACCCGTCCCGATCCGTTCTGCCGCGGCCTTTTCTCTTCCGAAGGCCGCGAGAGCCCGGCTACGCATCTCGTTTATTTACGTACCTACGACGGCCTGATGGGGATGGCGGAGTAGCGTAATGTATGCAACGGATCTGTCGTAATTCACGCTTTGTCGCGCGAGAGTCTCGCGATCGACGCCACGTTTCACAGAGTATGTATACTTACACTTTGTTAAAATGTTGAGTGGACCTGACTTAAAAACGTCTCAAATATTTCCTGTCATATTCTTGAAGATTTGTATTCTTCGTGTACTATAGTTTCCAAGAAATTTTTATAAAAATAAAAGCATGTCAAATGAAGGGGAAAACAGATTCAGTTGTTATAAATAAATGTTTGCGTATTTAAAAAAAGAATACTGGATTTTACACTGAAAAATTCATGCAAAAAGATTTTTACACCTGGAAAAGTTTGGAAACTATTTCAGAGAAAATGTATCGATTTTTTATTTTTATGCAGAAACTTTTCTTGGAATTGTTGTAAGAAATATTAACAATTATATTACTAGAGATTTTTGTAATACATTTAATATTTGCATTATAAATATCTACAACTATTCTTTATCAAAAATATTAAAAAATGATTACACTAAAGTGAAAGCAAATAGTTATAAATGTTTATTCATATATCCATACATGATAAATTAATTCCGTAATGGCCTTGATAAATCATTGTTCGAGGTGTACACAATTATCGGATATTTAATCATTTTATATAAATATTTTAAAATATTTTTTAAAATTATTTTCTAAAAATACATTGGGGATTGGATAAATCTGGAAATATGTAAATCAATTGACAGCGTTTTAAAATTGGATTTTCTCTTCTCTTTTTAGATAAATACGTGCAAATGCATGCGGCAGTTACGTATTCGATGATGATTATTTGCAATGAAAAATCTCGATAAATACGAGATTACGTGAGGCATAAGAATAAACCTCGGAATCATAATTCCTACGAGGTTCAAGGATCGCATCGTAAATGCATAATCAGGATGCGTAATAGAAAGAAATTGCACTGCGAATGCACGAGGTCTTCCTCATCTCCACATCGCGATGTATCAATCAACGGATGTAGGAATTGTCCTGCAATCCGTATACGTGTTCGAACTTATTAAACAGTCGCTGTCTAGTCGTTAGAGCGCAATAATAGTAACAGCTTCTCGCGTTATAGTTAGCCAGTATATATAGCATTTCTCGTTGCGGAAGTTTCATCATAATTTATCATGCAATTACCACTACGATATATGACACGTTTCAGCGATAACTCATGATGCTTACTGTTCGCATTTTCACATCTCTAATAGAAAATTGTGATAAAGATTTGTGAAGGAGCTCCAAACGGCATGTCAGTTTAAATTAATTACGTATAAATTGTCATGAAATATAAAATATAATAAAGGAAGAAATAAATTTTTGATATTTTATATGATGAATATTTTTGACACGTTATAATATTTTTAAAAATAATTTTCTCTCTCTTTTTCTATTTTCCAATTTTTTAAATTTATTTTTATTTAAAAAATATATAATATGCTTTATGTAATTCGAAAAGGTTTAAGGCGTCCCAATTGCTGTTACACGCGCGCGTGTTGCTAAATTTTCTTCGACTTTTTTTCCCGAGGCTTTTCCCACTTGGCTCGCTTGACGAGAGTTAGCGAGCTCTGTGGAAATCTTAGAATGACTCGACTCGACGATCGTTCGTCGGACTCTTACGCAAGCGGTCGCCATTCGGTCGGCATTCAGGTGTGCGTGGGGATTCCTTGTGGCGCCGGTCGTCTGGCACGCTCTATACACACACATCGTATTTCCGTATACACGCACGTATATATACACAATATCCACACATGTGCACGCAAACGACTAGTGCGCACAACGTTATAAACGCAGTGGTGTATATTCTAGTGTTTCTGTTGAAATCATTGCGTTGTCATTAATCTACGTGAAAATCATAACTTAATATTCAAAAAAACTTAAAAATAAAAAAAGATAAAATGATGATTAATCGTTTTTTTTTCGAGTTATGTACATCTTTTTTTTACACATGACGTATGACAAATATTTTTTGTACGTATTTTTAATTTATATATTTTTTACTGAAAATTAATCATCGTGTTTTTGAATACATTTATAAATATACATTGTTACGTGTTGCTACTTCAACATCTGGTTGAAAAAAATGCGTATTTATATGCGTAAAGGTAGTAAAAAAAAATTGGATACGCCACTGTGTAAAAGACAAAGATATACGTCTATTGCTGCTGGCAAAGTACGACGGCATCCACGGAATTCATCAAACGCAATTCATTCGAGATAGTTGATTGCTATATAATCCAGAACTCGAGATACGTACGTTAAGCTTAGTCAGTGTGGTTAACACTTCGGATCCGGTTATGATAATATTAGTATGCAGGATTTGCCATTTTTTTCATATCTATAGATAAAAGATCAGTTATAAACGATATATGCGATATGAAAATATTTAAATATATATACGTAAAGTTAATATAGACTTCTTAAATCTAATAGTAGAAAAATTAGAAATTTGTTATATCAAGATACTTGAATACAAATTAAAATCAAATTTTGTTTGATGCAAATCCATTTCATATTAAAAGAAGAATATAATTTTATTATATTTGTATCCATTATTTTTGGCCGTATTAAATAATTGTTATTAAAAATGTTGACTTTTCTTTTGGCAAAAAAATATTTCAAAAGCTCGCAGAGAATTTCGAAATATTATAGAGCTTCCAGCTTTTCGACATATATACACATCTGCGTATATACATTATCTAGGATGTCCACGCGAATAGAGTATCCGATCGGCCTGTCGATAAATTTCCAGCGATTCAATTAATCCTTCGACACGCCTCTGTTATCTATCGTTAATCGGTCGATTAATTTTAAAATCGATAAAAAAAAAATCGGGGAATCAGCGGCAATAATGCCGTGTGGTGAGGCGAGATTACCGGAGACCGGTTTCCCGGGCTTTGCATAATTCGCTCGCGTGCGGAAGTTTAATCGAACGGCGTTTCCCTCGCCGATATAAAATGTCCGTTCCATCGGGATTTAGCCTATCGTGGTCGATGCTGATAACACATAATGCACACACGTATAGCGTATGCTAAAGCGACACGTGTCCGTGCGATAACAACCGGTAGCGATGCCATACCGAAAAAATCGCGGAGTCACGAGAAATTCTTCGGCTGACATATTTTAATCTATATATCTCGTCGCTTACCTATATCTTCTCTCGTAGTTGCTGATATATAACCGTGTGACCCGATAAACTCTGGCTATTTTCGATCGTACTCGCATTATCGGTTAATCGAATCTCAATTCAAGTTGTCATGTTTGAGTTGCATATTTTCGCACGCTGATGATCTCCGGTTTATAACTCTATATAGAAGCGATTTTTTTTGCAGAAAGATAAAGAAAAGTTTAAAGGTTAATAAATTAATGAATTTTTTTTCAAATATTTATGTGTGTTATGTTTATTCATTATACCGTATAATATATTGAGAACAAAATCACCCGTTATTTTTAATCTTTAAGGCTCAGACGTGAAGATTTATAATGTATCTATGCGCAAATAGCAGAAGTAAAATATTAAAGAGATTTAAGTAATTGATTTAGAAACTAATTAAATTAGAAAATATCTCAGAGCAGTTTTCAAAATTAAGTTGCCTCGTTTACCGGATGGACTTGCAATTAGATATATACGCGATATCGTAAAATTGCTCTGAGAAATCACGCGCTTATTCCGGGCGCTTGTCAGAGATTCCAAAATGACACTATTTAATTGAGAGCGTATGTGACGGAGCTAGATCGTAAATTATCTCGACTTGGCAGCTGCTAACTGACTGCGGATTCTATCTATTCTCGAAAACGCTGCCGAACTGCTCTCGTTTTAGAAGATGTCGCCATTTTGCTCCGTTCATGTTTTGTATATATGACAGTTTCGGGAGAACTTTATACAATTGTTATGTATTTTTATTTCGGAAAAGAAGCTAATATTTCCGTTTTTGCCTTCAAAGCTTTTCAATTTGAATTTAAATTTGAAGTTGTATAGAAAAAAAAAGATATTAAGAGAAATCATTAGATTTTGTATATATATTAATATGTATATGTATATACATATATAATTTGTTAAATAATTTTATAAATTTAATCTATTCCTTAAATATATTTTTCGACAATAAGAATATATTAAATATGGAAATTTTATGCTATTATTTTTTTTTGCGTGAGAGGACATCTTTTTGTTTATTTCATTCTTTCTCATTCGTAAATAGAACGACTTTTATACTTAAGTAACTTTTGTGAAGTTGCCCTGAAGACAAAGTTCTTGTCGCAAATGTGGCGTGACCTTTTGTCACGATCCCTCTCGTGCGTGAGAATTCTCCGACTTCCTGACTCCCCGTTTTTTTTTCTCGAGTTATATTTTTTCTCCGAGTTCCTCTTTACGTCCCTGCCTAGCGTCGCGAAATAAATGCGGATGCTGCCACGACTCGGCGTCAATTACATTCGTCGTAAATAATGGAGTGAATCTATCGAAATTTACGGCCATCGAATGCGGAATCTTCAAGCATCGGCCATGTGCCAAGTGAGCTTTTATCAGAATTTACTTGCCTCATTTGTATCATTGTTTATATTCCACCAAATATCATATAACATTTGCTTGTTGAGTAATTGAAGTTTCTAGTAAAACATCTAGTCGAATATTATAATTTGGTACATCATCTCAATAAATAATTCGATGAAAAATAAAACCATAAACAAAATTTAAAAAATTAGGTAGATTTTATATTATTAATTTCTTAACGAACATATGTTAAAATTCTTTAATTAATTAAATAAAGACTATATAATTGTATATATAATTTTTATATGCCTTTGTAAATAAATAAAATAAAAAAAGAATGAACGCAATAATGAAATAAAATATAGAACATTTGAAAACATATTTCGACAAGTTTTATCGCAAGGAATGCAGCGAATATAATTGCGCGAATTATTCGTTAAATTCTGAAAGCTCGGCATGCGTTTAACATCAATCGTGTTTGAAAATGCGTCTCATCGTGCATTTCGTAATTGAGATATCCTCACGTTATTTTTAATGCACGTGTTAAAATTCTCCAATTGCCTATCAAAAATTATAAATTCCTATATAATTTATATTACGCCTCCGTATATAAATATTTAAATAAAACCAAAGAAAAGAGACGAAACGTAGTAATCAAGGTAAATTAAAATGTAGGATATCTGAAATTACCCTGGCCAGTTTTATCGCAAGGAATGCATGCAGCGAATACAATCGCACGGATTATTCGCTAAATTCTGAGAGCTCGGTATGCGTGTCGTTTAACATCAATCGCGTTTGAAAACGCGTTTCGTGCATCCGCGTAATTGACGCCCTCGCGTCGCGACTGGCGCCTGCACGATGGTCGGTTTAATTCGACGTGACCGAATTTGCATTTCGGTCAAACGTGTGTCGTCCGCGCTTCATTTAATCCTCTTGACGTATCCGTCCCATAGAAACGCGTTCGACCGCTCGTCATTATCTACTACGCGCGCGATAAGCACGGACGATTTCGGACGCGCCGATTATCTGCATCAGCCGAGGTGCTTTTTTCCGCTCCGCGATATATAGAGATATATACAGCGATAGTCGCGATTGTGCACGATTAAGTCTGCCATGTCGTTATCGCGAATGAAGCGTGACGGCATTTTTCAAGCATATAGACAAGTAACGCAAGAAGCTCGATTTAATGTGACATGTGTCATTCATATAATGTATGCGAGTCACGATTGTTCGCTAGAGAAACACATTCGTATCAATTTTCTCGATGGGTCCTGACAGCGACTGAAGCTGGGTGCGGTTGAAAGGTCGTCGTGCGGCCTCCACCAACACTAAAGAATATAAACCATTCACCGCCAACTCTCGAATGAGAGCTCTCACGAGCGCGGGACTTAGAGTCATTCATTTCGCGAGAAGGTAGATGAAAGCGATACGAGGCATTAATTGTAAGTCGGAAATGGTCGATTATATTTTCGTTCGCGCTAGGAATTTATCATTTCGTCTCTATCATGCGCACTCGCTATTTTTCCCCACTAAATTTGAATAGTGAAATATTGGCAATAATTATTCTAATATACTGAAAGAAAATTATTAAATTCATAAATATTTATTTAGTACTGCCTAATAAATCATTTTTTAGAACAAATAAATTTTTATCTGTTTTGAAAAGGATTTTCTTATGTCAAATCAATATTTTTCACATCAAATCGATATTATTAGTTTTAAATTAATGATTTATTAGGCAGTATTGAAATAAATATTCGAATTCAATAATTTTTTTTTCCGTGTACTTTATACATGTCATCATATTATCATTCTTATCATATACATTTGATTATCAACATTTTGTTGCATATATGCGGTTTAAAGACTTATCATAGATATTTCGCATTTCTCAAAAATGTTTTTCAGAATTTCACATGTTACGATCCCTATCCAAACTGTAATCTAAAAAATTTCGATGCATATCTAATCGACGGATATCTGACATGTTACATTGCTATCTAAAACGAAAACGTTTCAAAACGTCACATATCACTCACAAAGATACTCCAATCAACATTTTCGTGCAATAGTAAACGGAAGTTTTTGGCACGGGTCATCGTTTGGCGGCTGCGAGCATCCAAACGACGCGGCTTTTGGGCCGCGTGTTTCACACACGTGAATCCATCGCACATGTGCAGCTCTCCAATTGCGGGATGCAATTTTACACGTGTATGCACGCATGTGTATATATTCGCTCGTGTACATCTGCATTCGAAATCTCGCGCATACATGCATTCACGATATATACGGGAATGTGCTTTCGTTGTTGCGTATGTATATCTTCGACTGTATATATTTTATATATGTACAGGGTGTCCCAGAATTGGCGGAAAAGTTTTCAATTTCTGCTATTATTTGGAGACGATTTTTCCTTAGTGAAAATGTTGACAAGCCATTATTTTTAGTATGTTCCCAATTTTTCTTATTATCTATCTTAATCTAAGCCTTATATTAAAATTCTATTAAAGCAAACTCTACCTAAAATTAATTGAAGAATCTATTTCTGTTAATATTTTATTTCCAGAGCGCTTAGTTTCGAAAATAGCCTTTATTTTCAACTGCTTATAATTCGAAAATGATTAGTGTCTCGACATTTTCTCCGAAAAAAAATCGTCTCCGAATGATACCAGAAATCTGCCATTAAAAATTTCCGTCAGTTCTGGGACACCCTGTATATGTGTGTGTGTTTTTATGCGCGCGTGTATTTTGTGTTTTGTGTGAACACGCACACTTACATCCACACACACACACTTGGTAGATAGGTATAGCGAGTTTATCGCGAGCCCAGCTGGCTCGCTTCCATAAACTGCGCTCGTAAAAACTCCCGAGGCTTCCCTGTGCCGAGCTTAAAGCCCCGGGTTGCATCGGTCGCCCGGGGACCGGAAGTCGACAGGCCACGCGGGTTTTTATACGTGCGCGCGGGCGTTGTATATGGATCGAAGGACGGATCCTGTCTTCGAGGACCCTCAATCGCGCTCCATCGATCCTGCCCGGTCGCCGCGAAAGGGCTGGGACGTCCTTTCTTGATGCTGCCCTTCCTGCCTTTCCCTTTCTTCGCTCCCCTTCTCGTTCCTTCGTCTTGGGGATCTCCACCCTTTGTTTAAAGTCGTTATACGTATACGAGCGACGTGACGTAGGCGGGCTGCTCCGATTTCATTCGCGATCATTAACTCGAAGGGGTTGAAGCGGTATAAGAACGATATTATCGTCCAAAAGTTCCGGCAATAACAATGCGAAATAAGACGCAGGATTGATACTATGTCAAGTTTCTTATTGCGATATATAAAGAAGGTTCCTGTTTTTTATAAACTTATGACATGAATATTAATATAATGGTGATTTAGTACCCTCTTGAAAAAGCAGAGATGTAAAAAATTACTCTACTATAAAAATTACACTGGTCAACGCAATATTGTCCCAAAGGAATGTCAGGTGATTTCGATAGGGTTTTTCCCGTAGATTACGGGATAATCTGAAACGAAAAATGTTCCTTGAGAGAAACGGAGTCAAAAAACCCGTTTTTAGCATTTTTTCAACCTTTGTCACAAAGAAACGGGACGAGATAGAATACTTTCCGAGGAGTCAAATTCAAGCTTAAACTTTAAACTTTAATGTTATGAAGCAAAGAAACATGTGACAATATTGTGAAGTCGTGTAGCACATGTTTTTTGACTAGGCGCGTGTCAATTTTGATCTCGCGTTTGACAACAAGACTGATTTTGAACTTGGTTTAAATTGAGAATAAAAAATATCGGAAAAAAAATTAAAAATTATGTCGAAATGTGTCTTGTCAAATCAGTCTTGTCAAACGCGAAATCAAAATTTCTTTCCCGTTTCTTTGTGACAGATTCAAAAAATGCCAAAAACGGGTTTTTTTGACACTACGACCCCGTTTCTCTCAAAAACGTGACGTGATGATGAATCTATAGGAAAAATCCGAAATATCGAAATCATCTGTCATTTGTTTTGTAACATAAAATAAGTCGAAAAATATTGACCAGAAAAAAAATTAAATTATGTCGAAATGTGTCTTGTCAAATCAGTCTTGTCAAACGCGAAATCAAAATTTCTTTCTCGTTTCTTTGTGACAAAAATTCAAAAAATGCCAAAAACGGGTTTTTTTGACACTATGACTCCGTTTCTCTCAAAAACGTGACGTGATGATGAATCTATAGGAAAAATCCGAAATATCGAAATCATCTGTCATTCCTTTTGTGACATAAAATAAGTCGAAAAATATTGACCAGTGTTATTAATGTATTAAATATATAGTATAATATTATATATAAATGACGCGATGCATATTTTTGGAATAACTTTTTTAGTACACAATTTCATCGATTAAATACTGACTGCAAAAGAAAAAATACCACAAATTTTCAAAGTCTGTAATTTTAGTAAATCGAAAAGTGAATGAAATTACTGTTAATCTATGGCGAATTTAATGGATCGAGGATTGAAAGCGAAAAGTTGACAATAACTGCATAGGACATTGATTTTTCCGTGAGATAAGCAAGTTGCTTGACATAAGATTCGAGTTAGTATAGTTCGATGTTGCAAGCGTCGGTTGAGGATCGAGGTAAATCCTTCGTCACGGTGTAGAGGGTTTAAACCTCTATTACTTACTAAAGTTGAGTTTACCAATCCCATTCCCCTTTGGAATTCCTCGGTGCAAGTTTGTGCCAAATCGTAAGCGTTTCCAACACCCGGTGCAGACTTTGCGGAAATGCAATCTATCGCTCTCATCTTTCGGAACTAAGCTCGTCGAGTGGATATCCGACTGATCTGGTAAGACGAGACCTTGTATTGACCGGATAATGGCCAGTAATACGATCAACCTGTGTTAGATATTTGACGTAAACGACTCGAATTCGCTCGATACAGCTTTAGACTTTACATCTTATTAATATATAATTCGTAATGTTGAAATAAGCTTAATCGACAACAAAATATAATTGCATTTCGAAAAGTAGCGTATGTACTTGAAGAGCTGCATTATTTTATTGTACATGGTCTATGAGATCCATAGGAAATTGTTAAAACTAATCAGCTGTCATTTTTTAATGCATGCAGTTCTTGAGAAAACAAAAATTGTGTTGCAAAAGGGAAAGTTTACTTTTTTTCAATAAAATAAACTGGTGTACAAACATTTGATCTAAATCCATTAAAAACTGCAATTTTCCTCTTTTCAACACAATTTTTGTTTTCTCAATAACTGCATGCATTAAAAAGTGACAGCCGATTAGTTTCAGCGATTTCCTATGGGATTTCACCCTGCAAAAAGCATGATAAAATATAATGTTTTTCTACGACGAGTTAGAGTAGGTATTTAAAAAAAAATATCATGCGTTAAGACAGGAAGAGACGCTGAATTATTTCCGTATGGTCGAGGAAACGAAAACTGCAGGTCGACGTAATCGTTGCAGGCGTGTCTCTCTCGTGTGACGTCGCTTTCTGCGTTCGTCGATGCGGTGCAGATGAGCTCGTTCGTGCATGAGCGAGCACACACACGTAACCGTTTAATGCATAGCGGAGTTCCCTGCATGATGCAGGTCTAAAAATAAATCACGTACCCTGTCTGTTCATTCAATTGACACTATAAACTAAATTGAGGTTTTTCTTTCAGGCTCTACTCGGTATATATACGGACGATGACGACGATGACGACGATTTGCACATGGATGTAGGTATGTATACGTAGCGCCGTAGAAGAGTTGCCCTATATATCGCCCGCGTGAATTACCGGGTATTACTTCGTATGAGTGAGTTTGTAAGATCTATTGAGTTATTATACGTCGCGTTACGTAACGCACGATGAGCGAAATGCAAATCGGATATTATATATATATATATATATATGTCGAATTTTGTTCTCTTTGCGCGTCGCGGTATTCATTAAAATCTTTTATGATTATGCAATTACGTAGAATGAATGAGAAAGTTGTTATTTTAGAATAAATTATAATCTTAATCTTTTTTAAATTACATCCCCGAGAAAGGAGTTCTTTGACAAAATCCAGAGTAGAATTAATTATAAAATGTCTCATACAAACAATTTAATGCATTCAAAGAACAACCGAGAAGACTCGCTTTCAATAACATCAAAATTATTAATTAAAATAGTAAAAGCTTAAGATTATTTTTTGTAATCTGTTTGAATCCCTACGCAGTGCAGCTTGTCTGAAGTCTATAATTTTCAGTATTAATTAATTTTGTACGCGTAAAATTTTTTTCTTGAAAACAATTTTCAAATCAGACTGGAATAAAAAATACGCGACTTTTTTTATTCCATTTTATATATAGTAATTTCTCTTAACGTCAGTACCCACACATCAATCGTAATCTTAAGATTATGTTTTGTAATCTGTTTGAATTCCTACGAAGTGCAGCTCGTCTGAAGTCTCTATAATTTTCAACATTAATTCATTCCATGCGCGCAAAATTTTGTTTCGAGAAAAATGATCCTCAAATCAGACTGGAATAAAAGATGCGCTTTTTTTACTCCATTTTATATATAGTAATCTCTCTTAACGTCAGTACCTACATATAAATCGTAATCTTAAGATTATGTTTTGTAATCTGTTTGAATTCCTACGAAGTGCAGCTCGTCTGAAGTCTCTATAATTTTCAACATTAATTCATTCCATGCGCGCAAAATTTTGTTTCGAGAAAAATGATCCTCAAATCAGACTGGAATAAAAGGTGCGCTTTTTTTACTCCATTTTATATATAGTAATCTCTCTTAACGTTAGTACTCACGTACCCGCTTTAGCGAGCTCGTGCAGCCGTGCTCCACCGTGGTTAGAAAGTCTAAAAATACGGCGCCGTCCCCGTCTGTCCATTCGTCTGTCCGTCCATCCGTCCGTCTGCGCTTTATTTGTGGCGGTCGCCACGATGTCGCCAGCCACGCATACGACGAGTACATTACACGACCTTCGGGTTATGGATTCGAGAAAACGTCAGAAAGAAAGGGGATACGCCGGTTAAGGGATGGAAATAATAAATACCAATTGCCGAAAAATTGATGAAGAGCAATGAAAAGCAAGACACCGGTGACACTTTGCAACGTTCTCAAATAAGCTCATCAAGCGTCATATTATTTTACCCTCGCTACTCATTATCCTAGCGTAAGAAACATTTATGGAGAGACACGGAACGCGCGACAATCTCGTAGCACCTTCGCGATTTACTCCGATGATTTATTATCCGCTCTTTAATGACTTGCGACGCACGACAACGCAAAGGCTCGACGAAACCAGGTCCTTATTTCGCCGATTAATCAAAGTTCCCGCGATAAAATTGAACGTTCAATTCATCACTTGATTAATCGATATATATATATATATATCGATATATATATATATATATATATATATATAGGGTGTCCGGTAACTAACGGACCAACGATTACAAGTGGATTCTTTGGTCAATTTGGGAACGATTTTTCCTCAGCAAGAATGTCGAAAAAAGTCATCATTTTTTACAACTTTCCAATATTTGTCATTATGTATCTTTATAACTAAGCCTCAAATTACAATTTTATTATAGTAAACTCTACCTGAAATTAACTGAAATAACTCGAAAATTATTGACTTCTCAACATTTTTGCTAAGGAAAAATCGTCTCCAAATTGGCCAGAGAATCCGCCCTTAATCATTGGTCCGTTAGTTACCGGACACCCTGTATATATATCATATCTACGCGCTCTCGCAAGAGCTACGTAGTTTCCAAACGGGAGATTGCCGGACTTGTTTCTCCGAGCGTTACGCATTGCGTATGTCTTTGAAGTACGTACGAACCGTACTAATTAGGAATTAACCTCCGCGCAGTTTAGAGTTCTCCGCGGTCGTTAAATTAATCTCACCGCAGTCCACCGATGCGGAGCCCGATTCCGCATCTCCGCTCCGGGTTACGTACACCTGGTGCTCGGCGGCACTGTGATTTTACACCTGGCGGCAACGAGGCAATATTCGAGCTCGTCATTGCGCCCATAATTGATGATACGAATACATCGATGAGTTGATTGCAAAAGGACGCTTGGCATAAATTGGAAAGTGTGTAATAATACGTACGGCTTTACAAAATCGCGTGAATTTATATGTCACGAGAAAACAGAATTATTTATTCTATTTAGAATTATTAATGATCTTATTACAGCAATATTTGATATAGTCATTACGTTTCAACGATTCTATTAATTTCAAACAAAGAAATTATAATATAAGAAAAACTATACTATAAGAAAAATTCTTATAATATATTATAATTTTGAAAATTGATAAGATTAAGGAAAAAGCGATTAATTTGAAACAAATCTAAGATGTAAAAACAAAATTTTAATATTGAGATGTAATGTAATTGCATTATTAAAATTGTTCCTACTGTTAAGTTTCTAATCTGATTTTTCTAAAATATATCTTTTCTATTTTTTTACTTTGCTATTACACAACAAGTCAATTAATTAAAGACTAATATATTTTTCGAATTTGTTTTATCACACACTGCAATTGTTACCTTGACTAAATACTATTATATTTTGTTCATCAAACATATAAAATTATTAAAATTAAATATAATATAGTAAATCTAACACAAGACGTATATTTGACTTAAATATTAATGTGTGTTCAATTAACAAAATAGTAATTTAGTTAAAAGTCAAGTTAAGAAATATTTGTTCAGTACATGATCGTAGGAGAATTTTCTCGCGTTGACGTCACGGTTCGAAAAATCTGTCGTAGATAGAGGTTTATCGCGAATACATCGGCATCAGCATAAAACAGTTCCAGCAACATATATTTACGAGACGCGCGCGCGCGCGCGCTTACGTCATTATAAATCTGGATCGCACCTTGCTCGCGTGTACAATCTGGCTTGCGGAAAACGAGCAACAAGAAAGAGAAAGAGCGGCACAAATCCGCGCGCGCTCGGCCTCGTGCGTGCGATTTCGGCGCATTTCGTGCACCTTGCTTGCAACGAGAGCGCATTTTGCAGGCGAGAGACGAAGAGAAACGGGAGTGGTCCTCGCCGGCCCTCCGGAAGGCTGCTGCCGGCAGATGGTCGGCAGATGTCTACAATCTCGCCCTGATTGCAGGTCCGGGCGAAGAGTAAGTCGCCCGTGAAAGGCGAGCTGCTATCCGTTTGCACGTGGCGGTTTGGTAGCACCGCTATCCGCGCCAAATCCTCCGGCATCGATCGATCGATCGGTCGGTCGAATGATCGCGATCCCAGCGTCTCGTGATGATAGGATGTTCTTATGTCGATAATGCTTCTTAGCGAAGGAGGCTGCCGCAAAGACGCCGCTCGCTTCGACATCGAATTATATATATGTAGATATAATATGCGATATTTTTAATGAAATTCTCTTAAGGTTCTTTGAACAGAAGAGTTTGCGATTTACTTTTAGCAAATTATTCGAGCAACTGAAATTGCGAGGAACTCTATCCGAGAGAAGGAATATTTAGAAAATTGTAGAATTTTTGATGTCTCGATAATAATTCTGTATAGGAAGAGAATTTAGAAGTAAATTTATTTATTACAATAAAAAATAGTGTAGAATTGAATCTTAATTCCCTTAAAATTGTTTTCTCGATAAAATTTAAATGAATATAAATTTTCTTTTTGTAAAAACTAGATTATTTCTATAAATCGATTTGAAGGAAATGAAGACTCAAGTCCACTATTTTCAAGAAAGTCAAAACTTTCTAATAATAGATTTTGAAAGTTTTTTCGGAAAGAGAAACGAATCCGCAGTATCGGTTTCGTCATATATTTTTTTCGGAACGAGGATTAAAAAGGTGATTCTCGAAACCTGTTCGACTGGAGAGCAGTTTTAAATATCCCAATATCTCGACCAGCTTTTGGCGAGTTTGGTGCAACCACCCCGAGCGGACAATAGCGTGAAATTCCATAGCGTAGAGCGTTCAGTGGTCGTGCAGAGCGTATCGCCAGGTCCATTCACTTGAGAAATTTGTTCGACGGTGGAATCCATCGGGTTTGCCGTCATTGCTGCGGTCTTCTGCTCGGAATACCGGCCGCCAGGAGGATTCTGGGGTCCTTTGTTTGGCCTGCTCTGCGCGAGAAAGGTACACCTGCTCGTCGTCGATCTTGACGGCAACCTGCCTGTTCGGCATCCTCTTATTCTGTCCCTTCGTAATATCATCGGTCCACACGAAACCGTTTCACGACCGGTAGATTGGACCACTTATAATCCAGATCCTCCACCCGTCTGATTTTTACCTCCAAGATGGAAAACGCGTGGCTCATCTTTTCGCTTCACCTTTGCCTTCGCTAAGCGGTATTCCCGACATGTATACAAATCGTTTCCTATATGAATCTCAGATGAGTAGAAATCGAATTATCGATTCGATACCGTTATGAATTCGTAATAGTTTTGTTAATGGTCCTATTGGTAATTCTGGTCGGTGTCTTATGCGTTTTATTTCATATCATCATACGAGTTATCGGCCAAAATAAATGGCATAATAAAGAAGTAAAAACATATACTTATTAATTTTTACCTGAATACCTGTACATTTAAAATAATTAGTTGCATTTTAAAATTGCCAATTATTCGCTCTCATAGTGCGTTTATCGTTTTCAGCATAATTTTTTAATCATGATAGAAAATATATATTAGATTTTATATATATTAAATATATATTATCTTAATCACTTATTTTTAATTTCAAATTTTCATAATAAAGTAGTATATTAAATAAATATTTTGCGTTTTATATGAAAATGTAATTGGTTTTTGATTAATATTCGCTATAATTAATTTTAAAGGTAAAATATACAACACGAAATGGATCAAATTTCTTCCTTTTTATGAACATTTTTCATCTTATCATAATGCACACACACATAATGGTGTATTTCGAAAATAATATTTCATTTCCCTCATTTTTCTACAATCATAATGATTGTATTAAATATTTTCGCCGATTAATGTTAAACAATTCACAGAATAGCTATTTATTAGTTTGTTAAAAACCACCTTCAATTGCCGAAGTAGAGACTGGGGCGGAAAACGCTGTCTAAAAAAACACTTAAATAAAAAAAAGAAGAAGAAGCTGGGTCTTCGAACTGAATTTTATCGTCCCATTTCGAGAATAATATTTCATTTCCCTCATTAGTTTCTACAATCATAATGATTGTATTAAATATTTTCGCCGATTAATGTTAAACAATTCACAGAATAGCTATTTATTAGTTTGTTAAAAACCAGCTTTAATTGCCGAAGTAGAGACTGGGGCGGAAAACGCTGTCTAAAAAGACACTTAAATAAAAAAAAGAAGAAGAAGCTGGGTCTTCAAACTGAATTTTATCGTCCCATTTCGAAAATAATATTTCATTTCCCTCATTAGTTTCTACAATCATAATGATTGTATTAAATATTTTCGCCGATTAATGTTAAACAATTCACAGAATAGCTATTTATTAGTTTGTTAAAAACCAGCTTTAATTGCCGAAGTAGAGACTGGGGCGGAAAACGCTGTCTAAAAAAACACTTAAATAAAAAAAAGAAGAAGAAGCTGGGTCTTCGAACTGAATTTTATCGTCCCATTTCGAAAATAATATTTTATTTCCCTCATTAGTTTCTACAATCATAATGATTGTATTAAATATTTTCGCCGATTAATGTTAAACAATTCACAGAATAGCTATTTATTAGTTTGTTAAAAACCAGC
Organism: Nylanderia fulva; assembly: GCF_048542155.1. Taxonomy (NCBI): domain Eukaryota; kingdom Metazoa; phylum Arthropoda; class Insecta; order Hymenoptera; family Formicidae; genus Nylanderia; species Nylanderia fulva. The sequence goes on along the minus strand of NW_028190368.1, from coordinate 115,207 downwards.
TTTAATTGCCGAAGTAGAGACTGGGGCGGAAAACGCTGTCTAAAAAAACACTTAAATAAAAAAAAGAAGAAGAAGCTGGGTCTTCGAACTGAATTTTATCGCCCCATTTCGAAAATAATATTTCATTTCCCTCATTAGTTTCTACAATCATAATGATTGTATTAAATATTTTTGCCGATTAATGTTAAACAATTCACAGAATAGCTATTTATTAGTTTGTTAAAAACCACCTTTAATTGCCGAAGTAGAGACTGGGGCGGAAAACGCTGTCTAAAAAAACACTTAAATAAAAAAAAGAAGAAAAAGCTGGGTCTCCGAACTGAATTTTATCGTCCCACGCGGTTGGGGATTCCGCCTGAAAAGATTCCGGTTAATGACGATAACCGGCCTTGCCGAAGGTACGAGGTGGTTATTCACCTGGACCCGGTACGCAGAAAGGAGCGTAACCTCGCCTCGAGAGGAGAGTGAGAACTCACGAGAGACGATCCAAGAGCGTAGAAAGCGGCTGGCGGCGCCCGGTATCTATCGATTTACTTGGCAAGAGGGTGAAACGAGCTGTACGCGGATAGCCCGATGACACAAAACGGCAAAACGAGTTCGTGGCTTGTGTACGATCAATCTGTATTCATATAAAACGGCATCGGGACTAGAAAGTATTGTTCTCTGACTTTTTTTCTCGTTCGCGTTCGAGCTATATTTTTTATTTACGCGAAATTGCTGGTCTGGCTTTTATCCGGGCGTGCTGCGACATGCAACGTATGAATGTTTCCGATGAATTTTTCATCGTCGCAACAAGTCTCGTCGCGTTTTCGGTCCTGCATTTTGATGCCCTTTGTTTCATAATGGTTACGGATCGTGGGAGTTTGGAGATATATGTATATACGCGGCACCATTACAAAGATTTCGAAATATTCGGCCACGTGCGCAACGCGACCGCGCTATTTACATTTCCAAGTGATTTCTCACGTATTTATATTGGATCGCGCGGATAACACATTTTTTTTTTTTTTTTTTCCACGTTTTTATTCCAGAATAGAAAATCTAAAAGCTCCTGTAGTATAGCACAAGAATTTGTTGAATAAATCATACATAATACTTCATAATACTTTACAATGATGATTGATTTGCAGTCTGATTAAATTGAAAGTAGTAAATGAAAATTAATCTCGTTATCAAAATTGATGCAGAATAAAATATAATTTAAATCGCGATCGCGCTTGTATTCATTTTTGTCAAACGACTGCAATTCCTCTTTATGAAAAAGAAGTTTCTAGCTAATTTATCACTTTAAAGGTATATAGTATCATTTCCGCAAAAAGCATAAAAATACGTTAATCTTCTGTTGCAAATTTCCGGAATCAGCAGATCGAGTTTCTCGACTGCACCGAAGATCGATAGCAGTCGCGTGGTTAATTGCTCCGAACTAAAAGCTGGAAGCGATGAGAAACATTAGTGATCCTGGATTAATCATTATTTGATGCAGTGCAATCCAACAGACGTGCCTGTGTGTGTATATAGGTATATATGTACGTGTGTGTATGTGTATACATGGAGCGGAAGTGAGCTTGCGAAGTGCATTGATCCGCTGCAGAGTTTATGCGCAGAAATTGATCGAGATGGAAAAAGAAAATGATAAATTATATATAAAAGTGAAAAGAAATTCGAGAGAGTTTAAAGGACCTGCAGAATTATATCTTGTTTTCGATTGTTAGAATCGCTGCAATTTTTACAGAGATATATAAATCAGATGTAAATCTTTATGATTTATTGCAGTTATGAATTATAGCGCTAAATTTAATGCTATATTTAAAATGTCACGTGACTATCATTTTTAGACGTCCTCACGCGTATATTCTATAATGGTTTCTCATTAATTTATCATCGCTTCCGCCATTTTGCAAATGACACGTCGACACGTTAATGCATTGCTGACGAAAATAATAAATAGCAAACTATGAAATTCATATTACGAAAGACAGTGAAGCTTTTTTTTGCATAAGCTAGCTGTCTCTCGCTTTTGTATATTCCGATTTAGTTATCGCCTTTCAAAATCTGTGATCGGAATAAATTACGTATGTCATGTCACTTTGCGAGTTAACACGGATGATATAAAAGTCAACTCGGCGAATCAACTATCGAAACTAATTTACGAGAATATTCTCTTGAAATATCTCGTTTCAATAGAGAGAAATATCAGTTAAATATATGTTTAATATAAAATTTTTAGTGTTATTGTAAATTTTATTTCGTTAACACTTTTCCTTTTCTAACTTACTAACTAGTCTTGCATAGGTCAACTGCATCTTATGCAAATTTCGAGTAACGAATTATAAAAAAATATAACATTTTTTAATTTTAAGATAATGAGATGTAAATACCATTCCGCGTTAATCCCTTTTGACTCTTCTATATGGAGGCTTTTGAATTATTTCCAGGAAGACACATCCGCCGTATAAATTGCAATTACAATGCGTAATAAAATTGTAGCGCCTTATTTTGTCGGATGCATGCGTGTCTCGGCACAGCTTTAAGTATCAGTGAGGAAGAGTTTAGAGATCGGTCACACCTAGTAACTCCGCGAAACCTACGCTCGTCCATACGTATATATAATTGCATCTCTACGAACCCGTATATGCCGCGATGCTTACAACAGATGCGTACCAATGCATGTGTAGCATAGGTGGAAACCTGTTACGTTGTACATTTATAGCGTGCATGCATCTTGCGAATCGCATAATTTACTGAGCATCGTATGCGATCGTCAACTAAAGACGACTCCGAACCATGCATTTGCCGTGTCTTCTTCTTTTACTTAATTAATAATTAATTTATAAATAATGTAATAAGAATTGTAATTTGTCCTTTTTTTTATATAATAATCGCGGCATGTTTTTTTATTCATATAGAATTTTTTAAGGACGAAAATTAGAAAAGATTCCGAATATAAATGATCAATTTCAGATTCAATTTAAAATTGAATTATGCTCTAATAATTTTTATATAATAATTAATAAATAATGTAATAAGAATTGTAATTTGCTCTTTTATATTATAATAGCGGCATGTTTTTTTATTCATATAGCATTTTTTAAGGACGAAAATTAGAAAAGATTCCGAATATAAATGATCAATTTCAGATTCAATTTAAAATTAAGTTATGCTCTAATAATTTTTATCGATCATATTGCATTGCGCTGAAAATATATGATTAGGATAAGATGTCAATATCGATTTTAATTATCAAAATTTTTCATATTAAAGTTGGCTCTTGATTCTGAAGTTTTAACGAAATTCTAGAATTGGCTCTCGATCGATTTTCCATCTCTGATATTTGCCGCGGGTAAGTAAACGAAATGACAAAAAGTCTCTTCTTTTCTTTTCCTTTTACTTGTCTATTTGTTACGTACTGAATAATAATACGCATGTGCCAAGGAAAAACGTGATGCATATAGTAAAAAAACGCAAAAAAGTCTGCATATCCTGTGCATGTTAATTGACCGTACGTGCAAAAAAATCACTACTCTACATATTCTTTTTATAAACAATCTACAAGGAAATATAATTCATATTCGCGCAATCTTAAAAGACTCTGCGTCTGCGACTCTTGTGAATGCATTTATTATTGCATTCCAACGTTGCGATCAATCCCGCGATTAAGCTCCATCGTAAGTCAGAAGAGGCACAACCGTCATTCAATATCTCGATTTTAATTCATGGAATATATCAATAAATAGTTTCTCTCAGTATTTCAGCGAAAGAGTGACAGAGCTGTGTATAATCATCGAAATTATGCAGAGTAGTTGAACGAAAACAGTTATAAATTATGGAAATAATCGACCAAACTAGCAGATAAAATCGTTTATTCAATTTCACGACGTTTCTTTTTTTTTTTTTAATTTTAATTAATTTTAATTAATTTTTATTTGTGACTTATATAATATTACTATAATTTGACACTGCATGGAAAGATAAGAGGAGTTGATTATAGTTATTATTTTACTTGTAAGTATTACGTGCGTTTCAAATTGCGAATTGTATTTAGTGTTTTCGGTTTATAATAATAATATGTTTAATAATTATTGTAGTCTCACTTGAAAAGGACCACAACCATATGGTCGAAACGTCGTGAAACTAAATAAACTGAATTTTATCTGCTAGTTTGGTCGATTATTTCCATAATTTATAATGAATACTAGTGACTGTAATTAATAATTCGGAATTTATGAAAACAGTTATAATAATATCTTGTTTTAATTTAATGTTATATGATTCGCGTAAATGGGGCAGGTTGAAAATAGAAGAGCAAAAATATGTTCCTTCGAGAGAGAGAGAGATTAATCCGGTCGTCTAAGTCACGGATCAATGGTATATTATGACGCTCGCACCATCAATCACGCCAACTTTCGCGATAGATTATGGATTCCAATAAGAGGCTCTTCGCGAAAGGCGAAATTTCGAGGCGCATCCGCGCGCTCTCGCGACCCCAATAAATTTCCCCCAAAATCGTAATAGATTTCCGATAATCTGACTTTGGGAATCGCCCGGGTGCGATATTAAGGGCCGCATTTGTCGACGAACGATTGGCTGTCTCTGGGCATAAACATGCTGGAAAAAGCAGCCGAGAGAGAGAGAGAGAGAGATATCTATTTTCTCTGTTAGCATCTCGTGTCTCGGTTCTCGCGGAATCCCTGGATAGAAGAGAATCCAGAATGGCTGCCGGGAAAACGACCTCGTCCCAGCTCGACGTGTGCTAGGTTATGACCTGAATAGCAGATTACCCGTTTACGAGGCTACGTCGTACCTGCCTGCCTGCCGTCGCTTTTATTGAATCCGGGGAATACCGCGCGTGCACGACCGGCTTTCAAGCTCTCGGCTTCGAGCGGTCGGTATCGGATGCCGCAAGCAGCCCCGGCCAAAACGCGTCGGTTACATCTAGTAACGCGGATTCTAGATAGAATGCCCTTCAGCTATTACGGATCGGGTATATACGCCGGGCCGGAGAGAAGTTGTGTATTGGCGCGTGTTGGACAATTTCGACCGCAACTCCGCAATTGTTCGACCGCGCTCAGATTGGGAAACGATCACGTGGGCTGGATGATGCGTGCCATTTCCAAAGGCGCTGGAATTGCGATCGATATTTCAAAGTTCGACCGAATTGCGGTGGCGGTCATTTTCGATATATTATTCCTATAGGAAAGAAGCGTATTTGAATTCTTATATATAAAAATATACAGGGTGTCCGGTAACTAACGGACCAACGATTACAAGTGGATTCTTTGATCAATTTGGGAACGATTTTTCCTCAGCGAAAATGTCGAAAAAGGTCATCATTTTTTTACAACTTTCCAATATTTGTTATTATGTATCTTTATAACTAAGCCTCAAATTAAAATTTTATTATAATAAACTCTACCTGAAATTAACTGAAGAATGTAATTATGTTAGACTTTTAACTCCAAAACGTTTAGTTTTCAAAAAACTCGAAAATTATTGACTTCTCAACATTTTTGCTAAGGAAAAATCGTCTCCAAATTGGCCAGAGAATCCGCCCTTAATCATTGGTCCGTTAGTTACCGGACACCCTGTATATATCAAATGTATCGTATATATAGGTACGTAAGAACAGAATATTTATGCGTTACGAATAATTTGTAAATATATAATATATTACTATAGAAATTTTGCACAAATAATAATTGATAAGTATATAGCTTTTTTATATCGAGTCGATAATGTTTAATTAAATGTACAATTTATTTGGCAAAATAATTTGGAATTTATAAGTATATGACTCTGATTTCTTATTTATTTCATTATCGCGAATGTCAGAGTCAAAATTATTCTTTCCTCAAAATCTTAACACGCTGAATGATCTTTTATCATCATTATATGAGATTGCGTGTGTACATAATTTAGGCATATAAATTTTCACTGGCGGGTTTTATAACTCATGTAAAATTAACGGGTGAACATGTGTAATTAGTTCCCCGACGTATAATTACCTCAAGATAAAGCTTACGCGGAAAACCATGAAAACTGGACACTGCATTTCCTAATTACTTCTAAGGGATATTTGTACGCGACAATATCTCGTTAAATAGTCGAGTATAAAATATAGTAATTAAAATATATGTATTTTTGTGCAATTAACCCTAATATACATATAATGATATTTTATTTGATCCCAATTTTTCAGAATTTATTCAACTTATTGTTAGCTTAATAGCATTATTAATTATTTATATATATTATATATAATATACACTTTTTATTTATAAAATATCACTTTCTAAACTGATAATGAAATAAATTGTCACATTCTTTCTATTTCTTTGACATCGCGAATATATACATGATCTTTACAATTCGCAATCAGAATAATTATTTGTGAAGCTAATTAAGGAAGGAAGTTACTTTGAGTAAATTGACATTTGAAGTCTGTAAGAATTTCTCCCACTCTTTTAATGAGAGAATTTAGAATTAAATTTAATTTAAAAATGTTTCCACTTAATATAAGTTATTTAATTTAAATTATATAAATATATATATACATATATATACAATAAAAAGAGTTTGCATTTAATCTCTCTATTTCGAAATTATTTCTGTTTTCCAATATATACTTTTTAGAAAAAAAATATTGTCTTTCTTCATTTTATGAAGAGACTACAATATCTTGGAATATAATGTAATAAATATATATTAATTATTAACTATAATAAAAGCGATCTACATCAACAAGATCACGAAGCTAAAATCGCGTTATTCACGATATATTGTAGTGATGTAATATGTACTCATGAACGTTGCAATCTTCCTCGAGTCACGGTCGGATTACAACGGGAATTATGAGCACGCGTTTATCTCTGAAATTTTATGGTAGCGGTTTACTACGAAAGACACAGATCGAGAGACCTTTATAGCATTGACGAACCTCATAAAACGTGCATTCTAACATATATATATAAAGTACATAAAAATAGGAAAATAAAACATGTAAAAAAGTATTAAAAATTTTATACATATTTTACCGTCATCTTTTACATATATATGTTATGTAAAATTTAATAAAAAAATATAATTTGAATATAAATAAAAAAATAATCTCCCTCTTTCTTTTGAGAGAGCATTTATTTTCTACAAAATTTGCTTAAGTTTATATATTTGTTATCTTCAAGGAAGGCAATTGTTAATATCTTTGTAAATAATTCATATAAAACAGGAACATTGAAGGTCAACATTTCAAACAGTCTGGTCTATCTGAATTAATTAATACAAACTTGTGTAATTGAAACGCTCAATATTTCCGCATATTTTACCTTAGGATTTTTATTAAAACTTGCACGAATTCAACGATAAAGTCGGGGCTGAGAATCAAAGGGTTGAGAAGTCGTTTGCAAACGACCCCGACCGACTGTAGTTGCCTCGACGACGACGACGGCTTCTGAAAGACGCAGCCCCAAAGCAGGAAGAGTACTCTGAAAGAGGACTCTTTTTCGGATTCCCGCCCTCGCTCGGACCCTCGCAGGAGGGCGTCTGACTCCGGCGATTGCCGCGGTCCAATTAAGGTGGCGCCCGCCACTTGGCGATGAGTCGAGTGGCGCGAGGGAATAAAGCCATTCGTAGGTAGGGAAGGACGCGAAGAGGGTTGAGAGAAAAGAGTGACTCTCCAGGGAGGATAGCGAGAGCGAGCGGATCGAGCCGTTGCCAGGCGACACCATCGCGGCGTCGTCATCGTCGATCCTCGAAGATGTCACGCAGGATGCACGCATAGAGAACGAACTTTTGACCTCTCGAGGGTCTCGCCTCACTTGAACCGTTGCACCGTGGCGAACTTCACAAGGTTTCCGCGCACAGTTCGCCCTCGGGGTCAACGCACCCTAATGCTCTCTCTGGAACGCGAGAAAGGATTGATGTTGCTCTCCCCGATCGCGATTCTTTTACCGAGACCGAGCTCGGGCGTGTATTCGTATTCTGCATTTTCCGCCAAACGTCGTTCAATTCTGTCCGATATCGAGTGTTACTAATAAAATTAATCTGAAAAGGCTATTTTTTCTGCAAAAAGTGTCATTTTTTTTAAGTAAAAAATATGTGCAAAATATAAGTGTATTTTATTTTTTACCATGAAAACTATTCATAATCTTTTTAAAAAAATGATTCTATTTCGCGTAATAAATTTTACCACGTACATAGTAAAATTAATCGAACATATTTTATACATCTTATTGTGATAGATATTAATATCTTTTATTGTGCGGTAAATATTAATCCGAGAAACTCTTATAAAATTCTTCCAATTCCATATTGTCTCACGATTATTATGATTTTCAAGATAAATTTTAAGAAAATGTGTTATTTTCTATACAATCGTCCATCAATAAGCCGTTCTAATAATTTTACTTGCTTATTTTTTTCTCTTTCTCTCTTTTTAATTTTTGTCTAATTCTCTACCACAGCGTTACACAGAAATTGTATACCTACATCCGCGTCTTTCATCCCTTTCGTCTTACACTCACGCACGCATAGTATGCGTGTCCACGCGCGAGCAAAATACGCCCTGGGGTTCATCGGTATTGTTCTCCTCGTCCTTGCTTCCTTTTTTTCTCATCGGCAGAGGTATTCTTTGCCCCTCGTTCTGTCTTCTCGTTCACTGTTCATCTTCTTAGAAGCGTGCTCGGAAACACCCGAAGCTCGGAAGCTCTGCTATTGTTTCGCTTACACATTTACGCGACAGACGTGTGTCGGTGTGCGTTTCCATACCGCTCCCTTTCTCCTTCCTTTCTTCCCTTTAATTTTTTTTTTCTTCTACCTTCTCTATTTTACGAGGGCGTATTTCCTGCGTTGAGCGTACAACGAACGCCCCAGCGTGTAACCTTTATGGGGTCTCTTGAAATTAAACGGATTCCTTGTCGAGGCCCGGGTGTTTCACCCCAAAGCGGATGTCATAAAATTTTCGGTTTTTCGTTTTTAATGATGCACTGATTACTTTGTTCGGCTATTTATACAGCTGCTTAGTATAAAAAAGGACCCTGGAGTGCATTATTTGTAAAGTTGCAAAATAAAACTGAAAATTGCAGATTTTCAGAGAAGTGACAATCATTTTACTCTGAAATAATGTGATACTGCTTTCTAATTTGTTATGAATATAATAAGTTTGTCTTTTATCACACTATTTTTTATTTAGATTTGCTGTTGCGCGGCAATTTTTCATTCATTCTGTATGATATAAAATGTTATGCATAAATAAAACTACACTGAGAGGTTCACGAAGGAGACAAGCAAGCAAGTAGCGAACATTATGTTGAAATATGGAGCTTTCTTGCTTTCTTTTCTTAGTGAAAATTTAGTTCAAACGTCAGTTTTTAAATTCTCGGTGAAAAATTTTAGTGATAAAGATTGAAATAAAATTAGTTCTTTTTTATTTTGAAAAGCATTAGTAATTAAGAAAGATGTAATGTAATTTCATACATTCTATCAATATTATATACGTAACTTATTACATTCGCTGATTAATATCGAGGAAACAAGATTTCTTTCCCTCAAAGAGAAAACTTATAATGATACATTTAAAAAATACGGATTACTTAGTAGGTAAATAAGAGAGAATGATGATAAAAATACAATATAAATATAGATCTTCTAATAGAAGGCTTTCTTTTTCGAAATCCATATTTAACAATTCCACGATGCAACGACAAAAATATTTTTGCAAAGATCGTCGAGGAAATCCCTCAAAGGCACGAAGGTGTATGATTCGAGAATATTTACCTCTCTTTCCCTCTATCTCTTTCTACCACTCTCAGTAAACTGATCATCTCTCCCGTCTTTGAAGCCAGCTCGTTCGCTCTTTTTCCCCTTTCATAACAGTACTGAAAGCTGTGTCACACCGAGTAGCGAAAGGCACCCTCGCCTCGCTTATATTTGATGCCGTTTGTTCGGTGTCATTAAGGGGATGGAGGAGAGGGGTTATGTCTATCATCAGGTGAATACTTGCAGTCGAAAGGGATTCGAAGGAACATTCGCTTCTCGAGAATCCTGGTTTAGCGAGAAGTTTTATGGATCTCGAAAAAATAGGGCTATAATAAAGCATAAGACTGGAAGACTATAAAATAAGGCTATATAAAAATACTGTGAAATAAATTTATAATATATATATATATATATATATATATATATTATATATATTTGTATTAATTATCGTAATAATTATTTTACTTAATAATTTCCTTAAGAAATGCCTGATACCGCACTGGTCACTCAATCATATTCAGCGGTCCACTTTAATATAGGTTCACTAAATATATAACTTGTCTAATTCCAGTATTTGCGCACGCAGGCAGGCGCGATAGAACCCAATTTCGGGATAAACCTGGGACGAGAATCAGATAACCACATTTAACTGAAGTCGAATCTGCGGCGAGAATACGAGCTATTAAACACAGTTCGTACATGGATGCGCGCAAGAAACTGCCGTATTTAGAAATCGTATCGTGTACGATACGTCGGTAATTCGATATTTATTCGGGACGGAATTGCAGCGGCCGCTATGCAATGAATCGATGTATGCGCCATGCAATTGGCTCGATCGCTGGGCATATCGTATCTTACGGTACGACGAGATAGAAGTGGGTAACCGCTATATCGTGGCGGACATTCTCGCGATTAGCGTGCGAGAAACGGGAGAGATTGCTTGGAGATTCGCGGTGTAAGGAGAAACGGAGAACGACCGGATTTCGAGCAGATATCTCTTCTTTCCCGGTCAATTATGCAATACCGAATATCGACTATCTGCCAGGAGCAGGCAGCGAGCACGCCGATGGCATACGATGATTGGTCTGACGATAATTGGATCTCATGAATAAAGAATTAGCCGGAACGGAAAATCCGCTTTTGGAACGTCGAGCGACGTGTATATTTTTGCAACGTACAAAATACCTATTATCGAACGGGCGCCGCTCGCATTTTAGGGCGGCAAAATGTAAACGTCAAGAGGCCACCGTTTCCTGACCTACTTTAAGCTCGGAAAACTCCCGACTGCGAAAGTATTTTCTTCCAGCGGATGAGCGAGAGAGAGAGAGAGAGAGAGGATTCAGCCATTGGCTCAGCTTGAACGAGGAAAATGAAAGATTTTATTTTTAATGAATAATAAATCTGACATTTTCTGATATCCTCCTTTTTTCCCTCTTTTTCTCTCCAGGCTTCTTTTATTTAAATTACGTAACTTATATGTAAAAGTTTATGGCCTCTTTACATTTACTGCCTTACTTGCAATCTTCTCTGGAGAGTAGAGTATAGTCATTTTTACTGCTTCAAGCATACCCTTTAAATCTACGAAAGACTCGATTCAAAGGAACAAATCCTGGAAACGTTCCTCTGGGAACTCAAAACCATGGTTGCTTTGATCCTATCCGTGAATTGAGGGAACTCGATATGGGAAGTTCCGGGAACATCTGACCTCATTTCTGCTGCAAAGTGCCGCGAGGAGGTCTCGCTATTTCGAGCTATTCCTTAACATTGTATCCCGCTTTTGTGGGAAGCCCGCGCGAAATTTGGCCGGTTAATCGACTTTATTCTCCCGATGCCTTCCACGAAAGCTTCCGAGCGTCCATCTCTGGAGCGCGTGACGCTCTATTTCGGGCACTAATGACGGAATAACTATCGCGGCGAAGATGCTCTCGGATAATTGCCGGCGTTACAGGCCAACCAGTTTAATTGACGTGACCGGTTCTTCTAATGATAGCGCGTGCCGCATCTCTACTTTCAGGCCGTATTTATGACGATCTTTATGTGCGGAACAGTATCTGTCTTTAAAGAAGCACAAATTGGTTTATTACGCGATGCGCGATCCGCGCTTTGTTAATTAATACTTCAATGGCTGTATAACTCTGTTATATACGGCTATTGTTTTCCCAAGTGAATCTTGTTAACTGTAACTAAAACGTTGCTAATTACGAAAACAGCATTTCTGTTTAGTAACTTTTAAGTAATGCTATTATTAAAACGGGATAGCTGATAATTGACAATTTATGTGCGTAAGAGGATGAGAAATAAACATAAATATTACACGAATTTTTGTAAAGATTCTCAGTCGAATAAACAAGATTGTAAAATTGAAATCTTATTTTTATTTCTGAAAATAAGAAACAGAAACTGGAGATATTTAAGAACGTGAGTTTAATTTTCAAAAATATATGAAACTCGTTAATCTATGTTATGTTCGGATTATTGGATTACTCATAAATTTCGAAATATCGATGCAATTGAATATCTAATCCTTTTTTACGATATATACTGACTGAATAATAGAAAAATATATCTTTTGATTTTACCTTTTCTATCAGAGTTTTAATATTAAAAGCATTATTTATAGATTCTCTGCTTTCTAGTTTAATTTACTTCTGTCATTTTAACATATCAGAAGGATATTATTCTTCTCGTTTCATTATCTGCCGAATTTTTTTCGAAAATTTTAATTTTTAAAAAGACTGGAAACGAAATTTTCAGAGTTATCCGAGTTTGCGCGCCTGTAACTATTTAAAAAGTAGCATTAGTATTCAGGATTAGTATTCTGTCATTTTAACACATCAGAAGGATATTATTCTTCTTATTTCATTATCTGCCGAATTTTTTTCGAAAATTTTATTTTTTAAAAAGACTGGAAACGAAATTTTCAGAGTTATCCGAGTTTGCGCGCCTGTAACTATTCAAAAAGTACCATTAGTATTCAGGATACGATAACCCTCGTGTAGGGTCGCTTTAAACGTCTTCAGAAAATGGAGTAATTTTCGAAGGAACGTGGAATATGGCAGGAGGAGAATCGGGAAGAGCACGAGAGAGAGAGAGAGAGAGAGTTGCGAAGGGTTGCGAGCGAGGCAAGGCAGTTTAAGCCGGAAGTCGTAAAGTGCCACAATGCAGCATCATAACGTCCAACCCTCCGCGCTCATCGTCTCGCCGTCGTTTCACACGCGCACAGGTAGTACGCAATTCAACACGGGGGCGAATTGTTCCTTAAAGTCATTCCTCGCGTCGCGTTGCGTTCATAGTTTCAGTATTGATCTTCGTTGCGCAAAGTGGATGCCGTGTAAAGGCTATCCCGAGTCGTTGTCAGAATTTTAATCATTGGCATTACTTGACTATTTTTTTTTTTTACGACAGTTATTTATAGGTATTCTATAAAAAGATATATGTGTTTCGTAAAAACTGAAAGAGATAGGGAGGCATTTCGAATTAATAATATTACAACTTGAATTGTGTATAATTGAATCGGCTTATCGATATATATATATATATATTTTCATATTTTTTCCAAATCTTCAAATTAAACACGAGAAAAAAGAGAACAATATTTTAATTTTATCTTCACCTTCCTTCTGCGCGTCATTATATACAACTATTTGTTTGCAATTTAATATATTTCAGACGTAAATTTCTATCTTCGATAAATGATATAAAATTATAATAAAAGCCGGTTATATAAAATGTTGGTTCCCAACGAAGTATCTTAAAATACCGGCGAAATCTCGGAAAGACCTAATACGAAGAAACCAGTTTACGGCGCCTCATAATTACTTCTTGGCGTCCGATTATAATCGCTATAATTAACGGTGCGAGGCTAAGTAAGCGCGCTGCCGTTTCGAAGAATCGTTTTCTAAGTAACGCATCATCGTTTCCATCGACGAACGGATCATTATTCCGCGTTAGTCCACGACCGGACCCTCGGACAATTAGGAGTTACGAGGAACTCGCGTTTCACGTAGGAAAGTGGAAACTATTACCGTCCCGGGCCAGAATATCGTAACACACAAAATATATACCTGACCCCGGGCATTGCTCGGGGTTTTACTATTTGCGCGTTCATTCGGCGAAGTCGAGTTTTCCGATGAGGTCGAAAGGTCCTTCTGTAACGAAACGCCCTTTAACTTCTGCCGCTTCGGCAGTGTAAAAGCGGAATATCGCGCGATACTCGTTTGTGTATGCGGAAGCGAATACCGGGATCACCGCACGCATACACTTACACGTGCGCACATTTACCCCATTGGACGACGTTGCACCGACTTCAACTAGCTTTTACGACTTACGTGCTATGCGTCTCAGACCCTACGCTTTACGTTTACGTTATACGTATATGTACGCCGGTTATGCCCTCGTAACTTCATCCGGGCGTGTCGGTTGCGCAGTCGAAACTTCCACGTAAAGGTATGAAGCTGGGGAGAAGAAAGGGGTAGGGATATGGAAGGGGTGCAATGAGAAAGACGAAGGGTTGAAGATGGAGTGAAAGGAGATTGATGAAAATGAAGGAGGGGCTATAATTTACATCGAAAACGATCTCCCCGGAAGTAATGCATAAAGTTTTTCACGTATTTTTGAACTTTGTTGGAGCGTTTGTTGTATTTTTTGCGATTTATAAATATATAATTTTCTCTTTATGTATATTAAAGAAATTAATTATTCAAAATATACACGGAGAGAATTTTCTCTTAGAATTTTCCCTGAAAATCAGCTTCTCTGATTAATATTTACCACAATAAAAAATTAATATGTACGTAGTGAATTTTATTATGTTCGTAGTAGTTGATGGAACTTATTTTATATCTTATTGTGGCAGATATTAATATTTTTCATTGTGGTGAATATTAATCGGAGAAAGTCTTACAAAATTGATTTTTCAAATAAATTCTAAGAGAAAATGATCTCTGTGTATACATTAAATTACATAATAAAATAATATTAGTATTAATTAGCTTTAATATGTCTTGAATAGATTTTTAATTTTCATTAGTAATAGATTATTGAGATGTATAGAAAAAATAGCGAAAATACATTATAAATTATTCGGAAAAAATCATTATATCACCGCTGATATAGTACTGTATATCGTACTGGCATCTCGTCGAAATATTGTCATTGTAGTGATTTTCGTTTAAACGGAACATGGCATTTCACATACATATATGTATTTCGAATCGAAGCAACGCATGATTCGTTTTGATAAGCAATTGATCGATTTGTGTTCGCCCGACTGAGCGTCTTTCGATCTCTAGAGAATTCAGAAAAGGAAATAAAAATTCCAACGCGGATTAATATTTCGCTAATTTCTTATTTTGTCAAGTAAATCTTTTTTCACCCAATATTTCATTTTAGCAAATCAGAGTCGTTGGAATAAATAAATTCGAAGACCTTTTTTCCGCGAGAGCGCAATTATTTATTGCCTCTGTCGACGCAGAAATATCGTTGAGCGTGACGGTGATTCTATATAAGTAACGAATTTCACGCCGGAATTAGTTACGTTACAATCGAAAAATCGAATTAACCCCTTTACCTTTATATACGAATGAGTTATTTCGCGCGCTCTGATGTCACTCGTTTGACGCTTCGAACGGGATGGATTGCATTTTTTATTTTATTGGTTCTCGATACTATATCACATCCCTCTCTCTCTCTCTCTTTGTGTGTATGTGTATACGCGACGCTCTATTGCGACATACGCGTCACTATTGATTTCCCCGGGTGCTCCTGGTAAAGGACACAATCGACAATCCGCGCTCGTCCGTAACTCGTGTACTCTCTCGGGGGTGTCTTTGAGGGAAGAAAAGGAACGGGCGGTAACCTATCAGGAGCTCAGACACGCGGAAGGTACGCTGGCTGGGAAAGCGCAGGCTCCGGTAGACCGCAAGGGATTACAGGATGCAAGGGTGGGAGGATGGACTGGAGAGAGGGCCACAGAGGGTTAACGCACACACACATATATATAGGGATGGATAGGGGATGGAAAAGCTGTAGCGGAGCGTGAAAAGCTGATGCGAAAATCATATACCACCCTGCGGCTTTACTATCAACGTTACATCGCACGGAAAGCTCTCTCTCTTGGTACGGCGTTTTAAATACTTAAATTTATGGTCTCGCGAGAACTTGCGAGAGAGACTACCATCGATACTGTGCATAACGTCGGATAAAAGTTTTGTAACATATTGCGCGAGATAACGGACAGGCTGGCACTTTTATCTGTTCTGCCAAACATATTCCGCAGACTGTAAAGGGATTAAAGCGATTTTTCGGATTACAAAACTGTATTTATCAGCTATCGTTGAATTGGATAAGTTAAATTGTTCATATAGCAGTTGCATCTTTTTTTTGATGAATCTTCTATGTACGTATGAATATTAGAAAGTTTTATTTATTCAAATTGCAGACTTTTTAATTTTCTTGGATGATGATAATAATAATGTAAATGTGCCGCTTACGCGCGTCTTATTTAGAGAGGAAAAGAAACACGGGTGCTTTATTTATTATCCTACCAGGTCTGGAGATTAAAACGTAAACAGGGTACTATTAAACTGAAATAACCGGATGCGCCGCATTTGATGTCATTGATATTAATTCAGCTTGATTATTAATTAGCCATTAATATTCCAACAGGCTAATGCTCTTCTACCTTCATGCTCGCCGCATACGCGCTTTTTTTCCGACTCGATTCTGTCGCATTTTTTTTTTAAATCCACCGTTTCATCCCCCTCGACAAGACAATTGCACAATTTATTTGTAGTGAAATTATTTATAATATCGCAAGCATATAGAATGTCACCTCGAACACGTGAATTTGTCGAGCTTCGGAGCTTCAGAGCTTCGTATAAAAGAATAGAGAGATGAAAAAAACTAAGCCATATACATCCATCAATTATAATAAGACATCCTCTCAGTTTCTTAAGACATCGACAAGAGTATCTAACGCGAAAGTAGAGAATTGCCGCTATTGAATCATTCGAAAACCCTGCGCGGAATAAAAATGATACTTCGACACAAAGCTACATCAGATTGGAGAAAAGAGAATTCCTTCACCTTTCCTTAATGAATTATCTTTTTGTTATCGATTAAAATGCATATACCCACACTAACGCGCGGCATCGACAGGATACACTCGAGAAAACGGGGGTGCGTTCTCGCGCCTGTGCACATCGAGTCCGACCTCCGCGGCGTTTGCTACCCTGTGAAACGGGCGCGCTTTTCGGCGCCGGCCGGGCCGCGCGAATCGACGCGCATCCCTCGGGAGCACGAGGTCAATCACGGCTCGAGCCCCGTTCGCGCACCTTGACCGGTCTCCTGGCAGCCTGATACGGGAGTCCCGGATTTTCGGGCAAATCGGCAGTTTTTCTGCCGGGATGGCCCGGCACCCCCGTAGGACCTGTGCGTCACCTGTGCAGGTGGGCGTCCCTCGGGAAACCGTTCGACGAGGAAAGTGGGGGTGAGTCGTCGAGTGACGTCGACGACGTGTCTCGATCGTCGACTGATTTCCTAATTCCTCAGCGGCCGCCGATGCGACGCGACGCCTCGGCTAGACCTGACTACCTACGCGCGAGACTCGTGACGCAAGCACTTTCGACAACCCGACGTCTAGGCGTAAACAGGAGGGCATGTCGGCGCCGAGGGCGCGTTAGCGTTAGCGGAGGAGAGGTGGCAGGACACCATCTGGGGGTGTTTCGGCGCCACGTGGCGGCCAGCGGCGACGTGGATCGCGATATTCTCTAAGTCTCGAAACTCGGAAGCGATGAAGTTGTACGTGATAATGATCGTGTCTGGTATTCTATAGTCTTTCGACTGGAATTTGTCTTATATTTTGGATGATTTTGCAGTAGCGAAGTGATAGCGTCTAAGGAATATCCAGGACCATTTTCTCATTGCTTCTCGCGTCATCTGACGTATTCTCCGACTCGATAATCAGTCGAGTGAAATTTCGTACGGAGTAAATTCGAGACGTCAGAATAATAATACGATACGCGTCTGATTTCCGGAAGTACGTATTTTAACACGTGGAGGGAGAATGGTGGCTTATCCCGAATTAGGAGACCATGCGAGGACGAGGATCCTGTTTCCTATGGGAAAACTGCGCGACCGCTCGACGAAAAGGACGAGGGTGGGAAGGGTCGAGAAGTCCTGGTGGGGCGAATTGATGCATACCTGCGTGGAAAATGCGTAGTTGGGGAAACTATGAAAGTCCGTGTCCCAGGAGTCCAGGAAAGAGAAGGATTTTTATTACTCCTAGACTCACACTCGCACGCATATTTAATTTCGAATGATTCAGACTTGTTTGCAACAATCACTCAAGCGTATTATATTTCTCTCTCTTTGTCACTCTTTTAGATTTTCTTTCATTCATATTCTTTCAATCAAATTTTCAGACTATGATATGTGATCTGAATTTTTATTCTATTAATATATTTACCATAAATATTATATTGCTTAAGAAATAAAATAGATTACAGATTTAAATTTCAATTTCTAAATTTTTTTATATATTGTGTGCACCGTGAGAGCAAAGTTAATATCAATTACTCTGTAAAAATATTAATCACTTGATATTTAAAACAATTAGTTACAACCATAGATTTTTTTTAATAAAGCCAAGATTTATGTATAGATTTAAAATCTTGAAATAGCGCATGTTTAAAAGACATCTTAAGGACATTTTCCGTCTTTAAAACGTCTTAATATTTTTTGGCAGATTATACCTAAACCTTAAACTGTTTCGATCTTAAATACAAAATTAAATGAATGCTTGAACAAAACACAATCCCTCGCAAAATATTTGGAAATCTAATACTTCCACAGTTAATATCTGACCAGTCCTTAACAATCAATTTCATTGACCTCTCTGTCTCTCTCTCTCTCTCTCTCTGTGTGTCTCTCTCTCTCTCTCTGTTCGGTTCATCCCGCAGGCACAGCTCTCCCGGATACCGCTTCTTTCAGTAACATGACCTCCTAATCGCGAGGGAAATTCACCCTCCCGGTGCCGGGAATTTTCTCGCCCGACGAAGACCTTGTTCCCCTCAATTTCCGGGATTGGGCTAGGTCAGGGAAAGCGAAAGCACGTGCGGGTTTTCTGCGCGCCTACTTGCCGTCAGGCGTCCAATTCTGGCACGAAGACACCATCGGTTTTTCACCGGTGAAAATATAAACGCGCCCGTGTGAATCCCGCAGGAGTCCCTGGTCAGGCCAGCTTCTTGCTCGCGCGTTTACTAGCCTGTTACATTGGTGCTTCAATTTTTCGTCAAAAGTCCATTTTCATGGAAAAATCGTGCTTTTCTCCGACAAAACTGTCGATCTTGTGAAATTGTCGACACGATTGTCATCTGACTTTATCCATTTATTTAAACACACATTGATACGATATGTAACTGATGGAATATATATAGCATGCAACGTTATACTGTTTGATTCTGTAAAAACCGCTGGAAAAAAATTACTGAATTTAGAAATAATTAAATTCGACTCTGACAGTTTTAATTAAGTAATTTTTATTTTGATAAAACTTATAATTGTTTTTAAATAAAATGCATCAAGATTTTGAGGGTTTCGAAAATTCTCTTTTACAGAGACATGGCTAAAAAGATTAATTTATTTTTGAAACTAAATATGAATTAAATCTAATTGAGAGAGATATATATATTGCTTTTTAAATTCTTTTCAGTAATTGATATTAATAGATATGTGATTTTCAAATCAAGCGTAACTCGTTATGACATAAGTTTCAGCAAATTTAGCTTTGAATATCAGTCTGATTTAAATAGAACATTTGATTGATTTGACGCGTAAAAGCTTCCTTTGATATATATTTACCGTATTAAATTATTAATTTAGCTCAATGATATTAATTCGAACGGTAATACGGGACACAATTATATAGACACATAAAAAAATCTCGTGATTATAAATGTGTTTCAATCCGTAATGAAGTAGCGAAATTAATGCGAGATATCGAAGAGAGCGCGCTGTAACTGTTATTTTGATATAGTTGTGTAAATATTTATTGCAATTTTATCAGACATTCGATCTTGTTGCAACCAACGTCATTAATACAATATTAGCAGATCTAATACAAAATTACAAGAATTACATACACAGAATAGCAAACAAATATGCATAAGGCTTTAATGAAATACGATCTATAAATAAGTACGTAAACTGCGATAAGTTGAAGCGAAATTAAATGTTTGCCTAATCGATAATGGGCAATAGGTCATCGGATTGACATTATGAATTATAGTGGAAATATCATACGTGCGTAAGACTATCTTGGAAAACAGTTTGATAGGCAAACACAGCTTGTTAGCCGGTCTGCATTCCTGATAAAAATCGCCTAGACTTTTCGAGAATGTTTTCCGATGTACCCGCTTTTCCGGGTTACTTTCAGGATAGACGAAAACACCTCCAGCTACGCAGGACCTCCTGGTAGGAAGGGTGGTTCTAGCTGGGGTTAGTCGTATCTATCAAACGACATATAAATATAGTTATGCCATCGCAAATTTCCCATCATGAGTCATTTAATTTCACCGTTGATTGTACATATTTTTTGCTCAAATTTAATATCTTACAAAAGAAAAATATAATTCGCTATATTAATCCATTAATTTCTAAAAGAAATACCGACTTTGTAGAAAAACAATGATAATAATCATTTCTTTGATGTAACGGATCGGTGTTACAGTAAGACTGCGGCTTGATTAATACTTTTGCATTAAGGTAACGTTAATATAAGTTTCCTCATACATAAATTATTATACAGTTCACACGATACGACTCTAATCTCATTCTTAAAACATTTAATCATCAGCGAGATCCGCAAACAATTATTTTCGCTATTAATTTGTACTTGTAGCGCGTTAATGAGTCCGTTTTGATCACGGTACTCTCGTCTCACTAATTATTTCAGGCTCGGCGATACGCAACGACGGGCGGCGAATTAAGTACGCGCGCGTGACGTGGCGAGGTCGCGCAAGGCGAGCAACCTCACGCGTACATACACGCTCGCCCATACAGGTTCGATGATAGTTTACGCGCGATCGCGCGGCTGGTCAATCGAACGAACATGCACGCGTGTGTCGCGTCGCGTGGCTGGAAACACCGGGGAACACCTATCGAGCGGCGATGCATTAAGGCATATTCATACGTAAGAATTGTTAGTCATTGACAATGTGCACTGCCAATGGAATGCTTGATCAAATATTCGACAATAGTATAAGAGGAAAAATTTATTATTGCTACCTTTTTCTTTCTTAGCACATACCATTCAACAATATGTAAAATCTTGTCAAACCTTGTCGACATTTTTTATGATATTATAGAAAAAATTATTCCATGCTTACTTTATTAGATGATGCTTAACAAAATGTCAAAAAATTTCTCTAATTATAATATATGTATCTAACATTTTTTTATATAAAAAAATATCTAATAAATTTATATGCATTAATAAGTAAAACTTTTGTACTCTCGTTTATAAAAGGTAAAAGGTAAACAAGAATAAAATATGTTACGCACATAGATACAAATTTGGTTCACAAAAATTAATTTATTTGCGTTTAACTTATATTTTTCCTTATACTTTTTCTCGAATATACATTTCCTTATTCTTTTCGCCAAATAATATTTCCTTATTAAGGAGGATCGTAGATTTTTTATTATGATCATCGCGAAATAGAAGTTCATCCGAAGAATCAGCGGGATGCTGGAATGGATCTAACCGCGCGTGAATCCCGGATCTATGATGTCAGACATAAGGCAGGACGGGGTTAACGCGTGTGGATAAACCTTAAATATGACGGCATTCCAACCGGCAACTCCTGTTCGCGGAGCCTACAAGGATAGAAAGGTGTCTGGCCGGTATAGACTACTCTCCGCGACAGTCAAAGCGGTTTGCCTAGTAGACGTCCGGGTGTATACAGTGCGACCAACAAACAACGACACACCCGAGCCATTGGAAAGTAGCGGTTCGTCAGCGTGTGGAATTTCGCATATTGCGATTTTACAATCGTTTATCGCGGATAACCATCCAGCATTTAACCGTTTTTATTTAGAATCTATGAATAGATGCTGGATCACGCGATTTCTCCTATTTATGCAGCACTTGAACATCGATTTGTATTGTGAAAAATGTTGAGATATATAATAGATCTTTTATAGTTCGTTCTACATACTCTTGAATAAAAAATATCGTGAATAATTTTAAAAGTATATAAAAATATATATAATACTTAAAATAAAGAGAGAATAATTTACTTTTTCGATAAATTGTGATAAGTATTTTATATCTTGGACAAGAAAATCATTGTATTATATGCTGTAAATTAGTTTTAATTATGGATATTAATAAGAAAAAAAGAAGAGGGAGGAAAAACCATGCTTATTAGAAAGCGATTGATGGATGGTAATTTTCGAAGAGAAGAGATTAAAAATAATTGCGTAATATCAGAGGGCTCATAATTAATGATGTACATGAAAATTAGGGATCTAGTTATCAGATTTCGGAAATGATATTGCAGATTGAAAGATGTCCGATAACTATGGATCGGCCTGTAAAAGTTTGTCTTAACGATCTGTACAGAGCTATCAACAAGAAACGTGAGAAGAATAACCGAGGTGCTAATCGCGAAGGGAAACGAGCGATTATTATCCCATAACGCGAGAATGGCTATTGCAAAATTCTTTATGAAATATCATAAAAAGTTGCATCTATTTCATTAGACATTAATGTCAAATAGAGAGAGAATAAAATTTAATATTTTTTTAAAACTTAAAATCTTTCCCAGCAACATACAGAATTCTTTATAGATTAATTTTTTCTTCAGCTTGTAGCGAAACAAAATATATGTATGTTTGATTATATTATTTCGCATTATTCATACGATTTACACCGCCGTGTTTAAATCAACGCTAGATTGTAAATCATTAATGATTGCAAAATGCATGATGATCAAGCAGAAGCTTGATTATTCCAGAATAAACCGTTCAAGAGGCGATGTTGAGGCGAAATGTCGTAATAATTCTGGCGGCGATAATCGTCGTAATTTTTATTAAATAATAATCCGAAATGCACGTATACGCGCGTTAGCTTTTACGATCGCGCCGCGTCGAGGCGAACCACCCTCATTAAACGAACCCCTTCACGCTCGCGCGCCGGATGACGGAAGTTAACACCCCGGCTTTGCGGACCCTCTTTGCGACTATATAGGCACGGCACCTTGTGCACCCATGTCTCTTCCTTCTCCTTGCCGTCTATACGTTATTATGCGTGCTAAAGCGCAGTAGCGTGGGAATAAAGAGTGCACGTGTCCAATCGCGTATAGGATAAAAATCCTTTGACAGGTATGTGCGTTCTTTTCTCTTTTGACAGGCTCGTTGTTACATAGGCGCGTCGTCACTCTCTTCAAACTTATATTGGAATATACAATACATTTCCGCGTGAATTTTAAAAAAAATAAATGCACACGCGTAAACATTGCATCGTATACTTATTGCGTTTATTGAAAGAATATTTCTCATGAAGATTAATTGCTCAAAAATATTTGTTTTCATATTTCTTGCAATGATTTGCGGTGTAATTGTTTCTTTAATTAAAGCGACTGATAAATTGTGACAGTAAAAAAATTATAATATATTTAACTTATTAAAAATAATTAATAGATTATTAAATAAATAAAAGATAACCGCGTATTTCTTTTTAAAATTAAAATTATGAAGATTTAATCTGAATATTGCATTTATAAATTATGCGGTACCGCATTAAATATGATGTTGTAGATTGTACGTAGGTTCTTTAAAAGGTGTATGATAAAGACTCGTGTCTCATCGTGGTAAGGAAAGTGGTAGACTGTGATACACACGGGATTTCCTTGCGGTCTTCGTGTACAGGATGCACTTAATTCTTTCGTTCTAACGTGTCGCTGCGCGCATATCCTTATGTTAATTTATACTCTCTCTGCGATGTAATCATAACCGCAGAGAGAATTCTAAGTTCGCCGATGGGGCCGCCTTTATTGCGACTTTTTTCTTTTTAATGAAATGGACCCGCGCATACGAGCGCGGCAACTATAATAATAGTGAATGCGGATGATAAATTAAAATGCAAGGTGCTAGAGAGAAAGAGAGAGAGATTTAACGTCAGAATTTATCAGCGACATTGTACGCACGAAGCACCGGGTGATACTTTTCTTAATGATTATCGTCCGCTGCCGCGCGTGATGAAAGTCTCGGAAATTAATTCTCGACGTTGATGCACCTTTCTTTTAACCTTCTCTTTGCGCGATGGCAACGACGCCGGCGAGCAGAAACGAATCTTGGCAAATTAAATTGAACATAACAACGTCATTTAGAAAAAAAAAAAACAATTAAAGTATCGTTTGTGACATTTTATAAGAAATATAATTCTTATTAATCTTCTCTGTAAAGATTGTGTTCAATTTTTTTAACGCTGCAGAGTATACATAAATGTGATTTAAAAGCTCGCGATTATGCTCTTTTATAAATAGATTATTAAATAAAAAATATTTACAAATTAAATAATAATTCATAAATGCAATATGCTTTTAGCAAGTGTTGATTTTAGCGTGAACACTCACAGATCATTTTAACAATATATGTCATACATGTCAACAATTATCTGCGGATATTTTTTAACGTTAAAGTAAACATTTATCATCTGATTAAAAATTTGAAAAAATAAAGTTTGTTAATTATATCGTAGAAAAAATCATTTATAGTCGAAACTATCGATACTTTAGTTAATAAAATGTCTTCACATATTATGTTTCCTGCAATTAATTGACGATTTAATATCATTGCAAATTTTGATTTGACTATACTCGTTATAGCTTTCTATAAGTAGTCTTGATCAGAGAATCTTTTATTAAGTGACACATTCAGGACACATACGAGATATTTTACTCGAAAATTTCAAAGCATTGATAAGAGATGTCGTAACATTATCAAAATTACCCTGTAGAAAATAGACGGACGATAAACACTGTTGATTGGAATTATGATTACTTCCTCGAGCGTCTCGCTCCTTTTTCATCGATCTTTCTGATCGTGTAATAAACCGCCTCCTCATAGAGAGAAGGATGTCCTTTCGGATCGATTCACACGTGGGAGAAGCCGCGTGGGTTTCTCAGCCACGAGGCTTGTCACTTAGTATTACTTGAAATGAACGATGAACCAGGACGACGCGGCATTACGAGTATCGAAGTCTGTATCCAATACAGGATGTTTCGAAAGTGCATCTACTTTACTGGTATATTTGAAAATTTAGCTTGATTAAAAGACCAGATACCAAATCGATGCAAATCTAATTTATAATAATTATCAAATTACAAATTGGAGTTGATATTTATGCCGTATAATTAACACTTGTTGTGATTTAATACACACATATAATTAATTATTTTAATTCGATTGTAATTTGATTAATTATATGTATATATGATTTATTATTCATAATAAATGTCTATATGAGAGTTGCACTAGAGTTTGATCTGGATAAACGAATTCTGATATAAAAAAATTACTATAATACTCTATTAAAATCCCGAAATGTTATGCGCGAACGTGACATTTTTACATTCAAAATAATTTCCTCCAGAATTCAAGAATATTTGTATTATTCTCTTTATATTGCGACGCGTATACGATACATTTTAATGAGAATATGCAGTGAAGCCGGTATAAAAAGTAAATAACGATCACATCGCGTGATAGTGAAATAAAATTATAATTGAACACTCGTGCGCGTGGGACGTGCGATATAGATATAAATGTATAACAATATTTATACCCAGGACACCAACATATAAATATTGCAACATGCATTCTTTTGCATATAAATATTCAGCTAATTTAATTTCGTAGAGAAAAGAAGTGGATGAGATGGAAATAATCGCGCGAAAGCGCAATCAGTTATAAATATTTGATGATATTTCTAGAAATATAAAAGCTTAATTATATATAAAGATATGGGGGAAAGAAACATTGCGACGTACGTATTTCATACAGAGTTGAAATATTGTTTTATCGATCGATTAGACTGCAAATATAATTGTATTGCAATATAGGAAGATAGACATCTCCCTTGTTTATCTTATGCAATCTTTCTGACGACTAATCACATACACTGAAAAAAAGTTGTTAACTTGACTAAATCATTCAACTTAAATACTATTTTGTTAATTAAATATGTAGAAATATTTCAGTTAAATATATTAAATCTAACAAAATATATATTTGACTTAAATACTAATATATGTTCAACTAACAAAATAGTAATTTAGTTGAATGGTTTAGTTAAGTTAACAATTTTTTCTTTATATGCAATCACAAATTCTGATAGTCATTTTTTTCATATTATTTTCGTTTTCTCTTTTTAAAGCAAAATAGCAATGAGAGAGAAAAGAAAGGATAATTTCGAGAACGATGCTGGTTCTCGTATATATGAAACATCTCTTTTAATTTAAAATAAATTTTGTGTATTTGATATCTATATAATATGTATATCAACGTGACACAAAATCTCCGATGCTCTGTTTCATCTCGCTTGCATGCTCCAGATACGTTTATAACGCCATTTAAATACGAGCACACGATATGACATTTTAACTACTTTCAGCAAAGCTTGTTTGCTTTATGATCTGTCGCAAAGTTTAATTATCAAAGCATAGCGAGAACTGATTTCAAAATTAAATGCAAAAACGCATAAACTTGTTTTTGCTGTTCTGTGCGGTGAATTAATTATTTTTTTCGATATGCAAATCGCATTATAACATGCGATCTAATCACTTTACTAATCGATCCGATTAAATCTTACTAATTGTGAGATAATTCTTTCACTGCGTAACGACACTCGTAATCGTTGACGCAAAATAGCGAAATAATTAATTGGATCATAAAACATGTTATTCATTAATATATTTGTCCTCTCGTGACGCACGAAATTGTATACGATAAATTGCATCAAAATTTTCTGAATAAAAGCGTTTCAAGGACCGCTATTCTCCGATAAGATAAGATAACGAACACAAGGAAGACGTATAATCAAAGTATCGAAAACACGGATGACTTTCGCAAGGATTGACTGGCATAAGATCGCGATACATTGCAATTATATCTGAAACGAACGAATGATACCGATAATGAACTGTCATTTAATCGCGACTTCGTAATTTGTTGTGAGACTTTACGCTGTGCTTGACCTATCTAATTTTTCGATGTTTAATGATTTAATAATTATTGTTAGATCTTATTGTTAGATGCTTCTTGACAGTCGTATCATAATTTTAAGCAAATTTTAAGTAAATGATATGAAATGACTTACTTAGTTGAAGTAGATTCTGCTTTCTATATATGAAGAATATTGCTGCTTTCCGGAAAAACAAATGCCGAGAACGATCTGCAATAGAAAAATTACGATTGTTAATTGTTAGACGCTTGATTAGTCTCTTATTAGATAATATAAAATATATTACATATATATGTATATTGATATGCTATATTGCGTTCACGTAGATTTAAAGTTATCACTTTGCATACAATAAATTATACAATTTTTCTTATTTGAAATTTCTCAGTTAATATAAAAATTTTTTTGAAAGAAATGATATTTTAATTAAAATTTTGAGTTTAATTTTGCTCGTAAATTCTTTCAAATTCTTGAAACTTTTAAATAATTAAAAAATATTTTGGCACTTTATAACTTTCACAATTAAAATGTGATAATGATAAAATTAAAATCCAATATGGGTATAAACGAATGCGAAGATGTTATCTGATTATGTCTCGCAGAAATTCTTTTAATACATGAAAGTTCAGTTTTAATCGCTTTATTCGACGAAAATATTGACAGAGCCTTTTTTTATCTGATTTTTTTCTCATATAACATATCGGAAAAGAGATTGAAGAGTCTGATCAGATGCGCAATTGCACACGTGATTTTTGGGTGAGTCATCGAAACTTCGATATATTGCCAGTTCTTAAAACGGCGCCGACATTTATCACTTATTGATTATCAAGTCTTATTTATCAGCTGCATGCTTCGGATGAAATTCTATTATTACCTAACATTCAATATTATCTGGCGGTGTGGGAGATAACGCGGTAACTTAATCTTCGCTTTGATTGCTTCGATTTCTCGCTATTGCATGTGATGTTTGCGAGACGATGAATCGTTCTATCTTTTATCGTTCAGAATTTCCTAGACTTTACAAACATAAATCTTGTATGGTCACTTATCTTATATTTTTCCTAAATGAATTACTAAAATGCAAACACACGCGTGCGCGATAAAAACTACATTTTTATATTGTTAACAAATATGGAAATAAAATATTGCTCAGTTTTCGTATAGCGAAGATATGTAAATATTGTACGTGAAATATGTGTAATGTAACATATTTAAATAGTACATATAAAATATTCAAAGATTTGAACAGAATATTTTCATCCATTCCTTTCGTTTTATTTTTGAAATATATGTATAGATAAAATGATTAAAAAGAAGAATCAGAAAATTATATAAATAACTTTAATGGCACACATACACATTTAATATAATTTTATCATAATGTCGCCATCTATCGATTTGTTCTGAAATTTCCATCGAACTGGTTAAATACAAATAGCAGAATTCTGTACGACGTCATGATAATTGATTAATTTACACGCTCTTTCAATACTATATATGTATATATATATATATATATATATATATATATATATATATCTACATACATGACTTTAGAATTTATATTATGCTTTATCACGATTAATCATGCCTCATCAGTATCATCTCGCGAGTTCCTAATTAATGATTAAACGAACGAAAGAGATCAAATCTTTATAAAATCCTTTCTCAGTTTTTCTCGCAAAATTTATTTCGACGTTTGCGATAAAGAAATAGAGAAAGAAAGAAAGAAAGAAAAGGAGAGGAAAATCGAAATCTGCATATAATTGTCTCTTTTCTTAAACAATTGAAACCAGAATTGTACCTGCATGAAACAACAAAGCGTAATTATTACTCATTTTTCTCGAAAAACATCTCACCTTGATGTTTTTTTTTGTTTAGCTTCATCAGGATACACGGACTTTGCTCATCGGACAATGTTCACCTGCCTACCGCGGAGGTTTCCGACAACGGTTTATCCAACCGGTAATTACGCTTTTCCAATGGCGAAATTACTTCCGAGAAGCCGGCCCGGGAGAGAAACGCTCGCACACACGGCGACGAATGTTTGATTTCCGAAGTCACGTCACTTCCTCGAACTACTCTCGTGTGTGTATTACACATTCTGAGAATCCCCGACGATGGATTCCCGTTTCTCGTATATACGCACGTTTTAAACTGACATATGCATATAAAGCGACCGCGATTCGATAAGGGAAATTAACATCGATCAAGCGACACCCCGACAGTAAAGTGACGCAGATAATTTTGGCGCGTAATGAAATGCAGGCTTGTTCCATATTCCGTTCCGTTCCGTTCCGTTTTGTTCCGTTTCGTTTCATTTCGAAAAATTAATTTTTTATTGTAATAATATAAAGAATATTATTCGCGAAAATAAATACCATTTTCTATTCCAAAATATCAAAATAATCTAAGAATGATATTTGTTCGCTCTGTAGATTCATCAAGTAAAAAAGTTAAGAAGAAACGGGGTTGACAAACCTGCTTTTATACATAGATTAATTCTTTATTACAATATAATATAAAGAATATTATTCGCGAAAATCAATATCATTGTGTATTTCAAAATATCACACACACACAAAATAATGTAAGAATTATATTTGATTGCTCTGTAGATTCGTCGAGTAAAGGTTAAGAAAAAACGGGGTTGGCAAATCTTTTTTTATTAGACTCTCTGTTCCGTTTCGAAAGAACATATAGATTAATTCTTTATTATAATAATATAAAGAATATCATTCGCGAAAATAAATACCATTTTCTATTCCAAAATATCAAAATAATCTAAGAATGATATTTGTTCGCTCTGTAGATTCATCAAGTAAAAAAGTTAAGAAGAAACGGGGTTGACAAACCTGCTTTTATACATAGATTAATTCTTTATTACAATATAATATAAAGAATATCATTCGCTAAAATCAATATCATTGTGTATTTCAAAATATCACACACACACAAAATAATGTAAGAATTATATTTGATTGCTCGGTAGATTCGTCAAGTAAAGGTTAAGAAAAAAACGGGGTTGGCAAATCTTTTTTTATTAGACTCTCTGCTCCGTTTCGAAAGAACATATAGTTTAATTCTTTATTACAATAATATAAAGAATATCATTCGCGAAAATAAATACCATTTTCTATTCCAAAATATCAAAATAATCTAATAATTATATATATTTGTTTGCTTTATAGATTCCAAGTAAAGGTTAAGAATAAGAAACGGGGTTGGCACACCTTTTTTCTTAGACTCTCCGTTTTCGCATCGTGACTCGCAAAACCTTCTTTTTTACAGCCCTTCTTTACTAACACTATATCATTTACATTATATTATTTTACTCACCACCTTTTCCGATACGCGGCCTGTTTTTGTGTCGACGAACGGAGGTCCGGCACGTGGTCTCTGAAAGCCGCGCGCAAAGTGCTCGCGATATATCGCATGTCGAGAGTGGGAGGGCTGCGGTTACCGGCTATCCCGATTTTACTGCATATTGAAGCTATAACCCGGGCGTTACGAAGCCTTTTAGCGGAAGTTCAGGGCGAGAAAGTGGAGCGTGGAACGGAGATGTATATTTGAACGCGAGCGAGCGAGAGAACTCGCTCGTATTCTCGCAGTTTCCGCAATTTCCTCGTTCCCTTTATATCCCTTTCTCTCTCTCTCTCCGGCGCGGACTGCAGTTCGTTTAATTATCGCGATAATGCCCGGCGGTGTCAAAGTTTATACTACTTGCCTGGTATACTGGAGCAGCCGCGCTCGCTTCTCTCCGGCTTCTCGTTGTCTCGCGGTATGCGAAGTGAATATAGTAACGAAAGATACCATATACTATATAGTATATAGTCTATTCGTTTCACTTTTTATCATTTATTTCAAGGAAAAGACTATTTCACAATCAGGGATTTTTTTATTTTGTGCCAGAGATACTTGTGATTTTTTAATAATTTTTTATTATATTTATTATAGTTATTATTATATATATTTATTATTATATTTAATTATATAACAATTTGATTTATTTTTAAGAGAATTTATATAGAAAATGAAAAGAGAAGTTTCATTTAAATATTATATATAATAAATATAAATATTATAAATAAATAATTGGAAAAGAATGGAAAATTTAAAAAATAATAATGAGTCGGTAATATAGAAAATTTATCGATCTTACGAGGATTTATTTTACCGTCAATCGGTAACAAATTTTTTTAATGTAGTTTGTCCGAGAAGAGGATTCTACAGATGTCGCTTATTTCTCATCTCGAGATTTCGTCGCCGCCTGCGTCTTCTCGTTCGTGAACAACGAACGTTCATGGCTGCGTGACTCGACGAGGGATCGATAGAAGTGTTAAAAATCGGGGAAGACGATCGCGTTTGAGAACAATTGATTCATTTAGAGTTGCGCCGAGTTATTTTTCGTCGAGATGACGGCGATTCCCGGAACGGTAGCGTTCGACGAATTCGGCCGGCCCTTCATCATCTTGCGGAACCAAGAGAAGCAGCAACGGCTCACCGGTCACGATGCGATTAAGGTAAAAATATTTAACACGAAAAGGATTCGTGTCGCATCTCGAGTACTTCTCATTTCGAGAAATTTGTCTCGTGGCGACGAAATATACAGGACCCATCGTCGCGAAGTATTCTCGATGATGTTGCATCTTCTCAAGATCAGCCACGTGAGAGGATTTAATGGCGGCGTTTTAGAGCTTGGTGACGAACAAAAGAGGAATTTTCATTAAGTTCCACGTCGAAAATTTATGTCTACTTTTCTCGAATTTTGTCTTTTTTATTTATTTACATTTATAGATGGAGAAAGGATGAATGAATTCTATGAATATCCCTGAAGAATTTGTAACTTGCTTTATGACCTTATAAGGCAATCTCTGTGGTTTTATCGAAATTACAGAAGAAACAGAATTATATTTGGATTTTGAGATATATGTATATATTTTTTTACATTTTTATCGTGATTAATATTTAAATTTCGCGAGATAATAATTTTCTTTTTTAATTTGTAAACTTAATTTATTAAATATAAAAAATATTTTTTTGCAGTCGCATATCTTGGCAGCACGCAATGTGGCCAGTATTCTTCGAACATCCTTGGGACCCAAGGGACTGGATAAGATGATGGTGAGTTCTGACGGAGATGTCACTGTTACCAATGATGGTGCTACAATCCTGAAGAACATGGATGTGGATCACGAAATTGCCAAGCTTATGGTTCAGCTGTCAAAGTCTCAGGATGATGAAATTGGGGATGGCACTACCGGAGTAGTTGTCTTAGCTGGTGCACTTCTGGAACAAGCCGAGCAATTATTAGACAAGGGAATTCATCCGATTAGAATAGCTGATGGTTTCGAGTTGGCAGCAAGATGTGCTACTGAACATCTCAAGACAATAACGGACGATTTTAAAGGAACCCCAGAAAATTTAGAACCCTACATCGACATTGCTATGACTTCACTTGGTTCAAAGATGTAATAGAATAGATTTTATTGTTTTGTTATTTTTAAACACATTGTTTATAATCTGTTTACTTATATATTTTTTATTTATGCAGCATTAACAAGCATCATAGGCAGATGGCAGAAATTGCTGTACAAGCTGTATTGGCAGTTATGGATCCTGTTACTCGTGATGTCAATTTCGAACTAATCAAGATAGAAGGAAAGGTCGGTGGTAGATTAGAAGATACTGTCTTAGTACGTGGTGTTGTTGTCGACAAGGATTTCAGTCATCCGCAAATGCCGAAGGTTCGCAAAATATCAGATTTTTATTATAAAATGAAAAAAATTTTTAATATATTAATATTTGACTATAATATATATTATATAGAGATTAGAAGATGTCAAACTGGCCATTTTAACATGTCCCTTTGAGCCACCGAAGCCCAAAACAAAGCATAAGTTGGACGTCACGTCGGTCGACGATTACAGAGCGTTGCGCGATTACGAGCGCGAAAAATTCACAGAAATGGTGAAGCAGGTCAAAAACGCCGGCACGACATTGGCTATTTGTCAATGGGGTTTTGATGATGAAGCCAATCATCTTCTATTACAAAACGATTTGCCTGCAATCAGATGGGTCGGCGGTCCAGAAATCGAAGTGAGCGTCAATTTCGTAATCTTATATTAATTCGATTTTTAATCAATTTTGTTGTCATGATTTTGCAATTATCTTTTTCTAATGATGAAAAAAGAGCACTAGAGGAGATGTGAGAGTTCTGGGAACCGGTTCATCTTGGTTTTGGTAATATTAATATTTTCGCAAGTTAATGTTACATTGACTTGCGAAAATAATGTAAATACTTTCAAAATCAGGTAACTAGTTGTCTAGTCTTCTTGCGGTGGCTCCAATGATTCAAAGATTATGAGATCTGAAGTAATCGCGATATTTTCTTCTCGTATTATGTTTTTTATATAAAGATACACAAAGGAATTAAATTACTTTTTCAGCTTATTGCCATTGCAACTGGTGGACGCATTGTACCTCGCTTTGAGGAACTGACACCGGAGAAACTTGGTCATGCCGGTGTCGTCAGGGAATTAACGTTCGGAACTACAAAGGATCGAATGCTGGTCATCGAGGAATGCAAGAATTCTCGTGCCGTGACAATCTTTATTCGTGGCGGCAACAAAATGGTACGCGATCACATTGATATAGAAATAATTTCTATGCAAGGAGAATTTCAATATGATACTTTTCAATGCGCATACTGATCAGACACCTTGCGATAGCAATGCATTGCAACTTATAAAAATTGTTCGCAATTTCTTGTGTTGAGTTCAATTTTTTGCGATGCAACATTTATTTTCGGTTCAAATAATTCTAAGAGCTCGTCTTAATTATATAATTAAATATATTTATTGTACTTTTATGCTTTTATAGATTATTGAAGAAGCAAAGCGGTCTATACACGATGCACTGTGTACCGTACGCAATGTAGTCAAGGACAACAAGATTTTGTACGGCGGAGGCGCAGCGGAAATATCTTGCGCGCTGGCATGCGCGGCTCAGGCTGACAAAATCAGTACTCTGGAACAATATGCCTTCCGTGCCTTCGCTGAGGCTTTAGAGAGTGTTCCTATGGCCCTAGCAGAAAATGCTGGTCTTTCTCCAGTGGATACTATAGCGGAGATTAAAGCGCGTCAATTGGCCGACAGAAATCCTGCTCTTGGTATCGATTGCTTAAATCGAGGCACTGCAAGTACGTACACAATTTTATACTTATATATATACCTAGGGTGTCTTATCAATCATTCCCAACTTTTTTTTTATTGTACAACAAAATGTTTCAAACAAAAGTTATTTAATTTTAAAGGGGACAGAAAATGGTACTACAGATTTTTTCAAAGAACTTTTTGAGGTCATTCGAAGATTTTTTTTTATAGAACCACTACATTTTTTTATATACATTTCTTCGCAATTTTCAACATAAAAAATTATAAGAGTACAATAGCCAAAAAATGAATAGTTTATTATACAAAATATACTTAAATTTGACATAATTTTACTTATAAAATATCGTAAAATATTTATTTTTTTGATAATTTTACCTGAATACTTTTATACATAAAATAATGACAGGAATTAGTTGGTATATAAAAAAAGTTTTTTGTAAAAAAAATGTAGCTGCTAGTTACAATTTACATACTTTTTGTTAAATAATTGTATTTTCTTTATACCAATAGATTCTTCTCATTATTTTATGCATGAAAATAGGTATTGAGGTAAGATCGTGGAAAAATTAATGTTTTAGAGATATTTCATAGTTTTTTTGTAAAATAATATCAAACTTGAGTACAAAATATCTCATAAACTATTTATTTTTTGGCTATTTTACCCTTGTAATTTTTTATACTGAATATATTGCGAGGAATTGATTTATATAAAAAAATATAGTAGTCATATTTTTAAAAAATTGATCTTTAAATGGCTTCGAAGTCCTTTAAAAAAGTTAGTAGTATCATCTTCTGTCTCCTTTAAATTAAATAACTTTGTTTAATTTAAAGGGAAATTGTACAATCAAAAATAAAAAAAATTTTTGGGAGTGATTGATTAAAACAGGATACCCTGTATACTATCTTTTATACATTGATATTAAAATTATCACTAATTGCGTTGCAGATATGAAGAAACAGAACGTCATCGAAACTTTAACGAGCAAGACGCAACAGATTTTGTTGGCTACACAGTTAGTTAAGATGATCCTGAAAATCGATGATATAAGGTCGCCTAGTGATTTTGGCGACGCACCTTAAAAAGTTAAATTTAATATAATAAATCATCATATAATTAATCAAAATATAACAAGTTTCATTTTTATTATGTACGTTTCATTATACTAGATTCCTTATTTTTTACTCTTTACATTGCTTCTACATACTGCACTCGCATTTGTAATAAATAACATTATATGATAATAACTTATATATAATATATATATAACAATTATAATATTATAATATTATAATTTTATATTATAATATGTATAATTAAATATATATAATATATACAATTTTAGTTAATTGTATTAAATACTATTTTTCATAAATTTGCTATAACATTTGCTATTTGTCATAATTTATACAATCACATCAATGCTTCTACGTATTGCATTTGCATTTATAACATCAGGAATTTTATTTGCTTAAATCAAATACTGTTACTTCTCAACTTGCTAAAACATCGTAATTTATATAATAAAAGATCATGATATTATCTCTGATTTTTGTACGAGTGTAATATTAATATCTGAGAGCATCTAATTTATAGATACTGTTATCTCTTATTTCCTGTATCTATCCTGTCCAAAAAAAAACTAAAACATTTTTTACATTGGTATATAATGCAAATTTTTGCTAATTTTAATATATAATACAAATTAATATAAAATCTTCATTTTAAAATAAAATATTTCTATCGTAAGAAGTATGAAAAATGGAGTAAGAACTGTCATCAACGGCTTTATTTTCACTTTAGCAACACATAAATGTCACATCGAGTCAAGGTGTGCAATTGTGTAGTATTCTGTTTATAACATCTCTCGAGAAAAGGTATATCCTTTTTCTTTCTTTTTCTTTTCGGACACTATTCTGTGGAATATGTAATGAACAAAATCAATGACAGACTGGACGAAATAACAAATATTGTTATGATCTATTCATAAAATGGCACAAAATACAATCGCATGTACATATATTTATAAATTAAAAATATAATAACAATATATATTCTGCCTATTTCTTTCGGTCGCCTTCATATTTCTTTGTTTTTCTCATTCTTATGTCGTTTTGACATCAGACTCTATTTTTTGTAACAATTCTTTCTCTTTCTTTCGTATCAAAATATACAATCTATTCCAACACGTAACATTTTATATCTTTTCTTGCTCTTTCTATCTCTCGCGAGATATTTCCATTTTATACATTAATTACATCTTCAACAAGTTTTCAACTTTATATGTACAAAATTCTTACAAGGATTCGCGATATGAAGCAATAAAGTTTCAATATGTATAAATTGATAGTTTTATATTATTATCGTTTTCATGTATTTGTTTACATTACTTTCTTAGGAGCACGAAAATTGTTTCGTATCGCGATTTGACTTATATTTTTGAAAACTTAACAATTTTATATTTTGTTAAGAAAAAATAAATAGATTTTTTTGCGTGTCGCAAAGAATAGTGGATTCAAAGTAAAATCCTTGTAAGAATATTATACTTCATACCTCTCTTTTACACTTCGATGTATAACGCTGTACATCAACAATAACGAAAAATATCGATCTTTTTCACCCAGACCCGATCACACTTTTATCTATATAACAGAATTGACTTTAATGCGAGCGTGATTTGGAACAATGACATATCGTAAAATCTACAAATTACCCGAGTAAAAAAGAAACACATATAAAACATGATATATGTATATCGTTTTCGATGCGTCTATGTCTAATTTAGTCGGATTTTATCGGTATTTAACTCTTGTACGAACAGGGATTGGGACTAAGCAAGTTTCGGTTATCCGCGAGAATGACAATTTCAACTAAAAAATGGTATAGCACGAAGAAATCTTGACCATGATTATGCTTGTCTTCTGGCATTACACCTTTTTGAGCATGGGCAAATGAAGCACCTCGGGTACTTCGATGTCTTCTAACCGAATGTCCGATGGATTGAACGGAAATCTCACAGGATAGGAATATTTTAGATCCATTAATAGCTGAAAATGAAAAATACAATTAAAATGTATTATATGTTGCAAACATTTTTTGTCATTTTGAGCTTGTATTAATTTAATACATATATGATTTTAGGGTATTTTTTAGATGTTTGTCTAAGAAAGCTTACTTGTTCGTTGTTCTCGCCGCGTTCCTTCAGTTTATCTTGTACTTTCTTAATGAACGAGACAGGAACTCGACTCTCGTAATCGTCGGCTGGTGTGTACAGGTTCAGGATTTTTACTATTTGATTAGCCGACAGCTTGTTGCACATCTCGCAGACGGAATTAACATCTTCGTCCGTCTTACGTGCCTGCAGAAGCTGCGATGCCTGAATGATGGGTTGCAACGCTTCGGACGCGGTCTCTAGTTGTCGATCTCTACCCCATTGTTCTAAATGGCTCATATTATACCTTTATTAAGAAACACAGAACACATTATTGAGGAAATATATATATATTCAATATTCTAGTATGCAAATAATAAATTTCCCATCAATTTTTTTAAAATCATGTAGTTTTGCAAATCAATTATAGTCCATATGATTTTTATTTCAGCAAATAAAAGCAAGATTGAGCACTTTTTTCCTTACCGTATTTGCATACCCTTCGTCCACCGGCAGAGTTCGTTCCTCAGCAGCAAATTGTTCAGAGCACTGGCGCACATAAAGTAAAACAGTTGCTTGAACAATTGTACCACAACCTCGGGATCGACGCCGTGATACTGCAAAGTCTTGTGCACCGACGTCAGCTCGCCGAGAAGTTTATCCAGCTTCTGCTGCGTGGAGTCTGGCTCGCCGCCCATTGACGACGACCTGGGCCGACCGCTTTTGTCGGTCGGCACAGATATGGCTTCGTGCTCCAGCAAAGCCGGCACCGTGAGCGCTTGGATTCTCTCCTTGAGATTCGTGACGAGATTGTTGAAGATCCAGAGCGCCACGTTACTCAGCACGACGCGATACTCGCTCAGATCAAAGTTCCTTAGGCACTGCTCGTTCTGCCTAGGTGTATTCTCGATTTGGAACGGCTTGTCGCCGGAATATTGTTTCATGTTGTGCAACAACCGCAGGGTGTTGCTCAGCCAGAGCACTCTGGAGTCGAAGTCGTCGCGCTTCTTCAACACGCGTTTAACAGCGTTCAAATATTCAGTCAACAGTGATCGTACTTTGTCGTCGTCGTTGATGCAATCGGTGTGCCTGATGCACATGAAGAGAATATAGGCCGGTAAACCCGGTAACAATGTCACTGCTATACGGGGTTTCAGTTCTATACAAAATAATATAAAACGTTCAGTATAAATTTTCAAAGATATAGTAATACTACTATTTCAAATACCGAAGTAGTAAAGTGACATCACTTGACATCAAAATCACATCACTTTGACGTTTAATAATGTCATTAGACGTCCAAATGACGTACACTTTGCTACCTGAGATAATTATATATTGACAGATAGACTTATTAAAAGATGATGTAGATTTACCAATGACTAGATGACGTATAACCACGTTGATCTCTTCTTTCCTGAATTCAAACATTCCTTCGTAATCTCTTTCTTTCTTGCGAATGGCAGGCATGTTACTTCCATCTCCATAAGTATTGGAATTCGCGGAGCCGTTTACATATTCTACCGCATTAGGCACTAAAAAAAATTGAAATTTTTGTATTCCTTGCGATTTACAGACTTCTCAAAATATTCTTAAACTATGCTAAATTATGTCGCGTGCTGAATACAACATATGCAAGCGATGGTGAGTTATGGTCTATGATGTATTATTGAACTATCCGAAAAGTCTACACTGATACGTTCTAATTTCTATTTGTTGAATTAATATTTACGAAATTACTTAATTTTAGTATAACTAATTTTTCTTCTATCCAATAAAATGCTTGTGCTTCTTCACTCAAATCACAAATTACCGAATAGTTCAATAAGATGATGATTCATGATATCTGTCAAGACCACGCACTCACTCACCGGCGCCTCTTAGCACATAAGGGCGATCCTCTCCTTCAACTTTGGAAGCATTAAGATAAAATAATTTAAAATATGTGTATATATATTTGATGTTCTTCAAAAATTTTCTAACAACTCTCCACAGAGTAATATTTTTTTATTTTAAATAGACATAATTATGATACTTACAGCCAGCATCTTTCAGCCGTTTTGCCAGGATTCTACATTGTTTCTTATAGCGTCTGCATTCCTCTGCTATTTTATCATATCTTTCTTGAAGATCCTTTAACACAAATATAATGTCAAAATATATATGTGTGTGTAATTAAAATTATGATTAAAAATAAAAACAATGCAACAAAATAAGTTGAAAATAATACAATCAATTGTATCTTATAGATATACAAAAATTCGCTTTACTTACTAGATTTTCAGACGTTAATCTGGTAACCTCGTGTTGCATGTAAAGTTCCGTTTGGGTTTGTGGCGATTTGCTCAAATTAATGGAAAGTAGTTTCTGCTGTTTCTCTATTTCTTCTTGCAACCTGTCTATTTCGTTTCGCCATTCGTCTCTTTGCGCTCTCCAATTCCTTTCTTTTCCTTGCAGCTCATCCTCCAGTTGCCTTCAAAACAAAACATAAATTTTTCTTTTTTTTTTAGAATTACCGTGATTACAAATTTCTTGAATTGTTCAATCACAAATAAACTGAATTATATGTTAAGCATGAAATCGTGCCTGTTATTAGTGCCAGTATGAAATGAAAATGTTGGAGAGACAATAATGATTGGAAATAATAAATCGTTAGAAGATTTAGCATGATTCATACAACACTGATATATACTTGCTAATATTTTACAAAAATTAATGACTTGGCTTAAGATGTTTCAAGACATTCATGATATCGTGAAATTATGAAGTAATCTTTTTTTCTTTTTGATTGAACAGTTCAAAACAAAATGCTTAAACGGGTCGCAACGTGAGAATCTGCTCAACTCACTCTCCTCCCGGTGCCTTTGTCTTAAGTTTACTGAAAATTGAAGTGCATGCACAAAAAGACTGTTGTTAGACACGGCACTATTTTATTATATAATTAACTCGTCTCGTTAAGCGCGTGTCTCATTTCTTATTACCTGTTAATTTTTTTCTGCGCCTCGAATGCAAGTACCAGCTCGCCGTCTTCGTTTATTATGTCTACGTCGCGACCGTAATTGGCACCTAAGTTCTTCATTCTGCGTGTGTTATCAGCCAATACACTATGTAGCTGGATACACTCTTCTCTTCTTCTTTCTAGTTCTCCCTGCAGTGCCTCGAATTGTACTGTAATGTAATTATGTCAATATTATTCCGTGCTCCTTAGTCGTATTATGTTACATATTATTTATATCATTGGCGACCTTGACAATTTAAGCAGGAGAGCATTCAATCACACACAAAGCAAATATCTAAAATGTATAATAAATGTGTATCGAAAGAATTTTGAATAACTTTTCAAACATATAATTTTCACAGCGTTTATAAATCATTATATGGTCATATTTTAGTATAACTTGTTGGTTCTATATATATGCTTGGAGTATTTTTAATGTTCAAAGATAGCAGGAATTGAAATTATCGATAATATACTGATATATAATAATCGATAATTTTATACCAACAAGGTGAGATGTATGACGTATATATAATGAAAAAATATCAGTTATAATTATTCTGTTAAGATAATTAGTGCAAAAAACAATGAACACGAAGACAGTATTCAAAGGATAAAAAGGATAGAAAACAGAAATCCAGCACAGGATAGAAAATAGAAATTATAGAAGATATACAATGTGTTTATCTATGTCTCTTGTGTGCTTGAATTCTTAGCTATTGAAAGATACAAAGTTGCATGGTTAACTCATATGTTAAAAGCTAATTTGTATGTCTACAATGCTTATTAACAAATGGAATGCAGGAGATAATTAATGAGTTGTAATAATAAATTACTCATGAGATTTTGTTGCGCGGATGATGGGCTGCCCAATGACACCGTCTTCCTCAACGAGTTCAAGTCTTTTTTAAGTTGCGAATTTTCCATTTCCAGTTCTTGGAGCTGTAAACAAACCATATTGTCTCAGTTCATCGTTAATCCGATAACTGATAATAGCGATAAGACAACAAAGCACACAGTGAAGTAGGTTTATATATCGATACCACCTTAATAATGTTTAAATTATGTCTTAACAATATAATATTGTAAACTTGTGTGTCAGGAACAAAAAATTGACAAGTGCTAAAATATTTTTAATATTTTTCAGAAAAATTTGGATTGTCAGAAAAATAAAAATTTGACAGAGCTATTTTTCTGAATAACATTTTCTTTACTTACTCTGAACGAATCCTGTGTTCTGGTGGACTCCTCGTTACTATCGCGTTCCAGATCCTCGACCATTCTGATCAATCTGCCCTTCTCTTTCTCGACATCCTTCAGTTTCTGCTGTAGTTTCAGAACTAGACCGATGTCCACGGGTGCGTGTGCAGATGTTTCCGGAGGCGATTTACTTGATTGAACTTCTCCGTCCGGTGGACTGTCTGATCGTTGTTGATTCCAGTCAATCGTTTCAACTCGCGAATAAGGCGTCGACGACGAAGCTGTGGACCTCACGGAGCCGTAGCCAAAATCCTGCGGCAAAATCGAAAAATAACTTTAATCGGTATAACCAGTTGATATAATGAATTATATTAATATTTTTTATGTTAATATTTTTCATCGCATTAAAATTCAAATTTCTTTTACATAAATTATTCTTGGGTTCATTTAATAGTATCCCAAGTAGCAAACTGACGTCGTTAAATGTCAAAATAACGTATGCTATCTGGAATTTTATATCGACTTACGATGTTTTGATCGTCTTGTGCAATCTCCGTGGACGCTTGTTGACCACTGCCACTGGAAGCGTTGCTCAAGGAACGCGAGTGTCCAGGTAACGCGCCCAGCTTTTGTTCCAACGTTTCTGCATGCTGTTCCAGCTCATGGTAGTCCTTGAGCAGTCTCTGATAGGCTCCACGATCCTGATCCTGTTCCAGCCGAAGCAGATCTTTCTCTTGCTCGAGACGGTATTTTAGATTCTCCTCAGCACCGCGTTGGTTGCTCTTCAACTTCTCACTCGCTATTGAAAGGTCCTTTCGTAATCTCTCGTTCTCCTGCTGTAACTTTTTATTATCCTCGTTCTTTTGTAGAGAAATCCTTTCTTTATCGTGCAATATATCCATCTTTTCGTCTCTCTCCTGTTTCAGAATTTCTTGTATATTTTTCAATTCCTTCTCTTTTTCCCGAATCACCCCTTTCAACTTTTTATTCTCAGTGTCGACGGATTTCAAACCGTCCAGTTTGAGCTTCAAATCCATCATTTCATTTTGCATATTCTTCAAGAATTGATTTTCCTTTGCCTGAAATAATAAGTTCATTTATAAGTTTCATTTCTGAAGTGCAATCTTTTTTTATATATATTTGTATTATTCAATTCATATATAAATAATGTTAAAATAATAAGTAATTTATAAAGCTTATACACTACAAGATAGATAATACGCCACTTACAAATTCGTCTATCTTTTGTTGCAACGTAATGATCTTCATTTCCAGTCCTTTGTTGAGTGACTTGACATGCTCTACGCTTCTTGCTTCGGCTTTCAATTGCCTGAAGATCTTCCTCGCCTGACGCTTTCTGAAGCACGACTGCACGATAATGATGTCCCTAAGTTTCTTCTTACACGCCATTCTTACGAGGTATCCCCGGGCGAATCTTTGAATCACCGTTGCAGCGGCATTGTCCTTCATTATCCTGTATTTGACGCGAGCCATGTATCCTCTGCCATACGTCTGCAGGGCAAGGATTGTGCGTTTCACTTCCAAATACCATCGTCTCTGCAGCCAACCCTTCAAGTGCGCCTGTAGCTTTATCACGGCTCTTTCCCTCCTTATGGCCTCCGCCTTTCTTCGCGCAATATAACCCCTACCGTATCTCTGAAGACCGAGGATTGCTCGACGGATCTTCAAATACCTGTTACGATAAATCAGACCGCGCACGGTTTTCTGAATCATCACGCAGGCGTCCCGCTGTTTGTCCGCACGCAGTTTCTCCAAATAAGCTACTTGACCGGCCCTGAAGAGCACCTTGGTCTTGCCAAATTTGAACTTGTCTTCGTCATTGATATACCTAGCCAGTATACGTCGACAAGTCTCCTTCAAATCGTCCCGCCGTATCTCCTTGAATCTACAGAGACAGCGATACCTTTGGAAGAAGTCACTATATGTTCGCTGGCTTGGAAAACCTGCAGCCGAGATTCTGATGGTCTCCAGAACACCGCAAGCGCGCAATTGCTGTACCGCTCGCACCGGACTGTATTCGAAGGCCTCTTTCGCGTCATTAGGTTTGATGCAGCGAATATAATGCGGCGTCGTGGCGTTCAACGTGGCCATCAACATGTTAAGCGAATCGCGAAATTGCGAGCCGACAGTCTTCTTGTTTTGCTTGTTGGAGTTTGGCTGTGTATTCTTCTGCGTGGACACCTTCACCCTGGTATGCGGTACCGCCAATTTTGGATCCTCATCGCTGAATAGTTTCTTCAGTAGCTTGTTCTCGCTGCCTCTTAGCACGTCCATCTGTTCCTCAATCACGGTATCACGGTTTTTCTCCAGGAAGCCCACTGTTTCATACTGTACAAGGTCGGCGAAGTGGTGAATGAGAAAAGCTGAAGTACCAAACCTTGGTTTCTCGAAATGCTTTGATTTAATACATTTCGTGTACAGTTTCTCCGCCCAGGAGGCATCCGAACCCTTTGGCATGCGACACTCTTCGTCCAACAGATCCAGGATCCCGAGTTTAGTCTCGATCAGATCAATGCACGGCTGATTGTCATAGAAATCGATGAAAGTCCACTCAATGTCCTCCTTCAAATACTCCTCCTGCTCCAGCTTGAAGACGTGCTGATTAAATTGCTGCTGAAGCTTTTCGTTTGCATAATTAATGCAGAACTGTTCGAACGAATTCACCTCAAATGTCTCGAAACCATAGATGTCCAGCACACCGATGAAATACTGTGCTTTGGTGAGAGACTGTAAGGAACTGTTGATGCCGATCACAATCCAGTTAAAGAGCTCGGCGTAGATATGCTT
Source organism: Nylanderia fulva (assembly GCF_048542155.1). Taxonomy (NCBI): domain Eukaryota; kingdom Metazoa; phylum Arthropoda; class Insecta; order Hymenoptera; family Formicidae; genus Nylanderia; species Nylanderia fulva. The sequence continues at coordinate 70,879 of NW_028190368.1, read as the reverse complement.
GGCCAGAGCGTCCCGCGCGAAAATCGCTTGTTCCACGTTCATCGGCTTCAGGAAGACTTCTCGCATCGATACGATCTTCCGATGACACAGCCACTTGCGCATCGCCTTCACGTCGATACCGAGCAATTCGGCGATAATCAGCAGATGTCGATTTGATGGAGAGATGTAACTGGATTCGGTGTCCACCTCATCATTCGCGTCCTTGACCTTGCAATTACTTATTTCTACGTTACCTAAGTGCAATATGGCGGCTAGAATGCGCAGCATGTCATCCTGCTGCTTGGACGTGAAGCCCAGCATCGTTAGCGCACTGATCGTGTCGTCGAAGCCCTCGAGATCGTCCACGCCGTCGATCGTGGGATTGTCGCCCTGATTGAGATAATGGAACTGATTCTGATCGGATAAATACAACTGGGGAAGACGTTTCGCTGCCGAGCACATCTGATAGAATATGTGATAATTTCGTTCTTCGTTCGCCTGGAACACGACCCGCGATTTCTCCAACAAGTAGGTCCTCATGCTAGCGCCGGTGATATGGTAGTTCTTATTAAAGTGGATCTCGATAAATTTGCCGAATCTTGAGGAATTGTCGTTCCTGGTGGTTTTCGCATTACCTATCGCCTCCATGATGGGAGAAGAGGCAAGAACCTTTTTCTCGACCTGTGTCTCTGTTGCTGATCCACCAACGGTCGCAAAGTATCGCATAGTATACTTTGCGGAGACCGTTTTGCCGGCACCCGACTCGCCAGAGACGATAATCGACTGGTCATGGTTCTCCCTAAATAAAATTGAATAAAATTAATATTATATTTTCTTCGGTTAAATAAAATTCGATTTAATTTAATTACATCTATTTTTTATTGAAGTATATTTATAAAAAATAATTTATATAAAATAATGACATGTTTTAAATAATATCTTGGAATACTTTACACTTGATTAATATTTTTGACAGTTATCAGCTGATTTCTGTCAAAAAATATTTTTCACAGAAAAAGGTATTAACAAGTTAACGCTATATTCATATTTTTTGACAGAAATCAGGTGATTAAAAGCGTTAAATTAAATTTTAAAATTATGATATATTAAAAATATTAAAATATAGTATAATATGTAAATAATATGTATATTGTAATACCTTATCCGTGAATAATATTTTTTGACAGAAATCAGCTGATAGCTGTCAAAAAATATATTAATCGAGTTTAAAGAGAAAGAGGAAAAGAGGCAAAAATACTTGTGAAAATCGATTTAATGTGCTTTTTTTAAAAGGTTAAATAAGTAATTTAATATTCTTTAATATTTTCTATAATTTGACAAAAAAATTTAATATTTTATAGAATGCTAATTTATTATTTAGTAGAATTATCGATATCTTCAGCTTTCTATCTATTCGTCATTTAATCCAACAAAAAAATCTCTGACCTGCTTTTTTAATTAACATCAATATATCTAGACATGTGTATCAGTGATCTAATCAATAGATAAATGGAAGGATTAGTCACCTTTCCAATTTCGTGTAGGCTTCCTCGGCGACGGCGAATATATGAGGTTCCAGGTCGCCCATCGCCTGGCCCCTGTAGGCCCATATCGTGTCATTCCCGTAGATGGGTAATTCGTTGTACGGATTGAAGGCTACCAGGACGATGCCGCAGTAAGTATAGATGGAATGTCGTTGAAAGCGGATCTGAAGATTGTAGAGGACAGCGGGCTCGTGAAGAAAGGATAAAGATGTGAGATTGTTCTCTCCTATAAGAATGTCGGGATTTCGGAGCGGTGGAAGATCCACATCTGATTTGATTTCCAATTTCTTCGTCTGATTAGACTCTTCTGTATGTATTTTCAGCGTCGACTGATTCTGCTTGTAGTTCTCCAAGAGGACGGCACCCTCCCACACTTTCTCCGGATGCGGCACCCATACTCGGCCACCCTACGATCGATTATTATTATTTTTTTTTTTTTTGCGTCAACAAAGTTTTGCTAAGTTTATTATAGTTTAATATAAACAGTGCGCCGCATCCTCGTTTATTAACGCGACAAAAGTTTATAGAATTATTAAAATATCGAAATACGCAGATATCGAAGTTGTAAATACATTTTTTTATAAAAAAACACATTAGTTTTAAATTCAATATTATCGGATTTGTATTACTCATATCTTTATTTCAGACAAGATCAGCATTCATTTTATCTATATCTATTGCGTTTATATTTATATCGTGCTGTGTAATCGTTCCTTAATTGGTCATCGAGTGACTTTTCAAGCATTGCAAAGACGACCTGCTTTTTTCTTTTAGAGTTTTGCATAAACAATGCGAGGTCACCAATAAAAATATATCGATTCGATTGACGAATGCTCCAATTTGTCGTCATTTCATGCATTCAATGTTATGATATACCATTTACATATATGACAGAAGATTTACCGTTTGACCATAGAAATCACCGTTCTATTCAACAATACTGTTTAGTATAATTTCCATTAATCAAGCATATGACTAACAAGTTAACGGCAACACAATGCCCTTTCGTCTTTCGCGAATATAAAACTGATCTAATAAATTGTGAAAAGAAATTTTATTTGTTATAAAAAACATTCTACTGTAAAATTCACATTTCTCGTTATCTACCAAATAAAATGTAATATGTAAAAAAATCGCATTTTAGTTAGATAACAAAACTACAGATACAAATTTTGTGATAGAACATTTTATAATAGAAATAAAATTTTCTTTTGCAATTTATTATGTGGATTACTTTGATATTTGCAAAAGACAAAAGAATATTGTCTTGCTCTTATCTTGTTAACGAATATTCTTGATTTATATATAATATATATAATTTTAAAATTATAAATATATATACAATATATATAACAAAAATTTAAATATTTTTTCGAGTTTAAAAAGGTATAGCCATGTCCAAAAAATTAGACTATCATGCAGATCTTGTAATGTCATGTTGACTTATAATTGAATAACTGATCCGAGTTAATTTTATACACACACTTGAGATTTTTTATAAACGTGTGCGAGTACTTTTCATAAGTGAACATAACGGTGTATCTTTGTCAAACCTAATAGACTTTCACAATCTTTAAGCGAGGATCCTTAGCTAAGACCACGTATATATACGACGAAGCGAACGTATTACCGTCTTTCTACCGAGACCACCCAATTGTATTACAAATGTACTAACTTGAAGAATGTCAAGCAACGGTAAAATGATTTTACCTCTGAGGTCGCGACTTCGCCTTTGCCGCCCTACATTTCGGATCATCCCACAAGTAACGTTCGCGATCCATAACAGTAATCGGTACACTTTGTGGTCGAAATAATTCGGGTACACCGACTGCGTCCTCCTTTACGCATGACCGAGATAAAATCATCTCTCTTAAAATATTGCTATATTTCAAAAGAGAAATTACTGTCTACCTAATATAATTCATTTTCTACATAATATAATTAAGTTTCCATAAATATATTTAGTATTTTATATACCTGAACAAAAATATATTAATAAAACTATAATATTTAAATAACTGGAACTCCGTTGATATAAATTTTCATTGTAAGAAACACTGTAAAAATCGCGCAATCTGCAAATTAAATTTTACAGTCTAACACTTAATAAATGAGCGCAAGACAAGTTAATGACAGACAAGTAATACACGTATAATTCACAATGAAATAGTAATTATAAAGTAAAGAACAAAGTGTTAGATGGGATTCGTAAACTTGCAATACTTTGCATTAACGATAATGGACTTTCTTATTAATTACTACAGCGATAATCGCTTGTAATAATTAATCGCTCCTATCTTTGCCGTGCGAAAATCATTCAGAAATGGTAAAAAACTGTCAGTTTTTTCCGCTGTCATTTTAAAATATAACTCATATATAATTAACAATTTTTACATGATTATGCGAGCCAATTAACTGCATTTAAAAAGGCGGCGAAATGCGTGACCCTGAGCTTCGTTCCCACAGTGCACGTGTGTCATTAATTACGCAAGATACCGTTGTATCGGATGGAGAAGAGGAGTAAAAAATGCAAGACACAAGTAAAACGTAAATGTCATCGGTAAAGTCACCGGCGCGGTATAATAATTATACCTCTTATCTCTTCGTTCGTCTTTATCGATACATGTTTCTTTGTGAGTCGCAAAAAAAAGAACGCACAGTATTCATATTTTGCATATATATGCATTTATGCGAATTATCCTTGCGAAATGTGTGCGATATAAATGCATATATACGTACATGCTGTGTGATGATGTTGATAAACATCATAGCACGTATTTACGCACCGAAAATGCTTATCCTACCAGAATTGAAATATCAATGACATTCACGTGCCATGATGAATAAGCGATATTAGATATTGGAAATTTAATATTTTACGTCTCGGATCAATATAATTTATGTTTAATATAAACAAAGATGAACATGGAACAATATGAAATAATTTCGTTAGAATTTAAAAATATAATTATATCTTCTACGCTGTAAAAAATATGTAAAATATTACATGTAATATTATATTTTTTTACAGTGTAAATATAAATATAATTCCATTTAATGCAATCCACTAGATTAAAAGAAAATTCTTAATTATATTGAAGAAAAAGAGGAACTGTCATAACTATCTAAAATTTATCATAAAAGACAACATACACATATAGAAAAATATTTATACAAAAATTTATATATAACTCTTTTAATTTATAATTTATATAATTATATACGTGGTATTATATTTTTATTTAAAGAGAGAATCGATATGAATGTGTTATAAAATAAAATTTTATGCGTATTTCCGCTGCAAAAGTGCTTGTCTTTCTAACTAAGAAGATCATCATTATAATATATGTATATTAGCTTAGATTATATAAGAGAGACTTTCACTCAACTGATTCAAGTAAAGTTCACAAAGAGAAAAAGCAATAGAAAGATAAATAAAGCCAAAATATTCTGGAGAATCTGGTTCGTGGATCAAATTATAACAAAAATGTAATGTACATATATATATAAATACAAACTCTTTAGTTGTACCGGAGTTAATTAGACAAAAAATGCTTTTAATTATTCTTTTTATTTTACTCTATTTTTTAAATTATTTTCTTTCAAATATTTTTCTAAACTATTCAGATCCGATTCTTCGAATTGTTCAAGATTTTATACAGATTAATATATGTCTCGGCTAGCTGTCTTTCACCTGGTTATAGCATACGAAAGGAATTATTCCCATGCTCTTTATAATATACATATATCTGTAACACGCAACACGCGCAGTAGCAGCAACGGCAATTATCTGCGGATTTATGAAGAGGAAGAGGAATGAAAAACTTGGGCTCTCTACCGGGTTCCCACGTAGGTCTTTAATTGAAGAAATGTTCAGAAGACAAAAGAATCCGGTGGGTTCGCGCCTTAGAAAGTTACGGCGCATTTTACTTGCAATTATGTAACTCGTAATATAAGTTTGCTACTGATTCACTATACATATATCGTCTTCTGTCACAAATTAGCAGTAGCTATATATGTGTCAATATTCTATATATTCTACAAGCATAAGATTAGAATAACGCATTCATGGTAAATTAAATTGAAAATTAGATAAATATACACAAATAAAAAATTACAATTAAATTTCTATTTCAAAAATTTTAAATAGTTTTATATTTATCATTTTTATATATATTTATGTAATATTTTATTTTTATAAAATAAAATTTCTTCGTTAAAAAATTTTGTCTCCGTTGTGCAATGCCACACTTTTGTCGCAATTCGCATTTTGATCGATACTGTTCCAAAGTCGCGAAGGTCATTCAAACGATGACAGTTATGTATTTTTTTTTCCGAAACTTTTGAAGTAAAATTTCACGCAAATGCACGAAATAACTTTGTCTTTGATCGAATAACGCAACCCTCGCTCGTATTGTATTCGAGCTTCACTACCGATCTAAGGCTTCCATTGAATTTTGCGTAAAACTCCTCTATCGCTATTGCTATCGCGCGAATATTTTTATGTATAAGAATGAATCAGGACTAACTAAGAATAGTATCATAAATAAAAAAATAAAATGTTTTTTACACACTTAAAAAAATGAAATTTTGTGAATAATTTTGACCGGTTTACTTACGATTATATTAAATGCAATTTGTATGTTAAGACTTATTGAGATATCGTAATCAAAAGATATAAGAAAATAACACTACTGCGAAATAAGGAAATAATATTGTAACAAAAGAAATAAGGAAAGGAGCGTTTCAAAAAAATACTTTCTATGGTAAAGATCTTTGTTGAATAAAACCGCAATACCATGACAAGAAGAATTGATAGATATTAATAGTTTTATATAGAAGATCTAGTGAAGATATTTAACATTTGTAAAAATAATTGCATTTTTAATTAACTTGATAATTGAGAATAAATGGATATATAATTGTACATATCTTAAAAATATATGCTTAATACATTTTTAAAATATAGTATATTTCGTATAAAATTTCTGATTTTAAATAATCATAATGTATCAAAAGTTAAAATAATTGTGCTGCTAATTAATGATTTTATCTCCAATGCACATTTCTTTATCACTTATGTCAAATTCAATTAAACAAATGGTTTAAGACTCATCCATGACGTGTGATAATGACAATCCGATAATATTCTATGATTAGTTTATAAGTTGTGTGCACGCATTTTCATAAAATTCAAGCTTATAGGTGCATGGAAGCAATTGAAGGAACGTCACAATCTTATCATTACAAGGTCGTTTTGAAATGTGTGATTCATGCTGACATGGATTTCTTAAGCAAAAATCTAATTGAACTATTCGTTATGTGTAGTTTTTCAAAATTTGTCAACATTAATATTTGAAATATGAAATATGAAATAAAGTTTCTAATATATGTCGTGATAAGGACTTTTGAACACAATTGTTTTAAAAAATGATGTTTAAATGAAAAATCCAATTGCGGATAAATTTACAAGCGCATTGCAAAAACAAGTAATTACATAGCTGTAATAATCACAGTTTATATTCAATTTTTCGTGTCTGCTTAATATTCAAATAATAGTCTACATTTTTGATAAACACAAACTTTCGAGATGCTAAAGCGCTCCCGAATATATACTGATAAATTCCTAATCTTCATTAGGCGGAAGCAAGAGATGAGAATAATGAAACAAGATTATATACATACGTATAAGCATGTATATACACACTTGTTTATTGTGTTTTCATAGATCTTGAGGTTTGTACATATATATATATAAACCTCAAGATCCATAAAAAAAACTCCACGTGATAAACAAGTTAATCGAATTTACATTCTCTGTCATTGATTTCTCGCACCAACGTATTCTCTATTTTTTTATTTAATATATTATTAAACATAAAGGCGTTAACGTTTATGTATTATTACTATACATAAAATTATATTATTTCTCGCGAAATATCATTATATATTATCTCTTAATTATATCAAAAATAGAATTATAAAATTCAGATATATGTCAAATTATTAACACATATGCGATATTTTTTTCTGTGCACTATCCACGCGAAATTATATAATTTATAGCTTAAAATGCATCCCACGCAATGATTTACGTCATATACAAGTCGCATGCTTAAATCCGGGTTAATTATACATAAAGCACTTTAAGAAATAATTGAAGCACGCCATTAAATTTTGCTGCACTTGATTTAATTCAACTTAAAATAATGGCGAGATCTTTTTTCGATGTTTTCCAAAACGTAATACATCGATTGTCATGAAAATATTTCAGGCGTAAATAGTTGACATCCTCTTACAGAAGCATAATTAGTGCCGATAAACAGAAGTAAATTAGTCATCGAGTTTCCGTGAAAGAGAAGCCACGTGAGAACGTAACTTTCCGCTTCGAGAGTGCAAATGTTAGTTCTATAGCGCGCGTTCCATAAAACGGAATACTTTCGTGGGATATTGCCGCCGGAGCTTTCGTCTCGCTGATAGAGAGAGGCTGAAAGAGGTATCATAAAGGACCAATGCAATACCTTACTTTATTACGGGGGAACATTGTTCTTTGTCAGAAACAATACGTCAAAGCGCGCACAATTGTTGCTGAATGTTTCTTATCGCGACGCAAGCAAAACCCACTAATTTCGTTGATCAATAATGGAGCAGCGTAAGTGTAATTGACATAAATTAGAGAGCCCGGTTCAGTGATATTGAGACACGAGGTCTTTTCCGCGACGCGGTGCAATCAATACAAGGAGAATGGTCTTAAGAGAAAGGATCGTTGGCAACATTTGCGCAATCAAAATACAAACGCGTCATTGGTCGAACGAACAATAATACAATATTTAATAAACTTAAATATTTGATAATATATAGACAGGGGTTTCCTGTTTCCTCCTTTCCCAATGAGAATTCGATAGGATATTACTTTCCAATGCTTTAATTGGTCAGATGTTAAATATCTCTACATGCGAAAGAATTTTTTTTTAGAATTTATCCCGAAAAATCATAGTAATTATGGGACAATATGGTATTAAAAAAATTAAATATTAATATGTACATAGGAAAATTAATTGAACATATTTTATCTTATTGTGTGATATTAATATTTTTTATTGATAAATATTTATATAAAGAAACTCTTATAAAATTCTTCCAACATCGTCCCACGATTACCATGATTTTCAGGGTAAATTTTAAGAGAAAATTCTCTCTGTGTATAAATCAATAATAGTGTGTCAAAAGTCACTCTAATAATATCTCGAGATTTTTATTAAATAAAGCTTAATTTCTATTAATATCTTTGTAGGTGAAAAGTCACGACCGCGCTTTCATTCTGAAAGGTGAGCTAGAAATGTTGGGAATAGCTAGCAGTTGGGTGATCAGTTCGAGGAACGCGATCAGCAAACTACGGTCAAGATCCCTTTCTCTCGCCGTAGAGAAGCAAAACGTCTCGATTTTGTTGTACTCTTTGCCCTCCATTGTCGTTTAAGACCGGCAGATTCTTTGGGATCAATGCATATGCATTTTATTTGTAGATAGTCGCGACGATTGTTTTATGAAGATTTGAAATAATCTTGAGAAAATTATACATATTATCGTAATTAAGATTTCCTGGATTAAGGCTAAAATCTCTAAATTTTCTTACAGTCTTCCAACAGTTAAACATATATTTTATAAATTAAAAAAATACATTTGATTAACAGCAATCATTTTGTTTCATATAATTGTAAACTTTTCAAATTTATTCAATTATTAAAACAAGTTAAGATATAAGTTATATAATTTAATCTTTATATTATAAATAATTTAAATAACTTTTTTTTAAATACAAGGACTTTATACGGAGTTTATTTAAAAATATATGTACTATTTTTCAAATAAATCTATCAATTATTGGCAAGGATGTGTGTAAATTATTTCAGTATACAATTATTATTATAAATATTTTTTACTTTTTAAAAACCTGTTTTAATACTCAACGATTTAGGACTTTCCGAAGATCCACATAATCATATAACTCCGCTCGAATTAACATTGATGCGAACATTCCAAAAGAACAATGTCCATATCTCCGACATTTTTTTCGACCCCTCGAGCCAGACGAAAACCTGTTATGACAAAAACCATGACACCCGACCTCGGACAACCCTCGCCGCTCATCTGGCTACACCGATAAATCAACTACTAACGTTGAAGAGAAGCGTCAGACTTAAAGGGAATAGCGTAAACCGAAGGGGCAAACTATATAACCGCTTTCTAATCTTGATTTTCATTACATGAGTTTTCATTACTTATTTTTATTTTCATTTTCATTACTTGATTTTCATTTTCATTGCACACTCGCGATATGAATTTACATATTATTATTGTATACTATGTTATTTTTGTACTTCAGTAAATTTATCGAGAATTTTTCATGGAAAAATTATAATGTGCATTAGTAATAGAGATATTTTTATAATAAAAATTTGGAAATTTGATATAATGAATGTATATGATTAATTAAAATTTGAAAATTTTACGTAGTAAATTTTATATAATAAAACTTTCATATTTTAACTAATTATACACTTGGCAAGATCAGTTTCTGCAATGTACATTTATAATTGCAAATCGTATGATTTCGGATAATGAGATATAATTAACTATTATTGATCTTAGATATATAGATGTAGATGTAGGTACAGTGACATTTCTCAATTTAGCCTCAGTTAATATAAGACCTTCCTTAGTTTGATTTATATTTAATCATGTGGGAAATGTGACTATTGATGTGGCTATTTTTATATAGACAGCTATTCGAAAATGGACATAAATTTAATATAACAGATTCAATAAAATCAATAAGTCAATCATTATTTTGCCTAACTGATTTAATTATTCAATTAATTTATATCTGTCATATAATAATAATTTAAAGATGCATGTTATTTTTCAATAATTGATAGATTTATGATATATTTATTATAAAATAATGCATATATTTTTTTAGAGAACCATATAAATATGTTTCACTTAAAAAAATTATTTAAATTATTAATGATACAAATATATTAAATTTAAATTATATTATAGCAAAGCATTAATAATTATATCAATTGTAAGCTGTTTCTTCTTTTATAAAAAGCACATCGTAGTTGAACAGATCTCATAATCATAATCGTACTGTCAACGTGCGAGAAACACTATCGCAGCAAATAAACTACTGCTTTTACGGCTGGTCGTGCCACCTGGCATGAACCAGAATTTAGGTCTCCTGCTCTGGTGGTTATTGATTTTAGTTTTGAAAAGAAATCTCAAAGAGACCCGAGAATTGCATCATCGTTATGCGATCCTTATATCGATCTTATATTATATTAACATAAAAAATAAAATTTATATCTTTTGTTGTTGAATAATGGATTCTACACTTTGATTAGTTTATAAAAATATATATCAGTAAAAATTTAATTTATGCATAAACTAATTAAAAGAAAAGAAACGAAGAAAATCCTCTTTATCAGTATCTTTATGCGAAAAAATGAGAAATAGGTCATAAGTTTCTTTTAATCATATTCAAATAATGATGTATTAAATATAAATTTTTGAAAAGTTGTGATATAAAAATTTAGAAATAATATACACATATATATTTTTTAAAAATTTTATATATAAATTATAAAAAAAAAAAAGAATTTCTCGCGTTAGTTTCAAAAGAAAGATATTAAACGTATTAATCGTGAAATATACTTGGAAATATAAAATTGATTAACTTTCGAATATTTTTGATAGGAATGTCAGGTCAGTGTTGTTGATTCTCGTAAGACAGTGTGTAAAGTTTAAGTAAGTTGGCGAGATATAAGAACTTGTTTGCTTCCATTTTCAAAACATTTGAAACCACAAAAAAGCAAACTCTAAGGCAATACATCAGGATACATTGTCGAATAAATACTTTCAGAAAGATGGGAAACAATTATGCTCCATACAAGGTGCATAAGTTCAACAGATTGTGAAAAGGATAAAAAAAAGATTCTTTGTGAGTGAGAATAATAGCCTGTATACATAATTAAATGTGATAGAAATGTCGGCTCATATTTAAATGGAAATAAAAGAAAAATAGCAATGAGAGATAGAAATTTCTCTTCAATACAAGTCTTTGCATTGTATAGAAGATATGGCATGCGCACGCGTCTGCACATAAACGTACGCATACATATCCATTATGCAAATGGGTGAACTACATTTGTGATATGTATACATTTAACGATACATAACAATGCGAATAAAATAATGATTATTTTCTGTTTAATATAACAGGACAATTGCGATCATTAAAAAATTGAAAATTTACTTTTTCCAGATAAAACACGTTTTAAACATAGTCGTATAATTAAAATGAGTTGACAGTTTCCCTGCATTGCAAATTATTGACAACTGATCGGATTTAAAAGTTGACAACACCCCGAGAAAAATACATTCCCCCAAATGTCAAAGGTTTGCACGCTTAATAATGTAAAAACGATGTCGGATTACAGTTTCGCATGCGCAACCATAAACTCACAGCAGCCGACATCGTTTCTGCAATTTCCACTGATTGTATAACAGAGACATTTTTCAGATCTATGAATTTCCTGGCTGATGCAGTTAACAAAAATCTCACACGTCAAAAGAGATTCTAGATGCTATAAAATAATCCACGATAATAGTATAATTTATCTAAATTACGACAGCGTATGATTAGTATTGAATTTTAAATAGCGATCAAAATCTTTAGGAAGTCTGGAACCTCATTGAACCTTCTAATAAACTCGTCTGCTTATTGAATGCTTGACACATGTTTCACGTATGTATCTATGTATATATTTCATGTTTATTTCATGTTTATGTCTCATGTATATTTCACGTGTGTGCTTATTTTCGCGCGATTCACCTTCTTTCACAAATTTCAGGATCACAAAAATGATTCGACTCTATATAATCATCACCTGAATTCGCGTCAAGGGTTATTTGTCAACTGGGAGAAAAATCCGAGAGATCGATTCGGAACGACATAACAGCAGGTTTCGATCGCGTTCGTTTCCTATTAAACCACATATAAACCGAAACATCCCCTTGAAGCGCAGCGTCGATCTCTCTCGAGGGATTAAACCAATGCGAGAGAATTCTCGGCGCGCAATTTTACGTCAGAGACCTGCCATCTTCCTCGAGGATGCGCATCCGATATCTAACATATATCTATACCTGAATAACTCGTGAACACAATACCTTGACGTAGAGCTCCCTCGTAGTCATCGCGAGCGGTCTAAGCACCTGGAGGCTGGATCAGGAGATACCACTGCACACCACGATAAAACACGCGCGGCAACGACGTCGACGATGACGACGACGACGACGACGACGACGTCGACGATGAAGCGTCTACGGCTTTGCGATCGAAAGTCGCACGCGCTATGAGCACCGTCGACTTCGTCGGGTTGTACACATTGTCACACCTGAGGGAGGTCACGGCATGTTTGTTTTGCTCTTTTCCTTCTCTCTCTCTCCAGTCTCTCCTCTTCGGTTCGCTTCGTTCCTCGGGGATTTCGCGGGAGAATTTCGCCGTTTCTCTACTCCGATTCTCGCCGCGCGATTTGCTCCGCGGAAACCTGACTGCGACCTGACTCCGGTCCGGCACCGGGCGCGAGAGCGGGTTCTCTCGCGAAGGTCGTACCTCCACGTAAACGACGGCACTGCCGCTGCCAGCTGGTTTCGTTATCGGGTTTAGATTGCGCGCCCCACTCCGAGAACACCTCGACGCCCACTGCGCGGGTGACATCGATATCTCGCTCTGACGCTCAGCGAGGCATGTCGTGCTCTCCTCCTCGAAGGATCGAAGCCCAACACTGGCGACGTTCGATGTAGAGTGGGATCTTGGAGAACATGCGAATATGCGAGGATACGCGAGCGCTGCTCGATTGGTTGTCTCGCCTGAAAGGAACAGAATATGCGAAAGTTAAATGTCTTATTGTAAATATGTGCGAAATATTGTAAACAGAACTGGATGACTGTAGATTTTGAACGTGTAGACTCTTGAAAATTTGCATAATTTTGTAAAGTAATAAATATTGTAATGTATGTATTATAAGAACAGAATAATTTATTTTATATTTAAATTTTGCGATTCCAGTTTGTTGGAATATTCATGCTTCTGAAAATATTTAGCAGCCTGTTTATGTATACCGTAATATAAAATAATAATGTTTATAATTATTAGGAAATTCCTTTACTTATATATATCCTTCATTTTCTACATCTCCAAATATTCAGATGATAAACACGCAAGTTTTTATCATTATTCACTCAATTGCCGATGATTGCCTTTGTAATCCTTTGTCGGCAGCTTGGAACCCTACTCTATCAGACTATAGCTACTGATGTTAATATATCTGTAGGAAAATGTTTCTCGAGTGTAAATATTTATTTAAAGTTATTTTTGAAAAATATTTAAAAGATTGAAATAGAAGGTGCTTTTTTAAAGCAGAGATATAATAAAGTAATATAACTTATAAAAAATGTTACACATTGTATGAAAAAATAATCAATTTTTAGAAACACTTAATCTAAATAAAAAATGCTTTATTTTATAATAATAAAGCATTTATATACGAAGAGATTTTTCTCTTAGAATTTATCCTGAAAATTATGACAATCATAAGACAATATGGTACTAAAAAATTTTAATTTTTTAAATATCTATATAGTAAAATTAATCAAACATATTTTATATCTTATTGTGGTAAATATTAATATTTTTTTATTGTGGTGAATATTAATCAGAGAAAATCGTATAAACTTCTTCCAATCCCACGATTACCATGATTTTCAAGGTAAATTCTAAGAGAAAATTCTTTCGCCTATTCATTTATAGATAAAATATAAAAACAATGAAAGATCAAAAAATATGCGAATGAAAACAAGTTGTTCGAAACTTCAGTTTATATTGAAATTATCATGACGTTCAGTAATGTTTTTATTGTGTAGTGATTATAAACTAGAACTAGAGCAATCAGTGTACGTCTTAAGAGAGACATCTAGTATTAAATAGCATAAAAGATTAAATGAAATAAGTGGATAAAAGTATAAAGCGATGGCATTTTTTCAATTGCTTCTAAAAGCTAGAAAGATCGAAAAAGCTAGGTTGACTTATGAGGATGAAAAATTGAGATCGATTGAGATCTCCCAAGGTGTCAAGCCACGTCTCACTTTAAAACAGCGTCTCCGACGAAAAAGATTAAGGTGAGCCACTAACTTTTTAAAGCAATTGACCTGCCCATACAATCAATATTAATTTTAATCTTTAGAAATTCTCTCTGACATATATAATGTATACTTTTTAAAAAAGTATAAGGTATTTTTATCAAATTTTTGACGATATTGTCTCTTTAAATGGACCATAAATCGTTTCTTTTTTATTTCATTATTTTATAATTTTTCTTTAAAAATTAAACCATTATGTGCAATCATATTTCCGTAGATGTCGAAAAAGAGTCAAGCATTTCTGGAGTCGAATAATTTCTTCCATAAAATATACTTGGGTTTATAAAAAGTTGAAGCTTCTTCGCACGGATGGCACGCTCGAGAATTACATTCTGAAGAGCGTGTTCGGGTTTTTGGGTGGTATATTTCTCACATATATGTTCTTCGTATTTTTCGCGATTCAACTGAATTTCACCCTTTCGTCCGTCACGATGTTGTGCTCGATTCTTGGAGTGATTCTCACGCTCGGATTGGCATTTTCTTACCGTGTAAGGTAGGAAAATTCCTTGTGAATTTCCAGTGATATCACGAATATAAAGATATAAAAAAGACTGAATTATATAAAAAATATAAAAATGTCGAACTCTCATAAGTATATCAGTTCTATCTCCTTTAACACATACTTTTATAAATGCACAGGAGTTTTATATTCTTATTGCTGCCACAATTTTTTTCTAAACGTGGCAGACAGGCCTTGATGGCCTATGCCTTTATTTTAACTCTCACTGGACCGGGAAAAAATACTTTGCACAATACCAGTATCCTTTCAGAATCTTTAGTTTGTGGACAGGTAAGCTTTTATAAGTAAGTCCATTTATGTCTACGCATTATCCCGATATATTGATACTTCCTTGAATCTATTATTGGTTTTATAGATCGTTAAAAATTCTTTATTTGATCAACAAATATTTTCTGCACACACTCTATCAAACACTATTCAATATTTTATATATTTTTGAAATTGTAGATTGTAAAATTCGAAAGATGTTGCTTTTTAATTTGTTATTATTCCGAACCGTTGTAACTAATGTAAACGCATTTCTAGGAGCAGTTAAAGCAAGCTGTAAAAAGTGTAATTGACTTAATAAAAGAGCCGTTCTACGCTCTGAGAGACGCGATATCAAAAGTAATAAAGACGGTGAAGGTGGTTGTAAAGAAGATTAAGCGAACTCTCGTTGCTATCAAACGACTTGTGCTTAGTATACGTGAGTCAACTTTTCCCTTGTAGTTTCGCAAAAGCCATCGATCTTTGTAACTTTGTAAATATATCTCTTAGTGAGAGTGATCACGTCGGTTTTTCAATGGCTCGGTAGCATCGTGAATATCTGCAACAAGAAATTGGGTACGCCATTCGACAGGTGTCAGAGAGTTTTCGATGGCGCGGTAGCTGACTGTAAAGCGAAGCTTGGCCCGCTTTTCGGAGGGATTTGCAATTTGACGTACATCGTGAACGCCTTGTGTTACATAGTGAAACCTTTAGACTTCATTTGCATGCTCGTGTCTTACCTCGCCGATACATTAGTTGATGCTGTACGCAAAAGTACATATCTTTTAATTTTTATTTTCTCTTTCTCTCACACAAAAATTTATAACGCTATAAAAAAAAAACTCTCTTGTAAATTCTACACAGAGAGAATTTTCTCTTAGAATTTACCCTGAAAATCATGATAATTGGGAGAGGAATTTTATAAGAGTTTCTCTGCTTAATATTTATCGCAATGAAACATATTAATATCTGTCACAATAAGATATAAAATATGTTTGATTAATTTTACGATGTACATATTAATATTTTTTATTGTGGTAAATATTAATCAGAGAAACTATTATAAAATTCTTTCGATACCATATTGTCCCACGATTATCATGATTTTGAGGATAAACTCTAAGAGAAAATTCTTTCCGTGTAAGAATTTAAAAATTTACAACTTCAAAAAAACTGAAAATTTATGAATATAAATGTATATAAATTACATAGAGACTTTAAATATTTTAATAAATTTCATGGGAGTAATTTTAAAACAGATCTCTTTTGAAATATAGAAATCAAAAGATTTACTCGCCATATAAAAGCGATGTTCTACGTTAAAGTGAAATTTTCGCATTCTTTCCACTTTGAGACGAATCAAAGTAAGACTATCGAAGATGTATCGACTGGTATAATCACCGAGGTGCGATCAAGGACCGATAAATTTTTAGCTTTTTTCGATTGGATAAGTTTTATGGCCACCTTTTTTATCGTCTTCATGCTAATAAGGTAAAATTACAGATATTATTTTAATAAACTGCAATCGAATATTTAATAAATAGAGATATTTTTTTAGAATTATACATTATCGGCATAAATGGTTAACGAACGACCGTTTCGACAATCAATACTTAACTGATGATGTGCGCACTATTGATTTAATAAGAACACGTCAGGAAAAAGAAACCATATTACCGTTAAACCATCGTGAAAGAAATCAATATATTCCATTAACGTCCGTCACTTTGATTAAGGCAGAAAAAACTAAACTCGCCAAATCCGCAGTATTTTTGTGCTTGACAACATTTAAAATATGTATTCACATAATGGCAGATTATAGTCTTTATTGGATTCTGAGAACCATTAGATTTCACGGACGAATCGAAACAAAGGTACTTTTATCAAAAATATTATTTGAAAAAATGATTTGTGACTATATTTTATAAGAGTTTCTTTGCTTAATATTTATCGCAATAAAACATATTAATATCTGTCACAATAAGATATAAAATATGTTTGATTAATTTTACGATGTACATATTAATATTTTTTATTGTGGTAAATATTAATCAAAGAAACTATGTTTGGAATACTCTGAATATATAGTTTTTAAATAATATAATTGATTACACGTTTCACGATGAATAAAATCTAAGCAAGAGTCACTGAAAAATTGAAATATATATCTTATAAAAATTGCATCGAATGCTCGAACGTTCTGTAGCTTAGAACTGTGATTTTATTATCGCACCAAGTGTTAAAATATCGAGAGACAAAAATATACGATGACATAGAATAATCACGATGAAAAATAATCGTGATGGGAAAACGTATATATCGATTTTTAGGTCCAACGACCTAATTCTATAGGCGTCTACGTGTCTGGTAACGGTTACCTCGCCGACCTTTACCGAAGCATCGTGAAAGCTTTTACACCGCACGCGAAAGATGTGGAGATCGATATGACGCCCTGCCTCCCAGATCCTATCCCTCCGGATTTAGACAGATATACACAAATTATGACGTTGATCGGATTCTGTTGGATTATGGCGTTATTCGAACCGTACGGATTGAGATTGCGGCACGTTGTAATGTGCAAATATCACCCGGAAAGAGCCAAGCAAAGAGCCGCTTGGTTGTACAATCATATAATTAGGTAATGCACCTATTCAATTAGCTAACGAAGTATATATTTCATGTACAAGCTTGAAATAAGCGTTTTCTCTACCAAGTTTTATCTCCGAGTCGCGATTCAAAAAAATATTCATCATATTTAATCAGGCAATTACATTAGACACGGTATACTTTATTACTTGATGAAGTTTCCCATTAAAATGTTAAAGATTCTTCTCAAACTGCTTTCAAACAATCTGCGAATAAATCCTCTGTTTCGGTTTATCGGTGCAGCTCCCTCATTTACTTCGCTCGCGTTTGTTTTGCGCAACATAAATTTCATGCATACCAAACCGCATCTAGTTAATGGATCCAAACTCGTGCAGATCGAGGGGAAGTTTTCTGAAATTTGCACGGCGTCAGTTGCGCCGCAAGTTCGGCATGACCGAGGGCGAGAGAATCGAGGAAGTCACGTTCAGAGAGCGATGCCTGGCGATTTGCCCGTTTCTGAACAAGTTGTTCCCTCGTAAGCAGAATATGTGTCTTCTGTGCGGTACTGTGGAGCGTTCCGATCGGGAACCGCACATTAAATGCGCCACACCTGATTGCGTCGGTTTGTTCTGCATTCAATGCTTCGCGGACTTGCAGAATCTCTGCACGATTTGCCGATCACCCGTCGAATACGGTGATTTATCGGATATAAGTGAAGAAAGGTGAGCTTTGTTAATAAATCATATGTCGCATTTTTTCGCAGCGTGTGAGAGGAAAAATTATATAAGTCTTATATTGCACATTGCGAGCAATGCATTCATATATTTTTTTAAAAACCATACAAATATTTTTATCAATATTTATATTAATTATATCATTTTTATTTATATAAGTTTTAACAAATATTTATTTTTTAATTTAGTTTTTCTTTTAAAAACATAAAGAATCAATGTCATATTTTATTGCAGTTTAACAATATTTATTTTTTTGGAATTAAAACACAATATTGTATATGAAAAAATACGCATACTAAGTGTATTCATTTGATTATGTTGGATCATAATGATATTTTTTGTCGGATTAGAGATTCATCGGATGATCAGTTGATAGCGAGAAAGAAATTTGTACCGATAGATATTGATATTTATAAAGAAGAAGAACCAATTATAGAAAAAAAACCAATTAAAGAAGAAAAAATACAAGAAGAAAGAATACCGGAAGAAAAAATATTGGAAGAAAAAATGCCAGAAGAAGAAATACCTAAAGAAAAAATGTTGGAAGATGAAATACTGGAAGAAAAAATGCCGGAAGAGAAAATACCTGCGGAAAGAGAGAAAGAAAAAATTGACGAAATAATCGTAGAAAAAAAAGATAAATCTGTACAAACGGATGATGATATCGATGAAAGTAGTTCAGAGTCGATCTATAGTTATAGTATGTATAGTAACTCTATCTGTTTTTCTATGTATATATTTATATTACAAATGCATGTCTATTTCAAATACTATAAATAATTTACCTTACAAATCGACGAAAGTCGATTCGAAGTCGATGATAAAAATAATTATTGTTATATATATGTTTCAGCTTATCAAGAAAGGTCATCACGAGAGATCGAAATTGAGCACCGTAGAACGCCTTTCAAAGACGTCGAAGCACAGAAAATAAGAGAAGATGTTACGATTCAAGTAAAATATTACCTTTCTCATAAAGACCTTGATTTATTATATTTTAAAGAATAATAAAGATTTTCTATGTAAAATCCATTTCAAAAGTGCAAATACAAAATGAACTGATGAAAAGATATATATCACTGTACATTTTAACAAACTATAATTCAGTTATACTCTGCATATAATATTAATAATTAAATTTATAAAAATTAACAATCAATTTCTTGAAATATTTTAATTTTTTCCCTAAAAATCTATCATTTTAATTGTGCTAATTAATAATTAATATCGATAATGGAGGACTAAGCTGTAAACGTCCGATTCAGATTTTTAACGATCCATTGGCGAAGGAAATGACTTCGAGCAGCGAGGATCTGACTTCCTGTTTCGTGGTGAGAGCTCGTAGGAGGCTTCGTACTAGGTTGAAAAGGAAATCCCGCTCTTCCCCACGCAAGGATGACTCCAGCTCGTCTACGTCGATAGCGAACACCGAGTCCTGGCCTACGGAGGAACTAGATGAAGAGGAGGTAGTTCACATCGAGATGGACAACGGCTCCAAGGAATTGCTCTTAAAGGACGACATTGCCAAAGAAAAGAAACGGGGCCGCGTAAGGAGGATCCTCGCTGCGCTCATGAAAATTCCCTGGCTCGGCAAGAGAACGGTATGCGGTGAAATAACTTCCTGTTACTTCCCTGACGTGTATCCACTTTATTTTTAATCAATTATTTCTGCGCTAGCCATTTACTGCGAATTTTCATTCCCTTTCAGAAGACCGATAGCGATAGCGAATGGCGAACGAGAAAACTGTCTCTCGTAGATAGAATAGTTCGAATGCTTCCTGGAGCTCAATCTGTCTCCCCTGTTCGAACGTATCGACGAATTCGTGCTACGAGAAAGGAGGCGAAGCGTAAAGAATCTTCCTCTACTTCTTCGTCTACCTCCGACGAAGAAAATGAACAGAGCAAGCTCCTGAAGAAGCCCGATCGGCAAGTAGATAGTTTACAAATCATTTCGGACCATGATGATTCCGAAGATAATATTTACAATAGAAATTATGATTCACATCGTGCACGACGCAGGACGATTTGTCGCCAACCAGATTCTCATGTAAGAGCTAATGATGCAAAGCTGGAGTATCCTCATGAGAAGAAATTTACAACGAAAAAATTACCGAGGTATATCAAAGCGTGTAAAATTTCAAATAAATATGATTATATGAAAAATGAGAATCTCGTGGTTAATTAGTTATTGTGTTTACATTATAACTCGTGTTGCAGGTATCTGCAGCCGATTTCTAAGGATACTGTATATTTCGAAGTAGATGAGATCAAAGACTCGCAATTGATGCGGAGATGCATTCATCCGCGAGACTGCATTAATGTTTCATCAGATACTAGAACATCCTTTGATAGTCAGGAGACCAATAAGCGAAACGTTTGTAGTGATTATACTCGCGTATGCTATAGTCGTTTTTTTTTTAGTTTCATAATAATTTTAATTTTTAATATCGTTTGCAGTTGTAAAACTCAAATAAAAATAGAAATGTAATTTTGCGATTCAATTACAACATATACACATATGTATATGTTTCTTATATAATTTTTTTATATATTATTCAATATTATATAACAATTTTTATACTATATAATAATTGCTTTATTTTAGGTATATTTAATTCGACTATATTAAATATTAATATAAAACCTGAATTTATTTAGATTTCCTGCATTTGCACATCACAAAGGTTCTGCAATATTAAAAGAGACAATCAAGTTTGCCAGTCGGATATAAATAATGCAACTGAACATAATAATGAAGTATCTGAAACGAACGGAATGTCGGAAACAGACAAAGAATTACTGATTATTGATTGGCAAAAACCAGGTCAAGGGATAATGATCTTTCGATTTAAAATTCTGCACGAAGAAAAGAGCAGAATATTTAATCAAACAGTTTACTTGTCTAATTTCCAGGAAGGAAGACAGGAGACATTGTCACTACGGAAGGAACGTCGATAGACGCTGAGATAGATATTGAGACAGATCGGCTAGAAATTCCAGAAAAAGTTATAATTAGAGATGACCGAGGAAAATCATTAGCGAAAAACGGCAAAGTGATTATAGACTTAAATGATATTGCGGAAGAAAAAGATGTGAAAAAATACTCGGCTAAAAGGGAACAAACTGAAAAGCTGGAAGCGAGAAAAGATGTAGAAGCATCAAGAGTAAATGAAAAAGCTCAGTTGTACGATCCATTAGCTAGTTTGCAGTTGTACGGCGTCACGTACCAAGAAAAAAGACGAGAAAAATTTGTCAAGAAAAAATTAACGAAGCAACCGGAAACAGCGGAGGAAACATATATTGGCGATACAGAGGCAAAATCTACGGAATTTGGAGAAGACATTGAAATGTTGCAGAAAAACACGCAGGTTATCGCGCGTAAAATTAAAAGATCCACGGAAATACCTGAGAAAAATATTCAAATAAATCTACAAAAATCTAAAAAATATAAGGAGAGTACAAAGACACCGCATACTGATGCTCAAATTTTTAAATCTTCTTCGAAAGGAAAAAGAAAGAAGAAAGAAGAAAGAAGACGAAAAAGATGGATCGATAAACGTGAAGATTATAAAAAAAGGTATAAAGTGTATATGACGAAAAAATATTGAAAACTATAATTAATCTACAAATTTCAGAAAAATAATTTTACAACTCGATAACGTGTTACAGTGAATCTGATAGTAGTTCACCACGAGAGAAACAAAAATCTTGTGACAAGGCAACATTAATTAAAGCGAGGCGACATAAAAGAAGGAAGTGGGAAAGAATTTGTGATCGTGATGTGCAAACTCAAAGACATTCCAGGTAATATACACGTGATTATGTTAAGTTTCATGTACACATGAGTTTCTAATATCGATCATGTATCAGTACGCGATATGCAGAAGAATTTTTTCGTACAAATCGGGCAGACAGACGTCCTGATAGTGCTCAAAAACATGGAAAAATTGCTTCTTTGTTTAAACCAGTCACTGAATTAAGCGAAAATCGTCAAACTCAATGCAATATTTGCATGAAAGATATTCGAGGAAAACAAGACGATGCTTCCATTTCAAAGTTTACGAACGAGCCAGAAGTTTGGTCTTGCAAAGTTCAGCCGCAATTCAAAGCACCTGACCAAATAATCCACTGTCAAAATTATAATTATTGGAATCAGCGAGAATTTCAGAATCCATGTAACGCACACGTTACACATAAACCTTACAGATGTTACAGACAAACTGAGAATATTAATGCAAGTGAAGTTTCACGCTATGCCCTAAATTTTACAGATGTTTGTTCATCAAAACTTGAAAAAACAAGGTATTAAAAAAACGATATTTCATCAACAAAAAATATTTTTAATTATTGAGTTAAATAGAGTGATGCCTCAGAGAGAAGATATATTATATAGTTTTTGGAATAAGACAAATTTTTTTCAATTACTACAGTTCACCAGAAGAGAAATCACAGCAAATGAGAAAAACAAGATATAATGTTAATGTCCACGAAACCAGATTGGAGATACCTAGATTGAAAAAATATCTTCCACCATATCAAACATCTGGGTTAATAAAAGAATTAAAGGAACATGATAGGATGAGATTAATTCAGGAACGAGAAGCTAGAAGATGGAGGACTTTGAGCGCTCTTCGAAGCACGAAGGATTCTTCGTTAAGTTCTAAATCGAAAGATCAAATGCCCTGTGATACTTCTATTACATGCGATACTCATCAATCTACCAGTAAATTAAATTTAGTAAGAAAATTTACCTTACTTTTATATTATCGAAAAGTTGGTCGAATTTTGAAACTTTATTATTTGTGTCTGTATCTAATCGTAATGAGTATCAATACAGTTTGATTTTCTTTTAATTATAAGTTTTTATTCAATTAAATAAATAAATAAAATAATACTTTTATTATATAGTCTTTCATTATATATGTTTGTTGGGAAAATTATGTGTATTCTTATTATGATTATACATAGCAATGTGTTTGTCAATGTGGGGGATAAAAGGTTAAAGATATATAGTATCTCTTATTTTCGATATGATACTTTCCAAGGTCTCTACAAAGCTAAACGAGGGGAATAACCTTCCTTATCAAGAAACGCAGACCTTTAAAGATGTGATATGTGAGTTTCGAAGGAAGGTGATGAAAGCCGAAAAACCTCTAATATCACTATTTCAGTGCGAAGACAAATGTAAAGATGTAAAACAATTGTTTCCTCCTATGAATGAAGATCGTAGAGAAACTACGTCAACATCAAAGTGTGACGAAGCTGATGATAGCTTTAAGGTATATTAAACTTTAATCATATAAGCAAGAAAGAAATAATCAGAAACTACAATAATCATAATAGATTGTGTGCATAAATTACAGCTCTTAATTATAAATTATATATTCAGACATCTTTTATATTTTGACATTCAAAATGCAAGCCAAAATAAATTGAAATTAATTTACGCATTTATATTGAAATTAATTAATTAATTCGATCATTTTATATATAAAAATATTGTGTTCTAATACGTAAATACGATAAATTGATAGCGTAATTAATTAATATATAATATTAATATAAATATAATGTAAATACAAATATAAATTACTTTATATCATGTACTTAATACTGTAATTAATTAATATCATATTATTATTATATTAATTAATTGCGGTATTAAGTGTGATAATATTAATTACTTACGGTATTAAGTACGGTATAAAGTAATTTATATTTATATTTACATTATAATTTATATTGCATATTTATATTTCTATTATTAATTAATATTATATAATATTTAGCCAATGTATAAGAAGTACGAAAAAGAATGCAATATAATTTACAAAGCAAAGCAAAAATTTCAAAGTGAATCGTTTAGCGAAATGTCATCAATTTGTAATTATCTTGGTAAACATAATCGATCTGGTATTTCGACTACAACGGATGAAACCACAGATAATGATATCTCATAAATGCATTGCATTGCAATGCTGCTGCGCAGAAATTTTGTAACCAGGTCAGAATTTCATTATCCGAATATTTTCTAATAATTAAAATTCCATAAATTTCTTTTATTTCAGATATTGATAAGTTACAAGTTATATAAAAATAACTTTTTTAAAGAAAGACTGTACAATAAAAATTAATTTGATAGCATTATAGGATATCATAAAATTAAAATACAATTAATGATTGTTTTTTAATGTATAAAAATATTTTTCATATAGAATTGAAATTTAATTAAATAATTAAATAATTTAAAAAATTGTATTATTTATATTCGTATATGTTATGTGCGAGCACAATGATCATATGCTTAATTAAGCAATATAATTCTGCACTCTAAATAACAATAAAGAGAATAATAGATTTCTTATCGGTATTGCCGAACATCACTACAACCAAATTGATTCATATATTCAATCACTTGGTTACTCAGAAGTCAAGTCTACCACATGAAAATTGATCTACTGACAAGCCTTAAAGCGAATAGGTGATCATATTTTCAGGTAAAATTTATTGAAAACGCTCGTAAATTACAAATAATTCCGTGACAGCTCGTGGAAATCCAATCAGTAAGCTAAACAACACATCAATTAATTAATCTTTTTTTTAAAGACTAGCGAAATAAAAAAATAATAAAAAATTCAAAGTTCATAAAAAGAGTAAAATCGATGATTTTTATTATTAAATTTTCTTAATTATAATTTCTAGATTCCACATACTTTTCACAGATTAAAAATATTTTAAATATATATATATATATATATATATATATATATATATCTGTTATACTTTTAAAATATTTTTTGAAAATATTTTCTCTATACTTTTTCATTTTGTTCAA
Organism: Nylanderia fulva; assembly: GCF_048542155.1. NCBI lineage: Eukaryota > Metazoa > Arthropoda > Insecta > Hymenoptera > Formicidae > Nylanderia > Nylanderia fulva. The sequence goes on along the minus strand of NW_028190368.1, from coordinate 45,172 downwards.
CGTGAAAAATATTATTGTTATGAAGTGATTAAAGTGCAAAATTCCGTAGTAAAAAATTCATTTTGAGTATTAAATAACTCTCGGTTTAAATAACTTTAATAAAATTTGGAATTAATTATTATCTGACATAATAAAAATGAAAGACATGCAATTTAATTTTTGATATTCTATTTTTTCTGTCATTAAAAGGTGCTGTCACTTAGTGTCAGTATAATGTGACATTTAACCAAGTAGTTCAAATTTCCAAGTATAAAATAATAAATGAGTAAGATAAAGAATGTTATATATTTTTAGAAATTAATGACAAAAATAGCGAAGAAAGAAAGCATAGCATTTTATATAATAGTAAAACTGACAAGAATCATGAAAACCGATAATAGGATTAAGAAATCTGTTCGGCCAGAGATGATTAGCGCCAAAAATCGAAACGAGAAAAGCAATATATTCTCAAATGACAAAGAATTTAAAGACTCAAGAGATAGAACACACTATTTTCTATATAAGATACACTTTTGTGTAATACTACTGTAATTTATCCTTTTTGCGAAAGATTATAAGCGTAGGCGATCAATACGTCTTCATTGATTAGCTGAAATTAATAGCAAAATTGGAAGAGGATAAGAGAAAACTTTGAAAGCATCGATTTTGGACGTAATTGAAGAGAAGAAAGAAGATATCATGAAAGCACAAGAGTTAGAAAATGAGGGTTATAAAAATGATAAGAAGGCAACGGAAGCGAATTGCATGCGCACTTTGGGAACATGCGAAGAAGAGAAAATCAATAGAGAGACTTGTGCGAATGTATCGGCGAGAAAAAAATTTCTCGTCCGCGATGGAGAGATAAATTCGACGAAGCTGAGTAAAATAATTAATAAAGAAATAAACAATTCTGTTAAAGAAATCAACAATTCTATTAAAGACGCTGTGCAAACTATCGTGAAACAGTGCTCAATGGTACCTAGATGCAAGTATCCACTTTAAAAATTTTTCATACTCTTTCTCCTTAAATGTTTTATATTTTTTATAAAAATAAAAATAAAAATATTGATTCAATAATAATATCAAATAATAATATCGAAATGTCTTTTATTTTTTTAAATTTATACTTTGTTATATGAAAATATAATTAATTAAGCAAGACAAAGTTGCAAAAAATAATTTCTTTAAAATAGGAAGAGAAAACGCCGATTTTGCCATGTTCAAAGGAATCTAAACAAAAATCCTACGTGTCTCAAAAGTCTCGTATTATGGAAGAACATCGTTACAAATTGCCCAATGCTTGTAGCAATCGACAAATAACACGTCATGCTTTACGTCAGTATAATTATCTATCCATGCATAACAACTCGTTTCCACACACTAACAAACATGAAGATACAATACTATTCCCTGTGAAAAATAAAGTTAACAACGACAAGAAAAACAAAAAATCAACGAATAATGTAAATACCGACAATCGAAGAATGACTGGAAACGTTAATATTTATATTTGCTCGGAAGCTAAAGACACTAACCAGGTAAATTCATTTTTTTATAAATCAAATAAAGTAATTAAAAGTATAAAACATTAAAATATATTATATAAAGAAAGATAGAAAGATCTATTGTATAAAAAAATGTATCTCTACGTTTATTTCTCATTATTAATACTAAAGAATTTTTCTTAATTGCTTATTAAGTAAACTAATATAAACAATAGATTATTATAAATGCATAGGAAATAAAAATATCTAATATTAAAGTTAATTGAGTTTTATGATTATATTACAATTATTTTATTATACATTTAAACATGTAGGAGAAAAACAAGAAAAAATCGAAGTTTCGATTAAATACAGATACAACTACTACAAGTTCCGATACAACTACCGAACAATTAAATTCGAGATGTGCCAGCATATCATCATGCAAGTTAATAAACTGCATACAACAAAAACGTAACAAGCTACAAACGCAGCAGTCGTCTAATTTTATTCACAAAAAGAGCAGTAACGATAACATCAAAAACACAACATTGCGCAAAACCTCCGCGAAAGAATTAAGCGAGTCCAGCAAGGAGCAGCTAAATGTTAGCGATGATGACATCGAATGCAAAAACACGATCTCATCAACTAGGAACGGTTGCTGTTGTAAGGATACAAGCAGTCTAGATCTTGAACAGGATTTGTCGGACCCTGCAATTCCATGTTCAGATATGAGCTTGTGCGACAATGTTAGACGTTTACAATCTTGGACCACTATATATCCCTCAGAAGCGAGAGCCATATTGGACGACAGTGACGTTTCCTTATCAAATACGATTTGCACCACGATAGAACAGAGGGATTATGGTAAAAGTAATACTCGAAATAACTTTTGCAAAAATAATAGTGGATATACGGTGTGCCGTGCGGTCGATGGCAGCAGATGGTTGCCGAAATCGATTTACACAGATTGCGCTACATATGACAAAGTGCCGAAGGAGCATTACGTAGACGGCTATACCTATCGAAATAAAAAATTCCAAAATTCTTTACTAGATCGTAATAACGTTGGGAAGAGACAGAGAGAATATAAAGTATTGCAACAACCTTCCGAAAGTTGCCAAAGAGAATACGCTATTCGACAACGATCCACCTGTAGTTGTATCGCGGAGGAAGAGGAAGATTGCTTCACAAACGTCGACAAAGTCGAGGGAAAGTTTCCTGAAAATGTATGCAATAATACAAAATGTTTGGAAAACATATCCGTTTGCCGAACACCTTCTGGCAAATTACCCGAGGCTGCAACTGCATGCGAAATATCGGTTAACATTGTTAGAGAACGCGTCGAGCAAACGCAAACGTACGAAAGTATGTTTGAGAATTCGGCGGAATGTCCGAAAGACAAATGTAACAATAATGTCAAAATGTCCATCTGTCAAACATCTTGTAGTAAATTAATAGATAACGATGCGACTGTGTGCGAGACTGTATCCTTTAGCGTTGCTAGATCACGTTTCGAGAAGATGCAAACGTGTAAAAATACATTCGAGAATTCCGTAAAACGTTTAAGAGGCGCTACTGTATGCGAAACAACGTTTGAAAATTCCGAAGAACTTCCAAAAGTAACGAGAGTTTGTAAGAAGTTCGTTACTGAAGAGTCTCCGGAAGATATCACAGTTTGCACGAGGATGTTTGGCGAACCGAAAGGGCCTCCGGAAGAAGTAATAGTTTGCAAGGCGCTTCCTGACGTCGAAGAAGCCCCAAAGGAAACAATTTGTAAGAAGGTTTCTGACTCGAACTTTGTTAACCGGGACAATGATAAGAGAGTATTAAACGATGCAAAAGATAACCTAGTAAAAGAAAATATGAATAGCTCGAATTTAAATATTCAGAAAAAGAATACTGAAAATGAAAGAACAGTACGACTAGACAATAACGTTGCTCTTCATCATTTAACGGAACAACAGTCTACGAACAATATAAAGCAAGATGAACAGATAAAAGAAACTGTTTCGAATAATCTATCAACTATTTCAACCGCTCCTGTGGGACCGATTAATAATCCTTCCTCTGAACCATCGTCTCAAATTATTTATTCTGCATTACCGCGCACGCAATTTTATAATCGTTCAAATTTTATTTCGAATCCTAAGACTCTTGTCAAGAAACAAAGAATCAATAATCAATCAATGAGGAATCATTTTCAGCAATCGGGTAAGGATATTGTGACACAAGATTTAACATTAGATAAAGATATTCAAGCTGACAAAAAAATGCAAGAAGAACTAAAGGAAGAGAAAGAGAGTCAAAATATCTTAAAAGAAAGAAAAACAACGGAAGAAAAACCGAGAGATTCATTTTTAAATCGATCAGTTAAAAAACTGACCGATGTTATTAAATTTGGTAGAATAAAATTGAAAGAAAGAACTGAAATAAGAAAAGATAAACCGGATAAAATTATTACAGATGATTTAAAAGACATTAAAAAATCAAACAATGTTTTTAAAGATAAGGATAAAATGAGTAATGCAATAGATTCGCAAAAAATGGATGAAAAGATTACAATGCCAGTGAGATATCCGCTCACAAGCAGAGGTAAATTATAAATTAATTTAGTTTGACAATTTAATTGTATAAAACTTTCATAATTGCTCTTTCATCATTTTACATTTTATATTAGCTCTTATTTTATATTATCTTTTGTAATATTTTGCATTATTAAAGTATAAGCATATACGTTTTAATATAAAAAAATTATTTAATTCGATTCAATATTGTTAAAATTCTATTTCTATATTTATAGAAATGACTAAGAAAGCTGAAGGTGTTGCGAAACCAAAACCGACTGCACCAATAGCTGGCTTTGCAATTCCTGAAGAGGATAAAAAAATGGATATTTCTAGCAGAATACAGACACCTAAATTATTGCGCATTATAGCAGTGAAAAAATCGCATCTTCCATTAACTGTAACAACAATTGATCCTAAATCTCAAGAGCTTAAAGAAACATTTATTCCTGTTGAGGTTATTAAAAATGGACATGTCAATCAGGATGAACTCCCAGAGGAAAAAGTGATTCCGTCAGAACCTATTCCTGTTGAAATCGAAAAAGAAATAAAAGTAGAAAAATTCATCGCGCCCGAAGTAAGTGTCGCCGAAGTTGAAATGAGTGTTACAGACATTCCGAAAGATGCTGCAGTCATTTCAAAAGATGTTACTGATGAAAATCAAGTTTTAAAAGATATCGATGAGAAAGAGAAAATTTATGTGACTTGTTCGCACAAAAGGCTAAAAGAGGAGCCACAAAAAGACATTCCTTGTAAATGCGCTCTACCTTCTGATTCTAAAGATCCTTCAGGCTTGATTGTCAAATGCGAAACGATCGATACACTTTATCCGCAGAAGAAACTAGAAGAAAAATCACCAGAGTTTATCTCTTGCAAGCGCGGACTAATTTCTGATCTGAAAAATTGTCCATGTTTGATTGCCAAATACGCGAAATGCAATAACACTCTCGAAGATAGTCCTTGCAAGGACAATGAATTTGAACAGAGAAAAAATTACTGCGAATACTGTCGTTTATCGACAGGTCAATGCGCTTGCGCACCAACACAATACCTAAAGAGTTGCTTGAAGACTGATAAACCTAGATTTCGTAGTATATCACCTTCGAATATAAGTTCGCATTACTGCATAAATTACTGCGAAATGAAGGAAAAATGCAAATTGCAGAATTGTTGCAGAACAAAGGAAGAATGTAGAAAGATTGCGGCTCATTGTCAGCTTCATGAAGAATGTAGATGGTGCACAATGTGCAACAATTGTTCAAGAATAAATAAGTGCAGGTAATATAGATTCTATTTGCAATATTAAAATTAGAACAGATTGTATAGAAAATATCGAAATATATAATTTCGATATTTATATATATTCCTAATTTTAATACTGTAAATTTAAAAAATATTTTAATTAATAATTTAAAAAGCATCTAATATATATAGAAATCTATATTTTCTCAAATGTAATTTTCTTATAAATTCTTGAAATATTCAGATGTAGATCACCAGTTAATTGTATCAACTGCTACAGATCAAGAGATCGATGTTGTTGCGTTACATTTGCTTCGGAAGATTGCCACATAGTCGAAACAAATTGCGGTTGCAAGAAGGCAATGATTTGTCTGTATTGTGATAATAGTCAAGATAAATGCACGTGCAGAGCACCGATCGAAAAATGTTCGTACTGCGGGCTGCCATTAGATGTTTGTGACTGCCAAAATGATGAAGATCACAATAATGAACGAATTGCTAGAAAGCCGGATGAGGATCGAGCAATCCGAGTTACTAGTTGGAAGCCGAAGAGAGAAATCAGACGATATTTCGCGAGAAATCTCGAGGATTTTCCGTCAGATTCTATTGAAGAATGTTACTGCTACGAGAAACCGAAACGACAACGACGCGAAGAGCTGCCTTATCAAAGGTTGAATATCTTTTCGGATGTGATGAACGAACTGCAGCAAAAGATGAGCGAATCCGTATGCTGCTCACGATGCTGGAGAAATCCGTGCTGCTGCGGATCGCGAATTGATCAAGAAGATAAAGAAGAAAAAAGGAAAGCTAATGTTAGGTACGTAACTGTTGGAAAATATTCAAGAATGTAAAGTATTCAAGATGTTAAAATTTTACGAAATTGTTTTTGTATCATTAATTAGATATTCTAAAACAGAAAAGTCACCTAACAGGAGCAAGTCGCCGAATAATTGCCGGTTAAGTCCCGAAAACAAGCATAAAAATACGGTTAAAAAATCGATTTTAGTTCGACGTATTGATTGCGTTTGTAAATTGTCGCCATGCAGATGCAGAAAAAACAGACTATACAAAAGACCACTGGCAAAATGTTATTATTGCAAAAGTTTGCCTTGCACGTGAGTAAATTAAACTATATGTAGATGATACAGATTTTAATTATACTTTTTTAAATAAATGTCTCATCACAAAATTTAGTCTCTCTCTGTGAGACAATTAACATTTTTAAAGGAATGCAAATAATCGAGTTCGGATATTAACCGCACGTTCATTAATGAGCACATGAAACTCTCATACTTTCCGCTGTTAGTTTTTTATTGCATTCTTTGCTGCAGCTGCATTATAACAGGTAGCCCGGTAACCGAGGCCGTGCAAGTGCAGTGATTCATCCAAATCCTTCCGAACAAAAGTAAAGACAAAATGAGCTCAATTTGAGAACAAATACGGAAAGATCAATGATAAGTTAGTAGTAATTTACAATTAATGATCAGTTAAATAAATGTTACATGTGTGATGTTACAGTATATAGTTATGATATAATATAAATTCAGAATTTTTAAATATATATTTAAAATCAAAGAAAGCTAAAAATGTTTTAATGTTAATATCTTCACGTATAATATAATTCAATATTATTTTAAACTTTTAAATTATTTTAATTCTCTATTATCTTATTTTCCAATCATTTATATATGTATTCGATTTTACAATTAATAAAACATTTTATGAATATTGATTTTCTTTCAAATGTATTTTTTCTAAATTTTAAATTTCTTAAAATTTAAAAATCTTTTAAATTTCCTAAATGATAATAATAAAATAAATATGTGCATTAAAACAATTTTCTTTTAATTCAAAAAATAGAATATTATCTTAATGTTGCTATCATATATTATGTGCAATGCGTATTAATGTTACCAAATTGATTGAAATGTTTTCTTAAACTTTAAATTTCGTAATATTCCGACATGATGCAAATGTTTAACATTTGTTCGGGTCAAAAGATAAGAAATCTCAAAGGCATGTATCATATGAATTTATATACGCTTCATATGTTGGAAAACACGTGTAACCACAAAATTGGAAAGTGAAAGAAATGTTAATTTAATAATAAATCACTTGAAATATTCGATATGTATGTATAATATATTTATCTCATCTATCAAGATAAATATAAATAAAAATAATAAACACAATCCTCTCAAACAAACTGATAATAACGTTTCGACCTTAAGTTTAGGTCCTTATCAAGTGATTTATAAAAATATATAAAGCAAAAATATGTTCGTTACAAAAACACAAAAAAAGGAACAAGTTACAAAGATTTCAAATATCTTTGCATTTATAAATATAAATAGTTAAGAATTTTTATTAATAATAAAATTATGATCTTTGTTAATATACAATTTATAATATTATTACATACATAATCAACTTAAAAAATACAATTTGCTTTATTTGTAAATAAAGCTTTAACTTAATAATGTATTTTAATATTATAAATGACAAATAATATTTTATTAATTGTAAAATTTATAAATCTGCAAAAAATATTAAACCGACCAAATCCGATTAAATACATAAATGACTCATATATACATATGTTCGTCATTAACCTGAAATTAACGTTGAAAATCCGAGATCACGTAATATGACAAGAATAATAATGATAAGTAAATCTAATTCCAAGTTTTTGTTCAAGAAATTTTTATACAAAAATACGTCACAAAGCGGAAAGTACACAAAATGATAGTGCCACTCTGATTGGAGTAGGGGACTCTTGTACTGCATATAAGATACTCGCGTTGTACTAGGCCCGTACCGGCTATAAGCGAGTGAAGACAGCGAGGTAGTTGGATACGAGAATTAGTACGATCTCGCAGTTAGTGCTCGGCGTACACAGACTCAACATAAATCTCTTTCCTCCCTTCGCTTTCGAGTCTGCATTCTCCATGTCAGACAGGACGAGCCAAGGCACATTTTAACGTTCTCGGTACTAAATATTCCCCGGTGCAATTTGTATCTCGTGCTCGTATAAACTAAAGGAAACTTTTACCATAGTTGAATAGAACTGCCCAAGTGTTGATACCTTATAGTTGAAAAAATGGAGATTTGTAACGAGGAGGATCGATTGTATAACGTACCACGCGGAAAATCATCGTGTCTTATTGGGAACCGGGAGAAACTACGACGAAAAGAAGTTTCCACCCTCCGGGAACTTATAGATGCATTGCACGAGGTTTTTCAAACGGATCACGTAAATATCGATCACGTTCAGGACTTGATGATGAGCTACAAGAGCAATCCTTTGGAGTGGAAGAAGTTTGCCAAATTTGACAGATATAGGTATTGTAGCACTTATTTATCAAATTTATTTAATACTTAACAAAATATATCTTTTATGTGTAGTTCTTATTAATATCTATATTAATTTCTATCACAAATATTTTACACTTTACAATAATATTATTTATATCATGATTACAAAACACTTTTCAATGTCATATGCTGTTTTAATTTTGATTATTTTAAACTTAACTTTATGACTGTTAACTTTCATAATTTTAAATTTAATGATCTATTATAAATTATCAGAGATCATTATACAGAGAAGAGGATACAAATAAAAAAACTTGTATGATAAGAACAATATACAATTGCATAAATCACACATTTACAAAATTAAGTAAACATTTTTTACTTACAATGACAATCGCAATAGAGGATATAAAGAGAATATGAAAAAAGGTTAATATTAAATACTATATATATATATATATATATATATATATATTATAGATGTGCGAATATATATATATTAGAGATGTGTGTATATATATATATATTAGAGATGTGCGAATCAAGATTTTCTAATTCGAATCGAATCGAATCAAATTTGCAAAAAAAAACTCGAATCGAATCGACAAAAATATCGCCGAATCGAATCGAATCGAATCACCTATATTTCGAATATATATATATATATATATATATATATAATGTATTCAATATTCAGAAAAATATTCAAAAATGTTCATATTCTATTCGTACTCTCTATTGCAATTGTATGTAAAAAACTTTTGATTATAAACTTTTAATGTATGATTTTTGAATAGTACATTGTTTTTACCATGTCGCATTTTTTTCAATTATATTCTCTTCCCTATATATGTATATTAATAATAATTTAAATCATCTACTGTTTAAAATAAATCAATGTTGAGACAACATATAATATTGAAATCTTCTATAATTATAATAGTAATATTATCGCAAGATATAAAATATTTATGATATATATATATATGTACATATATATATACACACACACATCCAAGAATGAAATTTGTAAGATTACATGTTCAATAAGATTTACATAAGTATCTTATCAAATGTCATTATTTTTTTCTTTCAATAATCTGCAATAAAAATGATTATACATATATAAAGCATGTATATATAGAGGAATGCGTATGTTTCTCGAATAGTTACAGAGTAATTACACATCGGCAATTACGGTACTATTGTAAACAAAATCCCCGTGTAACGGTAATGATCAATCAGGGACATTCCGGAGAAATGCGTCAGTGAGACAAACGGTCGTTGAGCCATAATTGACAAGAGTAAATATTTTCACCAATCACCATATTTGAAATGTGTAAATAGAACGCATACAACATGCGTGCAGAATTGTGAAATGAAATTAACACGAAGTTCAGGATGGGTTATCATCGCTCGCGCGTTCTCGCATCCGCACGTCTTTACTCGTTCTCTGATGCTTTACGGAAAACGTGAAAAGAATTCAGCAATTTTATTCTGACGTGACCTGTGCTATCACTAACGCTCGTGATAGAAATGGGATAAGTCAATTAATGATTGTCAGACAAAAAAACAATACGTTCGACACCCTGATAAAACTGGATTATCACTGGAATTTCTTCCCAATCTTTAACGTAAATCCCGATAATCAACATAAATATATATTATATAGATAATGTAATATACGCAGTAGAATATAAACTATTCTCAGGAGAATATCTAATCTTAAGCATAAACTATCTTGTTTGTACAAAGAAATGCTGAATTTAAATAATCAGAAAATATCCCTGAGAAAAATAATCTGAAAATATTATGAAGAAACGGAAAATTTTCAAGATAAATAAAGTAATTCGTTAGGTATTTGTATAACTAACTTATTAACAATTTCATTAATGACCTTTTAATATAATGTACTTTGTAGAGTATTAAAAGTACAAGCAGATAATCACGAGCCAGAGGAAAATTTTCGTATTTTCTAATTTTATAATTAGAAAATACGAAAATTTTCCTCTGGCTCGTGATTATCTGCATGTACTTTAAATAAATAAAATAAATTTGTTATTTATATCCATGTATTTATATAACTTTACTAACAAGATTAGCTTATTTATAGCAGCACACGATTTAAATATATCTTTATTCGTGTGATAAATACAAAAGGACATTCTGAATTGTTAGCTACTACGAATATTTCATATATTCCAACAAACTGTGCGATGTAACTCGTATGTTTATATATATAGAATATGTATATGTTTTGAAACGGGTATTGTTAATACATGTAATCATTAGACGTTCGAGAAATTTTCGTTAACATGAAATCTCTCTCGGGAGAACTTTCCCTCTTTCTCTCTTTTTTAATTATTATTATAAATTATAATATTTAAATTAACACACACAATTATTTTGTCATTATATATGTTTTATATATAATACATATAATGAAAAAATAAAATATTGTATATATAAACAGAGGAAAAGATGATAACTTTAATGTGCCTCTAATTGTCGGCAATGTTTTGCTATATCGATACTCTTGATAGTTCTTGATTAAGCGAGCAACCGCAAATGGGAACGAAAATGAGTTTACGAGTTCGCGAGATAACGAGCACCTTGGACACAGGTGGAATTACAGTGTGCAGTAGCCGAGATCCACGTGACTCGGGAAAGTACGGAAACTCTGGCGCACGTTTACCGGTTTTGCTGTCAACACAAAGTAGAACATAAACCGAGCGGCACACAAAACTCAGCAAATATTCCTTTTACCGAGAGTATTCTAACGAAAGGCCTCTCATAAAGAAAGATGAATCATTCTCGGCATAATAGCCATATCGTTTGAAAACACCGTATAATTTAACGCTTTTTATAAAGATCTAAAATGAATACAAGTACACAATTTGGTGTACACAAAATGGATTATGAAAATTTTCCATTAATATATAGTATATATGTATATTGAAGAATTATTTGTACATTTGAAGCATTTTAAAGAAATATTCTTATAAAAATAAAAAGCATGACATTATTTTCCAATTTTAAATTTTATTTTAGCAAGAAAAAACAATAAACTTATATGATCTAATCTTTTTCCAGCATGCACTCTAAACTTTTTTCAATAATTTATTTAGAATATTATTGTTTTAATTTAACATCCTGATATTTTTAAATAATGAAATTTTAAATAAAATAAATTTAATAAAATAAAAAAAAATTTAATAAATTTAATAAAATAAATTTAAAACAAATAAAAATATTCTGGTAGTTTATGCATAAAAGTATTATAAAGAATTAAATCAATTATAAAAAGAATTATCAAATATATAAAAAAGAATATATATTTGAAAAACTGTATTTTTCTTAAAAATATTTTTTCAAATTTTACTACTTTGTTAGAATTTATTTTTAAAATTAAATTTTGATATGGAAGTAAAGTAGTGATATGTACGTAAAGTAGAGATATCTAAACACGATTGACCGGTGCATATCGATTATATACTTTTCATGCATTATATACCTAGTTTTCATATGTTCCTTTTCTTCGTATTCGTATTCTGTGCAGGACGATTTTGGTATCGATGATATCAGTATAATATTCGTAAAAAAAGAACGAACGAAATATGTACCTATGCGAAGTATCGAAATTCCGGATTATATTCGTTCTGTTGCACGAAACTTGCAGATCACTGATTCATAAATCATATATACTACTCGATTTATATTAATGCTCCATAAATAATTCTTTCTTTGGAGATGAAATCCGTTACCAAAATACATATTATATATATATATATATATATATATATATATATATAATTGATTATTTAATACCGCTGCATCAGACATATTATATATAGAATAATTTAAATTTAAATTACTACTTTTCTCGAAAAAAAAAGTTTTGTTTATTATAATAAATTTATTTAATTCAATTTTATTTCCAAGGAAAATCAGAAATATCTCAATTATATTACAACCTAAACTTTTGTAATTTATATTTTAAAATATATATAAATCATTAAAAACCTGTGTAACTTCTTTGTATTTTAATAGCAGTATAATTTAAAATTTAAACCGTAACCAATATTTTTTGAAGTTTTATGATCCTTAACTTAATAGTTACATTAAGTTAGTTAATATACTTAATTTAGCATAAAGTCGGTTTTTGTTTAAACTTGGTTAAATAATAAATGTAATTAATTCCAAGTGATTTTCTTGGACTTTATCACGACTAATTAACCAAATTAGTTTTTGATTGCAAGTTGTAACTAATTTCTGATATCAACGTAACTCGTTGATGCAAGAGATTTCACAATATGTGCTGCTATTAAGTCCTATCATATCCTTAATTAACAATATCTAATTACGCAGATAGCATCAGTAATTAAGATAGATCAATAATAGTAGACTTGCTGCCAAGTTGAGCATTTGTGTGCATATTTATGCATGTATTTTGTATACGTAAAAATTGTATGCTAAATATACATGTGCATTTAAAATATATACATCAGGATCTTCTGATTTTCAAAAGATTGATCAACAACAATAGAATCCAATAAAAATGTAGAAATAAAAATTGCAACTGATCAAATGAAATTACAAAAAAATTGATAAAAAGCAACATACCAAGTATAACGATGTTCTGTTGGCAGATACACAAGAAATCTAGTTGACGAAGGAAATGGTAGGTTCAATCTTATGGTGTTGTGTTGGGGGGAAGGTCATGGATCAGCCATACACGATCACGCCAATGCACACTGTGTAATGAAAGTCCTGCAAGGAAAATTGTGCGAGGTATGTATAAAAATGATTGTATTTGATAGTGTTTGTTTCTGGAAACAATTCAAGTGTCTATTTAATAATGATAAAGTGCTCATATTACAATAAAATAATCGAAATATTAAAATGTTAGACCAGATATGCATGGCCTGCAAAAACTGAAAAGGAAGGCGTGATGATAGAGAATGGAGAAGAACTCAAAGAACTCGAGAGGAATACACTTGATACAAACGAGATTTGTTACATCAATGGTATAATTTTTTTTAAATCAAGCTATAAATAATAAATTTTACATATATTTAACATATAATGAATAAGCAGCTTTCTTGAAACTTTATAATTTGTTGGATAAAATTTATCTCTCATAGCATAAATATCAAGCCTGAATCACTTTTGCAACAGCAAAATTTGCAAAATAAATTTTTAAAAATGCAAATTCATTTATAAATAAAATTATATATAATCACATGTAGATATGATAATATTTATGATATAAATTTTGAATAATTTCCTACATTTCCCTTCCAGATTCGTTAGGTTTACATCGTGTCGAAAATCCAAGTGCGATGAATCCTGCGGTTTCTCTACATTTATATTCGCCTCCATTCTCAACATGCTCGGTTTTCAACAAGCAAACTGGACAAAAGTCGATGTGTAAGGTCACGTTCTGGTCAAAGTATGGAGAACGAAGAAACCGGGTAAGAAACTAGAGATCTAGTTACCTCAAAAGTTTCATGTCACTGTGTGATTCTTGTTCTGTCCGCTTAAGTTTCTTATCAAAGAATTTTGTTGCAAATCAAATTTGCATTTATAATTGAAAATTATTACAAAGATTTGAAAAGATAATTAATGCTAATAATTATGTTTACAGCTTGATTTTACAAACTTTGATAGAATTAATTAAGTAATATATAATTGCCTTACAAAGTATTTTTATCATAAGTATTTATATGTGTTATTTTATATGTGTGTGAGCAAAAATTTAAATACAATTTAATTTGTAGGAAATTCAAGATGCCAGGTCTCCAGAAGATAATTAGTTTAAGTAAGAACGTAAAAATATCATTAGATATGCCAATTAAATGCCAGTAACATTTTAATTAAATGCAGAAATGATTTGAAATCATCTAATTTGTGTATAAATTATCCCAGCAAATACAAAGTAACAATTATATAACATCAATGTTATAATTTCCCACTCAATAATATAACTGTTATACGTACAAGCCATGTTATATTGCGGTTATATTATTGAGTGGGAAATTATAACATTAATGTTATGTAATTGTTATTTTGTGTTTGCTGGATAAGGTGGATATTAATTATAGCAATACATTTATTAAATTATAGAATTAACATTATATAATTTTCATCATATAATTGTTTTTAAGTACTTAAATCTACTTATTAAGAATCTGTAGTTGTCTAAGAAATTTGTAGATATTTTTAAATAAAAAAGATTTTGTGTTTTCTTGTCGAACCGTATTTTTCATCAAAATAAATTAACTTGCTATTAAAATAAATAAATTATAAATATCCATCTATAATAAATATAACAGTAAAAATGTATAAAAAGATTTTTATATATATGTATTTTAATATCTTTTACATCTATTAAGTGATATTGATATGAATAATATTCAATCTTATTTGATCTTTATCATTTGATAATACATTTAGACTCCACTTT
Source organism: Nylanderia fulva (assembly GCF_048542155.1). Classification (NCBI taxonomy): domain Eukaryota; kingdom Metazoa; phylum Arthropoda; class Insecta; order Hymenoptera; family Formicidae; genus Nylanderia; species Nylanderia fulva. Next base: position 30,119 of record NW_028190368.1, on the reverse strand, counting down.
CATGCTTACAATATTCAATTTAAATTAATTATTACCCAAGGAGAACAGAAAATGTCAATTTGACGTCATATTGACGAAAATTGTCATTTTTTGGCCATAGAAATCTCGATCTCGTAGATAACTTAACATGTAATTTGTTTAAATTTTATGAAGCATTGTATATATAATTTATTTTATTTTTTAAACAATTTGGTCTAAACAAATAAATATCTAAATTAAAATCGAATTAAATTGAATATATAAAGCAATATTAAACATATGTATAGAATTGAAAAATATAAAGAATGGAAATGATATATATAGTGATGATAGTTTAAGTTTATGCAAACTTATTATAAAACTGAATAAATTTGATATCCATTTAATTAATTTACTAATTCAAAATTTATAATTTGTGAATTTGTTATATATTTTAATTTGTTGTTATAGTTTGTTAATTTGAATCATTTTTTCTTATGTCTTTGGCGAGTTAGACACAATTAAAAAATTACATTTTATATAGACTTATTTTGACCTTTTTAATTTTTAGAAAATGTGATGTACATTTCTCGACTGTATATATATACTATGCTTTTATTATTATGAATAATAAAATAATTAAAGGTTAAACATTTTTCATATTCAGATATTATTACAGTTCGCAGAAGAGTTGAATTATTGTATTAAAAACTAAATTGTTGATTAAAATATTATTTTCAGCGGCATACGTTTTTTTAAAATTGCATCTCAATTATTTTTAATATAAAATAATAATTTTTTATCATTGTGAACATCAAGATAACATCAAAATTTTATGCAATTTGATATCATTTTGACGAACTAAAATGATCATATTTTGACCATAATTTTGACATATGTCAGATATAAATTTTTCGAATGAACCTATATATATATGGTTAATTCGTTAATATATATAGGTTACATCTCGTGTTAATATATATATATATATATATATATATATATATTACATATCGTACAATGATTTCAGTTAAATTCCAATTTTTAGTTTTCAATTAAGTTTGATTTTGAAAAATTAATTCTACATTCCAAATCCTCTAATTTAATAAATAATGCAAATTTTCTATTGATAACGCCAAAGTTTTCTCCAAAATAGCGCGAATTACATTGAAAAATGAATATATAAATACATATATAATACGAAATGCTGGAAAGAATATAACAACAAATTCTAAATAATGAGGCCGAAGAATAAATAATAGGATTAAAATTACCGAATTGATTGACGAACAATCTGCACAGTGGCCAAATATATCGGAGCAACACATATATATATATATGTACGTTTTCTTTCGATGCCCATCGACATACGAATGAAGTACGCGTCGAATCCGACTGATTTTTCATTGCCGATATATATCGATAGTCGGACTATCGAATATCGAAGCACGCACAGATGGCCTCTCGTACACACGTGCAGCGTGTCAAAACGCTGTACAAGACGATTTTGAGGTTACACCGGGGTTTACCAACCGAGATTCAGCCCTTGGGCAACAATTATGTCCGCGACGAGTTCAAGAGACATAAAAACTGCGTGGAGAGCGAGGCGATTATTTTTCTCCGCGAATGGACAGTGAGTAGAGAGTTGATATGAGATTCCAAAGGTTATGTTTACCTGGTTGGACGAGAATTGTTAACGAGGGACTTGCGATTGAAGTATAATTAATATATTCCTCTCATAGGATTACGCGGTCTCCCTCGCTGAACAGCTGGGTTTAAGGGGCCCTCACACAGGACGACCGCTGGGGAAATGTTTGAAGGAGCAGGATCTCGAGATGCTGCGGGACGAGCAAGTGTGTCAGCTGTACGAATTAATGATCGCGGCTACAGGGAAGACGGACGATAAATCGAAGGGCAACGCGTAATTACGTGGGATACCATTCGCAGAAATCGTGTACACTCAAAGATCGAAGAATTGTATCGTAAAATGTAAAAATAAATAGTAAATAATTTATTCTGAACCTTTTACGTCAATTTTAATACAATTATTTTTATGATTACATAATACTGCGTTTCTAAATTAAATAATAGTGTTACGCGTCTTGATATATTATAATATCGATGGTTTAGATAAGTATTATTGCCTCCAATAACTTTTCAAGCTGATTCTGCTCCGAATATTAATTTTGTTTTAATTATCAATTTAAATTCGCTGATGGCCAAAAGTCAACTTCCCGACTGGATCAAAAGAGATTAGGAACAAGTTTTTCAAGACGAAGTCCTTGTATTATTATTTATGATATACATTTGATAACCTTATTTCCATTACTTGACTACTTCCAACTAGCAGTAAAAAGTCGTAGTGCGTAGTTCTGGTATTTTACCTAACCACGTATAAGCGATTTTAAGGATGAAATCTTGGCAGGAATCGGCAAGTTTGATATTAGCAGCACGTCACGTGCAAAAATATAATTCCACGGTGTTGCCTGCAATTGTAAGTGTATAAAATATAAATTCCATTCGCGTGACAAAATTTCTATTTACATCCTTTTTATCCTACTTTACGTTGACAGCCGTGTGAGAGAGAATGAGAAAGATCCTGAATAGAGAATAATATAATAATTGAACTTTTATCATTAATTATTTTTAATTATATTTTGCATTTTTGTTCGCGTGTAAACATATTTGTCAATTAAAATATTGTCGATACTAACGAATATAACGATGACATATATATATATGTTGTAGAAATTGATATGTTGAAATATACATACGGATTTATATTTTCAGCACAATTATAAATTGCTATGGTTGAAACGTCATCAAAAATCAAGTTTTATGCCGGGAACGTACGTCTTCCCGGGCGGTACTGTGGACTCAGCTGATTCTAACCTGAAGTGGCGGGAAATCTTCGCCGCCTTCGGTGTAAACAATGACAGATTCGCATCTCTGCTCCCAAAAATTGCGGTGCGTCCAGAGATTTATCGATCAAGACAAGATGAACTCCCGAGAGAGATCTCGCTACGTATCACTGCGATTCGCGAGACCTTCGAGGAGTCCGGAATATTGATATGTAAACATAAAGATGACCATACGTCTACTAATTGGGCCAAACACGTGTCAAGTAAGAAATGTATAATATGAATCAGTTTGTAGAGTGTATATGTAATTCTTGCGTATATATAATAAATTCTCTATTATATTTTTTATAATAAATTCTCTATAATTTTTAGTTCCGAAAAATGAGTTGCAAATGTGGCAGAAAAAGGTACACAACGATGCTACAGAATTCCTTACTCTCTGCGAGAAGTTGGATTGCTATCCAGACTTGTGGGCACTGTATGAATGGAGAAATTGGTTAACACCTGCGACTTTGCCTAAACGCTTCAATACTATATTCTATTTAGTCTGTTTACCGTTCATGCCTTATGCTGAATATGAAGCGTCTGAAATGGAAGATCTGAAAGTGAGATATTAAATAAATAAATAGGTTTCAATAAAAATATATATATCTTTTACAAAAACTGATAATTAGGAACAAATTTTAGTGGGAAACGCTAGAAAGTATTTGCTCAATGGATATTACATTACCACCGCCACAACAATATGAAGTTGCAAAATTAACTCAATTTAAAAATATAGATGAATTGCTACATTTTGCTGAGGAACGCAATACAGAAGAAGCACTACAGTTGTTTTTACCGGTATGTAAACTAAACTTTTATTGATATGAATCATGAAACAATAATTATACAAAAGTCTGTCGCAATATATTACATTTTATTGAATCATAATAAGTATATATATTTATATATATATAGGTGTTTATACAACTAAAAGATGGTGCCATACAAATTATGCCTGGGGATACAATGTATCCAAAGGAAGTTAGTTTATCGGATAAACAAATAATCGATAAATCAGATATTACCATAGATGAATATCGAAAAATGACACCAATAAAAAATAGAGTAGAATATGGGAACACACAAATAAAAATCATTTTTACTGATGAACATGGGAAAGATAATTATGTGGAAATGTCAACGGCTGGCTATGCAAAACACGCACATAAAGAGACTAAAAATAAACTCTAAAAACAAAATATAAAATAAATTAAGAGTATAAGGAAATATTCTATATATATATTTGGGGTTTTTTAATCAAATTATTTTCTTACATATTAGACATTTCAAATAATTTTATAAAATATTTAGAGAAAATATTTTATAACATTTTTTATTTAAAAAATATTTTATAACATATATAGACAAATCCCTTCTTAAAATAGTAGAAGAGAAATAATTATATATTTCTGTAAAATATAAAAATCTTTTGTATCTATATATATAATAAATTGTTAAACTATACTATGCGAATAGATTATATCAAAATATCAGTTGTATATAAACTTCGTATTTAAATGTTTCGAACAATGTAATTGTATTTACATACATATATTAATTAGTAAAAGAGATACAGTTAAAGGAGATTTATACAGATTAATTAATTAATTAATCTACTTTATAAATCAACTTCAAGAGAGAGAGAAATTCATATATTTACTATATATCTATCTATTTATTTAAAATGTAGCGAATACGTTCATGTTTTGTATTCGGAAAAACCCGACAAACAGTATTTTAAAATTTCGCGCGTCGGCCAGCAGCGCCATCCTGGGGCAGCGCGGTGAGAATCGAAACTAGCGTGTCTCTCTCTCTCCCGACTCTGGCGAATCGATATTCCGCTCAAATATTGACTCCGCGATTGTGTGTGCGGTGTGTCGCGAGAGCGAGCGCGCGCGAGAGAGAGTTCGTCCGTCCTGTGCAGAGTTAGGCGGTGATGCTCCTTTAAAAAAAGTGGAGTGCTCCCCGAGGTGAGCGCGTGCGAGTGCGAGATACGCCGTCTCCCGCTGCGGAGAGAGCGCGAGAGTGCCATAACGAAGCTCGTAAGGAAGCGTAGTAGGAAAAGGTGCGTAAGTCACGTTGCGCGCGGATAGACAGACGATCTCGCGTAGTGACAAGAGGAACAAGGACGAGGACAGTGGCGGACGACCGGACGATCCGCAGCGGAGGAAATATGCTGCCGCGGACGACGACGAGCACGCTGCTCTGCGGGCTGCTGGCCTTGTGTGTCGGGCTCACCCACGCGAGCATCGCGTCCGCCTTCGAGTCGACACCTCCGAGCTCCTACAACGATCATGGTGGAGGTGAATTTTCGTCTCTCTTTCCGTCTCTTTCTCCCTCCCGCGGTCTCCCGCGCTGCCCTACATTTCATGCTTTTTCACCTGGCAGAGTCTCGTCGTACGCGTCGTTCTTCCCGATCGTCGCATATGTGTCATCCGTCATCCGGAGAAACGTCACGTCACGTCATGTCGCGTCGCGTCGCGTCGCGGCGACCCGCAGGTGTGCTCGTCGCACCTGCGGCTCGCCAAAACTGTTATGGCGATTTCATTGACCGTGTGCCTGTCTGTGCACCGTCTCGTTGCACAATATACGAGGACTTGAACGTTGCACTGCGCCCACCCGGTCGGTCGATAGCCACCGCTGACGCCGCCGCCGCCGTGAAACGGGCGAGAAAAGAAAGGCGGCTATTAAATTCTATTCCCTCCTCTACCTGTCAAGCGCGACTTTTTTTCTCCTTCTTTTCCGTGGAATTGTCCAGGTAAAAAAAACGAACGGGAAAAATGCAGGGTATCTCGAGGGATTTGACCATACTTGGACCGAACACGTATACTCGATTGTTGTTGATGTCGAATTCTCTTGACAGATGTTACAGGATCTCTACGGCGACGTAATAAAAAGATATCGAGGCGCTGTAAAGTTTCTCCGGCTTGCTTAGATTTTTCACGTTTTTTTTTATTATAGTTATAATTCGTTAGACGAATATATATGGAGTATTTTTTTGCACGACCGGGATTATTAATATGACAAATGATTAATTTTGTATATTTTCTGCGTAATGTTCTACGTCGCGAAATGTAGGATTTCAGTTTTACATTTTAATACCTTTGCACTCAGGGAATGTCGAAAATAATCGGGTTATGCAAAATTCCGCGATTTCGCTGAAATTTATTCGCGCATTCGTAAGCGACGATGATAATAAAATTGTCGAGACCACTCGATGCATCTCGATGCGACACAAGATTGTTTGCCATTGAAAGAAATATAATGATACGTTGCATATTTTTTATTTACATTTCAATATAATTGCCTTTTCATGTTCACATCTGGCAGTGATCGACTGCAGTATTATAAGACTTGAATCTGTTCTGATAAATAAAAAGATGAATGTGTGATAGTAGACGAATGGTAATAACATCTGGATGAAGAATAACGATCGGTCGTTTTAATACGTTACGCGATAATACATATTTTTTTACGTATATAATTCTTTATTATATTTTTTATTTTATTTTATACGATATAATTTTTTTATACATTTTTTGTGCACATATCTTTTATATATTTTTACATATCGTATAAAAGATATAATTATATATTATATAAAAAATATATTTTATATAATGTACTTAACTGTTTAACACTTTAAATTTATATTTATATAATATACTTAACATAATTTCTTCTGCTTAAATTGCAAAGTATTATGGATACTTAATTTTATATCAACGATAATATTTCAGAAACCTTTTGTAATTTTATCTGCTTAATTAAATGCACTTTTCGCGCAAATGGGGGACCCCTCTGACAATTACTTGGGGTTCGATTACCATCGTTCACCGAATGACGCTGTTAGTCATGCTCTTCGGAATAACAAACTAGGTGTGAATCACATTTGAAAAAGAAACCCCGGGGTAAAATTAGACTGATTTCGGGCAAAGCCCGAAAGTAAAGTGATGTGAATCTAATATTCCTGTCAGCGACGAGAGAGAGAGAGATCGTGTTACGCGTGTTAAAAATATTTGGTTGCATCCCGCGACACGTGTGAATGTGTGTGTGTGTGTTGGTCATTAATTATTCCTAATCACTTTCCGCTAAACTTAGAAAGTCCGTGAATGATATATAACTAAAAATTTTGTTTCAAGTATTTTAAACTTTCTTTACGGCAATCTTGCGTCCCATATAATGGATTGCATATCGCGATTATTGAATAAATGCATTTTAGCAACCCCGATGTATTTTGGTACGATAATACGTCAAAGTATATTTCATATACGAATAGTTAATTAGCGATCCTGGTGGTAATTATCGGCTCCTGGAATTAGATATTTGACCGATTCAACCGAATATTCTAATGAGATCGCCGAAATTTAAGTCGCGGTTTTATCATTACGACGACAGATGCGATATTAATTAAGCGATCCCATCCGTAATTTTATTTGTTTTTTGTTTACAATGATATCATACATGTTATTGCATCCTATAATATACATATAGACTTTGCTACTTTTAACGAGAAAAATATTTTATTCATTTCTCTGTGATTGATGATTATTAACAATTTATATATAGATATATGATATGTATAAAATTGTTTTTTTTATTATTTATCAAGGTAATATTTTATGTTGAGATGTATATCAATTATATTGCTAGGAATCGCGTGTATGTATCATGCGTAATCTTTAATACAGAAATCGTTTATATACGTTCATATTGATAGCTCTTGCATGATATGTGTGTTTGTATATTATTAATTAACTATATGACTGTGTATAAGAACTCACCATGTAGATGTGATTTTATTTTGTAGACGGGTTTTTACAAAACAAAATGTCAACTTTGATGCATTCGTTATATAGAGATAATTGCAAGATAATCGAAAAGCGTATTATGCATATGTTTCATAATTGACTTTCATTCCGCTATCGAAAGCGATTGCTCATAAATAATTACTCGGTGCTAGTTCAAAATATGCATGCACGTATCATAATCGTGAAAATATGGAAATCTGATGTTAACATGTAATTCGTCGGTTTAGCATACCGAACTGTCACCCATTTTCACACCCGAATTTACGGTTTAATTAATCGCGATAGATCTAGCATTTTTATTTTATGAAATAGCTTATTTTTCACGAATTTTTCAATGCAAACATCCAGTTTTAGTACCAAAGATCTTAATAATTAAATTTCACTCTTGAATTTCTGTTAAAATAAAGATAGATTTAAAAAAATTGAGTGAATAAAAATTTATCATGGTTTATTTTAATCTTTAAAATGTTTGCTATTTTAGCTTCTTGAACTTTTAGCTTCCGATTTTTTTAGACTTCTAAAAAGAGAAAATTTATTCAAGATTAATCTATCCATCAAAGTAATCTGATTCTAGGTCACATTGTGTGTTACAAAGCTTACATGAAAATATTAGTTGTCGACGGCTGCATTTCAGCTGCGTTAATAATTAACGGGATAATTATGAGCGAACGAACGCGCAAGAACGAACGTTTTTCGTCTAAGATACGCTTATATTGTTTAATGTTTTTCTCATTACACGTAGGTTGAAGAAGTTGACAACGAGAGTTAACGGACTGCTGCCTCTTTTATTTCACTTAACCCATTTCCGCTAAATTTTAAATTCTTCCCTTTTTGTTCGCGAAATATCATACGTAACGCGCGCCCGGAATATTTCCTGATGCTTAATTAAAAAGTTCGCTTGTTATACGGAACGGTAGATTTCATCGGTCTCTTTAAAATGCGCGTTGAAATTTTTCAATCGTCGCTAAATTGATTCATTAACTTTTTAATGCTTTGTTAAAATGGAATTGAATTTAAGATTTACACCATCGAAGCTCGTTCAATTTACAACAGCAACAATATACTGCGAGAAGGTTTCTATTCGATGAAATCCGACAATAAGCGGAACTATAGCATGGTAGGCGTTTTATTGGCCGAGATATGATACGCTTGTGCCATTATGTAAATTCGTACATGAAGTAGTCGTATAATACCGATTTCGATCCCCGAGTTTAACGAGGGACTGTATATATTCATTCCGGTTGTACCGTATGTTTCCGAGATGAATCAGCGAAATCTGACTATCTGTCTTCTTGGAAACGTTATCTTTTCCAAGGAGAGAAACGAAAAACACTGCTGCGAGGTATGCGAGTAATGTCACTTTAAAAATGACAAACCCGCGCGTAAACTGATAAGATGATCCTTTTTTCCTGCTTCTACTAAATTAGAGAAGATGTTGATTATTCGCCTACACGTGTTTTTGTAGTTCCACGACTGGATCTGGAGAGCCTCGAGAGCGGATATCATGGCCTGGTCAAGGAGAACGAAACTCTGGTCGAGGTCACGCCGCAGATCCGCGCCCTGGGAACGAAAGTTTGCTCCTTCCGCATCGCGAACAAGCATCACGGCGAGGCGCCGTTTGAGATTGTCCTGAAGGAGAAGGGGATGGCCGAGCTACGTGCGTTTCGGGTCCTGAATTGTGAAAAACGTCGTAATTACAAATTCGACATCGCCGCGGTCGGCTGCAACGGAGCGCAATCCGAGAAGTATGTTCTGCATTCATATGTGTACTGCTGGATGTAAAGAGATCACAACATTCACTTTTGCGCTCGAGCAATCGTAGCGAATTTTCTCCTCGTTTGTCGTATATATTATAACGACCCGAGTATTAAGTAACACGGGTATACAAAAACGCGCATTTGCTTAGGAAAAATTCTCCGCGATAAAAGTAAACTCGAGAAAAGTAGAGCGGAATGAACGATATACGGAAGAACTATACTTAAGTTTATAATTACGAGAATCAGCTCGGTTCAACACGCGACTGCTTCAATGCTGAACAAAATTTCTTATCGTATGATGTACTCGGCACTCAGATAAGTTAACTAGAGATTTACACTTCCACCTCGTCCGGCTTCTTTTCTTCGTACAGCATGGTTATCTTTTTCTACTGTAATTCGGATAACTCAGAGAGGAAAACTTCCGTTGAAAGGTATTAAATAACAATGACTGTAAGATAATATAAACATGTTTTATTCAGCATTTTTTAGTTTCTAAAAATATGCCGTATATTAAACTCTTTTAGAAGAATTTAATATATGGCATATTTTAAGCCTACTATAGAAAAGTTGAAGAAAAGATATTTATATATTTTACAGTCATTGTTATTTAATATATAATACACATATATACATATACATAATGTTATGTTATGTATGTTTTATATGTGCGCGCGTAACAGCGCAGAACTTTTTCATTAAAATTAATGGACATTTCATCAAATGAATTACTTCCTCGGAATTATCCTATTTTGCATACTCTGTACATACATACACACATCTATAAGAAAGAGAGAGAGATATATATATGACAGTTGACATATCCATTATGTTTTTGATTCGAGGAAGTAAATATCACTTTATAATTTCTGCATTATATTTTAAATTTTAATTTGTATGCCCCGAGATATAAGTACAAATTATGTACATCATGCGCGCCGCGTTTTATCACATACATTATTACCATAACACATTAGTTACAGATGTCTAAAAAGTTGCAACAAAGTTTGCTCATATATTACCATTATATCGGAAATATATCGTTTCACCTTGTGTTGATCTGCAGTTAAAGTCGTAATAAGTCATTTTTTTTTTTTTTACGAATATAGGTCATCGGATCGTGTGCGTCGTGCCGGTACAACGCCAATTTTTTCCGGTCTGCATTGACGCGTCGTGTATACGCCATAATCCTGACGTGTATCGACTAAATGAGGAAATAACTCCCGGCTTGAGTGCACAAATTTTCTCATTACAAGGGCTGTGCGATTTTCACACCCGTCCGAAACAATAACTGCCGTTTATTCCCTCGTGTACGCGCTCGATCTTTTACCTCGATAAATGTGTTACGCGATTCTCGAAATAAAACATTTCGCGAATTAATAATATATAAAAGTAAATATAAAATTTTACGCAGAAACACAATCTCTAAAAAAATTGTAATATATCTCCAAATTAAGTCAAGTTGATTTTTGTTAGAAAATTATTTTTAAAAAAATTATAATGTATAAAATGTAAAACAGATGAAACTTAAATTGTGAAACAAACACACGCATAGGGACCATAAATCATATAAAATGGTTCAATTTCATGTGTCTGAAACATAATGTTAGTGACAACTAGATGTAACAAATGTGATAAAATTTTGCAATATATGGGTAAAAAACAGGAAGTTCCGCAATTGCAGAGATAATTCACTGTGAAAGGCTAATACGCCCTGTTTCCAACCGGAATCTCTCTCTCACCTCCACCAACGAATCGACAGATCAATAGTGAAACATCTCGTACATACGTACATACAATGTACGATGCTTTTATATATGAAAGATTTCGTGATGAATTTTTTATTACAGCACGAAAACGCGATACGTTATAATGAAATTTTACTTTGACGACTGTCATATGGAATTATGGCGATATCGATCGGCTGATATCGCGGCTGGCCTCAACAATCACTGTTGTTTCACTGAGAGATAATTTCATATCGTAATTTCTAATTAGTCTATATCCACACGTAGATCCGACATATATATTGTTATGACATTAATACTCAGAAGAGGTCAAGCGAGGGAATAATATCGCCCACAGCAACTTTGTGCGTCCGATTATTTATTATTGCACATTCTATTCTGGCAGATTTTCCACGCATTGATTTGGCCGTGTCTAAAATTTCAAACGTAAATAGATTCCGAGCATGTGTGTAACACTCACAAACAGCAGTTGTTTGAACGTGTTTTCAACAACGAAACAATTCCGAGTCGAAATTCAATCCTTTTCGATCGTACATACGGTCTCTGCGGTATCGTTTTATTGACTTTTCCATTGTATGTCACATATTAAATTTCCGATACCCGCACCAAAGTGGACACTGTCATATAAATGTTTTACATTAAGTATATATCGACAATGTTTGTTCGGTCCTATAATTCTTTTATACTCTTTTTCGGCGGAAGTACGAAACGGACGTGTTTCCCTCCTTCTCGTTAACAACGCGGAAATATTAAAAAATACATACTAATTTCGTATATCGCGGCACTTTGTGAAGTATGAGCGCCACTTTGTGAAGTATAACTTTTAATTGACTCGAAAATCCATTACATTTAAACTCACTTACAAAGATAAGCATATAACTATGCTGGCGTAAAATTGCTATTTTTTTATCTTGACATAAAAATTGTTAGAGAATACCCTTTATACACTGAAAAATAAATCTCTTTTATAAATCTACTCTGGGGATTCGTGGAATTATATTGCAAATCCTCGGCTGTAATCCGTCCTGAAAATACTCTTTCTGATAGCTGGAAATAAACTCTTTTAAATCTGTTATATAGATGCATTTATAGCTTAAAAACTTTAAGGCTTCTAATTCACAAGGCTTATCAAAAAACATACATATATATATATATACAATATATATACTCAGGTTTATTATATGCTTTCCAGTAAATATAGAAAATACCGATACATTAATTGCAGAGAACCAGAAATATAAACGTGAGAATTCCAAGAATCTGGTATTCTAGACTTGTAGACTAGCGGAAGAGACATCCTGTAATGCGCTTCCTTTAATATTCTTCCAGCGCCACTGTTCACATCACCGTGGTCGATGTCAACGAATACGCGCCGCAATTTCTTCAGCCAGCCTACGTCAGCACCGTGGACGAGGGTCGCCTCTACGAGGAGGTGGTCCGGGTCGAGGCATCCGATCGAGATTGCACGCCCAAGTTCGGCGACGTCTGCAAGTACGAGATCCTCACCGCCGACCAGCCCTTCATCATCGACAACGAGGGTGCCATTCGTAACACCGAGCCCCTGGACTACGAACGCTCGCATAACTACATACTCAGCGTGGTCGCGTACGACTGCGGCATGAAACAATCTGCGCCGGCAATGGTTACGGTCAAGGTGAATCGCGTGTGCGCACCAGGATGGCGCGGCATCCCCGAGAGAGTCGACTACGCCGCCGGAGTTGGCTCGCAGCCTCTGTTACCTTCGGCGCGACTCGATCTCTGTGACGCGCCCTGCATCCTGCGAAACGTGCGAGCCACCCTGACCCTGGCCACCGATCACATCGGCAAGGGTTGCGATCGGGATACCTATGGAGTGCGCAGCCAACGGAAATTGTGCGGCGCTTCGCGAGACAGCGTGGATCTGCTGCCTACTCCTGGACCCACGAGCTCCTGGACGGCATCCCTGTCCAGAGACGAAGGTAGAGAGGCCGACGAGATCTTTGAGTTTGACGGCGTGGACTCGGCGGCGATTGTGCCGAGCGATGTGTTGGTGCACAGCCTGGCGCAGAAATTCACCATCGGCGTCTGGGTCAAACATCGACCGCGTCCGCGACAGGATCCGCATGTCAAGGAGCACATTCTGTGCGCTGCTGATGATCACAGTAAGTTTCAGTGACGTTACGATATTTTCAGTTAATGGATATTTATTATTTTCACTTGTACGATTACTTTTTAACATTATTGCAGTTTTCTATTTTATGAAATTTGTTTCATTTATTTTATTGAATTTTATTTCTATTACTTCTATTAATGGAAACAAATTGTGTTTGATGAAAAAAAACTGTTACAAATAATTTTTTCTTTTTTGAAAATCTAAGTTAATTTAAAGTTATTCATAAGTTTTAAGGTTTTTGAACTTACTATTTATATATATTTTTTCGAATGATGTTTCCAAAATTGCACAAAATCATAAATACATCATTGACTCTGCATCATCAGCTACGTCATGTTCCATGATCGTTTATATTATAATTACCCTGATTGACTTATAGTAGGAGAACGACGAACGAGCTAAGCCAATAATTCCAGTTTTCCTTTATATACCCGAGGGAGAGACAATAATCATTTTAGACAGCTGATAAGCTCACCGGTCGTTCCGATGTCAAGTGATGTTCGTCGACGTAATCGTTGTTAGCAGAATACATTATGCGCCGTCGAGAGTGCGCGCGCTCAAGCATTAAAATATACATGTTCGCTTCGCGGAAACGCCAGAGTATTATCGTGAAGTTTCGAACAAAGCGGCTTAATCCTTGCGCAGAATGAATTTTGGCAAGAAATCAGGTCGCTCGCGCGCATTTATATAGGTCGTCGCTTACGCTCGCGTTCTCTCGCGAAGAGTTAAACTCAAATATCCTGCCTATCTACCTCCCACCCTGGCGTCCCTCTTTCACCGCTCTGAAATACAAATCTTTCTAAATACCGACCGGTCTCTATGGGCGACGGCGTAATCCTGGGTTATACAAACGTTCGCCCTCGTCCTTCCTCTTCGCGAAGTTTCTCCTCTCTTCTCTCCTCTTCGTTCCCTTTCACGTTAAATTCTCCTCTCCCTTTAATACCGTCGTGCGCATATTTATTACGCGGCGATGTCACGAAAGGTGCAACTAATGCTGCGCGCCGTTTCAATTACAGAGATGAATAGGCACCATTACGCCCTGTTCATAAGGAACTGCAGATTGATTTTGCTGCTGAGACGCGACTTCTCCGAGGGCGATCCCAACATCTTCCGCGCAGCCGAGTGGCGTTGGAAGCTCAGCCAGGTATGCGACGACAAGTGGCATCACTACGCGATCCAGGTGGATTTCCCGCGCGTTAACTTGTACGTCGACGGCGAGGAGTGGCGCGCCGACGACAAGAATCCCGAGGTCATCGACGATTGGCCACTACATCCGGCCAAAGGCGTCAACACCACCCTGGCTGTCGGCGCGTGCTGGCAGGGTTCCGAGAACAAGACTAAACATCATTTCCGCGGTTACCTCGCCGGTCTCTCCGTCTTAGTCGGGCGAAACGAGAAACCGGAAGTGCTCTCCTGCCTACGACGCTGCCAGGAGGGCATCCACGTGCCGCCCATGGATCTGTTGCAACCGGGCACTCAGCTGCTGACCAATTCCGACCTGACCGAAGTGCGGATCGACGGTGACAATCGCACGAACGTGGAGACTCTGCTACGTCGTATCGGCTATTCCAATTCTCGACGTTTCCCGACGCCTGGTCGCCGTAACTTCCGCCTTGACACGACAATCGTCTGCGAGGGCAGTGAGAACACGCCTCTACCGGTGCCGACCGTGCAATCCTACGTCACTGTACTACCGCCTCCTCGACCGGGCATCACTGTCAACGGCACCGGTTACGTGGCCAGAGAGTATGCAGACTTCCGGCTGGGAGTGCGCGTATTCCCAGACGCGCGGGTCACCGCCGGATCGGCCGCCCGATTGGACGCCTGCGCCGTCAGCGTTTATCCGAGCCTTAATCCCGATCACGAAAGCCTGGGATTACCCGCTGACGCCCTGCTCGCATTCCACGACATCTCCGCCCGCGTTGATCGGGACGGCGTCGTTCTCTCGGGCGCAGATTCGCCCTACAACTATCAGCAGCTGATCCGTCTTATCATGTACACGAATCGCAAGCCGGCTTACTATCTCGATCGCGTCTTCAAGCTCACTTGCTCCGAGCTGAGTGGTCGCTTCGCCAGTAACGAGTACGTGCAGACGCTAGCTGTGATCCATCCCAAGGAGAAGACGACTGTTCCTCCGACACCTGCGGAACCGCCTATTGCCAGAATCATGGAACCGGCACCGGGTCACGCGCAACTTTCGCCGCATCATGCCGATCTGACGGAGGAATACGCCACAGCCGCGCTTCGCGAGGGCAGTAGAACTATCGGCGGCGCCGGTGGTAGCCACGCTGTGACCATCGTGGCCGCCGCCTGCATCGGTTTTCTACTGCTGATGGCGGTGGTGGGCGCTGCGCGGGTCCGCGGAGCGGCTAAACGACGACGATCCGCTGGTGACGAACTCGCCGCCGAGACAGAGATGGCCTGGGACGACTCGGCCCTTGCCATCACCGTGAATCCAATGGACAGATTGACGGAGCACGATCAACATCACCAGAGTCAACGGGAGGAGGACGTGGACGACTCCGGCAGCTCCGACTCCGAGGACGGCTCGTTCCGGGATGACGACCTCGACAGCTCCGACTGCGAGAACGATTGCGAGCTGAGCAACGGCCGGCACCGCCGTCACAATTCGCCGCACGATCTGGAATGGGATCATCGTGACGTTTAAATCACCCTACCTATCTCTACACTGAGCGCATTCACATCCCCCTTTTTCTTCGCGGTTTTTGGCATTTGAGAAGAGTACTGGCCGCGTGTCGCTTTCCGCAAAAAGATTGTTCCAGCGTTTCTCCGACGGCTATCGGCAAGTTTCGCGAGTTTATTCCGCGGGAGTAAAGAGTTTCGGATCATTGTCTACGCGGACGTTTCTCGTCGAACGCGATTTTGCATTCGTCCGAAAGATCGTTCGCTCGAAATTCTCTTCCCGTTGTATATCGGATATTACGACGCGTCGAAGAAATTAGAATATTTACTACGCTTTCGAATCTTCAGAAGATAGAGTACTAAGGTTTAAACGTTCTAACGTGCTTTTCATACCGCTCGATCGACTCTCTAAACGATTATTATCCCTATTTACTGTGCGCTCGCGAAAGCGTTATCGCATTACATCCGTCCCCTTTTCGTAGACGACGTCGGTACAATTATTACGAATAAAGTAAAGAAATGAGACACATATACGGCATTCAGTTAGTACTCGTCTGAAGCGCCAGGAAAAATCTGTAAGAGTGCGGGACGCTTTATCGAATAGTTAAAACTCTTTCTACCTACGAACGCACGTCGATGTTTGGTAGAATCGGAAATACACGCAGAAGATACTTAAAACATTGCCGAGAATATATTTACCGGCAATTATTAATTTATATTCTTGACTCAATCATTGATAGTAGAGTAGAACAAAAGGGGACTTTTTTTATATCCCTAACTCTATCTTTTTCTCCTTTTTACTCTATATCCTACGGTTATTGCTATTTTATTACTCGTACTAACGATTATAATAATACGCTACGATTATATCCAAGCTACTTTATATCAATAGTTATTGTTTTCGTTATTATTTTTTACAGGCAGGACGGTCCGTTAGCCGATAGTTTTTAAATGCGAAACAGTGTTGAAGCAACTCTATATTCTTCCTCGTCTTATCGACTAAACCTTACTTAAGACCCACATGCATTTGATCTCATGAATGTAATTCTCTTGCAATAATTGTGTCTTTCGTATTTTCATCAAAAGCGCTCGCGAGCTACGAGTTGATGTAAAACTATAAATCGGCAGCAAAAACGCGCGCGATAGTTTACGAAGTAAGCTAAAAAAAAGCTGCTCGCTTCAGCGTAGCACGTGAGTCTGGGCTGAGTCTGGGCCACACGATAACTTGCCCAATTTTCCATCTTTATTTCTAAGTCGTTAATCCTGCGATAAGTTTTTTCTTTTGCACACAATGTTCGCTTCTTTTTCATTAGAAGAAGAGAGAAACTTACAATTGTCACGCATTTTATGATAGTGCTTCAACGTCGTTAAAGTAATCAGTATAACATCATATCCGTATACAATTGTGTGCGCATACGAAAGCGGCCGCTTTTAATTAAAAAAGACGTACCGGTCAACTAGTCCGCGAATACTCGGAGAAAATTAAATTCAATAATAGAGAGCGATACATAACGCGAGGGAGAGCAGATGCTTCATATGTTACGTAATTTTTTCCCGAGGTATAAATATTCATTTTTAATTAATTAAAATTATTTGACACGTGAAGAATCGGCTTGTAACGCGAATATATATATCTTTCCCTCGCGTTGAACATTCTCTTAATTTCTCCTACAAGTATTCGCGAATTAACGGCAGGTACCGTACGCACCCACACGTGCTCTACATACACACATACATATATATATACACTATATATACAGTGTCCATTCATTATTTCGTGGCGAAAGTCTCGTCTCGAGTAGTAGACGATTATTCTAAAGTAATGCGCAGCGGCTGGAGAAGCTATCAGCTTCTCTCGTTTATTTTCCCCGACACAAGACGCGTCATATTGTGCAATCGCTCTCTTTTCGCAGAGGAAACTGAGTTTTACGTGCCTTTTAAGCAGTAGTACATTGAATTCTCCGCTCCACGTCTAAGTATTGTATTTTAATAGCTAATCATCTCTCAGGCCGCGGCGCGTTTTTTCTCAGTGGCCGCTCTATATTGTTGTTATCGAGACCTTTCGCGGTTGCCGATGGCTCTCTCATCCGGTGTATACAGTTTATTTATACGATTTATTGTGATTACAACTTTCGCGTCGGTATCGCGAAAAGTTTCGATTGTATTTTTAGACATTTACGGCTGTTAGGAGTTAAGGATCGGACGACGTCGTGCTTTCGCTAGACGTGGTTTCCTGGTTTCCGTGCGACTTGTGGTCATCGTCGTCGTCGTCGTCGTCCGGCGAGCTGTCACGAGTTTCGATATACAATGCCTGTCGATGGTTTCGTATCGGAAAACGCGTCATACACGTGCAATGATTGCAGGGTACATTAACTCTGTCTCTCTCTCTCTCTGTCTTTCGAAATGGTGACATGACGACTGCGCATTCGTACTCGCCACGAAGTAATGAACGGATTTCTGTGTGTATGTGTGTGTTATGTATGTGTGTGTCGGCGTAATAATTTATAACTATACCGAATCGTTTGACGGAGGCACTTATAGGTGTACCGAAAGAAAAACTCGTGTACGGATATATCTATATTCATATTTAGGGAACTATTGTAATGAACAATTTATTTTTTCAACGAGCATATCATATCATTTTTATAAAGGGATTCGGCGTTCGAAAAACGTTTTTTGGGAAATCCTTTCGTCAACGAGCGATCTTGCAATTCCGCGGTCGCGAAAAAAAAAAAGAAAAAGAAAAACGTCGTCGCACTTTGCCACATATGAGTGAAATGCAATTTCTTTCTCGTTTAGTGTCCGCGATTCTCCAGGGACAAATTTCTTTTTTTTCCTTACCTCCGTTTCTGAAGGGAAGAAAGGGGGGAGGCTATTCTATATAACGATACACCCTCTCTTACGCATTTCTCCGATTTCACGCGAGAGCAGATGCAGAATTTCAGATTGTTCTAAACGAGAAAACCGAGGTCGATGACTATTGTAAGAAAAAGATAAGGACGCGTATGATCGTTTATCTGTTCCTGATAACACCAGATCGCATATACACTTATATATACGTAAAAAAATACCGGTGTGTGTACTGCTTGCTTTTATACTATATTTTCCTTTCTAGCATTTTCCTAACGTGATATCATTATTATTGCAACGCGACTCTCAATGCGCGCGCGTGTAATGTATAATCTCGTATTTTATAAAGATCTATAACGCAACACACGCAGTAAAGGTATCGATATATAAAGTTCAATCAAGATACTCGACTTCCACATGAATATATATTCTCGGAAGATCCGAAACACAATCGAGGAAATAAGATCTGGCCTTTACGACTGTGTCTAAATTAGCTTACGTAAATGTACACACGCGTGTTTGTATGCTTAATCTTCGAGCATAAGTGCACGGTGAATTAAACAGAGAGATATGAGATTCCTGTTTCGTTTGATCGTCGTACAAGCGATATTATATCATAATACTTGATCATCGTACACACGACACCGTAATGATACTACATACACCCTCTTCGAGTGCACGATGTCGAGGTAACGAAGTTGAAAGAGAAGCGAAAAGATCGGTATGAAAAAAAGATATTTCGCTAAAAAAAATAATAATTGTACTCGACCGTATATGTAGGGTATCCCTTTTTTTACACATTTTTTATCGGTCTCTTATCATCCTTTTCTTTTCTGTTTTCATCATTTGAAACATTTACGATTTAAAGAGATCTTTGTATATTATTATATATACTTATTCTAAAAAATATCTTCTATTTCAACAATATCTCTCTTATCTTGTTGTATGGATATTTTGAAATTAGGAGTAATATGTGTGTGACAGAATATTACTTGATATCGATATATGTATAGTTATAACTTATAACTTAAGTTGTCTAAAAGTCGAATTATTAGAAAAAAAAGATAAATGTGGTAATAAGATATTTATATAATTTAAATACTGTAAAATAAGGGGCGCCCTAATTCATGCGGACATCTTTTCGCTATTCCGAAAGAAGTTTCTTTCAATCGATAATCAAGAGGTAATTAAGATGAAAAAGCGAATTCGCAAAGACGTAAAACTAATCGGGTGCGCCCGCTCTAAAGATATGTACTTAATTACTAATTAACAGGAAACGGAAAAACACTACGCAGAATAAAACCAACTAGATGATACTATTATATAATATGTATACATAAAAAAAAAAAGAATATATCTAAGCTGTTTGCAAATGATGATGATAATGATGATGATATAAAGGGGAAAAGAGGAAAAAGAGAAAAGGGGAAGGAAAATGAATTTGTAATGTACCATTGTATTTTGTAGACAGCTAGAGAGTGTGTACGTATACATATGCATAGGTACCCGCGTGTATGTATGTATGTACGTATGTTTACGTAATATAAATATACATACACTCTACCCTCTTGTCTCACTTATACACAGAAACATAAAAACACACACACGTATCGTACCATTTGCGGAAAACAGAGGAATATTTTGGATTTAAAAAAGAAAGAAAAAAATAACAAGGAGAAATGAGAAAGAGCTCGCGTGGAAAAATGTCGGAAGCTGTAAAAGCACCAGATTACATTTTCCGAATTTCCGAATACGAGAGAGACTCCTCTCTCTTTCGCGCGCGCGTCTATCTCGCGAAACGAGGGGTACATATATATTCTCTTCAGCGCATATTACATTCGCCCGCTACCACCGACGCGTATCGTATCGACTTTTACACGTACAATATACACGCTCACGTATCTTCGATACGACGACAGAATGAAACATCCATGTGCATGTATAGACGCGCGATCACGCGCGCGTGTAAATCGAGAAATTATAACGCTTCGCGGGGCGAGAACGCTCTCGTGTCATTCGTCTGATCCTCCGCTTTAGCTTTTAGAGCTCGCCTTCTCTTTTCGCGCGCGTGCGAGAAGCGGCAAATGGAAAGATGTTGAGAAAAAAAAAAGGAAATAAATATTAATCCTACAGCGATAGTAGAGCAAGATTTAGCGATCCGGCTAAAGAATGTTCCGTTAAGGCTTCTGGATCCTTGATCGACTGTCGAGAGAAAGAATAGTTTTCCAACTATTTCGAAAGTGTGCTAAAGCACATCTAAAGTTGTGTCTCATCAAAATATCTTTTTATGGAAAAATGACACGCAAGAATTTTCAGCGTGTATTTTCTCGCTTCAGCAATTCTAACATGGTCGGCGAGGAGCCAGGAGCCTTGCTAATGAAATTTTATGAAATTTTTAATTCACGCACACGTGGCGCGAGATGCATAAGAACGGTCCGATCATGATTGATATTGTATTGATAGATTTTGTTAAAACGAAAATTCGAAAATGAACGAGGTTGCTGCGTATATTTTGTGGAGCGCATTTTATTTTCGAATGATTCGGAATGGAAAGTTTTATAATTAAATCACGGAAAGTGTATTAAATGTTTGTAAAAAAAATACATATGACATATCTCTCATAAAATATACTAAGCGATCACTCCAGGAACTTCGTTATTATTTCTCTTTATATATGCGCGATGCTGAAAGGAAGATAAAGGAATAGCGTAGTAATGATATAATCGGACGTTAACAATAAAATAAAAAGTAAATTGCACGACGGTGGTGTAATGAGTGAAATAATCAACTATTTCTTAGCTAGGCCGTAATGGAGTATCACTACGTGCCGACTAAATTCCCTCCCATCGCAGATTGATTGTGTGTTAACTAATAAGATTAAATAACGATATAGTACAGTTAAGGAATTTAATTATTATGGATAAATAAATAATTAAAAAAAATACTATCTGTATACTAAGCACACACGTTTCAAGCCGTAACGTGACGTATGGCTAAGGCAATGTTTATGACTTAAACGAGTTTTTAATTAATTTTAACGTGACACACTGAGTTACTCGGCGCGTCCGCACCGCGACGCACAGAAACGTCAAATTACCTTGTTAACTCTGCAAACTGAAAGATCGTTCAAGATAAAAAAAAAGAAGTATTAGCAATAGTATAACTACACACACACATACACACACGTACACGATACAAGATCACGCGCGGCCGCATATACACGCTGCACAGGCTAGGAAAAATGAAATATTATCTATAACGACATTATAAATAAATATTAAGACGTCAACTGTATTTGTTTAATAAAGATGTACATTCGACGTGTGACGATTGACCATTGAATATCCGGCAGGTCACCAATTTCGATAAATTTCTAATTTGGATTTGATAAGAATTTTATTTCGAACGAGAGATTAAATGTGTCTCTCCGATATTTTCCATAGATTATTCTTGCATTTGTACGTTATATGCGATTTAAATGTCCTGCCGGTTAAAAATGGACATTGAATTATTTCTATTCTCTCTCCTACATATTTTTCCCTTTCATATTTTTGTCCTATAAATTATGTTTTACGGTAAATCTTACGCTAAATGAACGTTTAAATAAGAAGCAAAAGTAAGTATTTATATAAATATTTGAAGTTTTTTTTATTAATCTATATATATATATTAAATAAAAATTTATCTGCACATATACAGCATAAATAATAACAGAACTATATAAATCTAATGTCGGGATCTGCGATATTTTAAATTACATAAATAGAAACTTGATATTTTCTTAATAATTATTTACAAATATATCAAACACCATATATGTTTAAAATCAATATTATAGTTCGATGCTCTACTTCAGACTATCACACATGAGATATATTTCATTAAAAAAAATTCGATAATTTTATATATTTTTTTTATATTGATGTTTCAAAATGATATATGTATATATTTGAGAAGTTACATCATTCGGAAAAATTGTGTATGTATTCAAAATGTCAGAAGATGAGATATTGCAAGAGATTTAGTCTTGAAGAGTTTATACAAGTATTTGTAAATTATATGACTTGTCGAGATTATAACTTTTTATGTATATTTTTTAGTAAATACTTTTAATAAAACAAAAATTTATTTATATTATTTTCTATAGTAATGTTCGTAATGCAAAATATTAATAACTTTAATCGGTTTTCTCAACATGTAGTTATTTTTTTCTAACTCTTTCCTATTTTATATATATTAATGTGTTGTATATGTATATATGTGTGTGTGTATATTATATCATTTATATATTCATAACACAAAATTGTAAAAAGATTACATTTTCAAAAATGTAAAACTACTCGTATGAATCTTTTTTATATCTTGTGTTAGATGTGTAATATGGAAATTAGAAGGCAATAATTTAAATATTTTAATTTTTTTGTGATTCCATAATAAATATGAAATTACTAATTTACTAGAGAATGGAGTGATATATAATAAAAAATTTCATTTCTAATATTCTGATTATAAAGCGTCTCCTTCAATACATTTATATTTGATGTCATGTTATATTCTTTTTGCGCTCTGTATACACTTTTATTCCTCAGTTCTTAAAATTTCCATTTTCCATTATCAAAGGGAAAGTAGTTACATTTTTCTTTCGACAATTTGTATGTGTATTACAAATTTATTTCCTATATTATTATCCTACCGTTATCATTTCGGATATTTATAGTAGGATGCATCCCTCATCTCAGTATCAGCAAACAATGATTGTTGTCTCGCTATTGTTGTGAGAAAATAATTTTATGTTTTCCGCGCTCCAATGCAATAAAGCTCCTTGACAAACGACGCTCCACACATAAGGAATGAAGAACTCTTCCGGTTGTTCCTCTTCCACATATTTAAATTTTAATTCTGGAAATTTCTATAAAAAGCAATACATATAACAAGATTAAAAATTGTTTATATAATTTAAATAGATGACATAATTCCTCCAATAATCTCTATACATACTCTTAAACGATCTCGTGGCCATTCTAAAGTTCCTTGCTGTATAGTAGCCAATACTTGGCTAACACCAATTTGCGACTGATCTTTTTGCTCCAATTTATAAGAAAAGAAATTAATCACCTAGAAATCAGACATGTTCAAAATTCGATTATTGCATTAATTTAAATTTACAATATATTAAAATAATTAAAACAATTTTTTTTATTATTAAAATATATATAAATGTTATATCATTTGTACACTTACAGAATCAATATTTTGCACGATATCTTGGAAAGCAGAGTGCATTCTAAATGGTTGAAAAACATCCTTTTTATATAAGAGAGTGTAAACTAAGTTTGGGTTGTATGCGAGTCTGTGAGTTAAACAGCTATTTATAATTTCTAGCACCATCCGTAGAACTTCCTCAAGAATGGTTAAATCTTGAATCTGCAATACATATTTTAATTGACAATACAGATTGACTTATTTAATATGATATATCTTATATTGTACATATATATCTACCAAATCTGTATTTGCAACGGTAGCATTTCCATTAACAGTTACACTAATAGTATTATCAGAAGAAGTTATCGGCTGTGTTTGCGCTCGAATTTTTGCTTCTAACCGAGCGTGCTTTTTCGCAAGAGTCTCGAAGAGACTCAGCAATCTTTGACTAACATAAGGATGTAAGGATGTGAATTGGGCAGACATGTTTGCCAAAGCTGCTAGACAGTTCGTATGAAGATATTTGTCCTAACAAAGATAAAAAAATATAATTGTAATTTTTTTTAAATGTTTTGTGATTTTAAATCAATATATAATATAAAAAGGATGTCATATACTTACTCTCATTTTAAACATATTATATTGTATCGTGCGAATCACAACAAGGATTAAAAGACCACCTAATGATATTTCGCTTATGGATCTCTCAGTGTACCATGTTACACCTTTGAGCATCTTAAGTAAAATAATATAATTATTAATTGTTGTGTTAATCATAATACAATTACATAAAATATCACAATACTTACAATTTCATGTATCCGTTTGTTAAACGTTTCATCTTCACTTAAAATTAAAAGAATAATAAGGGACATATAAATATGATGTGATGTATTGTTTGGTGCATGATATAATATTTGCAATATTGGAGTTACCTATAAATAAACATTCACATGAGAGATCATTAAATATTAAACGTAATTCAATTTTAAAAAATAAATTTTTAGATCACTTACCAATAATTGTATATCAGGCCTTTTCATTATGTCCTGTTTCACACTCGAATTCCTATGTAACAGCATATAGAGCAGGAGTGTGATTTCATCTGTATTTGGTATCTTACAAATAGTGCTATATAATTTATTTAAATTAAATTTAAAGACCTCGACTGTTTTCGTTTGTGATGTAGGTTGATCTTCTGCAAAAGAATATTTTTATCATTGAAATAATTTGAAATCCAACACAATCAAATTCTTCACCAAAATAATATCACAATTATATAAATTAAATAATATTCATAATTATATTAGATTAGTTTAATGCATCTCTCACCTTGCATATCTATAAAAGAAAAAAGCGCGTTTCTATATGGATTTTGCGTAGCAGTACAATGATTCGTCAAAACCAATAGAAGTAATAGAGACTGACTAGCGAGTGGAGTTTCCGTATCGCGTTTTCTCTCCTCGTCCTCAGCAGTACCGTTATGTGCAATCTGTACATTTTTCGAACCACTACCAATGCCCATTTTTATTACGTTCCATAATCCAGCTAAAATAATATTTTATATTAACACTTATAAGACAAATCGCTCGCGTTTTGTGATAGTGTCATATTTACCAGCTATACTGAATACAATACTACCCCCAGGTTGCTGTGTCAGTAATCCTGGAGGAGCGTGCTCCTGTTGTATAAAATTGTGCAACAGTATACACACCACAGCAGGTGCTTGTTGACTTGAATGCGCATGCATCGCTATCCTATATACAGTGCTATATTCGGCTGCAGTTTGAGAAAATAATTGCACCGAAAGTAACACAAGTAAACAATTAATTGCTTCCAAATGAACAACATATGTAAATTCACTAAAAAAAGATGCTGATTTATAATACACATGTATAGTAAATGTATTTTATATATTTTTAAAAATGTACATACACATATATGTTTAAATATATGTTATTTAAGTATATTTAAGTATATTCACTTACCATAGAGGTACATCTATAATAAGTTCTATCAATGCATCAAAAAGTTCTTCCAATCTAAGAGAAGATAATGCTTCATTTGCTGAAGTTGTTTGTGGTGCTTCAATGTGTCTTAACATTTCTTCCTCACCAACAGTCTCAATAAAATACTTCAAAATGCATCTCACAGCAAATAGTGCATTGTATGTTTGCCATGTTGATATTATACTGTAGGTACACAAATTTATACAATTTAGTTTATCGCATATTGTTTTATAGACAAAATAAAAACTTTTTATATATAACAATTTAATTAATTATAATGTACCATAATAAAGTGACAGAGGCTTACTTTTGATTTTGAACCGGTGCTAGCAGTTCATTAATGCGTACAAGAGCTACTTGTATCAGAGTACCAAAGTTGCCAGTAATCAAATTATTAACGAGTAATTGTTGACACGATAAGTCTAGTCTTGAATCGAGCTCTATTTGATCGTTTCTTGTAATAGGTGGTCGCATGTTGTAAGATAAAAAAGTGTTCCAGAATGGATCATTTGCAAGTATGCTTTGCTTTCCGCAGAATCTTTCCAGGTATACATTTTTGGAGAGATCTTCATAGCGACTTGGTGTTGTACCCATTGCTTTTATTGATCTTCTGAAAATTAAATAGCAATAACTTTCAATATTTGAAGTATCTCAAGTAAATATTTCTTTTTTTTATAAACACTTATATCACTTTTTATTCAGATACATGTAATATTTATATGTATATATACAATTTGCTCTTTTATATATATATATATATATACACACACATGCAAAACTAATGTAATGTAATGTTATATCAAAGAAAATCAAGTAAGTTGGCACATTCTATTGAATTTGAATAATTCTTTAAACCATCAACAACAATAAATATAAACATAAAAATTTCTTTCTGAAAACCAATATAATCAACAGTTTCTTTGACAGTTCACTTTGACAACAGCTTAGTACTTAGAATGAATCGATAAGAAGAATTACGCGCAATTGACCGCGAATATTTTAACGATACAATGTACAATTATATTAGCACATTGCTTTTTTAATATAACGATATTATTTTGCCGAGAGCATTCGTCGTGACGAATCAAACGAACTAATCTAACCTTCACACGTCATGTATTGAAGATGTTTGGCAAGATCGCAAGATCACTTCTTATTTCAGCCAGCGATTATTTACAATGTAATTCTTCACTAGAGATATCCGTACTTCATTTCATCTGTTGAAATAAAGTGTACTTACAAAATTACAGATATTAATAGTAAACTTGCATACGACGCATTGACAGGAAAAAGTTCCACTGGTATCAGCACCAGCTGACGTTACGTCAGTGACGTATCGGTACAGTCGATAGTCGATCATTGATGAATCGATTCTATCATATCAACGCAATAAAAAGAATTGTGTATAAATAAATATAATTCCCGCCATTCAATGATCTGATAATAATTTAATAGATTTTGCAATTAAACTGTTAATTTGTAAGAAAATGCAAAATAATAATTGTATGTGTCTTCAATTTATTTCTAAACTATCCGAAATATAATATGAAACTTATAACGCTCAAGATTAAAAAAAAAAATTATTATCGCTGCTAATAATTATTAAAACATTAAAAAATTAAAAAGTGTATTTAATAATATATAGAAAAACATTAATAAGATGGTCCTCCAAAATATATAAAAAAATATTTTAAAAAGACGTGTAAAAATTGCGATACATGCATAATATTGATTAATTACGTAATGTGTAAAATTATATATAAATAATGTATATATAAATATTAAATGTTTTAAAACTTTAACAAAAAATGTGAATAAAAAAATGTCATCTATAAGATCTGATTTTGCGATCAAAATATCTATACGCTTCTATTATATTGCAATATAATAATAGATATTGCAATATAAATTCTAACGTTTGATTTTTATATTTGAAGAATAAAGATTTTATCAAAAAATTATTTATATCAATTACCTTATTATTTTATATCAAATTTTTATGTTTCAAGATAAATAAAACTCATGACATTAATGAATTAAAAATTTAAAATTTTGTTATGTTAGAAGAAGAACAATACAATAAAATTTAACTGCAAAAAATGTGCCAATATATTCTTTTTTAAATTCTTTTTCTTTTAATTTTGAGAAGGCTCTGATATGTTAAAAATATCGATTTATCACGCTTTTTTAAAGAGTACTAGATAACACAAGCGCGCCACAAACAAATTATTAA
Source organism: Nylanderia fulva (assembly GCF_048542155.1). Taxonomy (NCBI): domain Eukaryota; kingdom Metazoa; phylum Arthropoda; class Insecta; order Hymenoptera; family Formicidae; genus Nylanderia; species Nylanderia fulva. The sequence goes on along the minus strand of NW_028190368.1, from coordinate 1,850 downwards.
ATTATAACGCATAATAAAAATTTAAGAATACTTATGTACTGCACATAATAAAAATTCGGCGAATATAAATTTAAAACATAATGGAAATTCAAGAATTAAAATTAGGTACACAATAAAAATTCAAGAATAAAATTATGTACAAATAGAAATTCAGTGAATAAAAATTATTTACATAAAAGAAATACGACAAATTAAAATTATATACGTAATAGAAATTGGACAAATTAAAATTATTTAGATAAAAGAAATACAGTGAATTAAAATTATGTACATTACGGAAATTCGGCAAATTAAAATAATGTACATAATAAAATTTCAGCGAATTAAAATAAAAATAACGCTTCCCTGTCGCGATAGCCCACAACGGTGCAAAAAATAAGTATTATATGTATACATTATTATATATATTATTTATTGCCTATATAAGCAATAAATAATATATTATTAATAATATATATATTCTGTTTTTCTTTTGTTTACCTTTTGTTTATAAAGCTATATAAAAGAAATTCTAACTGTTAATGAAAAAAAAACTAATTTGGAATAGAGGAATTTTAGTAAATAGAAAAAATCGATAATGATTAAAATATAAAGCTTAATATGCCTAATAATGAATTATAACGATCAAATGTTTAACTCATATAAGCAATAATTAATATATTATTAATAATCATTTTCTATTTTCTACAATAGCTCTATTATAAAGTAATTTTTTTTTATTTACAATTAAAATTCTCCTTTACACAGCTTTATATACAAAAAATAAACAAAAGAAAAATAGAATAACATATTTGTTCTGCACATTTATGCTATTAATATAAAAATATTAAACAAGAGAAATATTTAGTCTTTAAAAAATAATCCTAAAATAAAGCAACTGACTAATATAATACATAAAATTGGGTATCTAATTATCATATAAATTATAAAGTTCTGCAAACATTTTACTCGAGAAGCAAGCTTTTGCATCGCCAGATTCAGAATGCAAACTATCGTTATTTGATTGTGAACAACTAAGACGTTAAATATTAAATGTTAGCAAATAGCTCATACGTGATTCTAAAGCCAGGTATTCCCTCAAAGATCTCTCTACTTTCTTGTCTGTGCATTTCTTGAATTATTATTATGTCGTGACATAATTTTAATTCATCGTACTTTTATTATGTCTCGACATAATTTTAACTCATCGAATTTTTATTATGTCTCAACATATTTTAATTCATCGAATATTTATTATGTCTCTAAAGTGATTTTCGTTTCGCTTGTAGTTGAACGCTATAGAAAATACAGTAGTTTAAAGAAAATTGTCAAAATTGATTCTTTACAAATTTCAAGATTATCGAATTCTGCTTTTTCCATTAATATATTTTTCGATTAAAAATGTTTTAAACAATAAAAATCGATTCCAAACACAACTAAACATCAGAATTTTAAATATCTTAAAATTTGACACTTTTTAAATTTCTTATATTTCGCTTAAAAATTTTTATTCGCACTTGGAAATGTCCTGTCTTTAGGATATTTAGTTAAATGTGGCACCTGAGTTTAGAGAATTAAATTTTATATACAAAAAACGACAGCATTTCAAACGGAAACCTCGTAAATGTAAAAATCTAAATTTACAATTGTGTCCCAACTTTAGAATAAAACAAATCTAAATACGCAGTATTATTTAATATCGTTTCTAAATGTAAAAAATGATTTTCGTTTCTTGTAGTTGTACGCTTTAAAAAATACAGTATATTAAATAAAACTGTCAAAGTTAATTCTATTAAAATTTCAAGATTTTCGAATTCTGCATTTTCCATTAATATATTTTTCGATTGGGAATTTTATTAAAAATCGATTCC